>NC_042621.1:118329844-118974557 GCF_901001135.1 Rhinatrema bivittatum
GCAAGATTCCCCTCCTCCCACCAACCAAATACTGGAGTTATTCTATATCCTTCATTTTAAGTTTTATTCTAAATGCTTCTTTTAGTCTTTATTCCCACATTTAATGACTTTACTTCCTTTTCTCCCTAGGGTAATATTTCAGCCCAGCAGATTCAAATGCTGGCCAGGCTGAAATCTTCTCCACACAGGGGTGTATTGTGATACTTTTTATTAAAAGGTTATTTTTGCCATATTACCGGGTCTTGGCATGAATGTTCCCTGCCTGGCAATGCTCCAGGTTCCCGCTGATCTTATCATGGAGGCCCATGGCCTTGCAGCAGCTCCATCACAGGGCTGAAAGGGAAATGGGGGTGGTGGTGGGGAAAGAGCAGCTGGGAAAATGACACCTGGAAGACGATTCTCAAAATTATAGAAATAATACCTTTCTAAGGACATTATTCTTTTCCTTGGAAGGATGCATCATCCTATAATTTCCCACTACACACCCACGACGAGAATTTCAGCCTTGAGTATTGGGCCAGCTAGGCTGACATACAGCTTTAACAATATCTTTATAAAAATTGCTGGTTAGGTAATTGCAAATAAAGAAAGGCGCTAGACCACATAAAGCTTCTTTTGATATTTCTTTGCTGTGTTTTAGCTTGGCTTTAGTGGATTACAGAGTGGAGTGATATATTACCATACTATTATTTTGACTGGCAGCAGTATTGCAGAGTAGTTCCATATAATTAGTTGGTATTACAAGTAAATCTTTTTTTTTTTTTTTTCATTTCTTCTAACTCTGCCCTGATGGAGTCCCAGTTATATCTCTCCTCTCACATTCTCCAAGTCCGTTTTCATCACTTGCTTTCCTCTTTGAAGTTGATATTCAAAGGCCTTGTCCAGCTAACACACACAGGCTTTTAAAGATTCACTCCTCTGTGTACACAAAATTTATCTGCATTAAAAGATGTCACCAGAGGTGTTCTGAGGGACAGGGCTAAGTTTTAGCTAGTGAGTGCAGATCTTGAGTGCTCATCAGCTAAAATAATGTGTGCTAGTCTGGTCAGAAAAACACCTTTCCTAAGTTAGGTCACAACTTTATCCAGATGTTGAGCATTTTCGCCATGATTATTACAGCAGGTTAGATGTGCAACCCAAGAGTATTTGAAGGTGGGTGTCTCATTTGTTTTTATTTGTTCTTGAGATCTATAAATATATTTTAACAGGTTTTCTTGTGACCCCTCTCCTTTTTCTTTTTTTAGATTACTGACCCTTTTTGTGGGCAACTGGACGTGTTGGGGTATTTGTCCCTGTTCATATTACTCCTGAGGCAGGTGGTGTAGTCTGCCGAAACATGAGCACAAGTCGGGTATTTTGAAGAATCAGCAGAGAGGGACACTTTATTCATTCATCTTTTACATGTGTTTCATGAATTTTGCAAGATAAATAACCATATTTGAAATCTGGTTGAGGTTATCTAACACATAGTGGTGGGAGATACTCTTTAATATGTTAATTGTTGGAAAGGTGTGTTTAGTTTAGTTTAAGAGACAAATATAGAGTTTGAACCAGCAAATGAATGAAATTTCCGGTGTTCAAGGCTGATACTGCTTGTGGCCCCGTTGCGTGGCGAGAGGCGGTGGATGTACACCGGGTTACACCAATTACTTCTGATGCCAGCTTCTTTCTTCTTTTTTTTATTTTGATCTAAATAAAAAATTCTTTATGAACATAGTTTAAAAAGAAATTGTGTTTATCATCCCTTATGTCTTTTCATTGATTACTGCTTTTTTGTTTCCAGCATAACTTTATCCAGCAGCACACGCGGTGGCAAACTTACCTGGACGAGTCCTGTTGCATAGCTGTATAAAACTGCATGCAAAGGATATCCAGGTAACTTACCTGCTTTGCTGGCTCTAGGGTTATCAACCTCTTTGTCTTGCACTTGCTAAGTGCTTGTTGCCCTGTTGCAGGGCTTCTCAAACAGCGAGCCTTGAGAAACGTCTTCCCCAGCCTCAGCACGATCCCTCTCCCTGAGCTCATCGCACTGGATCCTCTTGGACCCTGTCCCAGATCTCTTGCTTGCTGCTTCATCCCCCTCCCTCCCTGTCCCTATGGCAACCAGGCATCACTGCAGGAGGGGCAGGATCAGCAAGCCCCATAGCTGCAGCGAATAGTAGAGAAGAGCCTCCGTTCCCCCCACCCCCACCCCCCAATGCAGTCACTCCCAACCCCCACCTGCTTCCTGGAGGACAGGGCTCATCTTTGCTATATTCTGTTTGCTTTGAAAACTCCCTCCCCCCCCCCCCCCCAGATCTTAGATGTCTGTGCTGCAGGGACTTGGGACTCAAATGACAGCAGAGAAAGGGGGGGTGAGGGGTGTAGTCTTGGAGGAAGAGGCACAGGATGCCGATATGGTATTGTGTGCTCTGCTGCCTCCTGCTGGGTGAGGGCAGGAAAGGCAGGCTGGGCCATAACATGACAGGGTGGAGACAGAGAGAGAGAGAGAGAGAGAGAGGATCAAGTGTAAAAGAGAAGGGGGGTGGGGGTCAGGAAAAGGGGGAGAGAGATCAGGGATTGAGGGGGTGAAAGAAAGGAGAAAGGACACTGGATAAAAAAAAAACAAACAAGGTGAAGGAGAGGGAAAGAGGTCCCAGGATAGAGAAAGACAGAGAGGACCAAGCACCGGAAAGAAAGAGATGAAGAAGTAGCTCAGGAATAAAGATAGAGAGGACCCTGGATTTGGGGGTGGGGGGAATTCTAAGAGGTAATGGAGGAGAAAGGCAATGAGGAATGGAGAGAGAGGAGGGAAAGGAGGAGGGCAAATGAAGAAAGTAGAGCATGGAGGGAAGAAAAGAGTATGAACAGATCCACTCAAGGAAAGAGACAAAGAAGAAGGAGTGAGGACTCCAAAGAGAGAGGTAAAAGAAAAAAAAGGTACAGAAAAGACCTGAGAATGAGAAAAAAAAGACACAACCATCCAGAAAAGCAAGCCAGAGAGACATCAACATTTGGAAACTTTTATTGCCTAATACATAATATTAATAACTCATCAGCCTAAAATATGCTGGGACAGAGATGAAAGTCTCTGATCTGGACAAGGCTCCCACACAGCACTGAAACACAAGCAGCCTTTATTAGAATAAGCCTTATTTGGGCTTATCCTAATAAAAGGCTGCTTTTTACCGATCACCTTGTGTTTCTTCGTTTATCAGCATCTTGCATCAGTTTCCGACTTGTTTCTTGAGTCCCACACAGCATTTACATGTTGGGAAGAGTTAAATGTTGTTGGCTAATTTTGAATTTCTGATGTATAATCAAATTCTCTTGTATGCAGGACATTCCCACCACACGGAAGCTTTTGTACTAACCAAACATAAAGAATGTGCTGTTAGGTAGATTTTGAGAGTAGATTACTACAATCTTCCAACGGGGTCTGTCCACTGGACTGCCCCCTCCCACCAAAATGAACTGTTGACTCACTGCTCGCACTTCAGGGAGCCCCAGTGTCCCACATCTTGCCCTCCCTCTCTCCTTCCCACTGGCAGGAGAAAAGTAGCACTTCTTTCCTGTCCATGCTTCCTCTGCTGGCTTCAGTCTAATGTTTGAATGTGTGGGGCCCTGTAATCTCGCAGGACCAGCTCCTGCCACATGTTCAGATGTCAGACTGAAGCTGGCAGAATGAGGCATACACAGCTGAGGGGAAGAGTGAGAAATGTGCAAAATCTGGTTTGGTGCAAACTTGAAAGTGTGCCATGAAATAAAGGTTGAGAACCACCACCCTATTGTTTCCTTCCTATGTTTGATCTTACTCTAGATGTCCTTTATTTCTTCATTCATCTGCTCATCTCATCCCACACTGATGACAGCCAGAATTTTCACTTTTTGTCCTTCATTTCTTTTCAGTTTGGCTTTTTATTAGTACTAAACACCATTGAACTGTCAATGTTTATGCAACAAAAGAATAACATTAACAACATTTAGTGCAATTTCAGCTACAAAATAATCACAGCAACAGATAAGGCAATCTCTAGACATAAATGCCTCTGAAATGGTAAGCATATTTCCAAGGATATCTTCATCCACATGTCGTAAAAATGGTACCCACATAACCTCAGAAGGCTGCAGCTTGTTCTTAATCAATGCAGACAACTGACAAGATGTTCCGTCTCACATATTTTCCATATTTTTTGTATACCAATTTATAATCCTAGGAGTTTCTACACACTTCCACCTAGCAGGTATCACCAGCCTAAGTGCAAGTATCAAGAAACTGGCTAGGTGTCTTCTGTTCAAAGCAGGAAAATCAGGGTCATTGTTACAGCCCAGCAAAAGCAGCTGATAATCCAGTGCAAAAGAAGACCTAGCGATTCCACTAATAATTGAAAAGGCCTCTCGCCATAATGGCTGAATTTGCATACAGACCTATCAAATGTGTTTGAAAGTCCCCTTCAACAAGCAACCTCTCCAGCAAGAGTCTGGACTCTCTGCCCAAACTTGGCAAAGCTGGGAGTTAGGTAAATTTGGAATAAAATTTTATTTTGAGTATCCAAGTGGTTAGTACAGATCGAGATATGCTGTAATCCCAAATGCCTTGCCCATTGATCCTCCTCGATGTGCCCCTATATATTGTTCTCCCATTTAGGTTGATACAAAAATGTACCCTTAGTATTTTGTTTATTTAGTTGGGCATAAGACCAGCACAAAACGTTTTTCTTTTGAAATATGAGCTCATTAGGATTCAGTGGACGCAAAAAAGAAGATTTATGCATTCCTTAAAAATGTTGGACTTGCATCAAAGGAAAAACTGGGACAGTGACACTTGGCTTCATTTTACGAATATTAAGGAGGGAACCTTTCTGCCAGGAGACTCTAATGTCTAAGGCCTTATGCATCCCCAGATCTTTCAGCTACGAGAAGTGAACGGCATCTACATACCCAGATGTAAGCCAGGAATTCTCACAAGTCGGAGAGCCTGGCAGAATTGCAGCATTGTAATGCAAAATTCTAAGCACTTTGCCCCAGATGCAGAACACCAGGCCACTCAAACAGGGGCCGATGCAATAATGTTCGAGGAAAGCAGGGGCTGACTTTATCGGGGGCCATATTCATTACTGGCAGATGGCTAGTTATGAAAACGGAGGCCGAGTTTACCTGCATCGGTCTTCATAACTCGGCAGTTTGCCGAGTTTTTGTTTTTTTTTTTACTTTAAAAAAGAAGTACAGAAAAGCAATTTTTTTTCTGCTTTTCTGTACTTCTTTTACCTGCGCTCAGCTATTAACGCCTGCTCCAGGCAAACAGAAGCAAGACAGACCAGTCACCTTAGCTTGAAGATATTTATTGGCTGGTAGGAGGGAAAAGGTGACAGTGACTGGTGAGCAAGAGAGACACTGATCTGGGGAAGGGGGTGACTGGTGAGCAAGAGAGACACTGATCTGGGGAAGGGGGTGACTGGTGAGGATAAGGGACATCTGGTGGAAGAGGGGTAACTGCTGAGAGAGACTGATCTGCAGGGAAGGGGTGAAAGTGATTGGTAAGAGAGAGATACTGATTAGGGGGAGGGGTGAAAGTGACTGGTGAGAACACGAGAGACCAATCTGGGGGAGGGGGGTGACAGTGACTGAGAGTGAGAGTGAGAGTGAGAGAAAGAGACTAATCTAAAGAAAAGAAATTGCCATACTGGGTCAGACCAAGGGTCCATCAGTCCCAGAATACTATTTCCAACAGTGGCCAATCCAGGCTACAAATACCCGGCAAGTACCCAAAAACTAAGAAGATCCCATGCTACTGATGCCAGTAAAAGCAGTGGCTATACCCTAAGTCAATGGACTTCTCCTCCAAGAACTTATCCAATCCTTTTTTGAACCCAGCTACACTATCTGCACTAACCACATCCTCTGGCAACAAATTCCAGAGTTTAATTGTGCATTGAGTGAAAAAAATATTCTCTGATTAGTTTTAAATGTGCTACTTGCTAACTCCATGGAGTGCCCCCTAGTCCTTCTATTATCTGAAAGAGTAAATAACCGATTCACATTTACCCGTTCTGGACCTCTCAGCCGTCTCTTCTCCAAGCGGAACAGCCCTAACCTCTTCAGCCTTTCCTCATAGAGGAGCTGTTCCATTCCCTTTATCATTTTGATTGCCCTTCTCTGTACCTTCTCCCAACGCAACTATATCTTTTTTGAGATGCGGCGACCAGAATTGTACACAGTATTCAAGGTGCGGTCTCACCATGGAGCGATACAGAGGCATTATGACATTTTCCGTTTTATTCACCATTCCCTTCCTAATAATTCCTAACATTATGTTTGGTTTTTTGACTGCCTCAGTTCCCTGAGCTGATGATTTCAATATTTTATTTTATTTTATTTATTTATTTTTAATTTTTATATACCGAAGTTCTTGTAGGGACTACAAATCACTCCGGTTTACATAAAACAATGAACTGCCCAACAGAGAGCGGAGCTTTACATAGAACAGTAGAACATATGGAACGATGCCTAGATCTTTTTCCTGGGTGGTGGCTTCTAAAATAGAACCTAAGATTGTGTAACTACAGCAAGGGTTATTTTTCCCTATATGCAACACCTTGCACTTGTCCACATTAAATTTTATCTGCCATTTGGATGCCCAATCTTCCAGTTATTAAGGTCCTCCTGCAATTTATCTCAATCTGCTTGTGATTTAACTACTTTGAATAATTTTGTATCATCTGCATATTTGATTACCTCATTCGTCGTATTCCTTTCCAGATCATTTATAAATATATTGAAAAGCACCAGTCCAAGTACAGATCCCTGAGGCACTCCACTGGTTACCCTTTTCCATTGAGAAAATTGACCATTTACTCCTACTCTCTGTTTCCTATCTTTTAACCAGTTTGTAATCCATGAAAGGACATTGCCTCCTATCCCACGACTTTTTAGTTTTCTTAGAAGTGTCTCATGAGGGACTTTGTCAAACACCTTCTGAAAATCCAAATTCATTACAACTACTGGTTCACCTTTATCCACATGTTTATTAACCCCTGCAAAAAAATGAAGCAGATTTGTGAGGCTGACTGTGTTCCATTAAACCATGTCAATCTATATGCTCTGTGATTTTGATCTTTAGAATAGTTTCCACTATTTTTCCTTGCACTGAAGTCAGGTTCACTGGTCTATAGTTTCCCAGATCGCTCCTGGAGCCCTTTTTAAATATTGAGGTCACATTGGTCACCCTCCAGTCGTCAGGTACAATGGATGATTTTAATGATAGGTTACAAATTTTAACTAATAGATCTGAAATTTAAATTTTGAGTTCCTTCTGAACCCTGGGGTGCATACCATCTGGTCCAGGTGATTTGCTACTATTTAGTTTGTCACCCTTGAAAACCATCTCCAGAACTGGTATCTTCCCAATATCTTCATTAGAAAACATAGAAGCAAAGAATTCAGTTAGTCTTTCTTTTTTTTTTTTTTTAATTTAACTCTTTTATTGAAAAAAGTGCATATACAACAAAGCGAAACAAGGAACAAATAATATATCATTGAGTACATGAAGGCACATCTTCCCTTGATTTTCTAAATTTTCCAATTCTTTAATAACCCAAACCCTATCCCTCCCACCCTAGACATTCATATAACACATGTTCCCATCCCATTTTTACAGTTATCTTTTCCTGCTAGATTAACAAAGTCCTAGTCCAAGAGACATATTAATGAGGCACAGCATTGAGAAAACTGAAGATAGTTTCCCTTATAGCACTGTAACCAATAAAAAATAGAGTATATAATATTTAACCAGTTTGACCTTATTCCTCTTTCCTCGATACATAAGGGGCCCATATTTTCTCAAATATGGGCACTAAATTATATCAATGGGCATAAATTTTCCCCATCCGATAAAGAAAATCAACCTTTGCCATCATCATAGGAAATGAAGGAATTGTCTGTATCCTCCAATAGCGGGCTAGTATATTCTGGGCAGCTACAATGATTTGTTGCGCAAACCGCTGTTGTTGTTTGTCGCCTTTAGAGATTGGTACATTGAGCAATGCATTCATACGTAACAAGGTAAAGGGGAAAGGAAGAATATCATTCAACCGTTTAGATACCATTTGCCAAAAGTTTTGTAACCTAGGGCAATCCCACCGCATATGTCATTTAATCTTTCTGCAGTGGCGTTATCTTCCCTAAGAGCCCCTTTAACCTCTCGATCATCTAACGGTCCAACCGACTCCCTCACAGGTTTCTTGCTTTGGATATGGTTTTTAAAGTTTTTATTATGAGTTTTTGCCTCTACGACAAACTGAATTTCAAATTCTCTCTTAGACTGCCTTATCAATGTTTTACACTTAACTTGACAATGCTTATGCTTTTTCTTATTTTCTTCAGATTGATCCTTCTTTCAATTTTTTTAAGGATTTTTTTTTTTATAAAATAGCCTCTTTAACCTCACCTTTTAAGCATGCTGGTAATTGCTTCCTTCCTTCCACTTTTCTTAATGCATGGAATACATCTGGAGTGCACTTCTAAGATTGTATTTTTAAACAATGTCCACGCCTGTTGTGCACTTGTAACCTTTGCAGCTCCACCTTTAAGTTTTTTTTATTTTCCTCATTTTATCAAGGTTTCCCTTTTGAAAATTTAGTGTTAGAGCTGTAGATTTACATGTTGTCCCTCTTCCAGTCATTAGTTCAAATCTGATCATGTTATAATTACTATTGCCAAGTGGCCCCACCACCGTTACCTCCCTCACCAAATCCTGTGTTCCACTAAGAATTAAATCTAAAATAGCTCCCTCACTCACTGGTTCCTGAACCAATTGCTCCATGAAGCAGTCGTTTATTCCATCCAGGAACTTTATGTCACTCCCCCTCTCACCAGTCACTCACACATACCAGGCTGCCACCCTCTCACCAGTCACCACCCCAACCAGTCTCTCTGCCACCTGTCACCCCATACATTCACCCTAGTCCATTCTCTTCTCACCAATCACCAATCACCACTCACCACCCCACCCAAACACACAGACATACACCAGGGGAATTCAAAGCACACATATCCCAAAATGCCAGGGTCCCTTTCCTAAATTAGAAAAAGATTGGCAAATTCAAAATATGCATTTGTATTACATGCTTTTGCTGACTAGAACTTGATGCTATTATTATATCACTTGTTTACATGTGTTACCAGGCACTGGCTATCCCCTCCCACACACCACCTTGCAATCTTGGTAGCACAAACAAGCAACTAAGGAGACAGCCAATGGGAATATAGAATCATACCTCTAGCTAGGAAACTGCTCCCCAATTGACACTTTTTAACTTATCGGTAACATTTTATAGTCCTGTTAGGGTACACTAACTCTGAGATTAGGGAAATCCGAAATAAACACCTCTGAACCATTTTAAAATGAAATCAAACAGACAACAACCCAAAATGAAAACAACCTGAAAAAAAAAATCAGTGTGCATCCCTATTTTCTTCCTCTTCTCATATATATCTTCTCTTATTCCCGCTTTACCATTGTCTTTTCTATGAATATTTCACAATCTTTACAAAATAAAAATGGAACCACTTTTATTAATATGCAACTCAGAATTACCACTCAACTATGATTTTTTAAACTTTTGTTTTATTAATCTATAATACATGTACAACAGCAGAAATAATCAATTATACCTTCACAGGTGAAGTTCAAGCTACATAATATACAAATTCTGGAGTCACTTCAGTCACAGCAACACAAACTTTCCATTTCCAGGCAGTCTGAAAATAAAACAAAACTCAACAAAATCCACATTCTGAACATCCCCAATTGGCATTGATAGCGCACTTTCAGCACAGAAATTAGAATTTCTATAATCACTTTTTGTAGCATTCACTATTTTTTTATTAGGAAAGAGAGGATCATAGTTTGGGTGGAGGGAAGATTGAGGGGGTGAGGCAGACTGAACCTGTAGAAGAAGGAGGGAGGAGAAAAAAGAAGAAATGTGGATGGAGAGAGCAAGGACCTTGGATGGCAGAAGAAAGGGACTGGAGCCAGCAGAGAGGGAGAGCAACATGGAAAGACGTTTGAGCTAGTGAGGAGATGAGATGGAGAAGAAAATATGAGGGCATGGGAAAGGGTGAGTACAGAGGTTGGAAATGGGAGACTAGGGAGTGGGTGAAAGGTGGAGGGAAACAGGAGACTGGGGAAGGAGTGTCGACCCCCGAGTGGCAGGAGAAAGGGAGAGGAGAAGGTGGAGCATCATCAACAATTTTCACCCAGAGAGCCAGCCCTAAGTGTGAGGCTGCTTGGAGAGAGGGGTGTGAGACTGCTGGGTCCCGGGGGATGTTGCAGAGAACTGAACGTGAAACTTATTCCCTATGCCCCACTCTGTCCCCAACAATATTTCACATCTCAACCTTCATCCTCAGCTGTCTGAGAAAGCTAAGTATCATTTTGTGTGGCTTCTTTTATTTGCTAAGTAGTACATTTAGATTTTTTTGAGATTTATACCCCAGACGCATTGCCTAAAAAATCTCACTCTCTGGCCTTCAAGCTCACTTATTGGTGCAGTAAATCTCACTCCTTGGCTTGGATCATCCTTAGCGTCTCTGAGAACTGGGTTTTTAATTGATTCCAATTTGTTTTCAGAGCCTGAGCCAGTCCTGCTTACAGCCTCTGCTTCCAGGAAGTCACTGGGATAATCTGCATGGAGCAACAGTTACAGTATGATCCTAAAGGCAGTGGGATAGCTGCACTGGGTTTCCAAGAAAGCTGGGCTAACCTACATGGAGTGATAGTGGTTAAAACCCCAAATTCAGACAACATAGGGTGGCCAGATAATTTGGACAATGGCTTCACGCAGGCCCACTGGGTGCAGTGCTCTGCCTCTCCCACACTGCACCCAGCCATCCTGCACCCTCCTCTAGCAGCAGCAGGAATGGGCTTGGAAAGTGTTATTGGGAAGAGAGAACCTGGGAATGGAGGGAGTAGGGTCAGCAGAAGAAAGAGGACCTCCTCCCAAGGGAAAGGACTCCTGAAAATCTGGCTTTAGCTTCACTAAATTTGATGGATATGTGGCTTATTAGAAAACTTGGCAGTAAGTAATGGGAGGGGACCCGGGTGTTGGATTTAGTGTTGGGGTCTTGTACGAATCATAGAGGATGATGGTGATGTAGGAGCCCCTCCCCTCAACTTGGACCCATTGGGCTAAGCATCCCTACTCCCTCCTGGATCCTATCTAGGAGAGTCCAAGGTCCTCCCAGTCCCCTTCCTCTGGCTTTCCACCAGCTATGCCTGGGAATAGGGACCTTGTAACATGCTCATCCCCATCTCTTAGCGTTACCCTCGACCGCGTCACGACCACCACCCAGTGAGCCATTTGTGCAGTGCACATTCCCTAGTCCTTTAACTAAGTCTATTGCTGGCTTCAGGGTCAAATTCTACCCTGATAGAGCTTTATGGACCAACTGGGGAAGCACCAGTGCTGGTTCCTCTACAGCCAGCTGTGCCTGCTTCCTAGCATGGTATCTCTGATGTAGAGCCCCTCCTTGGCTCCTCTGTATCCTCACTTGCTGGAGTCTCAACAGCACCATCCTTTCGTCTCTCCGTGGACTCTTCCTCCAGGTTCTCCACAGTGCTTCCCTCTGGGCTCGCCACAGTTTCCTCCTCTGTATACTCTGCAGTGCCTCCCCCGGGCTCTCTGCAGTTTCCACCTCTATACACTCTGGCCATTCATCCACACCAGTGGCTGGCTCCTACAAAGTCTCACTTGCTGGGGTCTCCACAGCACTACCCTCTGGGCTCTCAATGGCATCTCTCGCTTCCCTTTCCATGCCCTTTCTCTCTAGGCTTCTCACTGGAGTTGTCTCTGTTCTCCTGGTAGTGTTTTTGCACTCTACAGGGTCTTTCTCGGGACCTTCTGAACGCCAACTTCCACCTTCTCACTACTGCTTTCTTCTGGGCAGTAGGTGTTGCCCTCTCCAGGGCTCTCTGTGTCCCAACTCTCAGGGTTCTTCATCACCCCCTTCGCAGGGCTTCTCATGGGAGGAATATCTGGACTCCTGGAACTGTATGGGCACCCTACAGGGTCTTCCACCTGTAGCGCCATCCTCTGGCCAATCAGTGTTGCAGCCCGCTGGCCACTCTGTAGTGCCCTCTCCTGGGCATTCTGTGTTGCCACTGTTTGACAAGTCCATGAGGCTCCAATCTAAATAGAAGTTGACCACGGCCTGGTGTATTTCTGTTTTTGCTCAGCCCAGGCCCACTAACTCCTTGCAAGGCTCTCCTGTAACCTTCTGTCTCCCTCCTGGAGATTCTGGATCAGTGCTTGCCAGCTTCCTTCAGTCATGCTCAGGACCGCTGTATTCTGGCGCTGCGGTAACCTGGCTGCGCACCTTCCCTGAAAAGTGGCTTTCATGCTGCAAGAGGACCCTGCCCTGTCTCCATTCACTGCAATCACAGCCCACTCTGGCAGTTTTTTCCAGAGCCACACCCTGTTCAGCACAGCCCTTGCTGCACCAGTGGGTCCTTCCTCTTTGTTATGATCGCCGGCCCGTGGCAAGTTCGACTCGCGTCACGTCATGTCTGTTCTCTAACCCTGGTATTCAGCCACTGCTGCCGTGTTCCTTCTGGCTCCCTGCAGGCCACCGACCAGTGTTCTCATCCTGGGTCTCTCCCTGTGCTGGGTGCTTTGTTTTAGAGCCACAGGACCTTTGTGTTGGACTTAGAACCCAGGCTCTCTTCACAACTCTCCCTTTACTCCAAACAGACAGTTCCCTTGGAGGCTGGGGGTTTTTCTGTGCAGAGCTATAGAAAAAAAAAATCTCACTTCTGACACCATATGTGGGAACGAGCGGTGATTCCCACAGGCCTGGAGGCAGAAATTCAGTCTGACTCCAGCCTTTCTTAAAACATAATCTTCATTCACAGCTTCAGTCATATACACAACAATAGACTGCCTTTACCTTCATACAGTACACTCTCTATATTCACAATTTGTGCTGCTTTGTCTCAGCTCAGTGTTTGGACAGTGTTACGTTACAGGAGCTGCCTTCCTCCTGGAGACCTGGGCTTGATCTGGTTATTCCCCACCTGGATCCCAGCTCTTATTCCCCAGTCTCTGGTTATGCCCTCTGAGCCCCACCTGCCCCACAGGATCCCACTCATAGAGCATAATCTCCTTAAGGCATTTAAAGTGGACCTGGCATCTATCCTGCTCCTGCACAGTTAAATAGGGGAACACTAGGGGCACTGCCTCACACAGCCCACGACTCAAAGGAGAGAGAAAGAAAGAAAGAGATTCTTGGAGGAAATGATTACAGCTACCAAACAGGTAGTGGGAGGGCCCAAGGTAGAGGGGGTTCCCATCCAGAAGAGCTGATCTGTTTGGGTGAAAATGAGAAGAGAGACTGAATTTTGTTTTTGATGATTTTTGGATTTATTCACTGCTGTGGTGCACTGCCCTAAGTGTATTTTTTAGACTTGTGTTTTGCCCACTCATCAGTTTATTAGAAAAAGACTATTTTGAACAGCAGCACTGGTGTGGTTTGTGTCTTTACCTGGAGGGCTTAACTGGTGAGCAGGAAGAGCCCCTGTGAGTATAAAACTCTATAGGACTTGAAACTCTCCAGAAGAATGCAGTAATAAAAGCCTTCCTACCTTCCCAGACCCTGTCACTCCCCAGGATGACCAGGATGAAAAACTGCTTTATATATGCCCAAGAGCAATGTTACAGCAGCTGAAAGATGCAAAGTGTCATCTGTCTACTGTCACAGATCATAAGCTATCTCCATGCAAAAGCTGGCAGAGCCCAAGCCCCTTCATCTTTTAATATAGTTTAGTTAATTTGTTATTCTTCTTTTGACAATTCTTTTTACTGCTGTTAAAGTACTCATGACATATTTTAATTACTGTTTTAGACCCTGCTCTGAATCCTTTGGTAAAATGTGGCATAAATGTTATTTAGATAAACAAAGCAAAGCTAATTAATATAAACATGTATCTCCCTCTGAATCCCCCTGCTTTCTGGTTTGGTCTCCAAGAATGGTCGATATAGTTTCAGTTACGGTTATTTATTTCATATATTCTGCAATATGTAAATAACTTAATCTGTGTGGATAACATCCATACATTCATAAAATGAACGTGTGGGGTCACTGAATGACCTGTAAGAACAGGAAATCCATCAGGGAAACAGAGTCTTCCTTGGATGCTTGGGTTGCTATTTTAAAAGATTAAACACCTAGGGGTAGATTTTCAAACGAGCGCGAACAGCCTACTTTTGTTTGCGCTCCAGGCGCAAACAAAAGTACGCTGGATTTTAGTAGATACGCGCATAGTCGCGCGTATCGGCTAAAATCCTGGATCGGCGCGCGCAAGGCTATCGATTTCGTATAGCCTGCGCGCGCCGAGCCGCGCAGCCTACCCCCGTTCCCTCCTAGGCCGCTCCGAAATCGGAGCGGCCTAGAAGGGAACTTTCCTTTGCCCTCCCCTCACCTTCCCCTCCCTTCCCCTACCTAACCCACCCGCCCGGCCCTGTCTAAACCCCGATCCTACCTTTGTCGGGGGATTTACGCCTCCCAGAGGGAGGCGTAAATCCCCGCGCGCGAGCGGGACCCCTGCGCGCCGGGCCGCGACCTGGGGGCGGGTACGGAGGGCGAGGCCACGCCCCCGGACCGCCCCGGGGCGTAGCCACGCCCCCGTACCCGCCCCCAAAACGCCGCCGGCACGCCCCCGAAACGCCGCGCAATCCGGCCCCGCCCCCCGACACGCCTCCCGACACGCCCACTCCGAAAACCCCGGGACTCGTTGTGCGCGCGCCGGTGAGCCTATGTAAAATAGGCTCACCGGCGCGCAGGGCCCTGCTCGCGTAAATCCGCCCGGTTTTGGGCGGATTTAGGCGAGCAGGGCTCTGAAAATCTACCCCCTAAAGAACTAGATTGTCTGGTCCCCAACGTGAAAGGCACTCTCATACCAGAAATTCCAGCTGCGAGCCCTACACCGTGATTCAATGCCAGAAAATATAGTTGCATCTTTCCTTGTGTCTTTGGGCTGGGCAGGGGATAATGGGGAACAGGTTCACCTGTGCAAATATTCTAAGCACTGCATCTGCTCTTGTTGGCTGAGCAAAAAGACCAAAAAGAGAGGCAGCCAGAAAACTGTACCTTCCTACCATATACTACAGTACATATCTACAGACCTGCACCAATCCCCTAGGTCACCCTTCTAATCTTAGATATATATCACCCCACTATATTATCTCTCAATGCTCTTTGAAAATTTCTATTTGTTTTTCCCCCATCTACTCTTCCTCTTTCTACTTCTGTTTTATCGCATACAATATAAGACAAATACCTCTTAAAAAATACACTTCCGCTAGACCCATCAGGGAATGCTACAAAGAGTCACTCCAAATACCAAAGGCCAAAACCTACCAACATAAATCATTGAGTCTCAGAGCCTTCTCTTCAGCAGGTCCAACTCTCTGGAACTCTATCCCACCAGATCTGAGACAGGAGCCATGCTCTCTAACATTTAGGAAAAGACTAAAAACTTGGCTTTTCAAAAAAGCATTTCCAAGCCTTGAATAATACCTCCATTAAATAGCACAAACTCCTGGACCAAATACAATTCAACCAACCTTAAACTGACAATCTTCAATACCTGCTGAACTTTTATCATACCACTGTCGTATTTATGCATTTGGTTATTTATGTTCCGTTCCATAGTGAGGTATTGCCACAGTTTCTCACATATTCTTATTTACTCACTATGCTAATCTATTACATTAATAGACTGAAATGTAAATATTGCTCTGTGCAATCTCTCCCCTTTTTCCAGTTCCAAGTTGATTTCCCTGATTTATTGTAACTTTCTCAATTCCTTTATCTGATTCACGATATTTAAAGTTCAAGGTTCTTTTTGAGAACATTGTTTTACGTTATGTTATGTTTTACACACTTTGTTAATTGTAAACCGGGTTGATGTGATGCCTGTCATGAAACTCGGTATAACAAAAACAATAAATAAATAAATAAATAAATAAGAATTTCTATGTGTTGTGAATTTTTTTTTCCAAGAATGTATATTGTTTTAGATCTGTTGTGGCATTCAGTGTTAAACTCACAAAGCATAAGAACATAAGAAATTGCCATGCTGGGTCAGACCAAGGGTCCATCAAGCCCAGCATCCTGTTTTCAACAGAGGCCAAACCAGGCCACAAGAACCCAAACACTAAGAAGATCCCATGCTACTGATGCAATTAATAGCAGTGGCTATTCCCTAAGTAAACTTGATTAATAGACGTTATTGGACTTCTCCTCCAAGAATTTATCCAAACCTTTTTTGAACCCAGCTACACTAACTGCACTAACCACATCCTCTGGCAACAAATTCCAGAGATTAATTGTGCGTGGAGTGAAAAAGAATTTTCCCCGATTAGTCTTAAATGTGCTACTTGCTAACTTCATGGAATGCCCCCTAGGCCTTCTATTATCCGAAAGTGTAAATAACCTATTCACATCTACTCATTCAAGACCTCTCATAATCTTAAAGACCTCTATCATATCACCCCTCAGCCTTCTCTTCTCCAAGCTGAACAGCCCTAATCTCTTCAGCCTTTCCTCATAGGGGAGCTGTTTCATCCCCTTTATCATTTTGGTCGCCCTTCTCTGTACCATCTCCATCGCAACTATATTCACCAGCATTTTTGGCAATTGATATTCTATTTCATATGTTTTTGACACACATTGAATACATCTCTTTGAGTTATATCTCCTTTGTCCCTTGAATTTAGTGCTTCATGTAGGGAATCAGTTGAATGGAAAACCATTCCTAGTTGTTTGGTAAATATATGAAGGTAGTGAAAGGAAATGGAGCAAGTCTTCTAGATAACCCTTATAACAAAGCCATCCCAGTGGCTCAGAGGCAGTGCTGTGCACTGTCATGAAGAAGGAGCTGAGTTCAAGCCTCACCTGAGGTTTTTCATCTTCCCAGGTGGGCTGGGGATGCTACAGAGAGAGGGAGTTAATTATTGCATAACTGACACTAGATTTACAGTCCATAGCAGAGTTCTAGAAGGAGCCCTGGAACCAGACTGGGTATGGTGGAAGGGGGAGCTATAAATCTGGCATACTGGTCATGTTAAAGAATGAAGGTTTATCTCTAACCATAAGGTTTTTCCAGCAGTGGAAGGTCACTAGGAGTGCAGAAGTATTTTTTAGAATGGGGAGAAGTTCTTCAGAAGACGTTTGACAAAGTTCCTCATGAGAGGCTTCTAGGAAAAGTAAAAAGTCATGGGATAGGTGGCGATGTCCTTTCGTGGATCACAAACTGGCTAAAAGACAGGAAACAAAGAGTAGGATTAAATGGACAATTTTCTCAGTGGAAGGGAGTGGACAGTGGAGTGCCTCAGGGATCTGTATTGGGACCCTTACGTTTCAATATATTTATAAATGATCTGGAAAGAAATACGACGAGTGAGGTAATCAAATTTGCAGATGATACAAAATTGTTCAGAGTAGTTAAATCACAAGCAGATTGTGATAAATTGCAGGAAGACCTTCTGAGACTGGAAAATTGGGCACCCAAATGGCAGATGAAATTTAATGTGGATAAGTGCAAGGTGATACATATAGGGAAAAATAACCCATGCTATAGTTACACAATGTTAGGTTCCATATTAGGAGCTACCACCCAAGAAAGAGATCTAGGTGTCATAGTGGATAACACATTGAAATCGTCGGTTCAGTGTGCTGCAGCAGTGAAAAAAGCAAACAGAATGTTGGGAATTATTAGAAAGGGAATGGTGAATAAAACAGAAAATGTCATAATGCCTCTGTATCACTCCATGGTGAGACCCCACCTTGAATCCTATGTACAATTCTGGTCGCTGCATCTCAAAAAAGATGTAGTTGCGATGGAGAAGGTACAGAGAAGGGCAACCAAAATGATAAAGGGAATGGAACAGCTCCCCTATGAGGAAAGGCTGAAGAGGTTAGGACTTTTCAGTTTGGAGAAGAGATGGCTGAGGGGGGATATGATAGAGATGTTTAAAATCATGAGAGGTCTAGAATGGGTAGATGTGAATCTGTTATTTACTCTTTCAGATAATAGAAAGACTAGGGGGCACTCCATGAAGTTAGCATGTGGCACATTTAAAACTAATTGGAGAAAGTTCTTTTTCACTCAACGCACAATTACACTCTGGAATTTGTTGCCAGAGGATGTGGTTAGTGCAGTTAGTGTAGCTGTGTTTAAAAAAGGATTGGATAAGTTCTTGGAAGAGAAGTCCATTACCTGCTATTAAGTAAGTTGACTTAGAAAATAGCCTCTGCTATTACTAGCAATGGTAACATGGAATAGACTTAGTTTTTGGGTAATTGCCAGGTTCTTGTGGCCTGGATTGGCCACTGTTGGAAACAGGATGCTGGGCTTGATGGACCCTTGGTCTGACCCAGTATGGCATGTTCTTATGAGAAAGAATGGGAAGAGGTTGAGAGATAATAGCTGGTACCATTAGGAGTGGTGCCATTGGTGCTGAGGAATGCTGCCACAAACCTTTAAGGGAGTTTGATGTAAGGAAGTCAGATGTGAAGGGAGTCAGAGGATAGTGAGAAAAGTGAAGAGGTTGCAGACTGAAGCTGAAGAAAAGGAACAGTGTTGGAGGCCTGCAGGACCAGAAAGGAATGCTGTTTGCTTGTATGGAGCTTCGGTGCAGGGCTGGGGAAGCTGCATCTGCCTAAGTACAGGGGATAAGCTGTCCTGGAGCCAGTTCTGACCTGAGTGTGAGTAACTGAGATTTTGAAGAAAGATTTAGAATTGTTCCTGGAAGGGTGAAGAAGAGAGGATCTGACTTTGGGAACGTTGTTGTAGAGAGGGGTGAAGAAGAGAAAATCAAATTGGTGGGAAGTTGTTTTTTTAAAGTGTGGACTTTGATTTTGAATTTTAACTGTTTTTCCTGCAATTTTCTGCTGTACTGAACTGAGCCCTGTGAAATTGTGCTTACCCTGCTGAACTGGCTATATATTTTTTTTTTTTGCAGTAAATTATCTTTCTTTTGGAGCATAAACTTGGTGTGGACATTGTGTTTTTTTATGATATCCTTGGCCCAATTTGGCCTTATAGGGGAACCTGCCCCCCCCCCCAATCCATGGACCTCAGAGTAAAATCCCCACCCCAGTTGAATGTACTCAGTGGCTCTACAGGGCTGGGAAGGTAGCCCCTGGCGAAGGTGGGATTACAAAATGGCACGCAATATAAAGGGACCCATGGCTGGGAGAGGATACTTGAGCTCCAACTATTTTTTTTTCCAGATTCAGCAAAAACCGCAGTAGTTTTTCCCAAGAAACAACTACAATGTTCATTTTTTTTTGATTTTTCACTTTTTTCCAAGATGGCTACCGTTCCTGCTAGCAGACTGTGAAGAGAACCATGAGGCTGTCGAACATGCATGTCCCGTGGAGGAGGGACTGAGCTCCCAGGATCTGACGTCATCCCCCAAATGACACACAGGAGCAAATCAGGAGGCGAGCAGAGCAATGAGGACAGGAGACTTGCACCGTAACTGGAGCCATTATTAAAGAGTGCCAGATTTAGCAGGGCATAAACAGTGCAGTGGACAGAGAATGGGACAGATCTAGTGATGGCCACAAGAGCATGCAGCAGGCTGAGTTCGGTGTGGCTTTCCATAGAAGGAGGCGTACTAATGAGGAGATCAGACTGCCATGGATGCCTCCGGCTGCAAAATGCCTGTCCAGTGGTGGTCAGTGCACATACTGCCAGAAGCCCTTGTATGAGCAGGGCCCCCATTCAGCACTAGGCTCTCCGACTAAACTGGGAGAAGTTATGGAAATGAGATCAGTACTATTGGAAGGAGCTAGTGTAGCACCAGAGAGTGAGATGTCCATAAGGGCGGCTAGAGCCCCAGAGTCACCACCATTTTCAGAAGGCAGCAGAGGAGTGAAGGCCACATCTCAACGTCCGGCTGTGACTCACAGCAGTAACAGAATCCAGGGCACCAGGGTAAGTACCGGGAATACACATACAAATTCCCCTGAAAACCTTGAAGCGGCCTTTGGTGTAGAGAGAGCTGATGGAGGAGCAGCAGGCCCTCCCCCCAGTCTGAACCAGAAACCACTGGACAGGCATGGGGCACGGGTCAAGCTGTGGAGACACCATGGGAAAGGCCCCCATTGAGAGTTCCCATGAGTGGGAGAGGATGGGGACAGATAATGCAGTGCCTAAATGGAACTGGTACTGATCCCCAAGCCTGTGTTACCAGCCCCCTCTAGGGTCAGTGAGAAGGCTGTGTTGTGGGTGGACCATATGGAGCAGTGGGAGGTCCAGAGCTCAGGAGAAATCAAGATCATGTCCATCTCCAGTGAGGGTATTAAGACTTTATCCATTTCTTGGATCAAGCTTTAATCTAAAATGGAGACTGTGCTGTTCTTTGCAATTCTGGCTATGGGAACTCTCATAGAGGAATCTGCCACCTCTGAGGTGGCTCCTGGTTGATCTGTGTACAGCCCAGAGATGGAGACCAGGTCTATCACCTGCAGTACTACCTCTTGGCATAGGAGATGCTGGGGCTGCCCCGAGGAATCATAGGAGGGACAGTGGATGGAGATGTCTACCATCCCCATTACAGAGAACTTGTTGACCCATTTTGGGTTGAACCTGGGTGTCCCAGAGGAAAAAACTAGCTGTCTAGTCCATGGTTGAGATGTTCACGAGGCTGCTGATATATGTGCCTTTGCCTGCCATGTGCATCACTGAACTAAGAAGTGTGGGTGTGGCAGGAGATCTACAACCACATGAAAAGGGATCATCTGATGGTGACTGCCACTGTTAACAACCAGACACAAATACAGATAGACCACAGCGTAAGGAAGCATGCAATGATCATTGTGGACATAGATGGCAGATCCAAGAAGTACTCAAAGACCTGGATTTTGCCTGGAGGAAGCTTGGTACAGATTGCAGATCCAGCCTGGTACTCATCTTGAGCTGATCAAGAATCCTGCTGTGAACACTTAGCTTGAATTGAACTGTTACTGATGGTTTGCCTGTTGCAAGAATGCAGTGAAGAGAAAGAAGAACAAAGAGGTCATTTTTCTTTATGGTGTTGCTTTGTCGTCTTGTTTGCGTCTGCTTTATTGCAGAAGCATTCAATACCTGGGATTGAAGTTGTGTGCTTCAGTGCTGATCTTGGTCTGGACTTTAACAATGGGCATTTTTGGGTGGGTGCATGGTGGCAGAGCCAGACTGCCAGGCTTTGGGGAGGCTTAAACTCCCTTTTTGGACACCTATGATCGCACTGCTGTTGCCTGGCCCACCTGCTGAGCAGACCAATGGGCAATGCCAGTGGTACTCAGGGCACCCCTCATCTCATGGTGTCCCAGCCAACCACTCAGTTTGCTCTTCCCAAAGACTGGTGCTGCTCACATTCATCCCCCATCCCCATCTCCCCCAGGTAGTTGAGGCACCTCAGAGCAAAGTGTCTTTTTTTTTTCTCCCCGTCAGAAATGGCACATCGATTCTTCCCTCTGAAACGGGAGGGAGGCTGGCCCTGCAGCAAACAAAGCAGGCTCCCAGCGGCCCAAATTTAATTGAACCAGTATTTTTTTTGAAGAGCTCATTTAACTTGAAATCGCATTCTTTGGCTGAATAGACCTCATACCTTGTTCCTGCCTTGTCTTGATTACTTCCTTGTTGTAAAATATTCATTCATTGTAAAAGAGCTGGGGGGCCATTGAGTCAATTAGATTGTACCAGGGTTTACCAAACCTGTCCCGGTGACCAGCGGCAGATTTCTATTGCCCGCCACATCCCTTCCCAGAAGCCCTTTAGCCGTGCAGACAGCCTGCTCCAGGCTCTTCTCTCCCCGCTCCCTTGTGCTCCCCTTCCTCGCGCACATATAAAATGGCGCCCTGCTCCAGCTGATGGTGTACAAAATAAATGATTCACGCCGCAGGGCAGCTCTCCGTAGGCAGGGTAGGCAAGTGACTACTTGTAAATCCGCCCCTGCTGCCCACAGCCAATTGGGCTTTAAGGATAGCCACAACGAACGTGCACATGATAAATCTGAATGAAAAAAAAAATCCCAATATATGCAAATTCATCTCATGCATAGTCATAGTGGTTGGTTATCCCGAAACTTTGACTTGCTGTGAACTCACCCAGACAGGTTTGGGAAGCCCTAGAGATTATACATTTAGCCCTGCCTCTTGTTTTGTTACCTTAAAATAGTCTTCCCATAAAATCCTCCACACAAAACAAGATGCAAAATCAGTGTCCATTACCAGAACAAACCAAAGGGCACACAATTATCCATCCATATATGCCTTACCAGTATTTCAGAGAACAGAAGGTTGTTTTGCTTTTTGTTTCTTGCTGTGCTTGGGATCTTGGGCGAATAATTGTGTGCCCTTTGGTTTACTCTGGTAATAGACAGTGATTTTGCATCTTATTTTTGTGGAGAATTTTATGGGAAGACTATTTTAGGGTAAGAAAACAAGAGGCAGATATAAATGTATAATCCACCCCTGGCATATAGATTTGTAACGGATTTACAGTCTGCACTGATCTGCTGAGCTTTGCACTGCTGACACTGGGCTCTCCTCATTAACCAATAAGATGTACCTCCCTCCAGGTTTGTTTTACTTTGCAAAACAGAGCACACTGCAGCATAAGGTCAAGTAGTGACTGACAGCTTTACATGCTAAACACTTAAAGTGATGAATAGCATTGATGATGGGCACAGAAAACAAAAGCAGGAAAATATCGCCCTCTGGGGGCCATGGGACACATCTGCAACACTTCAGGAACTCATTTAGAAGCCTGAGAGGAAGAACAGGTGTTTCAGAGGGCTGATTTCATATTTTAAATGCTATTCTGATATCTAAGAAAAGTTAGCCTCAGGAAGCTAATAGTGGCAAATAGGCCACTAATGAGTCTATATTGTTGTCTTTTGGGGATAAATTCTTCCCTATATTCAGAATGCATTATCAGTCTCCATGCAATATGCATGTGGCTCATTTGCCTTTTCAGACAAGCCAAGTCATTCCCATAATGCTGGATGCCTATTAAAAAAAATAAAAAGAAGAAGGCAGAGGAAGCGCATGGAGTATTCTTGGGCTATGACATCATTATGAACTTAGAACAGGAATCAAAAAATGCATGCCCACTCTTCAATTGCATGCATACCTCATCTGCATACTTTTTCAAACAGTTATTGGGTTGGACTATATAGTATATAATGACTAAATGAGCAGTAATCATACACACACACACATACATATATATATATATATATAAGTATTTTTACACTACAATCTCTTCACACGGCAGTCCGTGGGCTTCTGCTGTGGACTGCCACTCTCACTCTCAGCCCGGCCTAGTCAGAAGCACTGCGATCTGGCATGGTGAGGCCTCTTCTGTGTGCTTCACTGCCATCAGTGATAGTGGCACTGCCGCCTAATGCGACGGCATGCTGGCGGGGAATTGTGGCCGAGGCACAACCAACGAGCTTTCTTGCAGCACGTCCTCCTTAGGCACATGTGTGCCCCCTGGATCAAATTTAAAGGACTACAGCGGAAAAGCCAGTGGTCCCCCCGTGATGATGTCATTTATCCTGGCCCATATAAAGCCTCTTCTGATGCTCCTTTGGCACCTCGGCAATAGGTCAGCTTCTTTGATGTATACACTTGCCTCAAGTGTTCCTGCTTCTGGTTCTCTGTTCCCATGTGGTGTTTCTGCATTGTCCCTATTCCCTCTGGTCTATCTTCTTGAGTTTTTGGCTTCTTCATAGTCAGTCTTCCCTCTCATCTGTTTTTAGTGTCTTCTTCTTGCTTGTGTGGCTCCCCTTCTGCCTGCCTCCTCCTCGTTTCTCATCTCTTCAGATGGACTTCTGGCTTTGACTTTGGATTGGACCTTGACGCTGCTTGACCTCCACCTGCCTCTGCCTGTTTTACCATATCTGATTGAACTCTGCATGCCTTGGACCACTGCCTGAACTTCAACACTGAGTGAACTCTGCCCGCCTCTGACCACAGCCTGAACCAGATCTTGATCGCCTGCTGCCGGCCCTGACCACTGCTAGTTCAGACTTTGCTTCTCCTCTGTACTGGCCTGCAACATCTTCAACTCGATGGATCTTCACCGAGGCCTGTGCCTAAGTCCAGCTGGCTCCAGCACCCAAGAGCTCAACCTCAGGGGAACAAGGGCTGGTACTGGTGAAGCTCCAGTTGGGCCTCTGCTCCAGCCAGCTCCGCCTGCCGATGGTGGGGATCTGCAGGGCCCCTCCCTGTAGGTTATGGCAACTCCACCTCAACCTAAGGGTCCTCTTCCGCAGCAAAAGCTTAATATGCTACAAAGCAGTAACAGTCAGTAGCTAGCATGCAAGTCCAGAATGTGTCAAAATGTACAAAAACACTTTCTTCAGCTCAATAATTATGTTCTTCTCAACTGGCAGTAGTCTTGCCCAAGAATGTACACCATTGGCAGTATCCTGGTCAACATAGAAACATAGAAATGACGGCAGAAGAAGACCAAATGGCCCATCCAGTCTGCCCAGCAAGCTTCACACATTTTTTCTCTCATACTTATCTGTTTCTCTTAGCTCTTGGTTCTATTTCCCTTCCACCCCCACCTTTAATGTAGAGAGCAGTGATGGAGCTGCATCCAAGTGAAATATCTAGCTTGATTCGTTAGGGGTAGTAGCCGCCGCAATAAGCAAGAACACCTTTTCCTTTCATTTACCATTCAATACTCAACTCTTGTACAGTTGTCACAGCCTCACATCTCTCCATACAACACTTCAACATAGGAAAGCAAACCATGGGATACTAAGCAATGGAAACTCATTTGTCATATGCAAGGTATCCACCTCTGCCCCGCCCCCCCCCAAAGCAGGACTTTACACAGAGCATCCCCAGCAGTCATCATAGATATCACTTCTGCTAGCACCATATGTAATATTCACACCAGAAAAGTGATCTAGGTGATAGGAAGTCCTGCTCATTATCTCCCCCTCCCCCATTTTCCTGCCATTTACTGGGATTCCTGACATCAGTCATATAAATAACCATGCCAGGTGCCATGCAAGGACATATCTGGAGGCAGATGAGCAAGCTCTGCCACTCATTCTGCCTCTTTTATTTATTTATTGATCGCTTACAGATACCTAAGCAATTTACAAGTGACATACATAGTTAAAACAAACAATTACAGACTACAAAATAGAAGACAAAATCCATAGCCCTAGAGCAGATAAACCTTGGTGTGAATCCCTGCTAAAGTACTTACTCAAAGGCTTGTTTGAATAGCATTGATTTGAAAGCCTTTGAGTCCTCTGTCAAACCTAATGCCTCTGGAAGAAATGTTCCAAATGTTGAGGGCTGCCACCAAGAAGGCAGACTCTCTGGTTTCAGCTGGCTGGGCCTGTCTTATTGAAAGGCTGTCAAGGAGGTCTCTCTGTGAAGATCTAAGTGATCATGTCAGATTATAGACTCTGCAGAGCACTAGCTCAAGGAAGTGAGTTCAACTTCAATAACTTGTGGACCATCGTTGTAATTTTAAAGACTGGTGGCCCTTGTCCAGAAATAAAATTGCCTAGTGAGACTACAAGACACGGTCTCCTCAAATGGTTGTAAAGTGCCACTCTTGCCATGCTGCTGGACACCATCACATACTCATACCCATTGCCTGACTGAGAACCTAATGGCATCCTGTGGAGCTAGCGCCTCTGATACTGCCAGTTGAAGTCATAAGAACATAAGAAATTGCCAAGGGTCCATCAAGCCCAGCATCCTGTTTCCAACAGAGGCCAAAACCAGGCCACAAGAACCTGGTAATTACCCAAACACTAAGAAGATCCCATGCTACTGATGCAATTAATAGCAGTAGCTATTCCCTATGTAAACTTGATTAATAGCCATTAATGGACTTCTCCTCCAAGAACTTATTTAAACCTTTTTTGAACCCAGCTACACTAACTGCACTAACCACATCCTCTGGCAACAAATTCCAGAGCTTTATTATGCGTTGAGTGAAAAAGAATTTTCTCCGATTAGTCTTAAATGTGCTACTTGCTAACTTCATGGAATGCCCCCCTAGTCCTTCCATTATTCGAATGAGAAAATAACCGAGTCACATCTACTCGTTCAAGACCTCTCATGATCTTAAGTCTGCTGGTTCTCATGATCTTAAGTCTGCTGGTTCTTTCTACAGCTGGTCTTCCAAAACCAGTATTCAGTTATCCAAGATTATCCAGATGTGCCCTCCTGCTATTTCCAGTAAGTATTCATATCTTTTCCCATATCATTCTGTGTTAAAAATGTAGGGTTTTCACATATTCTCAATAGGTCCGATGTGTGCTGCCAGGGTAAGTGTGAGAATTATTATTTGCTGTGAATTATTTGTATTCCGCAAACTAATTAGTATCTTTTTCTCTTTTTTTTTTTTTTTTAATGTTTTCAGACTTACCTGGATCCCATTACCACCTTGCTGATTAACGAGGGATCAGAGCAGAGCAGGGATCAGAGCAGAGCTGGACCATGGGTGACCATGTAGCTCGTGGAAAACCCAACAGTATGTGGCCTGATAACTAGCACATTTGACGGAAGAATCTTTAAAACTTTACCAAACAACTAGCATTTTTTATTTACCTGCTTTTGGCCTATGTTTTACATTATTCATGTAGATTTACTTTTTTAAATTAGCTGTTTTTATTACTTTTTAACATTTTAAGCCAAGAAACTTTGTGACTGGAAATGTGTGCAACTTGTAACTGAGAAATACAAAAACCACACTAATATTTCTTAATAAATACATCATGTGTCATAAAATCAATAATTTTTTATTTTTATACATAAAGAATTTTTATTAATTTTTTATTATTTATTGGTTAGGAGGAAAAGACTTCAAATGCCAAGATGGCTAACCAAATAGCCTTCTTGGTGATATTTAATCATTAGTCTAAAAAACCTCCTTTTTCTTTTTAAATTGTTTTATAAATTGAATTTTTCTTGCATGAAAATAATTGTTTCTCTTTCAAGAAAAACAAGCAGTGAAATTGTATTCTGCTCGCTCCAAATTCAATGTCCGTTAATTCACTGCATTATTTCAAAACTGATGCATCTTAAAAATTGTTGACTTTGAAAAGACAATGAATGCTTCATTGTTTAATGCAGAGCTTCAACACTTCATAGCATGTTACTTTATTTAAGCATTACTTATCTTGCAACGATGTATTCGTTGCATTGAATTGGTGCACTGCTTAAGGATTTATGAATCTCCAAAGTCAACAATTTTTAAGATGCATCAGTTTTGAAATAATGCGTGAATTAACGGACATTGAATTTGGAGCGAGCAGAATACAATTTCACTGCTTGTTTTTCTTGAAAAAGAAACAATTATTTTCATGCAAAAAAAATTAATACTAATTCTTTATGTATAAAAATTAAAAATTATTGATCTTATGACCCATGGTGTATTTATTAAGAAATATTGGTGCGGTTTTTGTATATCTATATTGAACACACTTGATAAGCCCTATTACATATTGAGTAATACTTGTAACTGAGAAACATAAAAAGAAAGGAAACATACCTCAAAAAATCCCCCAAACTGCCAGACAATTGTTCACATCAAAGTTTCCAAATTTAGGGGTTGGGGAGAAAGAGTGCTGTATAAATTCTGTATGTAAACTTCTGCTATAATTTATTTAGGATTAAATTTTTAAGAAATCTTTTATATAACAGCACGCATCCTCTAAAGTTAAATGGAGATTGTCATGCCCACCAACTGATTACATCTAAATTGTACTCTAATTAACATGGTGGTAGTTAGAATATTTCTAGAAAAGCTCACAAATAGTATATTCTGGGCTTAGTTTGGTTGTTCAATCAGCTTTTGGGGAGGAAAAGAGAGGGGACATCAACTGGATGCTGCCTTTGCCATACCTGGAAACTTTTGTGTTGTGGTCACTGAGATTGCTGTTGATTACCATGGGGGGAGGGGGGGGGGCATAGAATGCCTATCAGCTTTTTCTCTTCCACCCCTTCCTACCAATCCTCTCTTTTTCCCACCCTCCAGGAATAAGCCCAGCATTCTCCTTCTCCACCACCTGTAAGTCACATCTCCCTGACTTGTGCTCTCTCATCCTACCCTTCAGCTGAATCCCAACTCCTGGAATCAGAGTTGCATGGTTGATCTGTGTCTGTTCCAGCTCCTGCCCTCCAATTTCTTCCCCTATGCTGCCTGCAGTGTCTGCTCCAGGCTCGTCCTTCTGAAGGAGAGAGGGTGAGGTTGGAACAGACACTGCAAAGCAGAAAAAAAAATACTCTGCTCCCTTGATAAAAATTCCTTGAATCTCTGGATAAAATCTGGAAAGTTCCCAGTATAGTCAGGACTGATTCTAAGGGAGCGCCGGAACCCAGCATGAATCAGCCTGTGTGGGCACCCCTAATACAATCATTCTCTCTCTCTCTTTCCCCAACCCTGGCACAATCAGCATGTTAGACATGACTGAAAAATAACATCAAATCACAAGTATTGCCTCACTGTCACTGTCGCCTTCTCCCACTATCTGCTGGGATGAGCTCCTGTTGACCATTATTTCATTGGTGGAGGAGGAGCCTAGTGGTTAGAGCAGTAGGCTGCAAGCCAGCTTTCAAATCCTGGTGACCTAGGTATGTTACTTGACCTTCCATTGCCTCAGGTACAAATTTAGGAGGTCATTTGCTAATCTGCAAAGTAATTGTGCTTTCTGGAATTTCATGCAGTATTTTCTTTTCACTAAGTTTTCTGGTAATCAGGAAATCATATGTCTTCAGGTTCCTGCAGTAAAATAGTATGCATTGCTGACTGAAATTTCACACCAGGTTGATAAAAATAGGTACACCTCTGGAGTTGCAGCTATTTGGGATTTGTTCCTAAATATTGCATGAAAACGGTCAGTTTTGCATACTGTTTTGTCTACATTCCTAAGCACGCCTACCTAGCTCTGAACCTATAAAAAAAAAGCCCTTACCTATTTGGCCTTGCTTCCTCTTGGCAAAATATTTGCTCAGTATAGTGTGGTTTTGGCACACTGGATGCTTGAAGCTGCTAACCAGAGCGGCGAGAGGGAAGGAAGGCAAAGATGCCACGGATGCAGCAGCCAGCAGAGGGAGTAGACTAACAACAGGTGCAGGTGGAATAATAGAGGCTACCTCACCATACAGGAGGTAACATATGGCCCACTGGGAGCGAATATTTTGTCCCCGCACCACTTTGCTGGATCTTCCAGAGGAGGAGGTGATCATGAGCTATCACATGAGCGCTGTGCCTATACAGCCTTATATGATAGGTCCCATGCCATACTAGGTATTGTGCAACTCCTGAGTTCCCTCCATTTCATTTTGGCTCCTTTCAAACTACAATCAGCCTAGCAGGAGGAATGTCTGTACCTGGAAACTCTCCAGATTTGTCCTGGAAACTTTGGAATTCTGAGGGAATTACTGTGTCTCCAGGCCAACACTGGAAAATGGATGTGGCAATGAAGTGCCTGTTTGGGACTCGGAAGCAGAAATCATCTGGGCCCACGTAGGCACAAAAGAAACGAGGCATGGGTGGCAGGAAGCAGGAAGAAGAGTCCCATTGGCCAGTGCGGCTGAAGATAGAGGAGTCCTATCTACTGTGCGGGTGCAGGCCCGAAGGAGGAAGCTGCTGCAGCTAGTGGGCTCAGAGCAGGAGGGAACAAATGAGTGAGCATGTGTGAGACAGCGAGAGTGATGGGTGTGTAGGTATGTGTGTGTGAGGTGAATATAACAGCATGTGTGTGGGAATGTATGTGTATGAGAGTGAACATGTGAGTGTGTGTGTATATAAGGGAAGACAGAGTTTGTGTACGTGCTGCCTGCCCCCTCTAATTGACAAAAACCTCAGGGTGGCTGTGGCTCATCACAAGTGGGCTGTGGCCTTTGCTAGAAGACAGAATCACACTGGACTCTAGCTCTGTTTTGCACAATTTTATTCTTCACAGTAAAATAACAAAAAACTAATATAAGTTGCTTATCAAATTGATTTGTAACTTGTTACAAGAATATTGGTATATAAAACTGTTAAATAAATAAATAAATAAATAAATAAATAAATAAATCTTGCAGTACTTCAAGCAAACAGTATCAGTAGGTCAATTCTATTATTAGGAGCTGCCTTATCCTCCTTGCCAGGGCCTCTCCTTTTTCTCCCTCACGGTGTAGATGAAGGCCCTGGTGAGAGTGAATGTGTGTAGAGAGGTATATGTGTGTGTGTGTGTGTGTGTGAGGGGAGGGGGAGGGGGTACGGGTGAGAGAAGAGTGAGAAAACACAGAGGGGGAGAGGTGTGAGAGGGAGAGAGGAGGGGGAGAGGAGGAGGGGGAGGGGAGTGTGAGAGAGCAGAGGGGAGGGAGGAAGAGAGAGAGAGTAGACGGGTGAGCAGGAGGGTGTGAGATGGAGCAGGGAAGGTGAGAGAGCAGGGGGTGTGAGAGAGACCAGGGAGGGTAAGCAGGGGGGTGTGAAAGAGAGCAGGGGGGGTGCTTGAGTGTGGGTGCCAGAAAGGAGAGGGAGCCTATATCAGGAGATTGTGAAGGAGTGTGTACATGTGTGAGAGATTGGGAGCTGGTGTGTATGAAAAAAGGATTGTGTGTATGTGAGGGTGCTAGCATGAGTGAAGGGTGAAGGGATTGTGAATGTGTGAGAGAGAACCTGTGTGAAGGGGTGCGTGAGAGAGAGACATAGGTAGCCTGTGTGAGGATGTATGCGTGAGAGAGAAAGGGAGCTTGTGAGAGTGTGCATGCAAGAGAGAGGGAGCCTGTATGAGGGTGTGTGTATGTGTATTAGAGAGAGGGAGCATGTGTGTGAGAGACGGAGGGACAGAGGGAACCTGTGTGAGTGGCAGTACTGAGAACGGGATCAAACTCTGGGACTGGTGATAGAGTGGAAGGGGTTGAGCCTAGAGGTGGAGGGGAGAGATACTGGCTGGTAGAGGAGTTGGGGCCTGAGAAGGAAAAGTGGCCAGGGAAATAGGGAGTGGAAGGGACACTCTTACAGTGAATTTCTAGGGAAATTCTGCTCAAAATATTTAAAATTCTGCATCTTTAAGTAATAACTTTTTTCTGTATTAATTTAAAATGTAATTACTTAAAGACTGTCATGTAAATTGTGTTATTTTGATCAATATAAAATTTTCAGAATTTTAAGTTTTTGTGCAAATTCCCCCAGGAGTAGCCTAAGCTCTTACTCCTGCTCTCTGGGGACCAGCCCTCAGAGCTACCTAGCTGTCTAAGGTTTTTAAATTGGACCAGGCGAGATGCTTGGTCCAGCACTGTTTAAAGAGGGTCTTTAGGGACACTCCTTCACAGTGACAACAAAAGTTCCCAAGAATGAGAATGCCCCAAGCTCCTTTATCCAGGGGCATGAGCTAGGGGCTGTGAGCCATGCTCATCTGGGTTTGCACTCTCTTCAGTTTCTCCAAACAGAGGTCAGAATGGCAGGGACCTGAAAAGAGATTTCTATGTCATGGCATGGTTGCCCCATGTTCTGGGGATGATTGCATCTATGTAACCCTCATCCCACCCTGGCAGAGGGAAAAGTCCTACCAAAATCAGAAGCTCTAGCACTCCTGCCAACATGCAATTGGTGTGTGATGCTCATTAGCACATTTTGCACACTTCGAAGACAGGAGGTATGGCAATGGCTGGCTACTGGGTAACCTTGCAAGCTTCATTCAGATCTCTGTTCTCTGTCTTTCACACATATGCCAAGGAGATATGTGCCTGCCAAGGAACAGCACACCTATCATGCTTAATCTCTTTAGAAGCATTCTCTCTACATACCCTTCACTGCCTCTTCTTGCCATACCACTTAGAGGGTGGGGAATGGAGGGGATTGAGGGAGGCCAAAGAGCTGGGGTAACTTTTCATTCAGGACCCGATTATCCCACTCACAAAGGAAAGTTCCAGAGTCTCTTGTGCGCTATATTTTCATCTTCATTACATAGTAAGCTCTACTTGAGCAGGGACTCTTAATTATGTGTTTTACAAAAGTGCAACAAATGCTGATTAGCACCATAGATGTCAGTAGTAGTAGTGGTAGGCATAGTAACTGTCTACATGAACAGAATCCTCATGGTTTCAGGTCAGACTCACATTATGATACATCGAAAGGTTGTAGTTCCATTCACCAACACTTATTAACATCAACATGTGTGTATGTTAAGAGACCATCTGTGCTGCATGTAACTCAGCACTAAATATAGTATGTGCTCTACAATGCATCACCTCTTTCCCCTTTAACACAAGATAGGCAAGCTTATTTGTAAGGAAGGCTGAAGTAGTAGTTATGAAGGTCAAAACTGCTCATATATCTTTCAGCATTAGGCTTCAATTCATAGAACATTTCATGTCCAAAGTCAGTGAATGCAGACTTGACTTTTAAGGGTAGGGAGTCTTTAACATTTTCTAGGATTACTCTATTCTGTAATCTTAGTACAGATGATGTTCAGCTAATCTATGCCTGTGCTGCACATTCTGTTCTTTGGCCCAGTGACACCATTGACAGAAATATGCATAAACACAGAGGAAAATCTCAATATTAATAGCTGGGTGGTTGTATGGTGGGCATATTTGGATCTACAGCGTTGATGAGACTGTTTTGATATGTTGCTGGTGTTTAATGTCTGTAGTCTTTGCCACTTGGTTAAGGGTGTTTAGAACAGTTGCTGAGCTGTTGGGTAGAATGTGCAATCAAATTCAATTGTAACAGTTAAAAATAAATTCATAATGATGTAACATGGCTAAAGGTAATCCTAAGTGCAACATTTGATAAGGTCAGCTGCCAGTGCATCTCTTGTAACCTCTCTTTTGCACAAGTGATGAAGGATATGGCTGCCAACTATGGCTTTCCACCTCTTTACCTCTCTCTGGGACACCTGCAGTAAGAAAATACGAGGCACTCACAGCCACTTGCTGTGTCATAGAGCGCATTTTTTGGCATGTTGAAAAATTGCTTCAGGTGTTTGGATAAAACAGGGGGAGCCTGATATTCAATACTACTTAGCTGGAAAAATAGTGATTCATCCAACTAAATGGCAGCTGCCAAATATCCAGCTACATTCAGTGGTCCTCTCTTAGCTGGCTAAGTAACTAATCTGGCTATCTCATGAGTGGGCAGTGGGAGGATTGGGGAAGCACTTCTTATCTGGCTAACTTAGCCAGATAAGTGCCGATATTCAGACTTATCTGATTAACAGAGCAGCTTTAACTTAGTCAGATATAACTTATCCAGCTAAGTAGTACCATATACAAGGATATTCAGCAGCATAGCCATTGTCTGAATATCCTATGTAAGTTAGCTGGATAAGTGTTATCTGGGCTAACTTACATAGACGGTTTCTTTTGAATATTAACCTCAGTACAACCCACACACAGTTGCTGAGATCATGCTTGCCTGCTGCATGCTTCACAATATTGTAGTCAGGTATGGAATCCTAGCTGAGATCTAGAGGAGGATCCTGTGTGCCCCCCCTGTGCATCATTGGGAGATGAGAGGGAATGGGAACCAGGTTCACAGCAGAATCATCAAGTGGTATTTTGCTTGTAAGTATAGGTTATGGCCTGCTGATATAGTATTTCTGATCTATGCAGGCTGGGTGTTCCAGTACACATACCCCTCTCTCACTTTTTTGCTTTTGTTTTACAGGACTAGATTGGCTTCTGCTTGGTTGTAAGTTAAGCATTTTACATATTCTGTAAAGTCTTTTCGGTTAATTGTTTTTACTGTGTTAAACTGTTATATGTAAAGCTGGTTGCTAAATTACTGTAAATTACTGTAAACCGAGGTGATGTATTCCTTTACGTACCTCGGTATAAAAGAACCTATAAATAAATAAATAAATAAATACAAAAACCTTGTATCTTGTACAGTATTGCTGCGATGACTAGTGCTATATAGTTGCAAATGGATCTAAAATTTCTAGCACTGCAAATCTACAAATAGTGCACCCTGTATTGCTTTATTTGTTGCTGCTCTGCATATCTTGATGTCAAACTGAGCACAGTCAGAATCTACAATTATATGGAGGAGAATGCACTATGAGTGCTTCGGTGTAAGAAGACAGATACAGAGCTTGTCTGGGTTTTCGGCTACACTGAGATTTCTTCATTTCTGCAGTAAAGTGCTGCATCCAAGCATGCCCCAAGGACCCTGTGCCAAGTGCTCTTGCACCTTTCATTGGCAATACAAATCACAATTACTTTTCAGAGCCATAGCATCCAGATGTTGCCTAAGGGAGGGTCAGTTGTCACTTCAATTGTGATGTAGTGCCTGAGGCCAAAAGCCTTGCTGTGGCTTACAGTACTGAAGGGCAATAGGTTGGCTGCTATTACTCTGAAATCCTGCAGTCTGTGCCTGTTTTATTATAAATCTCCACAGATGTAGGGGGATTTGAGCAGCTGCCTAAATGACTATTTCTCTTTTTTTTTCCTCCAAAGTTGTTGCTTAGCAACCTGACGCTGTGCAGCAAAACTATGCAGCGCTTCCCCCTTGGGTAAGTACTAGTGACTACTTTACTGATAGCAGACATTAGTACTTTGCCAAAAGAATGCCATCTGATCTTATTTTAAGCAGTCAGCATCAGACGTTTACTGCCTTCGTTGCCAACGTAGTTACGGTAGAACCTTCATATTCTGAACAGCCTTTTTTTTTTCATGCATGGAAGGGCTTTGTAGCAAGAGAGCAGCTTCCCCAGAGATCTGTTTCTGAAACGAGAAACCTCCCCTAACACCTGCGTCTATGCCATTGAGATCATACAAGGCATTTATATCACTGTCTGTCAGGCTCTGCGCATTGCCACTGTGAGGTTTGTGCACCTGAAACGAGGAAAGAATTAAGACCTACTGGGCTCGCTCTATCAAGCTGTCGCAATGCAGTGCAGCACAAATCTGCAATGCACCAATGTCTTGTAGGGTTTTATTTGAGCTACTCCAAATGGGTCAATGGGCACAAACTACATAATCTTTATTGCAATTCCTTGGTGACATGTCTTGGAATAGCATTGCACCATCCCACTAAAAGACTAGACAGAGTCTGTTTGCCAAGGAGAGAGGAGTTACTACTACTAAACATTTAATTAGCGCTACCTGATGTACTCACCACTGTACAAAACACACAAGACACAGTCCCTGCGCAATAGAGCTTACAATCTACTCAAGATAAACACACTTGGGTAGCTACATATAGTAAGACAATGGTTAAAATTAGTTAATAAGGCTGCAGGCAGAGCATCAGGTTTAAGATTTAAAAGCAGCAAAAGAGAGGAAGACAGAGCACTCATAACAATTTCCCCTCTTTCATATTGCTTCCTCCACATGGCTGGGTGACAAGTTACCTTACAGTCTTAGGGCTGGAGAAGCATCTCCCAAAATTCAGCCTTCCGTAACATAGTAAATGACAACAGTACAAGACCAAATTAGCTGATCCAGTCTATCCAGTTGCAACTCTTCCACTTTGGGCAGGCGAACCTATAAATTCCCATACTTGACCCAATGCCAGTGCCCCATCCCCATGTCTCTTATCTGAACTTTCAACCCCTTTCCTACCATTGTCCTCTATATCAGTCCCAAGCATGTCCAGAATCTGTTAAAGTATTGGTGTTCTCCACCGCCATTAGTAGGCCCTTTCAGGCCTTGTCATCTTTCCCTGTAATTGTTAGAGCACAAACACTAAATCCAATTGTTACGCCCGGTCGCAGACGGCTGCGACCACTAATGCTCACCTCTTTTTATGCAGCCCTAGCCCTGACATCATTGGGGAAAGTGGCGGCCTCCGCCAGCTACCTCCAACTTCCCGGGACGGCGTGGGCGCTACCGACCGCCATCTTGCTCATGGGATCACTTAGGCGTGCACGCGCACGGACCAGTATTAAGCACGTCATGGCGGGAATTTTGGGGGCGTCCCCTCTGGATGACGTCTACACTCGGCTGTACTTAAGCTGCCTGGCCCTGCCTATCAACGAGTTAGCAAGGAGTTACCTCATTGCTGAATCCGCTTCTCTCGTATGGACTTCCTGTTCCAATTCCTGCACTTCAGTGTCAGATGCTCTGGGGACCTGCTCCTCGGGGGCCCTTCCTCGTCTCTGGCTATCCACTCCTCAGAGGGCCTTCTGCCTTGGACTGCGGTCTATTCCCATGCCCCAGGACCTCTCCTGGAACTATCACTCTGTGAGTATCTTGACTCCACGGACTACTACTGAACCAGCTTTATTGTGAGATCCTCTCCGGTGTATCCCGTACCTCGGGCCACTACCGTGCCAGCACTAGTGAGAAACCACCTCTGTGTACCCTGCGCTGCAGGCCATTGCCACATCATCGCTACAGAAACCTCTCCGGTGTACCCCGGGTCTCGGGCCAATACCGTGCCAGTTCTAGTGAGGAACCGCCTTGGTTTACCCTGCGCTGCAGGTCATTGCCACGACATCGCTACTGGCCCCTCACCGGTGTACCCGTACCTTACTACATCATCTCTGAGTGAGGAATCCCTCGGTGTACCCTGCGCTGCAGGCCACTACCACATCATCACTTTGGAGAGACTTCTTCGGTGTACCCCACTCTGCAGACCATTACCAGATATTCACGTCTGAGGCATTCCCTCTGGGTGTACCCTTTCTCAGACCTTATCTCCTCCTCCTGCACCCCCCATTCCGCGGGCTGTGCCTTTTCTACTTTTACAATAAAGACTCTATTCCACAGCTGTGTTTGATGTCCACTGAGACCGCGCCTCCCCGACAGTGAGGCTCACAGGGCTCCTCCCTGTGGGCAGTACCATCTCTCACCTCAGCCCAGGGCCCACACACTTGCAAGTCATAACAGATTGCTAACTCCATGGACCCAGCCCAGGTCTCAGCGGTTCATGCCATCCCTGGCCTGGCCCAGCGAATTTCAGAGCAGCAAAAGGTATTACAGACTTTGGCTAACACCATCAATCAATTAAGCACTCAGCTGGACTCTGCCTTGATGCCTGCCAAGCCAAGTCCTGCTTCACCTGCACCGCAGTTTCGGCCCCCCTGTGCTCTTGCCGGTACCCCCTCGCTTCTCAGGTGACCCCTTGTTATGCAGGGGCTTTTTAAACCAGTGCAGCATGCACTTCTCTTTGCAGCCTGCATATTTTCCTCGACGTAGTGTCCAAAACTATGTACATCTTATCCCTCCTGGACGGAAAAGCTTTGGCCTGGGTGTCACCCCTCTGGGAATGAATGAATCCAATTCTCACGACTTGCCAGGCTTCCTTGCCTTGTTTCGCTTTGTATTTGACGATCTCGCTCGCACGACCGTTGCTGGATCTGCACTCCTGCACTTGCAACAAGGTTCCAGGTCACTGACCAAATATGTCATTGAATTTAGGATACTTTCCTCAGAATTACACTGGGATCTGGGCTGCCTGCGTGCCATATTCATGGAAGGGTTAAGATCGCGCATTAAAGAAGAATTAGCCGCACTTGAACTTCCTGAAGCATTGGACTCCTTTGTCGACCTGGCCGGTCACATTGATCGTCGTCTGCGTGAGCGGTTGCACGAGATTAGAGGATCCAAGAGGATGTCATCAGGTGTTCCACGCATTCACCAAACACCTACCGCCCAGATGGCTCCATCACCCAGCACTGAACAGGAAGAACCTATGCAAACGGGCCGCAGTCATCTATCTGCGAAAGACGTCATCGGCAAAGATCAGGTCTTTGCTTGTATTGTGGCCAGCCAGTTCATGCGGTACTCTCCTGTCCACTCTGTCTGGGAAACTCCCAGGCTTAGGACCCGCCGGAGGACTCCTCCTAGGCCTGATCACACCAGCTCCTCCACTAACACTACCTGTCTCCATTAACACGGACACCTTAGAGTTTCATACTCCAGCTCTGGTTGACTCCGGGGCTGGTGGGAACTTTATACTCAGACACTCGTGGAACACCTATGAATCCCCACCGTCCGGACGCCTACACCCTGCTATTGTCTTCAATTCATGGTGAGCCGTTAACAAGCGAAAGTACTTTCTCCACCACGCCAATTCAACTTCACACCGGGTTGCTACACACGGAGACCATTTCCTTTTTGATCTTAGATAAGGCTATACATCCTTTGGTGCTTGAACTGCCATGGTTACAAATGCACACACCACAATTCGATTGGAGCACCTTACAACTATCCCAATGGGGCAAATCCTGCCATGGGAAGTGCTTAGAAGTCATAACTCCTATGCCTTGTCTGACGACTACCACTTCCCTTCCGGGTCTTCCCCGGCAGTATTCCTCTTTTAGTGATGTGTTCTCCAAGAAAGCGGCAGACACTCTACCACCTCATTACTCATTTCATTGTGCCATAAACTTGTTATCCAATACCGAACCTCCCAGAGGAAGAGTGTACCCACTTTCTCTGACAGAAACCAAAGCAATGTCCGAGTATATACAGGAGAATTTGGCGAAAGGTTTCTTCTGGCCTTCGAAATCTCCCACTGGAGCCGGGTTCTTTTTTGTGGGAAAGAAGGACGGTTCCCTTCGGCCGTGCATAGATTACTGTGGCTTAAATGAGATCACCCTGAAGGACCACCACCCATTGCCCTTAATATCTGAGTTTTTTGACACGCTCCAAGGGGCCAAAATATTCACTAAATTGGACCTCAGAGGCGCATATAACTTGGTCAGGATACACCAGGGCGATGAATGGAAAACCACATTTAACACCTGCGACGGCCATTTTGAATATTTAGTAATGCCATTTGGCCTCTGCAACGCCCGGGCAGTATTTCAAAATATGAAGAACGAAATCTTCAGAGATATGCTTTACAGCTGTGTAGTGATATTCCTGGATGACATTCTGGTTTTCTCTCAAGACCTACAGAGCCATCAACTGGACATCGCCAACGTCTTACAAAGATTGAGAGACAACCAGTTATATGCCAAACTGGAAAAATTCTCCTTTCACCAGGAGTCTGTCCCCTTCTTAGGCTATGTGGTCTCCAGCTGGGGGTTCCAAATGGACCCACAAAAAACCAAGAGTATCCGGGATTGGCCGCAACCCACAGGTCTTAAGGCACTGCGAAGATTCTTGGGTTTCACTAACTACTACAGGTCATTCATCCACCATTACTCTACACTGACCACCCCACTCACAGCCATGACCCGAAAAGGAGCCAATCCCTCACAGTGGTCTCCTGAAGCAGTGACCGCCTTCCAAGAGCTCAAGGAGGTGTTCCTACAAGAGCCATGTTTGCGCCACCTGGATCCACGACGACCCTTCATCGTCTAAGTGGACGCCTCTGATGTCGGCGTTGGTGCAGTCCTCAGCCAACACGCAGCCAATCATACCTTGCACCCCTGCTCATTCTTCTCCTGACGCTTCTTCCCTGTGGAGTGTAATTACGGAATAGGGGACAAGGAATTGCTTGCGAGTAAATTAGCCTTCGAAGAATGGCATCCATGGCTCGAGGGAGCGCAACACCAAATCACGGTTTACACTGATCACAAGAACCTTGAGTACTTACATCATGCTCAACACCTGAACCACAGACAGGCCCACTGGTCTCTATTTCTTACCCGGTTTAATTTTCTTTTGCGATATTGGCCAGCTGATAAAAACACCCGAGCCAATGCACTCTCCTGTTCTTTTACCATGGAAGATGTTCCAGATACTCCACGCCATATCATTGACCCTATGAGGGTGCTCCTCTCCGCTACACACACAGTCCCAGCTGGGAAGACGGTGGTTCACCGACAACTCAGAAGAAAGATCGTCAGATGGGCACACAATTCTCTGCTCGCAGGCTATCCCAGACAAGCTAGAACACTTTCTACTCTAAAGAGATTTTACTGGTGGCCAACCATGCAGAAAGACGTTCATGCATACGTAGAATCGTGTCCTACCTGTGCCTGTCAAAAGCCACCAGCAGGCTGTCCTTGGGGGCTTCTTCAACCACTCCCTGCACCCAGCAAACCGTGGACACACATAGCCACGGATTTCATTGTTGATCTACCTCTTTCCTGTGGCAACACCATTTGGGGCACCATGGACCGCTTTTCAAAGATGGCACATTTCATGGCACTACCAGGTCTACATTCAGCCCCAGAACTAGAGAAACTATTCATCTGCAACATCTTTTGCCTCCATGGCCTCCCAAAACACATCCTATTTGATAGAGGTGTACAATTTTCGGCAAAATTTTGGAGGTCATTATGCAAAAAATTTGACATAGCTCTGACCTCACAACAGCCTACCATCCACAGGCCAATGGACAGACAGAGAGGACGAATCGTACTTTAAAACAGCTTCTCCGGGCATATGTAAACTCAAGGCAAAGTGACTGGTCCGATTTGCTTCCCTGGGCCGAGTTTGCTTTAAACTCTTACCAGTCTGCTTCTACTGGATCTTTGCCCTTCCAAATTGTCTACAGACGCCAGCCTCTGCCTCCTCTTTCAGTGTCTCTGTCTGTGTCATCTCCTGCAGCTCAGGCTTCAGCGCAAGAACTACATCAACTCTGGGAGCACACCAATCAACTTCTCCAACAAGCCAATCAAAAGGCTAAAAGGTTCTACAATGCTCATCATAGGGCAGCCCCTCAGTTGAACCCTGGAGACAAAGTGTGGCTCAGTACCTGCTGCATCCGCCTAAAACTGCCTTCAGCTCACTTTGCGCCCAAATATATCGGGCTTTTTCCAGTATTTCGCCGCCTGGGTCCAGTTACTTACAGCCTGCAATTACCCACTTCACTTAAGATCCACAACGCCTTCCATATATCTCTCTTAAAGCTGCTCATCCTGTCTGAATTCTCAAGGAAACCACCCAAATCCCAACCTCTAATGGCTGAAGAGGATATCACCTATCATGTAGAAGACATCTTAGACGTAAGGAAGCGCGGAAGATGCTGGGAATATCTCATATCTTGGGAAGGATTTTGTCCCGAGAAGAATAGTTGGGAGCCTGCAGCGAAAATCCTTGACAAGGAACTAATCAAACAGTTCCAAACTTCTCATCTTCTGAAACCAAAACCCCTGGCAGGGGGCCCTAAGAAAGGGGGTACTGTTACGCCCGTCGGTCACAGATGGCTGCGACCACTAATGCTCACCTCTTTTTATGCAGCCCTGACATTACTGGAGAAAGTGGCGGCCTCCGCTAGCTACCGCCGACCTCCCTGGCGTTCCCAGGACAGCGTGGGTGCTGCCGACCGCCATCTTGCTCAAGGGATCACTTAGGCGTGCGCACGGGCCAGTATTCAGCACGTCATGTCGGGAACCTCAGGGGTGTCCCCTCCGGATGATGTCTACACTAAGCTGCACTTAAGCTGCCTGGCCCTGCCTATCAACGACCTAGCAAGGAGTTCCCTCGTTGCTGAATCCGCTTCTCTCGTATGGACTTCCTGTTCCAGTTCCTGCACTTCAGCATGAGACGCTCTGGGTACCCGCTCCTCGGGGGCCCTTTCTCATCTCTGGCTATCTGCTCCTCGGAGGGCCTTCTGCCTTGGATTACAGTCTGTTCCCGTGCCCTGAGACCTCTCCTGGAACTATCACTCTGTGAGTACCTTGACTCCACGGACTACTATTGAACCAGTGTTATTGTGAGATCCTCTCCGGTGTACCCTGTGCCTCGGGCCACTACGTGCCAGCACTAGTGAGGAACCACCTTGGTGTACCCTGTGCTACAGGCCTTTGCCACATCATTGCTACAGAAACCTCTCCGGTGTAACCTGGGTCTCAGGCAATACCATTCCAGCCCTAGTGAGGAACTGCCTCGGTGTACCCTGCGCTGCAGGTCATTGCCACGTCATCGCTACTGGGCCCTCACTGATGTACCCGTATCCGGGTCACTACTACTACATCATCTCTGAGTGAGGAATCCCTCGGTATACCCTGCGCTGCAGGCCACTACCGCATCATCACTTCGGAGAGACTTCTTCGGTGTACCCCGCTCTGCGGACCATTACCGGCATTCCCTCTAGGTATACCCTCTGAGGCATTCCCTCTGGGTATACCCCTTCTCAGACCATATCTCCTCCTCCTGCACCCCCCGCTCCGCGGGCTGTGCCTTTTCTACTTTTACAATAAAGACTCTATTCCACAGCTGTGTCTGACGTCCACTGAGACCACACCTCCCCGACGGTGAGGCTCACAGGGCTCCTCCCTATGGGTGGTACCATCTCTCACCTCAGCCCAGGGCCCACACACCTACAAGTCATAACACCAATATCCAGTTTCCTTTCCATGTCTTACCAAGTTTTCGAAGAATCCACAGAGACATTATTCAAAACATCTAGCTTGCCCATGTTCGTTGAAATTTGGATTTTACCCAAGGCCAATCCATGCAGGTTACCCCAATTTCTTCTTGGAAGCCTGATGCAGCCATAATACTTCTGTTGGAGGTCATAAATTCTGCTCCATGCAGGTTGTCAAGGCCTTTTTGGAAGCATAGACTGTTAGGGCTATATACTCCAGTACTTTCTTAAATGCATAGGCTTCCTCATGTCACCAGCAGGGTTGCCACAGGGCTAGTGCAAGAATATTTAGCACCCTATGTGAATCTTCAGTCATACACACCCTTCCCCAGCTTACCTACTAACAGCAGCTCCCACATATTGCTCCATTCTTTGGGCCTTGTGCTGACAGGATTTTCCACCCTCAAAATTTTGTTGCTCTAGGCAACCACCTAATTTGCCTGATGGAAGATAGTGGCTCTGGCCACTGTGGCAACTGTAGTCTTCCTCTTCTCCCACAGCATGAGTTAACTCATGCTGTGGGATATAATTTTTATATGTCTACAATATAGTGAAAGTTTTGCCCCATGGTTCAAAATTTTGGTCTTTACATGGGTAGAGATAAGAGTGTCACCAGTGTGCCCCTTCCTATATACATAATAGGGACCTTCATTGTTGAGTGTGCTGGCTGTGGCAGGCCCGCGGCCAGGCCCTCTTACCCTCCAGCATCTGGCTCCACTTCCCTCGCGGCTGTGGGCCTCCGTCTCCGTCCTCGGGCCGTCCCCGGTGCTCCTGTCTCCAGGGCTGACTCCTGTGCTCCATGGCAGGCCTCTCTGCGTGGTCTGCGCATCTCTGTTCTTTATAAAGGGACCGCGGCGGGAATCCAACCCATGGCCCCGGATGATGATGTCACTGAGCTCCGGTATATAAAGCCGGGCTCAGCACCTGTTAGTTGCCTTTGCAACAGGTCTCCACGCTGGATGTGTACTTCATTGCCTCCTTGGTGATTTCCTCGCTTTCCTGGTTACTGGTTTCGTCTTCTCCTGATCCCGTGCTTCATGCTATTCAGCTACTCTTACGGCCTGATCTTCTGGACCCAACCACTGTTTTACCTGACTATGCCATTGATCTTCTCTTGGACCCGACCACGGCTTCGCCAGACCACTCCATTAATCTTCTCCTGGACCTGACCACTGCTTCGTCTGACTACGCAATTGATCATCTCCTAGTCCAGAACTCTGCTTCGCCTGACCACACTACTGATCTTCTCCTAGTCCAAACCTCTGCTTTGCCTGACAGCACTATTGTTCTTCTCCTAGTCCAAACCTCTGCTTTGCCTGACCACACCACTGTTCAACTCCTGGACTCGACTTCTGCCTTGCCTTGCCACTGCTCCTTGATTGCCGCCTGCCCTGACTTCAGCTTGTTCCATGACACCTCTACAGTCTTGGCCTTTCAGGCTTCGGCCTGCTCTTGCTCAGGCGCCCCCCTGTCTGACTGTTGTTTTTATTGGCGCCCGGGTCTCCGGGACTCTGCCTCGTCTAGCTATGCTGTTGCTGTCTCCTGGCTGACCTCATCATCATCTCATCGAAGACCTCGGATGGAGGCCCACCTAACTCCAGCCGGCCCCAGTACCCAAAGGCTCAACTCGCGAGGAACAAGGGCTTATATTGCTGAAGCTCCAGCCGGCTTCCGTCAGTCAGCCAGCTCCACCTGCCAACAGTGGGGACCTGTAGGGCCTCCCCTACGGGTAGCATCAACCCCACCTCGGCCCAAGGGTCCACCTCCTGCGCAACAGATCACAAAGGCCATGAACTCGGCGGAGCCGCGTGCCCTCCAGGCTATTCCTGACCTTGCTTCCAAGGTATAAGAACAGCAATGATTCCTCGAAGCATTAGCCTCCTCCATTGAGCATCTGCATGCCCGACTTGATGCCCAATCCGGTCACTCAGTTCCAGCATCAGCTTCCTCCAACCAACAGCTCTTACCCTCTGCTTCTAGGGCCTTGTTGGCTCTACCAGCTCTGCCTCATTTCAACAGTGACTCCAAGCTCTGCAGAGGGTTTATTAACCAATGCTACATGCAGTTTGCTCTGCAGCCCTCCATCTTCCAAGATTAACTCACGAAGGTCACCTTTATCCTGTCTCGTTTGGAGGGGAAGGTGTTGGCCTGGCCTTGCCTCTATGGGAGCGCTCAGACTCATTCCTTCAAGAACTGTCTTGCTTTGTGACCGTATTCCATCGGACCTTTGACGACCCTGGGTGGCATGCTATGGCAAGTGCGAATCTCCTTCACCTATGACAAGGCCAACGAAGTCTGTTTGACTACACGATAGAATTTTGGACCCTAGCTTCCGAGCTCTCTTGGCAAGAAGATTGCATCCGAGCTATTTACATGGATGGACTATCTCCTCAGCTGAAGGATGAACTGGCAGCTTGGGAGCTACCATCCTCACTTGAAGACCTTACTGACATGACTGGTCGAATTGACCATTGTCTCCAAGAGCGCCATCAGGAGAATCGTATGCCCAGAAGGTCCACCTTGGAATGCTCCCGCTCACCACCGACTACCAGCCCTGCCGCCGGTAGGGTTTCCAAAAAAACAGCAGGGTAGGCGATCCAGTACAGCCGTGAGGAAGAAAACAAAGAAATGGATGCCACAAAATGTCCTTTTCAGTATTTAATCAAGAAGACGTAGAAATCTTATAAACATGCCCGACTCTGGCCGAGTTTCGCCACCATTGGTGGCTGCCTCAGGGGCTACAAACAAACATATATAAATGTTTAATAAATCATAAATCATGTTAAAAGCATAAAAATTAAAAACATAAGTAATCATGAACATATAAATGAATGATTAAAAACCATATTAACTATATCAGAGTAAAAATAGACAATGGAATATAAACTTAAAAAAGAGATAAACTTCTTAAGAAGTGCTACAAATAGCTTGAACAACAAAAAATTTTTTTGCAATGAAAATGAAAAGTACCTTATTAGTCACAGAGCAGTGTTCAGGTGATAGTCCAAATAAGATCAAATGTGTATCTATGTCTATTTGAAAACAAGTAAATCATGGTCAGCCATATGTAAAAAATAATACAATTGAGTGGATCAGTTGTATATAGAACATACAAAATTAATAATGATAATTTTGAGTGGAACAAAACACCTCCACTTATACATGTTGCATGAAATATCTCCTTACTTTTAAATTGCATTTATTATTAGAAAAACTTTTGGTTTAAATGTACAAGGATGTGTGATTGAATTAATTAATGCTACTATTGTGACAAATAAAACGAGTATTACCTATGACATTGTACAATAAATCAATAATAGTGTGGGGAAATACTTTTATTAAACCCCCAAAACTATATCATCTCTCAAAAACACCCCATGTGCGCAAGTGATAAATTAACAAAAAAACAAAAAAACAAAAAACACATTCTAAAATGACCCCAATAGTGCCAGTGATATCATTTATTAACTCATAACAACCCCCCTATCTCCTGCTCCAGGAGGTGAGCGGGCATACTTTCAATAAGGGGGCTGGGAAGCTGCTACCCGAGCCTGCGCCCCATCTGGACCTGAGCCGAAAGGACTGAGACCTACTCAAAGGTCTAGCCGCTCCTCTGTAGGGTCGAAAAAATTTGAAACCCATTGCACGGCCTCTTGCACCGAACAAGCCTGGACCACCCCACTTATTGGCCATTTTTTCTAACTCGCTCCCAAATAAGAGTGATCCTTTAAAAGGCAATGTCATACGATTAGACTTTGAAATTGTATCACCGAAGCCACCCCTCTGGCAGAAGTATGGACCAAGTCACAGCCTAATCCACCAAAACGGCGGCTGCCAGCTTCATTATGCCCTGGAATTCAAACCAATTTCATAGACCTCATGAAGCAAACAAGCGTCAGCCACTAGGGAGCAGCAAGAGGCTATCTGCAAATTCATTGTCACTGCCTCAACGGCCTGTTTGATAGCCTCAATTCTCCTATCCTCCGCATCCTTCAATGCTGCCCCCTTCTACAGGAATGGTTGTTGCGACCGTCGCTGCCTGACATCTCCACTCCGCCCTCCTTACCTCTTTGGCGACTCTCTCCTGGGTTGATGGAAGTTTGGCTGCCGCGGCGTCATCTTGCCGACCTCCTCCGGCGTTCCCAGACCGGCTAGACGCTGCCTTCCGCCATGTTCTCCTGAGGCCTAAGGGCGCGCATGCGGCGCGGCCCCGACTCAAGTACCAGCAGTGGCGCGAACCTCAGGGGCGTCCCCCTGAGATGACATCATCATCTTCGGATATTTAAAGGTCTTTCATTTCGCTAACTAATCGAGTTAGCAAAGGGTTTCTTACCTAGCTGCCTCCAGGTATCACTGCGGATGGGATTCGCTCTCCGCATACCTTGCTACTCTGCCTCCTCGGACTTTACCAGGGGTGTTGGGTTCGTGGACCCTTGGGCCGATCGGAACCAGAGGATGAGTTGCTGAAGATGTTTGCAGCAGTGGCCCCGACCAGGAGGCGGCAAAGACGGACTCGTGGATGGCTGAAGGAAGGCCTCTGGAAACCCTATGCGACCAAGGGCTTTGGCGAGGAAGAAGGAGACGATGGAGCCGGTCCAGTAGTGGGAAGACCTTCGCCCTGGAAGCCGATCCTCCCCCGAGAGGAGCTCGTAGGAGTTCGGCCGCTGGGACTTAGGAGATTCACCCTGGAAGCCGGAGTTCCCCCAGGAGGAGCCTGTAGGAACCCGGCCGCTGGGACTTAGGAGGGCCCGCGGGGGCCGAGCCAGATGGAGTCCAAGGTTAGGTGCCGGAAGGTCGTCGCTCGCCAGTCCAGAGTCAGGAACCGAAGGATCACCGAATGCCAGTCCTAGGTCAGAAGCCAAAGAGTCAACGTAAGCCGGTCCAGGGTCAGAAGCCAGAGGATCACCGTAAGCCAGTCCTGGGGTCAGAAGCCAGAAGATCACCGTAAGCCAGTCCGGGGTCAGAAGCCAGAGGATTACCGTAAGCCAGTCCGGGGTCAGAAGCCAAGCAGGAACAAAACGAGACAGGAACGCCGCAACTGTAGACAGGAAATACCTGGGAACCTCGTTGCAAGGCAAGGAGAGGATCTCGGTGCAGGGTTTAAATACCCTGAGCGTCTGACGTCATCTAGGAGGCAGTGCTGTGGATTCCCGCGCTGGCCCCTTTAAGACCTGGGGCCTGCCGCGCACGCGCGGCTAGGGGGCGGGGCCTAGCCGCGGAGAACGCCGGCAGCCAGCGCGGCGTGGGAGCGCCGTTCTCGGGGCCTGCACGGCCCGACCGAGGCTCGGGGGAGCCCGAAGATGCGGCGAAACCGGAGGGGAACCGCGACGGGGTGTGTGGCGGTCCCGGGGACGGCCCGGGATCGCAACAAGGGGTACCTGCTCCTCGGGGGCCTCGCTCTCTCTTTTACTTTTCAGGTCGCAGTCTGGAACCGGTACTCGCTCCTCGAGGGCCCACGTTCCCGGACCTGCTACTGAATATAACTTCTGCCAGGAAGTCACCTCTGCCTACAACACCAGTGAGTTACCATCTCTCTCTCAGAGCTTTCCCTGGAACCAGGTTCTCGCTCCTTGAGGGCCTACTTCATTCCAGCTCCTGGGCTATTCTAAGACTACAGTGTGAGTGTTACCATCAAGGTTCTGTTCCTGAACTCTACATAATCTGCCTACTCACTATCTTAGTTTATCTACAGCTCAGCCTTCCTGAGATCGCTGCTCCAGTGCCTGAGGGACCACAGCCCAGCTGGGCTATTCCAGCTCAATACTGCCACCTCTGGTGATTCTCAAAAATTGTTTAATAAAAGAACTTGTGTGTGTCTGTCTCCCAACTCTGAGCCTGACCGGTGGTCCCTCTCGGGATCTTCCCCCGAGGGCGTGGTCAGCTGCCACCAGCCCAAGGATCACCTACAACCATCACAAATAATAGCAATGGTCTTCTGCTTGGTGACGGCACACACCAGCACATCCACTTTCGGAAAATGCAACTGCTATCTTGCCACCAGATCCAGGGGGTACAGACTTTCCAAGCTCATCCCCCTTTAAAATTAGCTTCCGTAGCACCTCATTAAAGATCAATCAACTCTTGAGTAGCATCCATAATGGGGAAGAAACATGATGCTTTACAAAAAGTAACCAAAATGGGATTCTTCTTTGGCTCAGACATAGGATTAGCACCCAGCACTCCTAGCATCTTCAATGTCTGAGAGATCAGCACTGGCAACTCATCTCTATGAAAGAAGTGCAACATCATTCTATAAGGTTCCAATCCTGGAGGAATTTCACTATCCTCCAGAGAGTAAGGATCGCCTTTCTTGTGTGTGCCATCCCGGTCCCCATCAGTGTGACCTGCAACAGGCCTAGGTGCCTTCCGATGTTTACCTGTGGCATCAGGCTTCAGGGATTCTGCAGCCTGTGATCATGAACTTTCAGGTTTAGCCAGCTCTAACGAACGTGCCTGTAGAAAGGACTGCAGCCCTTGAAAAAAAATTCCATCTAAGGCGGAAGGGTCCATACCAAAACCAGGGGTGGTCAATCTGGCGACCACTGAGTTGCCCTCCCCTGCTGACAAATCAGTTAGGGAAGTCTCAAAATGAGGTAAAACTTCTGGTAGATACCACTCTGGTTCCCTTCCTGTAACCTGCTGGGAAGGGCTGGGCTCAGCAAAATCAGTTGGAGACAACTCGCCCTGAGCCTTCAAGCAGCGCTGATAAAGATCAGAGGAGACCCCAGGTTGCGATGCTCGAATAGGGCATGTAGTGCAAATCTCAAGGCACTTAGGCTTCTTTGCTACCAGTGCCATGGATAAAGACATCCAGTAGCAGCACACTCAACAAGCATTTGACAATTGTGCATTTAACAGCACATCTGTACCCGGCAAGCCCAGACAGGGCACCTACATACATAGAGGTATATATATATCTATATAGACACTCCACTGAACGTTTGTATTATGAATGCCCAAAATCTGGATGCCCAACTATGCGACCCAGATGGATGCTCAACCTGGACACACAGGCGTGAACTGACATCAGGCACTGCTTTTGTGGGAGACTTGCGCGGAAGAAAGCGTGCGAACGCCTCCGGCCTATCACGCAGCATCACAGCTAAGCATGAGAGCAGGGCCTAGCCCAAACGGCCGCTCAACCCGCCAAAACTATCGAGACTCCCCAAATCCCTCACAGAGACGGAAACACGCCAGATCGGCATGCTAAGGCTTGGCGACCAGAAACAGAAGAGGGAAGAAGAATCCCTAAATCTTTTTTTAAACTCTTTACCTGAGCTCAGCCCATCCCAGCCGAGTACATAGTCGGTCTCCATCTGTGGGGGGAAAGGGCAAATCCCTAGCATAGCGGGGTCTTCAAGAGGTTGAGACAAGCTCCTGGAGGAAAATCTGTAACCCCCTTTTTCCTTGGGGTGCTGCAGAGGTGGTGAGTTACACTGCTGCAGCCCTGGGATCAGTAAAGATCTTCCAGGGATCGCCAACGGGAACCAGATCAGTCTCTGGGAGGCCCAAGGGAAGACTCACCACATATTACAAAGTCCAAAGTCCACATCAGTTCTTGGTTCCATAAGTTGAAGTTTATTGGGAAAAAAACAAACAAAACAAACAGCAAATCAGAAGATTCTGGCCGTAAAGAGCATAATACAATTGAACAAGAGATAAACAAATATTCAAGAGTTTTCACTCTTCTTGAGCAGGAGGAATCCCACTCACCCAAAGCTTCAGTCCCAAAACCCACAGGGCAGTAACATTCCAAAAAATAGTTCAAAGAACTGAAACTTCCCCAGACAAGGATTTTACCCCATTTGTTAGGGTGGTCCTTCCTCTAGCAGGCTACCAATAACCCTTTCCCTCAGCGTGGAATGTTTTCCTGTTCCTGGCTTCAGAAATCGCACTTTGCCTCACAAGCTCTGTCACTTCTCAGGACTCACAAGACAACAACAGATGCCCGGGAATGTCATGTATAGACTCTCACTAATCCCAACCTATTCCCCATGGAGGGAATGCACCTCCTACATTACCTCATCCTTTACAGCACCAAACTCTCACATCCCTATACTCTCCCTCCCCTAAACAGGAAGGATAATTGCACACAGCCCTGCAGTTTGATTGAGAACTCTGTTCTCTTAAGAGAGAAGGAACCCTCTATAACAGTGGTTCTCAACCTTTTTTCTCACGGGACACACCTGACAGATGGTTCTCACATGTGTGACACACTGAACACATGATCGTGACGGGGCTAAATGTAAACATATAATCTGTATCTACAGGAGCCACCCTGACCCCCCCCCAACAATAGCTACAGAACAGAAGTAGGACATTCCCCATTCAATTACCATACAAAAAAAGATATTTCTGGTGTCATCTCACTAACAGCAACATAAACACTCTCGCCTACCAGGTACAATAGCCCTCCTTATGAAAAAACAGTAATTTACCACCAATGCATGTTCTAATGAGAAAACACAACAAATAATATTGATACAAATGCCTACATGCTAGTAAAATACTTCACCTCGGTCACATACATAGAACTGACCTTCACCAAATACAGAAAGACCAAAAATTACAAATATGGAAACAGAAACTGGAATGAAAACCCAAAAAAGCCACTCTGCATTCTGTGCAAAACAGAAATATAGCACCTAACAGACTTCCAGGATCTGCAATAATGAACACAAACTAATGCGCAGAAAATTACACCTGCATTATGGAACTCAAACAGTAATAACCCTACCTATGAAAAGGCAGCACTGCAAAAATTACACCAGGCCCTAAACACCAATACACCTCCTATTGGGAAAACAGAACAAGCCAAGTGTTGCGTCCGTCGGTCTTCGACGACTTCGCCCCGCCTACCTCTCTCTACTTGCGGTTCCTCCCGCTCACCTTGGACTGATTGCCGCTATGGCGTCTGCTTGCCGTTCTCTCCAGCGTCCCCAGACCGGTTTCGTGCTGCCTCCCGCCATTCTCCTTCAAGGTACCTCTAGGGCATGCACACACACGCCGCCCTCATCTTTAACTTCACATTGGCGCAAACCTCAGGGGCATCCCCCTGTTCTGTCATTACGACTTCAGGGTATATCTGCCTACAGTATTTGCTAGCTCGTTGAGTTAGCAACAGGAGTCGTACGGATGGGATTCGCTCTCCGTTCCTAAGCTACTCTGCCACTCCACCTCTCCCTGGAACTCTTACTACCCTTCAGGGTCTCTAACGGGGCACCCGCTCCTTGGGGGCCTCTCTGCTTCTTTCAGGTGCTATCAGGAAACCGGTACTCGCTCCTTGAGGGCCCATGTTCCCTGCGTCGCTGCCTGCTAACTCTGCCCTTCTACTTGGAAGAACTAACTTACAGTCACCATCAGTGAGTACAGAAAATATCTCTCTCCACAGTACTGCTTCGCCGGAATCAGGTACTCACTCCTCGAGGGCCTGCTCTCTGCTCCGGTGCCAGACCTCTCGTCTAGTGGAATCTCTGCTACTGCTAGTGAGTACAACGCTACTGAGTCTCTCTGCTCTAAGGGATCAGGTACTCGCTCCTCGAGGGCCTGCTCTTCCTGTCTCGGAGCTCTCCTATTTCTACTTGGGACTCTAAATGCTAATCTTATTGTGTGCTCATAACTCTCAGTCTCTTTCCACTACAGCACTGCTCTACAGAGGATACGCTGTTCCTGCGTTCTGTGAGAGACGCGCCGAGCCAGGCTCTACAACCACTACTCACTACTGCCACCTCTGGTGGTTCTATAAACTGTTTAATAAAAGATTCAAATCTGTGTTTGTCTGTCCGGAGTTTAGCCTGACACTGTGGTCCCTCATGGGACTGCCCCCCGTGGGTGTGATCAGCTGCCACAGTGTCCAAGGATCCACCCAAACACCATTAACCATAACACCAAGCTGCTATAGATCCCTACACAGAAACTACAAGCTCGCAGAACACCCTTAGCTGGGTCACACATGCAGAACACAGACAGACCCACACCAAATACAGAATAAAATGACCATAAAGCTAATGTTTTTGTTTTTACATTGTTGCACTGCATACAGAGTTTGGCTTCTTGCCGTTCCAGTTCAGTTTTTGTCTCCAAATTTCTATTTATACATTCCTCAAGGAATATAAAATAATTCTAAAACTAGAATATAATAAATGTTTCAAAACAACTGATAATGGAATTACATTCAAATATTAAAAATGTTCAAAATTATTAAAAATTATCCAAACACCAATAAAATATTTCTAACAGCAGACACATCACATAATACCTAATAATTAAAATGGCAGTCAGTCAAGAAAGATAAACTTAAAAAGCCACTTTTACTTACCCTCTCCAGTAACTCTCCTAATCCTTTTTCTTGTAGGCCAATAGCACATACCAGAAGCAGTCCGGACTGCTGAAGCTCTGTCCTCACTCTTCCTTTGGGCCATGACTAGTCTATCTCACACACACACACACACTTTCTCTCTCTCACACACCAGTCACCTCCCTGACCGATCTCTCTTTCTCTCTCACACACACACACACACACACACACACACACCAGTTACCTCCTTGACCACTCTCTTTCTCTCTCACACACACCAGTCACCTCCCTGACCAATGTTTCTCTCACACACAGAGTCACCTCCCTGACCAATGTCTCTTTCTCTCACACACACACACCAGTCACCTCCCTGACCAATGTCTCTTTCTCACAAACACACCAGTCACCTTCCTGACCAATCTTTCTCTCTCTCACACACACACCAGTTACCTCCCTGACCAATCTCTCTCTCTCTCACACACACACACACACACCAATCACCTCCCTGAACAATTTTTCTCTGTCACACCAGTCACGTCCCTGACCAATTTCTCTCTCACATACACCTGTGACTTTCCTGAGCAGTCTCTTGCTCTCACAAGTTTTCTCTCTTACTTACACACACACATTCTCTCATACACTTACATACATGCTGGCTCACTCTCTGTCTCACTCACTCACCCCCAACCCCAGCACACATGGCAGCTACAGCACAAGGTAGCCGGTATGCTACTATTAAAAGCAGAGTCCTGACAAGCTGGATACTGCAGCAGGAGTGACCTCCCCCACCCCGCAGCGGCATGAAGGCAGCACTCAGCTGTTTGCTTGTGTTGCTATCACGGCACAGAGCAGTCAGTGTTGAATGTAATTTTATGCTTTTTCTTCTCCCCACCCCAGCCTTTTATGGGGTTTTTTTGCAGTTTATTATTATTTTTATATTTTCTTGCTGGGGTTATGCTGGCGAGAGGTCAAAGCCAGGGCAAGGGGGGGGGGGGCAGCAGCACCTACTCCTGCAGCCCCTGGCAAAGTGACCAGCCAGCACCGATTTTCAGCTCTGGGTCCGGGCAGCTAATGGATGGATTTCCCCAACAGCTACGCAGCAGGAAATCCCGGCGGCCACATTCTCAGCTGACTGCTCAGTGCTGCGATGATCGCAACACAGGCAACCTGCTGAGTGTAGCGGGGTCGGGGAGAGCCTTGGGATGCGATTTCTGCAGCAGCAGCATGCAAGCATGGCCTTTTCTTCCCGCATGCCCGGTAAACATCACTTCCTTTTCTGGGCCACAGGGGCGGGAAGAAGAAAAAGTCACGTTTATGTTGCCGGCTTCTACAAACACTGCTGCTGTTCCCCTCAGCGCTTGAATGTGCTGATAACCCAGGCAGGAACGGCAGTAGTGTTCGTCTCGGTGAGGTGAAAAGGGAGAAAGAGCAGCGGGTACGCGACGAACTAGTGTGCCGCGACACACTGGTTGAGAACCGCTGCTCTATAACACACTCTTGACTTGCCCTGGAGAGCTAGACTCCTCCAGAAATCTTCTAGAAACATGTTAGTGACCATAACACATTATTAGCCAGGTAAAGAAAACAATTTCGATCCCTGGAAGTGATAATAGGAATTAGATCTATTTTATCGGATCTGCCAGATATTTGCGATCTGGTTGGCCACTGTTGCAGACAGGATGCTGGGCTCAGTTGACCTTGGTCTGACCCAGATTGGCAATTCTTATATTCTTTTTATCAGACCAATTGAATACATCTGTAACTAGCTTTAAGTTAGTCCAATAAAAGGCTTCATCTACACCTTGTTTGTTAACCCTTGCATGTACAAGTAGACTAATGGTAATCACAATATGATACAGTTTAGGAAAAACCCGTGTATTTTAAAACTGAGGAAACTCTTATCTGAAATAGAGCTAAGCACCCTATATGACCAAGTAGTTCACTTTTCAGTAGCTCTCATGCACAAAGTCTCTCCATACTCCCAACAATCAAGCTCTAACAACCCTTCAAAAACATGTCTTTTCCTTTCAAAACTGCAGTGCCATTATTTTTCTTCCTTACAAATGTATGGACATGTTTCCAAACTTGAAGTTCTTTAGGCATTTTATTGAATTCTAGCATGCACCTGCTTATTTTAAGAAGTGCTCAGCAGGAAAAACCAGCTTCACTGACAGTGGCCTTTTTAAGCAAGATTCAGTGCCGTTGGGCTCTCAGCATCACAATGCGCATGCTCGGTTTTTCTCATTCCCATGACAACCATGAGGCCAACAGCCTATCAATTACTATCTGTGCAGTTCTTAAACCCACTGCTCTCACCTCATCTCCTGTGCCCCTAATGCTTCACCAAAGCCTTAGGCCATCCATCCCCAACCGGCATCAGTCAGTTGCCCCTATCCCTTCTCTCCTCCACAGCGTTGGAGCAGTGCGGCGTACACATTAGCACCATGAGACAGTATAAATGTAACCGTCTCTTTTTAGTCAGTAAGGAGGTCCAGACAACTGATCCGTAAAGATAGACTTTTATTGCCAGCAAGATGCAGCTAAGACAAAGGCTCAGTACAACTGCATACCATGCCCCCTCGGGAGCAAACTTTTATGCACTTTACAACTCTTATCTTTCACACATGCGTTCTGGTTTTTGCTGAACAAACAATTCACAAACTGCTGAACAAGCATTAGCTAGCGTGGTCCTCTAGTAGGTGTAGCTTATAATCAGACTATCGTTTCGTCATTTAATTGACGTGTTAGACATTTTACAGCGTATTCGTATTAATACAATACAATTTATTATTCCAAAATGGAGTTACGTTACGTTACGTGTTAGTGCGCAATTGCGTCACTACGCATTACGTGTCATTTGCGTTGCAAACATTAGTACGTTCAAAATGGCTGTGCGTTTCACTGCTGGCATGGTTAGTCGGAAGACTTTCAGTCGTTTCATTTTTCGGGGGAGGCATCGAAATTGAACTCCTTCATTCCCCCCTTTGATACTTCAACTTCGGATGGAAGGCAGAAGTATCACTCTGTACCTGTGTAGTAACTGAAATGACAAACAAGAATTAATACCAATGTCATGAGAAGGGAGCCCTAATATGTTGCTGGGTCGTTGGTTGCTTCACGGGTTTGAGACGGGTGGACCCTATTGGTGTCACCCCCCTTTGTAGCCCGACTTACCCCAGCGAACAAAGTGGCTCAGCAATGTTAGTTACTCAATATTATAAGTTAGTGGTTAGGTACTCATTATCAGAATCAACATCAGGAATATCTGAATCATCGGTAGTGTCGTAGTCAGATGAATCGTATGAAGGTAATGATGAGACAGATATATACTTATTAATCATCATGACGTGAGCAGCCGCTCGTCGATCAGCAATCTTTTCAATCATGGATCGGAGATTTCTGAAAATAAGAGGTAGACACAAAGGAACGAGAGTACAAGTTAAAATAAGAAATAGTAAAGGAAGGAAGAGCTCCTTAAGTCCTGGGATAGAGGTGAACCAGTTGGGTAAGGAGGCTGTCCAATCAAGAATGCCAGTCCACGTCTGTACGGGAACATGTGCCAGTCGTATCATTCGGTCAGTGATCTCTTCAATGACCTTACTTTTGTCATCAACCTGTAAACAGCAATTAGAAAGATTAAATTTGCCACATACACCTCCTTCCTGTGCTAGGAGGTAGTCCAAAGCCAATCGATTTTGGTAAACAGCGGTTATAATTTTGGTGTTCTGCTTGGCGAGGATGTTGAGAGCCAAGGCAGAATCATTGGTTAGCAGTTCTAGTACTGCTTGTAGTCGGATAATACGATTGAGCATATAAATAGGGGTTCTATATCCATAAGAACCATCTTCAGCCCATGTGGCCGGGCCATAATATTGTACAATTCTTTCGGGAGGCCACTCCTGATCCTTCCAGTCTCCAATGGTTACTTTAGAATTTCTACGACGTTTGCTTGGTTGCATGGGACTGTATACTGGTACTCCTAAGGTTTCTCCAGCAGAAATAGGAAGTAAGAAGAAGCTGGGTCGTATAGTAGCCAAGAAGCATGTTCCGTACCAGTGAGTGGGTAACTGTTCATAAGCTCTTCGTCCACAGACAAAATAGTAGCCATCTGGGGCAGTGAAGATTGTGGTGGGTACGCCTGCAGCAGTCCATGTCTTGTTTAAGGTTGATTCAGTCCAGATGAGAGCAGGCATGGTAGAATTTTCCGTCTGCCACCATGTATTGTTGTTTAGGTTGGCAGTTAGTACCCCTGTGCATGGAGAGTTACCAACAGGTATGGTATAGACACGTGAGCGTTGTCGAGATATACATTGTCTGCCAATCACATCAGTCTGTAGGGCCCACTCATATGGATGAGTTTTGCGGTTGTAGGTAACAGTTGTGTTCAATGTATTAAGATCAGATTGGAATGTCTCTTTGGCTTCCCAGGGCCATTGCTCTCCTGTATTTGTTCCTCCACATACAAAACAGTTCTTGACTTCGAGAGAGAGAGCAATATTCTCAGCCAAATTAACGAACATGTTCTTTGCTTGCTGGGAAATGGTATGTTTTTTCAATTGCTCAGTAACATGGGATATTTCATCGAAGAAAGACTGATAGCCCACTACAGTGGTCTGGTGAAGTATTGGAAGAGGTTTATCTCTCCGATGTGTGATAGTAATGTAGGTTATGGGGTCTTTCCCAGTTCCATCGATTCCAAATCCCCAAATATCTTGCCAGGGTAAGCCTTCACTTCGTATAGGCCATTGTATAGACACAGTGTTTCCAGTTACTTCTGTTAGCCGGCCTATTCCGTGGCAGCCGTGGTAACCTCCTCCAGTATAGTCACAGACTAGAGCCCATCCTGACAGTGTCAGGTCCCCTCCACATGGTATCCAACTGGATGGATTGGCGGCTCGGTTGTATGGACAGAGGTATTTATGGTTGTATACATAGGATTGTTTCCAAGCTTGAGACCCACAATGGAGTGCATTTGGGTGTTTATCAATGGCATCACAGGCATCGAAGGTTATTGTTACGGTAGATTCTCCTCCCATAAGGACTTTGGTTGAGTTGATGTAGTACAGGATGCCTTTTCCTTCTGGGATAATACTTGATGTGTAGCTTTTTGGTAATCCAGCGGTGAGTGTAACGTTGTAGTACTTCGGAGTAGTTGGAGTATGACAAATGATTTTGCTGCCCTCTAGACATCGATGGAACGATTGATAGCCTTGAGTAGTATTCAAGGCACAAGCAGGTAGTGTGGCACAGGACGCAGGAGGTTGAGATTGGTGGATGATTGTTGATACAACTTGAAATCCATCTTGAGTTGTAGTGCGGATCAGCTTGATACATTCTGTGCAATTCTTGCTCAGGGGCAAGAAAAGAGAGGTAGTAGGCGTACAGAAGAAGAATAAAGAAATTTGTAGGCTGAATGACAACTTTTTGTAGAAAGTAGTTGCCGCGTAGATCTTTGAAGTCGGTATCTGTGACATTGCTTTATGATGTAGACAGTTGTAGGCATAAGTTACGGAGTCTGAAAGGAAGGAAAGAAATGGACAAGTTAATATTGTTTAGAAGTTACTGAGGTCTTTTACTCAGGATTAGCATTGTGCCTGCCTTGGGTGAATCTTAGCTTGTGGTCCCCAATCCTGGAGACTTGCCAATTGGATGCAGCTGGTTTAATTCGTGACCAATGAATCCATGAAGGGCATCCAAAGACTTTAACTGCTGTTGGAGTTGTCAGTAACACAGTGTACGGTCCTTTCCATCGGGGTTGGAGGAAATCAGAATCATCCCAATCCTTTATCCACACAGAGTTCCCGACCTGGAATGGGTGGATTGGGGTTAGCAGGACTAATGGCTCAGTGTCACATGTGTAATTTTGAATTGCAATGACTGTGTTATATAGTCCTTTGAGTTGGTTACTGAGAGACATTTCCCCTTGTATCTGCAACGATTCAGGAAAAGATGGAAGAGGTGGAGGTCTTGCGTACATCATTTCATAAGGTGTTAGACCAGACCTCCTTGGAGTGCATCGAACATGTAGTAAAGCTAATGGCAAGATGTCTGGCCATTTAGTCTTTGTTTCTTGACACAATTTAGCTAACTGATTCTTTAAAGTCCTGTTAGCTCGCTCAACTGCTCCGCTGCTCTGAGGTCTCCAAGCGCAGTGCAGGTGCCATTGGACACCCAAAATTTGGCTTAGTCGTCGTGTGACTTCACTGGTGAAGGCTGGTCCATTGTCTGAATTTATTTGCCGTGGTAGTCCGTATCGTGGTAAGATTTTATGGAGAAGCAAAGACACTACCTCCTTGGCAGTCTCAGTTCGTGTAGGTATGGCTTCGATCCATCCAGTATAAGTACAGACAGCTACCAGCATTGCTTTGTACCCCTTTGAAGGGGTCATGTGGGTAAAGTCAATTTGGCAAACTTGGAACGGAGTAGTCCCTCGTAGTATATGTCCAGGGGCTGGACCAGGTCCATTTCTTGGGTTGTTTCTTGCACAGGTGACACATTGATTGGCTGCATATTTGGTTAACTGTATGAGTCTGTTAATGTAGTAAGTTTTTGCCAATAGAGTAGCTAACGCATCGCGACCAAGATGAGTTTTATTGTGGGCTTCTTTGACAATGGTCCAAGCCAGTGCGTCGGGTATCCACACCCGATCTCCTTGTACAATCCACCAACCATCCTGCTGGTGGAACTGTTCAGTTTGTGCCCAGTCATTTTCTTCTGCCGAATAGACAGGGATTTCAACCGGAAATTGCAGAAGTGGGCAAGTTTGAGTTGAGGTGGGTAATTGATGTGCACGTGCTACTTCTTTTGCTGTTTTATCTGCCCATTGGTTTCCTTTGGCGATGGGATCTGATTTCCCGGTGTGGGCTTTACAATGCATGACAGCTACTTTCTGTGGTGCCCACACGGCATCTAGCAATTGATGTATTTCAGATGCATTAGCTAGTTGTTTCCCTTCAGCAGTTAGGAATCCTCGTTCTTTGTATAAGGCTCCATGTACTTGGATAGTAAGGAAAGCGTACTTGGAGTCAGTATAGATGTTAACAGTTGTTCCTTCTGCCAACTGCAGAGCCCTGGTGAGCGCAATTAGTTCTGCTTTTTGCACTGATGTTCCCTGGGGTAGGGGCTCAGCTTCGATAATGTCGTCCTCGGAGACCACAGCATATCCAGCGACCCGGACACCATTTAGAACCTGGCTGCTTCCATCGGTGAACAAAGTCCAGGCTCCCTGCCAGGGTTGATCACGTAGATCAGGTTGGCTGGAATGTACTGTAGCCATGATTTCCTCACACTTATGAGTGACTGAAGTGGGAGTTGGGAGTAAAGTTGCAGGATTCAGATTTTTACTGTCTTGTATTTGGATTTCTGGAGTTTCACATAGCAAGGCTTGATACTTTACGAGACGTGAATTAGTCATCCATTTTGGCCCATAAGTCTCTAGCAGCCCTTGAATGGTGTGGGGAGTTGTTACGTTCAGAGTTTGACCAAAAGTTAATTTGACTGCTTCTGGAATGAGTAAGCATGCAGCCGCGATGCTTCGAAGACACCCAGGCCATCCTTTTGCTACATTGTCCATTCCTTTTGAGAGATATGCAACAGGTCGCTCCATGAGCCTAGAGTTTGAGTCAATACCCCAATGGCCATTCCCTTCTTCTCATCGACGAATAGATGGAATGGTTTCATTACATCTGGCAATCCTAAAGCAGGTGGTTCAATCAAGGCTTCTTTCAGTTGACGTAGGCTTGCCAGCTCATGTCCTTCCCATTGAAAAGTTTGAGACTCTGATTCCTTACCCCGCAACTTGTCGTATAGGGGTTGAGCCATAACTGCGTAGTTAGCAATCCACAGCCTACAGTATCCTGCAGCTCCAAGGAACGCTCGGAGTTCCTTCTTACAAGTGGGTACAGGTTGACCTCTTATCGAACTGGTGCGAGAAACTCCCAGACAACGGGTTCCTCCACGTATTTGGAAGCCTAGATATTCTACTTCCAATTCACAGATTTGCGCTTTCTTTTTACTTGCACGATATCCTTTTGAGTACAACGTCTTTAGCAGCTGAAGAGTGGATACTTCACATTCGAGGTACGTCTCTCGAAACACCAGAAGATCATCCACGTATTGTATTACTGGCCCATACTTCACTTGATACATCTTCAAGTCTTTTGCCAGTTGCTCACTGAACAGCGTAGGTGAGTGCCTAAACCCTTGAGGCAAATGAGTCCATGTGTACTGCTGCTTTATTCCAGTAGGTGCATTTTCCCATGTGAAAGCAAAAATCTTTTGACATTCCTCCGCCACCGGGACGGAGAAGAAGGCATCTTTGAGATCAATGACACTGTACCACGTTGATGCAGGGGAGACTTGGGCTAGGATTGAATATGGATTTGGCACGAGAGCTACTAGATCTTCTACTTGACTATTCACTTTCCTTAGGTCTTGTACTGGTCGATAATCACTAGATCCAGGTTTCTTTACGGGCAACAAAGGGGTGTTCCAAGCAGATCGGATTCGTCGGAGAATGCCCAAATCGTACAGTCTCTGCAGATGTATCTGGATTCCTTGCCTGGCCATATATGGAATGGGGTATTGAGGTTGATTAATCACCTGTGCATTCTGTTTCATTTCGATCCAAATAGGGGTAGCGTCGATGGCTATTCCTCCTGGGTTTTGTTCGGCCCACACTTTAGGTACACTATCCATCAGCTGTCTGCGTTTTTCGTTAAGTACGGTGTTCTCTCCATAGCGGTGCGTAATGATGTGCTCAATTACGGGAAGATGTAATCTCCATTCTTCTTGGAGCGGGCAAATGAGAGAGATTGGGTTATCAGCGAAGGATGCCTTGATTTCTCCAGTAGATTCGAATTGTAGATTGGCTCTTAATTTGCAAAGGAGGTCTCTCCCTATGAGTGGGACTGGCATCCGGGGACATAGAGGAACTGATGGGATACTAATTGTCCCCCTACTCGAACCTGTCGTTTTTGGAGAAAAGGAGCGATGAGTGGCTTTCCAGAGGCTCCTACAATGGAAATACTTTTTGACATGGGCGTGGTGATAGCGGTAGTCATGACTGATCTTTGTGCCCCGGTGTCTAACAATCCTTTAAACGTCTCAGTCCCTACTTTGATTTCTACTAAAGGATCCAGGGGAGGATTTCCCCTGTCTAGTCATGTTTCACTGTCTTCGCCGGAAGTTTCTCCTACGGCCATCTGCCATTCAGCTTCTTTTGGCTTGGACGGAGTATATCCTTCCTGCTTCATTTGCAGGGACTCAGGGCATTCAGACTTCCAGTGTCCTTCTTGTCTGCAGAATGCACATTGATTGGCTCCCAACGGCATCCTTCCACCTCTGAACGATCCTCCTCTACTCGCTCAACCTCTGGGCGGCCCCCTTGAGGGCGACCTGCCCCTTCCTCTTGGTCCAGGATACCCTTGGTAGTGCCTGGACGGGTTCCCGAAATTAGTTTCTTCCAACGCTGCGGCTAACAGACTAACACTTTCTCTTAACTTTCTACTTTCTTTCTTTTCCTTCTTTTCTCCGTCCGGCTCTCGGTTTACATAGACTTTGTCGGCCATGGCTTTTAACTGGCTAATAGTCATTCCCTCAAATCCTTCTGACTTCTGTAACTTCCGGCGGATATCGGGACAAGACTGTCCGACGAAACTCATCACGATGACGGACTGACTTTTGGGGTCCTCTGGATCAAATGGACTGTATTGCCGGTATGCGTCCATCAATCGCTCCAAAAAGATTCCGGGGGTCTCGTCTCTTCGTTGCACCACGTCTTGGATCTTTCCCATATTCACAACTTTCTTCTTTCCTTTCTTTAAAGCTTCAAGAAAGGCGGTTTGGTATGCAGCAATGCGCTCGCGCCCTGCTGCGGTCTGGAAATCCCAGTTGGGATCGGCAACCGGGGCTATTGCTCTCACTGCTTCGTCAGGATTACCGTCTGCCCCGGCTCCTAATCGAGCTGCCTCTTCTAAATTTAATTGTATTTGTCGGCGTTCTTCAGTGGTAAAAAGGATGGAGGCTAGATGCCGAATGTCAGCCCAGTTGGGGTTATGGGCTGCAAAAATTCCCCTTAAAAAATCTATCATCTGATCTGGTTTATCAGCGTAAGAGGGGCCAAGCTGTTTCCAGTTAAAAAGATCACTGGAAGTAAAAGGTATGTAGGTAAATAACTTTATTGTTTGCGTAGTATGATATTCGTTTTCTTCAGTCGGGACCACGGGAACTACGGTGGTCGTTTCCCTAATTGGTAACTGCAAACTTGCGGCTTGGGTTATACTGCGAGTACCGCCTGCTACGGACGTCTCGCCGCCGTCTTCAAGCCGTGCCTCGGGAATCGGCACTAGTTCAGAATCAGCTCGGGCATTGACGGGGGCTGGGGGACCTGGTGGCGCATTGTACACTTGAGGGTAGCTAGGGGCATACGGTGGCGGCAGAAGATGTTCTGCGTCAGACGGTGCTGCGGGCGGCAGGGGTTTAATTTTTTTTTCTTGAGTCCGTGTATTCCCTTGCACTACAAACATGGCCGCCGCAGATGACGCATGGTCTCGTATTCCCAAGATGGCTGCCCTTCCCTTTCTCTTCCGGTTTGGGGACTTCCGGTCTCCCATCTTGTTCACTTGCGCCACCAGTACGAGGGCGGCTCCCTCCACTAACTTCTTTGCCCATGACGGAGGATTCTCAATGACTGCAATCCAAGCAGTTATGTACGGCTTATCCTCAGGGCAACCCGGATTCCCTTCTTGCGTAACTATATTCAGGACCCTTGTGGCCGTTTGGAAATTGAAAGTTCCTTCCAGAGGCCAATTTACACACAAACTGGGCCACCTATGGGTGCATCGCTGAATCATTCCGGGTTTCGTACATTTACGTTTATCGAACACTTCACTATAGTGCTCCGTCATGGCTTTTAGCGGAGTTGAATAGCCCCCTCCCATTAGGATAGAATCACAGACAGAGAGGGGAAGGGAAGACGGATAGGTAAGGGGTCCGTATCCGCCAGACACAAAAGGGTCACAATTGCCCCGACTAGAACGCGGTCGCCCGGTCTAGAACTGCGAGGCCATTCACTCTCTTTCACACAACAAGAAACCTATTCCCGCTATTATACACTTTACTTATAATTTCCTTTTTATGCACGTGGCTTTCGGAATACGATTCCTACTAACCCACGGCGTGGGGTGTGATCAAAGCCCCCTCGGCCGCTTGGGGATGGACCGGTTATTTGCTACTCTTTTAGCTATTCTTCACTTTTCCCACCATTCCCATAATACTCGCCTGCAGGGTTCTTCCGATCGTCACGAAAGCCTTCTTCCCAGATCACCAGCCCAGAGGTCTCAGAAGAATGTCTGTGGAACGGTCCCCTCAGAAACCTGATCGCTGAACTCAGCGGTGGCCACTCACCAGGTGCGTCTGGGGGATCGCTCCGCCACCAACCTACCGGACCCACTGGGAGGCTAAAATAGCGTCCCCGGTACCTCCTGGCTGGCTCGCCAAATGTAACCGTCTCTTTTTAGTCAGTAAGGAGGTCCAGACAACTGATCCGTAAAGATAGACTTTTATTGCCAGCAAGATGCAGCTAAGACAAAGGCTCAGTACAACTGCATACCACGCCCCCTCGGGAGCAAACTTTTATGCACTTTACAACTCTTATCTTTCACACATGCGTTCTGGTTTTTGCTGAACAAACAATTCACAAACTGCTGAACAAGCATTAGCTAGCGTGGTCCTCTAGTAGGTGTAGCTTATAATCAGACTATCGTTTCATCATTTAATTGACGTGTTAGACATTTTACAGCGTATTCGTATTAATACAATACAATTTATTATTCCAAAATGGAGTTACGTTACGTTACGTGTTAGTGCGCAATTGCGTCACTACGCATTACGTGTCATTTGCGTTGCAAACATTAGTACGTTCAAAATGGCTGTGCGTTTCACTGCTGGCATGGTTAGTCGGAAGACTTTCAGTCGTTTTGTAACCGTCTCTTTTTAGTCAGTAAGGAGGTCCAAACAACTGATCCGTAAAGATAGACTTTTATTGCCAGCAAGATGCAGCTAAGACAAAGGCTCAGTACAACTGCATGCCCCTCCCCTCCAGGAGCAGACTCTTATGCACTTTACAGTTCTTATCTTTTACACATGCGTTCTAAGCATTGCTGAGCAAGCATATTCCGGCTGAAGGGGCTACTGACCTCCTCCCTAGACACCCTGGAACTTTCGTGAAACTTCTCCCATGTTCTGCAGGAGAGGCTGCTGGGACTTGCAGTTCTGGAAAGGAATTTGCGAGTCTGCAGTAATACAGCCCATCACATAATACATCCATTGTTCTAATCTAGGTTACAGCAGTGAAAGCTTATCAGAGAATAAGAACAGCGAAGCCAAAAAAATGAGTGAAAGCTTATCAGAGAATAAGAACAGCGAAGCCAAAAAAATGAAAATGTGCAATGTGCTGACAGAGAGTTTCTCAATGTCCTAATTACAGCTGTATTGCAGACTGTAAGTAAACCCGTCATGAAGCAGGGAATTCTGGTACATGAAGTCCTTTGTCAGGTTGAAGCGTTCAGACCCCTTCATTCCCCCCCTTTGATACTTATCATTCTTTATGAAAAGTATCACACCATCACAACGCCACTGTGGAGCTGAAAGAAACAGAAACAAGAAAAATTAGCAATTTGAGTTCTCAGGGGGCCCTAATTTCCCAAACAGTCCGATGGTTTCTTCACGGGTTTGAGACGGATGGGCCCTAATGGCTCCACCCCCCTTTGTAGCCCGAACTTGTCATGTATGGAAGATGGCCCAGGATAAAACATGAGGATGGTTAAACAGGTTCTATAGGCTAAGAGGAATACATGTACAGTGACAGGAGCTGCGTGGCTGTTTTTGCGTTCAGCAATGTCCTTCATCACCTGACGAAGGCGGTTTTGAGCAAGAAAGGAATAATTCAGGGTCCTAAAAGACAAAACAGAATTAAACTGGCTGGGATAACAAACAAGCTCTTAAATCCACCGATCATGGAAAACCAACCACGGAATCCATTGGTCCAGTCCCAAGCACTATTCCACTGCTGGACAGGGATGAGTGCCATCTTGACCATGCAATCAGTGATGTCTTGGATAACCTTGTTTTGGTCATCTACCTGTAAACAACAATTGGAGAGGTTAAATGTTCCACAAACCCTCCTTCCTGGGCCAGAGGATAATCTAAAACCAATCTATTCTGGTACACTGCAGTCATAATTTTGGTATTTTCTTTTGCCCAGAGTTTAAGAGCGAAAGCAGTCGTTGGTGATGAGCTCCAGGACTGCCTGAAGCCTGATGATTGTAGAAGTGGACAAGTTGTAGCTGGGATGTACGGTAAATGGGCACGGGCTGCTTCTTTCGCTGTTTTGTCTGCCTATTGGTTTCCTTTTGCAACGGGATCTGATTTTCCTGTGTGGGCTTTACAATGCATGACAGCTACCTTTTGCGGTGCCCATACAGCATTTAGCAATTGATGTATTTCAGACGCATTAGCCAGTTGCTTTCCTTCGGCGGTGAGAAAACCTCGCTCCTTGTATAAGGCTCCATGTACTTGGATGGTGAGGAAAGCATATTTGGAATCTGTGTAGATGTTCACAGTCTGTCCTTCTGCCAATTGTAGAGCTCGAGTGAGAGCGATTAGTTCAGCTTTTTGAGCTGATGTCCCAGGAGGTAGGGACTCAGCTTCAATGATGTCATTTTCAGAAACCACAGCATAACCAGCAACCCGAATTCCATCAATAACTTGGCTGCTTCCATCAGTAAATAGAGTCCATGCTCCCTGCCAGGGTTGATCCCTCAAGTCTGGTCTGCTGGAATGTATTGTAGTCATGACCTCTTCACAGTCATGGGCAACGGGTTCAGGTGCCGGCATAAGAGTGGCCGGGTTCAAGTTTTTACTGTCTTGTATTTGAATTTCAGGTGTTTCACACAGTAAGGCTTGGTATTTTACAAGACGTGAGTTGGTCATCCATTTTGGTCCATGCGTTTCTAGAAGTCCTTGAATAGTGTGGGGAGTTGTTACGTTTAGAATTTGACCAAAAGTTAATTTGACAGCCTCTGGGATTAGTAAGCACGCAGCCGCAATGCTTCGAAGACAACCTGGCCATCCTTTTGCAACATTGTCCATTCCTTTTGACAGGTATGCAACAGGTCGTTCCCATGAGCCTAGAGTTTGAGTCAATACCCCAATGGCCATTCCTTTCTTCTCATCGACGTATAGATGAAATGGTTTCATTACATCTGGCAACCCTAGAGCAGGAGGTTCAATCAAGGCGTCTTTCAGTTGATGCAGATTTGCTAGTTCATGTCCTTCCCACTGGAAGGGATGAGATTCCGATTCTTTTCCTCGTAACTTGTCGTACAGGGGTTGGGCAATAATCGCATAGTTATCAATCCACAGTCTACAGTATCCTGCAGCTCCAAGGAATGCTCGGAGCTCTTTCTCGCAAGTGGGTACAGGTTGACCTCGTATTGAACTAGTACGAGAGATTCCAAGACAACGAGTGCCTTCACGGATTTGGAAGCCCAAATATTCCACTTCCAATTCACAAATTTGCGCTTTCTTTTTACTTGCACAGTATCCTTTGGAGTACAACGTCTTTAGCAAGTGGAGGGTGGCTACTGCACATTCGAGGTACGTCTCTCAAAACAACAGAAGGTCGTCCACATACTGTATCACTGGCCCATACATGACTTGGTACATCTTCAAGTCTTTTGCCAGTTGCTCACCAAACAACGTAGGTGAGTGCTTGAACCCTTGAGGCAAGCGAGTCCATGTGTACTGCTGCTTTATTCCAGTGTGCGCATTTTCCCATGTGAAGGCAAAAATCTTCTGACATTCCTCCGCCACCGGGACGGAGAAGAAGGCATCTTTGAGATCAATGACACTGTACCACTTTGATGCAGGGGAGACTTGGGCTAAGATTGAATATGGATTTGGCACGAGGGCTACTAGATCTTCTACTTGACTATTCACTTTCCGTAGGTCTTGTACTGGTCGATAATCATCAGATCCAGGTTTCTTTACGGGCAACAAAGGGGTGTTCCAAGCAGATCGGATTCGTCGGAGAATGCCCAAATCATACAGTCTCTGCAGATGTATCTGGATTCCTTGCCTGCCATATATGGAATGGGGTATTGAGGTTGATTAATCACCTGGCATTCTGTTTCATCTCTATCCATATGGGGTAGCGTCGATAGCTATTCCTCCCGGGTTCTGTTTCGGACCATACTTGGGGTACACTATCCATCAGTTGTCTTCGTTTTTGTTGAGGGGGGTGTTGTTTTTCATATCGATGTTCGATGGTTCGTTCGTACTATGGGAAGATTGTAGTCTCCATTCTTCTTGGAGGGACAGATGGTATCATGGATGGTCGCCCGAAGGAGGCTTTAACTTCCCCTGTTGGTTGAAATCTCAATGTGGTCTGAGGCTTACACAGCAGGTCCCATCCGATAAGGGATACCATGGTCCCGCCTACTTGTATAGTTCATTCTTTCTGCAGAGGGGCAGTGAGTACCTGTCCTGAGGCCACCCACTATAGAAACAGTCTCTTTCGTGGGGGGCCGATTGGTGCAGTCATGACAGATCGTTGGCCTCTGAGTCCAACAGGCCCTGATTTTTGTTGTGTTACCTCGTGGATCTCCACAGAGGGTCAGTGGGGATTCTTCCCTCCCGATCTCTTCAGGCGTATTGCTCCTTGTCGCCTCCCCCGCCATCTGCCTAGTGGGGGTTGTCCGATCTCCTTCCTCCTCGGCCCCTTGGTGTCGGTGCAAGGTCCATTTTTGTCGTTAGTATTCACTGCAGGGCTCCCGTATTTCTTTTGCATTCTCACAGTCTCTCTTCCAATGGCCTTCATTTTTGCAGTACGCACACTGATTCTTTCCCAAAGGGGGGGTCTTGTTCCCCTCCCTTCGCTGTCTGCCATTGTCTTGGCTCCTTCCCGTCCGCGTGTCCTCGAGAGGCGGCGGCTAACAGTCACTTTCTCCTTCAGTCTCTACTTGCTTCTCTCTTTTCTCTTCCACTTCTCTATTTCCACAATACTTGGTCTGCTATAGCTTTAACTGGCTGAGGCTCATGCCCTCAAGCCTTCGGCCTTCTGCAGCTTCTTTCGGATTGTCGGGTCTCCTATTATTAAGTTCCTGGTTGCAGGGACGGGTCCTTTTCTTCTCTTCCTGATCCCTGTTCCCATACAATCTCAAAATACGATGAAAAGATCACAGTCCATCTGGAAATTGAATAGGTGACCTGCGCCTTGGAGGCAAAATCAGTTCTGACGAGGCTGAGAAGCTGCAAAACATTGCTTCCTTCATACTGTGTAAGTTTTGGCATTGGGTTAATTCAATAAAGTCAACCTGGATCTGCAGGCAAGGATCCAGGGGGGGCGCTTTAGGTGTGCAGGAGTGATGATCAAACCCTTGGAAGCCTTGTAATCAATTACATTGCAAACACTAAGAACATATGGTAATAGCCAGAGCCCAGCCCCCACCAGTGGTAAAAGAACATAATTGCAATATATATATATATGTGTGTGGGGGGCACTACTTATCATTTAGGGCCGACTCATATTTGCTCTTGTTCCTAATCTTGCATAGTGCCCCTGCCACTGAATCAAAATTTTTAATATTAAGTCTTTTGTTTTCTCGTTTTTTGGTTTTTTACAAACGGCATCCTGTAATTCCCACAGTCAGCGCTGCACATGCTTGGCTGTCTTATCTTGCCAGTTCCTTAAAACAGGGAGTAGCTTCTGCATATTTAACTACTGCTAGCCAAAGAAGCAACAAGAAAAACCTTTAACAAAGAACCCTTCTTAATCATTCTCTAAATTTCCCAGAGACAGCTTTCAAATAAACTGCGTCAGAAAAAGGGAGTTCATACTTTATCATGCGTTCCAATGTAACTTTTAAATAACAGATAATATATAGGAGACAAGTAAGAACAATAATTAACATGGTATTAGAGAATAATTGACTAACCTGTGGATGTATCGAGAGAAGGATAAGCATAGGGAGGACACTGGGATAGAAGATATGAGAAACTAAAAACTTCTGATTAACAACGCCAGCATTGAAACGCACAGCCATATTGAATGCACTACGCACGGCGCTCAACGTCTTTTTTTATTTTATTTTTTTTTTCTCTGGCTCGATTCCCTCCTCTCTCCTGTAATTATCTCTGCCGTTAACCCTTAACTGCCATCAAGTTCTAAACTTCAACACCCGTAAATGCATTCTCCAGTAATCAAATCAGTATTTTAACTTAACACTGTAAATTAATTTGTTGTATAGTAGTCTTGTGCAGCATCTGTAAACCAAAACTCTCTTCTTATTAGGGTTTAAAACAATTAAAAATCCCTGGTACATGTGCTTGCAATTCACAGATAGCAGTTACATACATTACAATCCTTAATTAATAATGGGGACTTCCAGTTCCCCATTTTGTGCGCCTGAGCCACCATTACGAGGGCGGCTCCCTCCACTAACTTCTTTGCCCATGACGGAGGATTCTCAATGACTGCAATCCAAGCAGTTATGTACGGTATATCTTCAGGGCAACCCGGATTCCCTTCTCGTATAACTATATTCTGGACCCTTGTGGCCGTTTGGAAATCGAAAGTTCCTACCGGAGGCCAATTTACACACAAACTGGGCCACCTATGGGTACATCGTTGAATCATTCCGGGTTTTGTACATTTATGTCTATCGAACACTTCGCTATAGTGTTCCGTCATGACTTTTAATGGAGTCGAGCCGCCCCCTCCCATTAGGATAGAATTCACAGACAAAGGAGGGAAGGGAAGACGGATAGGTAAGGGGTCCGTATCCGTCAGACACAAAAGGGTCACAATCGCCCCGACTAGGACGCGGTCAGCCCGGCCTAGAACTGCGAGGCCATTCACTCTCTTTCACACAACAAGAAACCTATTCCCACTATCGTATGCTTCACTTATAATTTTCTCCTTATTATGCGCGTGGTCTTCGGAACGTAATTCCTACTAACACACTGCGTGGGGTGTGATCAAGGCCCCCTCGGTCCGCCGGGGATGGACCGGTTATTTTCCTTATCTATTCTTCACTTATTCCCTTGTTTCCATGATACTCGCCAGCAGGGGTCTTCCGATCGTCATGAAAGCCTTCTTCCCGGATCACCAGCCCAAAGGTCTCAGAGGATCTCCGTGGAATGACCCCCTCAGATACCTGATCACTGAACTCAGCGGTGGCCACTCACCAGGTACGTCTGGGGGATCACTCCGCCACAAAATCCCCTGGACCAACTGGGGGGCTAAAATAGCGTCCCCGGTACCTCCTGGCTGAGCTCGCCAAATGTAACCGTCTCTTTTTAGTCAGTAAGGAGGTCCAGACAACTGATCCGTAAAGATAGACTTTTATTGCCAGCAAGATGCAGCTAAGACAAAGGCTCAGTACAACTGCATGCCCCTCCCCTCCAGGAGCAGACTCTTATGCACTTTACAGTTCTTATCTTTTACACATGCGTTCTAAGCATTGCTGAGCAAGCATATTCCGGCTGAAGGGGCTACTGACCCCCTCCCTAGACACCCTGGAACTTTCGTGAAACTTCTCCCATGTTCTGCAGGAGAGGCTGCTGGGACTTGCAGTTCTGGAAAGGAATTTGCGAGTCTGCAGTAATACAGCCCATCACATAATACATCCATTGTTCTAATCTAGGTTACAGCAGTGAAAGCTTATCAGAGAATAAGAACAGCGAAGCCAAAAAAATGAGTGAAAGCTTATCAGAGAATAAGAACAGCGAAGCCAAAAAAATGAAAATGTGCAATGTGCTGACAGAGAGTTTCTCAATGTCCTAATTACAGCTGTATTGCAGACTGTAAGTAAACCCGTCATGAAGCAGGGAATTCTGGTACATGAAGTCCTTTGTCAGGTTGAAGCGTTCAGACCCCTTCAGTTTCATTTTTGGGGGGGGGGGCATCGAAATTGAACTCCTTCATAATCATGAACTAAAAAAAAATACTAGCTACAATAAAGATTGCTACATATTTCTTATTGCCCTCAAGTTATTGCAAAACATAAAGCTTATTTGCTCTCTGTAGCCAGAAAATGCTGCTTGCACTTCACCTGCAATAAGATGAAGTGCACAGCAGTGTTTAATGTTTAGATACTTGTAACCTGAATTGGCCACCCAGCATGGCAAATGCTTATGTTGTTAAGGAGCATGCGCACCATTAGACACTGAGGAACCGGAAGCAGCAGTTGGATTTCAGCAGGTTCTGGCCAATCGGGAATCTGTAATGTCTGCATTAATGCGCATGCGTAGAAATCTGGTGCGCGACCGCGGGAGCTAAATTTGGAAAGAAGAAAAGAGGGAATAAGTTGAAAAATCCCGCTGCAGATAAACGCCTATAAATTTAAAAAGCAGTGTAATTTGGCGAAAAAGCCACCTACCCGGTATCATTGACGCATTCGTATGACGTAACCACTCGCACGAGGGAGCTGTGCTGCCTCAGCTTCCGCTGACGTGTACGCGGGGCGCCAGGAGGTGCGTGCGTATATCGCTGTCAGTGTACGTAAGACGGCGAGCATGGCGGAGTCGAGCGCGGTGCCCAGTGATCTCTTCCCGCACGTGTTCGCCTTTCTTAGGGATAATCATTTCCTTAGCGCCGCCCGTGAGTTTAGCAGATTCGCTGGCGTGGTGAGTTCTGGGCGCGTACATTTGCTTGGAGATATAGAATTGGGGCAGAGAATGGAAGAGGGAGAAGACGGGTGAATTCACTGGGTTGGACGGGGCGGACGGGCAAGTGAACTTTGTATGAAGATTTGCTGGGGAGTAGAAATTACTCTTGCGCATGGAGACGCGAGACTGGAGGTTTCTGTTAAGAGATAAATAAGTAGACCTACGAATCTTAGGATAACTGTTGTTTATAGCTAGGTGTTTGAACCAGTGAATTAGAATGAGAAGATATGAGGAGTAGAGATGCGTTAGCGTGTGTGTAATATATGTAAGGTGGGGTTTTCGATTGGAACTGAATTTGCCGATGCAGTCTGTTCTAGGAGTAGGAAGCAGCAAAGTGGAAAGCGCGGGTTTGGCGATAGAGGAGAGGGACTTGGAGAAGAGCTGCTGCCTGATGAATTGAATTAATGTGGAACAGCTTAGGGAGAGAAGGGATGAGCTGTTGAGGTATACAAAATCATGAAAAGACTAGAAGGGATAAATGTTAATCCGTTATTTACTCTGAGGTAATAGTAAGACTAGGGGGCACTCCATGAGGTTAGCAAGTAGCAATTTTGTATCATCCGCAAATTTGTTAACCTCACTCGTCGTATTCCTTTCCAGATCATTTATATATATATATATATTGAAAAGCACCAGTCCAAGTACAGATCCCTGAGGCACTCCACTGTTTACCCTTTTCCACTGAGAAAACTATTTTATCCTACTCTCTGTTTCCTGTCTTTTAACCAGCTTGTAATCCACGAAAGGACATCGCCTCCTATCCCATGACTTCTTAGTTTTCGTAGAAGCCTCTCATGAGGGACTTTGTTAAACAACTTCTGAAAATCCAAATTCACTACATCTACCGGTTCACCTTTATCCACATGTTTATTAACCCCTTCAAAAAAAATGAAGCAGATTTGTTAGGCAAGACTTCCCATGAGTAAATCCATGTTGACTGTGTTCCATTAAATCGTGTCTTTCTGTATGCTCTACGATTTTGTTCTTGAGAATAGTTTCCACTATTTTTCCTGGCACTGAAGTCAGGCTCACTGGTCTATAGTTACCCGGATCGCCCCTGGAGCCTTTTTTAAATATTGGGGTTACATTGGCCACCCTCCAGTCTTCAGGTACAATGGATGATTTTAATGATAGGTTACAAATTTTAACTAATAGATCAGAAATTTCATTTTTTAGTTCCTTCAGAACCCTAGGATGCAAACCATCTAGTCCAGGTGATTTGCTACTCTTTAGTTTGTCAATCTGGCCTACTACGGCTTCCAGGTTCACAGTGATTTCGTTCAGTTCGTCTGATTCATCACCCCTGAAAACCATCTCTGGAACTGGTATCTCCCCAACATCCTCATTAGTAAACATGGAGGCAAAGAATTCATTTAGTCTTTCTGCAATTATCTTTCCTAAGAGCCCCTTTAAACCCCTCTGTCATCTAATGGTCCAAACGACTCCCTCACAGGTTTCTTGCTTTGGATATAGTTTTATTATGAGTTTTTTGCCTCTGTGGCCAACTTCATTTCAAATTCTCTCTTCGCCTGTCTTATCAATGTTTTACAATGCTTATGTTTTATCCTATTTTCTTCAGATGGATCCTTCTTCCAATTTCTGAAGGATGTGTTTTTGGCTAAAATAGCATCTTTCACCTCACCTTTTAACCATGAGGTAATCGTTTTGCCTTCCTTCCACCTTTCTTAATGCGTGGAATACATGTGGACTGCGCCTCTAGGATTGTATTTTTAAACAATGTCCAAGCCTGTTGAACACTTTTAACCTTTGCAGCTGCACCTTTCAGTTTTTTTCTAACTATTTTCCTCATTTTATCAAAGTTTCCCTTTTTAAAATTTAGGGTTAGAGCTGCAGATTTACTTATTGTCACCCTTCCAGTTATTAGTTTACATTTGATCATGTTATGATAACTGTTGCCAAGTGGCCCCACCACCGTTACTTCTCTCACCAAATCTTACGTTCCACTAAGAAATCTAAAATAGCTCCCTCTCTTGTTGGTTCCTGAACCAATTGCTCCATGAAGCAATCATTTATTACATCCAGGAACTTTTTGTCTCTAAGTCCTGATGTTACATTTACCCAGTCAATATTGGGGTAATTGAAATCTCCCATTATTATTGCACTGCCAAATTGGTTTGCTTCCCTGATTTCTCTTAGCATTTCATCATCTGTCTGACCATTTTGTCCAGGTGGACAGTAGTATACTCCTATCACTATATTCTTACCCAACACACATGGGATTTCTACACCATATAGATTCTACTGAGAATTTACTCTCTTGTATGATCTTTATCCTGTTGGACTCAATACCCTCCCGGACATAAAGTGCCACACCCCCACCAAGTTGATCCTCCCTATCATTGCAATATAATTTGTACCATGATACAGCACTGTCCCATTGGTTATCCTCCTTCCATTAAGTCTCTGTGATGCCAATTATGTCAATCTCATCATTTGCTGCTATACACTCTAACTCTCCCATCTTACTTCTTAGACTTCTGGCATTGGCATACAGACATTTCAAAGTGTGTTTTTTGCTTGTTTTAACAACCTGCTTTTCAGTTGTTTGGGATAATTCGGAAATCATTAGCTTTGGTGATTTTTTTTTTTTTACATATAGGCATATGAACTGTTTGCTTTTAATGGAACCTCTCTGTTGGGATGCCCTAACTCTCCTGTTTCATTAGTATCCTTCAAGAATACATTTCTCCGAACCATGCACTGCTGAGTGACTGTCGGCTTTCCCCCTTGTTCTAGTTCAAAAGCTGCTCTATCTCCTTTTTGAAAGTTAGTGCCAGCAGCTTGGTTCCACTCTGGTTAAGGTGGAGCCCATCCTTTCGGAAAAGTCTCCCCTTTCCCCAAAAGTTTCCCTAGTTCCTTACAAAGCTGAATCCCTCTTCCCTGAACCTTTTCCTATTAAGGTGGAGCCCATCCCATCAAAATAGACTCCCTTTTTCCCAGAATGTTTCCCTCTTCCCTAATAAATCTAAAACCCTCTTCCCTGCATCATTCCCTGCTCCTGACTCTCACCATTCAGTGAGAGTCAGGAGCTCAGCCTTCCTCTGGGGTTCTGCACTTAATGGGTTGCATCTCTAAGAATGCAACCCTGGAGGTTCTGTATTTCAGTTTCCTACCTAAGAGTCTAAATTCAGGCTCCAGCACTTCCCTTTTATATCTTCCTATGTCATTGTTACCCACCAGTCTGCTCCTCCCCAGCACTCTTTAAAAACTTTTATATAGGTGACAAGTGGAGGCTCACTACCTTCATACCAGGCAGGCAAGTTCCTAAGTGATCCTCGTATCCACCAGCTATCTACATTTCTAATGAACAGATGCCCACATAATGGCCTTCCTAACCCTTCCCTCCTGGGCACATGGCCCTGGAGACACATCCTCGGTGTGAGAGGGTAAGACATCACCTGGAGGTTATTTTTTGTAGTTTAACTAAACTGTAAGCTCTATGAAGGATGGATTTCCCCATACGTATCTTACAAAGCTGCATACATCTAACAGCACTATAGAAATGCTAAGGAGGAATTATGGGAGAGCAGGCTCCCAGGAGAGATCAATGGAGACAAGCGATGAGCTGAATGCTGACATTGTGGGTGGGAGGGGTATATGTAATGTTTTAAAGTAACCTGGTTTGTGAGGTTGCTTGATGGAGATTTTGCTGTAAGATAGCAGATGGGAATATGGCTAATGCTGGAAAAATCTCAGGTGCTAAGTCACATGGTTCTTAAATTGAGGAAAATTAAACAAACAAAAAAAACCTGACTAATAGACAAAAGAATAATCAAAATAAAAAAAAAATCAAACAAATAACCAAAATTGTAACACAAAATGAGAACAAAAAGTGATTAAAAAAAAAGAAAGTACAACTTTTTCCTTGGCTCCTTAAAAGTTGTCTGGCTTCTAAATATTGTGTGTATATATCTTCATCCCTGAACATGACAATAGTTAAGATATCTTGAATATTGAGAAGTTACTGGATATCACTATGCATTTTTCAAAGTTTAAAGGATGAGACTTATGTAATAAAAATGCTTTGGAGAGTATCTCAGATTTTTTATCACAGCATGCTACATGCCTAGTAATATGTACTTGGGACTGTTTCTAATGTAATAATTCTATCAGTGTAGGTGGTACAGGTAATGACAAGGGTAGCACTCCAGAAATTGTACATAAGGACATGCCATACTGGGTCAGACCAAGGGTCCATCAAGCCCAGCATCCTGTTTCCAACAGTGGCCAATCCAGGCCAAAAGAACCTGGCAAGTACCCAAAAACTAAGTCTATTCCATGTTATTGTTGCTAGTAATAGCAGTGGCTATTTTCTAAGTCAACTTACTTAATAACAGGTAATGGAATTCTCCTCCAAGAACTTATCCAATCCTTTTTTAAACACAGCTATACTAACTGCACTAACCACATCCTCTGGCAACAAATTCCAGGGTTTAATTGTGCGTTGAGTAAAAAAGAACTTTCTCCGATTAGTTTTAAATGTGCCCCATGCTAACTTCATGGAGTGCCCCCTAGTCTTTCTATTTATTTATTTAAAGCTTTTTTATACCGGCATTAGTGGGGACATCACACCAGTTCATTATTATCCGAAAGAGTAAATAACCGATTCACATCTACCTGTTCTACACCTCTATCATACCTCCCTCAGCCGTCTCTTCTCCAAGCTGAAAAGTCCTAACCCCTTTAGCCTTTCCTCATAGGGGAGCTGTTCCATTCCCCTTATCATTTTTGTAGCCCTTCTCTGTACCTTCTCCATCGCAATTTATATCTTTTTTGAGATGCGGTGACCAGAATTGTACACAGTATTCAAGGTGCGGTCTCACCATGGAGTGATACAGAGGTATTATGACATTTTCCGTTTTATTCACCGTTCCCTTTCTAATAATTCCCAACATTCTGTTTGCTTTTTTGACTGCCGCAGCACACTGAACCGACGATTTCAATGTGTTATCCACTATGACACCTAGATCTCTTTCTTGGGTTGTAGCACCTAATATGGAACCCAACATTGTGTAATTTTAGCATGGGTTCTTTTTCCCTATATGCATCACCTTGCACTTATCCACATTAAATTTCATCTGCCATTTGGATGCCCAATTTTCCAGTCTCACAAGGTCTTCCTGCAATTTATCACAATCTGCTTTGTGATTTAACTACTCTGAACAATTTTGCGTCATCTGCAAATTTGATTATCTTACTCGTCGTATTTCTTTCCAGATCATTTATAAATATATTGAAAAGTAAGAGTCCCAATACAGATCCCTGAGGCACTCCACTGCCCACTCCCTTCCACTTTTTACTTTTCCTTGCAGCCTCTCATGAGGAACCTTATCAAACGCCTTCTGAAAATCCAAGTATACTACATCTACCGGTTCACCTTTGTCCACATGTTTAAGTCCTTCAAAAAAGTGAAGCAGATTGTGAGGCAAGACCTGCCTTGGGTAAAGCCATGCTGACTTTGTACCATTAAACCATGTCTTTCTATATGTTCTGTGATTTTGATGTTTAGAACATTTTCCACTATATTTTTTCTGGTACTGAAGTCAGGTTAACCGGTCTGTAGTTTCCCGGATCGCCCTTGGAACCCTTTTTAAATATTGGAGTTACATTAGCAATCCTCCAGTCTTCAGGTACAATGGATGATTTCAATGATAGGTTACAAATTTTTACTAATAGGTCTGAAATTTCATATTTTAGTTCCTTCAGAACTCTGGGGTGTATACCATCCGGTCCAGGTGATTTACTATACTTCAGTTTGTCAATCAGGTCTACCACATCTTCTAGGTTCACCGTGATTTGATTCAGTCCATCTGAATCATTACCCATGAAAACCTTCTCCAGTACGGGTACCTCCCCAACATCCTCTTCAGTAAACACCGAAGCAAAGAAATCATTTAATCTTTCCACGATGGCCTTATCTTCTTTATGTGCCCCTTTAACGCCTCAATCATCTGACAGTCCAACTGACTCCCTCACAGGCTTTCTACTTCGGATACATTTAAAAATTTTTATTGTGAGTTTTTGCCTCTACGGCCAACTTCTTTTCAAATTCTCTTTTAGCCTGTCTTATCAATGTCTTACATTTAACTTGTCAACGTTTATGCATTATCCTATTTTCTTCTGTTGGATCCTTCTTCCAATTTTTGAATGAAGATCTTTTGGCTAAAATAACTTCTTTCACCTCCCCTTTTAACCATGCCGGAAATCGTTTTGCCGCCTTTCCACTTAATGTGTGGAATACATCTGGACTGTGCTTCTAGGATGGTATTTTTTTTTTAACAATGAACCGTGCCTCTTGCACACTTTTTACTTTTGTAGCTGCTCCTTTCAGTTTTTTTTCTAACAATTTTTCTCATTTTATCTAAGACCCTAGCACAGACTGTAGGTTTGGCACCTCCTCCACCTGCTGGAGACAGAAGAATACTGCCAGACTGTAGGTGGCACCGGTCTATATGAGGCGGAGTTTGTTTGGTAAATTTCTGTCTCCATCTGCTAGAGGGGGGCCAAACCCAGGAGTCTGAACTGATCCGGGTGCGTACAGGGAACAGAAGTTGGTAATTCCGCAAAATAACGGCATCAACAGTTTGGGTACAATCAAAGGACAATTTCATTCTCTTCCACTTTGCAAGCCAGTCGTCTTTAGAAATTTCAGAAAAACAGTTTCACTTCACACCTTTTAATAATCTCTTTATATTCAAAATTAACCAGCAATAATCTGTGATTAGACCATAGCACAAAAATCTTTTGTACAAGAAACATTACCTTGAAATAAATTATACAAAATCAAAATGTCTTAACATATGACTATCTCGGTGGGTAGTTTGCTAAAACTGTCAACCCAATTATCCTCTTAACGGATAAAAACTCCACAGCATTCCTTGTTTCTGTATTTTCAAAATGTTAAAATCACCCAAGACTATAAAATTTTTATAGCATAATGCTAACATTGCTATAAATTCAACAACTGCATCAACCGTGGCTATTCCTTGTGCCGGAGGGTAGTATACAGGACAAACTGCACAAACCTGGACATTCAATACCAAGGCTTGAAAATTCCCAGTATTTGAAGTCTCGACATTAATCACATTAAAATGATCTTTAAAAAATACAAGTACCCTTCCTCACACAACTCCAGAATAACCTGTAGGACATAGGCCATTCATCGATACTACAGCAGAATCTTTCATCCATGACTCAGTAATAAACCAAAAAAATCCACATTAAAAGATTGACAATCTCAATTTCCTTTTTCTTAACAGACCTCACATTTACATAAAAGCCATACATAAAAGGTCTCATAAGTGAAGGCATAACCACTAGGAAAAAGATGTTAATGCTTCTGTACAGATTGGTGATATCGCCTCTGGCGGTGTATTGTGTCTTGTTCTGGAGGACCTACTTCTGAAAGGATATAAACAATAGAGAGGGGGCTTCAGACAAGGACTAATTAAATTGGGCAGAGCCTGCACCAAAGCTTCGCTTGAAATGAGTTGTAAGGATCTTAAGTATGTAAAGGGGAGATTGAGGACATGGTAAAGATATTCAAATGCCTCAAATGTGTGAATGCAGAAGCAAGCATTTATGAGCAGAAAGATAGCTCTAAACCAATAGATAATGATTTGTATAAATAACATGCTGTCATGTAATCCATTTTACCCTGCTTGGTTAGTCATATCTTTTTTTTTTTTTTATTTCACAGAAAGACCAAGATCCCAATGCTGTTTCTCTCTTGGAAATCTTCAACTACTGGCTGAAGTGAGTGTTGCCTGCTTCGAGGAACAAAGTGCTTTAGTTTGAATTTTTCTTGGAGCCTGTTTGTAGCATGGGGCAGGTTGTGAGGAAGAGGGAGGGCCATAAAAACAGCAACTTTTTTAGCTGTGCACAGAGCAGTGTAGGTCTCGATTGTCTGGTATATCAGAAACTGAAATCTTTACTGTGGGTATAAAGAAAAAATGTAGCAAAAGAAAACCAGAAGGGCAGATAGGGGTTAGCACATTGTCATAGAACAAGAATCACTTACCATACACAAAACAGTTGCAAAAGCCCATATTATAATATTTCTTAATATATTCAATTAAAGCTATATATAGCCGCTTCAGACTCTCTTGACACCTCCTTTTTCTGTCACCTTTCCAGTCCTTGCAAATGTGGGTTTTCTGGAAAATTTTCAATAGGAAAATTTTTCCTTGGAAAAATCTTTTGAAAAAGCTTCTTAAGCAGATTTTTCTCATTTTCATAAAATTTGCATAAGTTAGCACGGTTTTACTATGCAAATTTTCCTGATGCTCTAAATAGATCTGATTTTTGACGCATTTAACCCATGTATTCATAAAAAAGAAAAAATCCCACCATAAATGTTCATGCTTTTTCTGTTTCTGAAGACTGAGTAGTTGAACTGATTGAATTTGATTGGAGGGAAATCGATTTTATTTAAATTTGTAATATGCTTATAGTAAAAGAATCATGCTAAGCAGAATACAATTTAGTACATTATAAACGACCAATAATTTCCTAGCATGTAGCCAAATGGACTCAGGACCAGTGGATTATGTGTTCCCCTGCTAGCAGATGGGAGACTGAGTCAGGTTTCAGAGCTGACATCACCCTAGATATACCCCTGTGGTGACCTCAGCTCTTCAGTATCTCTCTCTCTCCTTAGCAGATGTGGATGCTAACCCCACACTAGCACGGTGTTAGCAGGATTGCAGCACTAATCCAAAGAGAAATTTTTAACCTTGACTTTTAAAGGAAGATCAAGCCCCTCTCTCCTGCGGTGATACCTAAAGGTCCCTCCCCCCAGTTGAGAATTCCTGAGGTGATTTCCGAGATCCCTCCCAGGTGATGCCTTGCTCCAGTTCCTGGTGTGGACTTAACTGCTGAAGCAGCTGAAAGGTAGCAGGTGCAGAGCAGTGTGAGACGGTGAAGGCCCAAAGCCCCCCCCCGCCCCAGCTGGAGACTATCTCTGTACTCAGCCGGTAAAGTGCAGAGACCAGGTAAGTAGAGAAGAAACTCCGATCCAGAGACATGGAAGGGCTTTGGTAAGTCTTCTCTCTGGTCTACTTGCTTGGCTTGCCCTGTTGGCTCGCTCCTGTTTGCTCCTCTCGAGAGAGGCAGATAGCTCTGGGGCACACGCCGCAGAGGCGATTGAACCCACCACAGCCTTCCTGGTGGACGCAAGCTCGTACCTAGTGCGTACCTCGGCCAGAGTAGCAGCCTCAATGGTGGCGGCGGCCACAAGACAGTTATGGTTGTGGAACTGGTCAGCGGAGGCAACCTCTAAGGCGAACTTCACAAAGATGCCATTTAAGGAATCCCTCCTATTCGGAAGCGAGTTGGAGAAGCTAGCCAGTAAGTGAGGCAAATCTCCAGTGCCTCGACCACCGGGAAGACAGGAAAAAGAGGTTCTCGGTGCCCCTCACCCATGAGGGGTTGGGGCAGGGGCTCCCAGCGCTTCTGGCCCTACATCATTCCAGTCACGTTCGACCCTCGGGAGGTCTTGGACCTTTCGGAACCCAGCAACCCAAAAGAGGAACAGGTTCGTGCTGAGGCTTGACTGAGCTTATCAATGAAGTTGGGCTGACCCATCCACAGGAAGAGGAGATAGGGGGTCGACTTTGCCTTCTTCTACCAGCAGTGGGTCAAGATCACGTTGGACAAATGGGTACTGGACATCATACGAGAAGGCTACGCTTTGGAATTTTGCAGCATCCCTTGGGATAGGTTCATGATGTCACTCCCAGCAAAAGAAACTGGCATAGTAGAATCCATACTGATAAGGCTCCTTAGTCTGAGGGCTATACTACTCCGGGTACCTACACCCATTCCATCTATTTTAACGTGTCCAAGAAAGAGGGCTTATTTTGGCCCATCCTGGATTTCAAGAGCATTCAACTGTCATCTGCAGATATTACACTTCTGCAAGGAACGCTCCGCTCTGTCATAATGGCAGTTCTTAACCTCCCTGGACCTCTCCGAAGCCTACCTTCATATTCCAGTCCATCAAGACCACCAGCATTTTCTATGCTTTGTGGTACTGGGCCGCCATTACCAGTTCCGGGCGTTACCCTTCAGTCTGGCATCCGCCCCCAGAACATTCTCCAAAAGCAGCCTCAAACCCTCTCAGTCCTTAGAGTATCTGAGGGGCCCGATTCAACACCAAGCAGAACAAGGTCTTCCTCCCCTGAGGAGGAGGAAACTGATGGACCGGTTGACGACCACAATGCACCCCAAGGTGTGGGGCTATCTTCAGGTCTTCTGCCTCATGGCATCAACCCTGGAAGTAGCACTATGGGTGAGGGCTCACATATGGCCTCTCCAGTGCTCCTTACTGTCACGCTGGAACCCACTGACCCAAGACTGACTTGATTCGCCTCCACCTACCAACGGAGGTATGCTCTTGGCTCCAGTGGTGGCTACAGGAAATCCACCTAAGCAAGGGTGTAACTCTATCCCCACCGAGATGGATCGTCCTCATGACAGTCGCAAGCCTCTGAGGGTGGGGAGCTCACTGTCAGGAACTGATAGCCCAGGGACAATGGACCAAGGAAGAGGCAAACTGGAACATAATCTGCCTGGAAGCTCGAGTGGTCAGACTAGCATGCCTGCAATTCAACCACACCCTCCAGGGGCAAGCAATCCAGGTGATGTCTGACAACGCAACAACATTGCCTACATCAACTTCCAGGGAGGAACCAAGAGCCATCAGATGTCTCTGGAAATAAACCCCCTTATGGAAATGGATGAGGTTACACCTATAAGGGATTTTTGGCCTCCCACATCATGGGAAAAGACAACATCACAGCGGACTTTCTCTGCATGAAAAGCCTGGTCCCAGGGGAATGGATGCGGTCAACCAAAGGCTTCCAGCTCCTAGTAAATCGCTGGGGGCCTCCCAGCCATGGACCTACTGGCCACATCTCACAATGCGAAAGACCCCTGGTTCTTCAGTCGCAGACAAGATCAGTACTCCCAAGGATAGACGCCCTTGTCCAGACCTGGCCGAGAAGGACTTGCAGTACGCCTTCCCCCCATGACCTGCAAGATAGAACACCTCAGAGGTTTAATCCTCCTGGTGGCCCCGGATTGGCCCAGGACAACCGTGGTACACAGACATGCAGAGGCTCCTCATGGAGAGACCTCTGTGCCTCCCCCCACACAGGGACCTTCTCCAGCAGGGCCCAAATATTCACGAAGATCTGTCTCGATTCTGTCTTACAGTTTGGCCTTTGAGAGAGCTCGCCTGAAGAAGTGCGGTTACTCTGTGTCCATGATCGCCACCTTGCTTCGCGCGCAGAGTTCTCAAGGTCCCTGGCATACGTACGGATCTGGAGAACATTGAGGCCTGGTGGGAGGGCCACAGGTTGCCTCCAAACGGCAAAGATCCCTATGGATTCTGGAATTTTACAGGATGGCCTGAAGAAAGGGTTTGTCCCTCAACTCCTTCAAGGTCCAGGTAGCAGCTTCTCCTGCTTCAGGGCTGAGGGTGAACGGAAAACTGTCTGCAACATCTGGACTTAACTCCCGACCACCCAATTTAGGAAAATGGGCTGTTTAACCCCATCTACTATTGGACTTCCTAGTAGGGCCTTCCTTCAGACTGATGCACAGTCTATCGCTATGCCTATTAACACTAAAGACTGTATTCTTGGTGGCAATATCCTCGGCCCGTCGCATCTCGGAACTACAGGCACTAACCTGTCGAACTATTCCTTCGATTTACTCAAGGAACAGTACAGCTTCTCACTGCCCCCTCCTTCTTACCAAAGGTGGTCTCGTAGTTTCACTTGAATCAATCCTTCTCCTTACAGACACTGGAGGAACACAAAGACACGGAAGTCTCCCGCTTTCTTCGCCATCTAAACGTCAGGAGATTCTTAGTGCGGTACCTGGAGAACTCTGAACCCGTGGGCAAGACGGATCGCTTGTTTTATTCTTCATAGCAGGAAGAAACGGGGCGAAGCGGCTTCACGAGCCAGATCAAGGAAGTAATCAAGGCAGCTTACGTAGAGGCAGGGAAGCCTTTATCCCTTCAGGTGAAAGCTCATTATACTAGGGCCCAGCAGTATCCTGGGCAGAAGCTAAGCTACTGTCGCCTGCCGACATCTGTCAAGGAGCGAAGTGGTCTTCCCCCACACACCTCCAAGTTCTACCGCCTGGACGTCCAGGCTCGAGAAGACGCAGTCTTTGCAAGGGTGTTGCTAACTGGACCATGGGCAGCCTCCCACCCCGTTCGGGAGTAGCTTTTGAACATCCCAGTGGTCCTGAGTCCATCTGGCTATATGTTAGGAAATGGAGAAATTATTTACCTGATAATTTTGTTTTCCTTAGTGTAGACAGATGGACTCAGCATCCCACCCATGGCTGCCCAGGAGAGGCACCAAGTAATCACCTATGAGGCGAACCTTGATTCCATATGAATATGGGTAAGCCGTCGCCCTACCCCTAGTTCAGGGCATCTACATACAGTATGGCTGGTTTCGACGCTTATGTTGGCTGAGTACACTGGCGGTCTCTAGTTTTTAATCAAGTTTTGTAACTAAGGGTTTAATCAAGTTGTATCCAAATTCTAATCAAGTTCTTCGATTTATATATGTCCACAATGGCTTTTCGAAGAGAATACTGAAGAGCTGAGGTCACTGCAGGGGTATATCTAGGGTGAAGTCAGCTTTGAAACCTGACTCTGTCTCCCAACTGTTAGTAGGGGAACACATAACCCACTGGTCCTGAGTCCATCTGTCTACACTACACTAAGGAAAACAAAATTATTAGGTAAGTAATTTTTCCATTTCATTACATACGTTATAAATACATTTAGTATAAAATGTACCTACTAATAGTCTAAGATGATTTGGCAGTTTGTTTCATAACATTGGGTCTATAATTGAAAGCACACAGTTCTGTGTTTCCTGTAAATGGGCAATCTTGATACTGGGAGTCTCTAAAAGATTCTGATATGATCGAGAAGGTACATGGTATTTAAGTATAATAGGTATTCTGGAACATCCTCTTGGAGGGATTTAAATACTAAGGTAGTGATTTTAAATTTCAATCTTCGAATAACTGGTAACAGATATAAACTTTGAAATAGCATGTTACATGTACATTCATAAGGGTTCCTAAAACTAAGTGGTGGGCTGCTGAATTTTGTAATAATTGTAAAGCCTGTAGATATGAATTTGGAAGTCCCATGTGTAAAGAATTTTAATAATTGTTAATATGAAAGCTTGCACTATCATGTGAAAATCAGTCTGAGCAGTGGTTTAAGTGCTGAAGCTGCTTTAGTCTAAAATATCCAGCTTATAGGATTGAAACTTAATTGAGGAGTATTAACAATTTTAAAAACCTAAATTGTGGATATGGTCTACAATGTGATATTAACCCCATCGGTAAACAAGAGTACTGTCAGAAGATCTTGACTTTCTTGATCCAAAGAATCTGACTTTTTTAAAATTTAAAATCAGTGTATTTCATTTCATCCAGTCATTGACAAATCTGAACACTTTGAAATCTGCTGTCATATGGCTGAGGTATATGTATATACAGGTAGGTATAGCTGGATATCATCAGCGTAGAACTCAAATAATAAAAGAATCCAATAACGCAAATAATGGCTTTAAATAAATATTAAAAAGCACTGAGGACAATATAGATCCCTGAGGAACTCCTTTGTCTGTCTGAAGAATACCAGCTGGGGCCCATTTCTCACCTGTTGCTGACGAGAAAATGAGTAGGATTTAAACCATTGAAGTCCACTTCCAGCTAGTCCTAATTTTTTCAATCTGTCTAGTAAGATCACATGACTTACGCAGTCAAAAAGCGGAATTGTATATTTATTGTGGTTTTAATGTTGTACCAAAACATTCAGAGCTTGAAATACCACAAAGAGAATGGAGAGCAGAACCCAGGAAAATGTAGGATGCGGTCAGTAGAACTCCCACACACAAATTTTACTTAATTTGTGTGTTCCTCATTTTTATTTATTTATTTTTTTTTTCTTTCAACAACAAAGGACTAGAGTTAAGTAGTATTTTATCTTATAACTGATACAGATAGAACTGGACATGACTTATAACACCCACCAATTAATATTTATTATGAAACTGTTACAGTATTTTGATGGCACCTGTTTAGTTGATATAATTTAAGACATTTTATGCAACATGACGTTATGTGCCCTATTATGAATCGCTGTGAAGGCATGTAGCTTAACGACGGTATAGAATAAGATTTTAAATAAATAAATAAAAATAAATTGCCAAGCTTGCCTAATATTGGATAGACCTCCCTTATTTGAGTTTTCGAAACACTGAAATTTTTAGGAATGGAAAATGTTCCACTCCACATCTCTCTCACTCTTTTTGTCTCCTTTCTTGCCAATATCCCCTGCTTCTCACTTCCCTTTTATCTGTCAGTTTTCTCTCTCCTCTCCATATGTCTTTACTCTTGGGTTGCAGGACTTAGTACTCCAGCACAGGGTTACAGTGAGTGTGCTCTCTTGGTCCCCATGGTTGCTCCTCCATCCAGAAGGGGAGGTCTCTGCATGCAGGAGCAACTGTGAGGACTAGAAACTAGGGATGTGCAGAGGACGCCATACGTTGTATCGGGGAGCAGATACGTTGTATTCGGCCGTATGGCACCCCGATGCTGTTAATAACGGTGATTTCTATTCGTAGTCCCAGCTAAATTAAAATAACTACAACCCCCACCCTCCTTATCCCACCCCCCCCATTCCCCCCCCCCCCCCCCCCCCCCCCCAAGACTTACCAAAACTCCCTGGTGGTCTAGCGGGGAGTCCGGAGCCATTCCTTGCACTCACACCCTCTGTGCTGGTTTCATCATGGCGCCGATAGCCTTTGTCACAGGGGCTACCGTTGCCATTGGTCAGCCCCTGTCACAATGGTCATCGGTGCCATCTTGTGCTCCTACCATGTGACAGGGGCTGACCAATGGCACCGGTAGCCCTGTGACATAGTATGGGCAAAGGCTATCGGCGCCATTTTGAGTACTGGCATCGGACGGCCGAGTGCAGGAGGGTCGTTCCGGGACCCCCGTTGGACCCCCAGGGACTTTTCGCCAGCTTGGGGGGGCCTCTTGACCCCCACAAAACTTGCCAAAAGTCCAGCGGGGGTCCGGGAGCGACCTTCTGCACACCGGCTGTCCGATGCCAGTACTCAAAAATGGCGCCGATCGCCTTTGCTCTCACTATGTCACAGGTACCGACGGTCTGCCCCTGTGACATAGTGAGGGCAAAGGCGATCTGCTGCCAGTATTCAAAATGGCGCCGATCGCCTTTCCCCATATTATGTCACAGGGGCTACTGGTGCCATTGGTCAGCCCCTGTCACATGGTAGGAGCACAAGATGGTGCCGTTGATCATGTGACAGGGGCTGACCAATGGCACCAGTAGCCCCTGTGACAAAGGCTATCGGCGCTATGATGAAACCGGCACCGAGGGTGTGAGTGCAGGGGATGGTTCCCGGACCCCCCGCTGGACCACCAGGGAGTTTTGGTAAGTCTTGGGGGGATTCAGGAGGGTGGGGGGTTTGTTTACATTTTTAATTAGGTGGCCGTATAATTCGGTGAAGATTCGTGTATTCGTGGGGAATCGCGATACGTTTCGCTTCCCCACGAATACTACGAATAGTGCATTATATGTTGCGGATCACCAATACGGCGAAAACGAATGCACACCCCTACTAGAAACGCACAGGGAGGAGAAAAGCTTTCCTTTTGGATACTTTACTTACTTTCCTTGTTGCCTTCCCTTCCTCTCAGATCCCCAGAAGCAAAGAAAAGGAAACTGGTATCAAATGGACCAGCCTCCAAAAAGGCAATCAATAAAGATTCTTCTAGCAGTGAAGACACTTCCAGTGAGGAAGATGAACCTCCCTCTAAAAAGCCAGGTAGGAGTTGGCCCTTGCTGCAGAATCATGGGAAATGTTCCGAGTTGGGCTGGGCAGCTGCCCCTCATCCCTTGTTCCTAACTGATGTTTCCCCTCTCTCACCACCATCATTGAGCTGACCAGCAGTAGGAGAAGGAGAGCAATGGCATCTTAGGCAATGTTTTCTTGTGCTGCATGGGCCAGAGTTTCTCTTGGTACTTGGGTGCTCTGGTGGTTCAAAGCGTGAGTCCAGCTCCTGGCAGCAGAGGAGGGTGGGCAGAGATGGGGGGGGGGGGGGGGTGAGAAGAGGCTGGAGTTGTATGAGAGAGGAGCTGGGTTGGGGGGGGGAGGGATTTGAGTGAGATGTGGGAGAGGGAATTACCTGCGGGATCAGCTGAGGAAGGGGGTTTATGTGTGTGAGGGTGCAGTGCCCAGGGAGGGGGGGGGTGTGCGATTGGAGGATGTGAGAGCACCAGGGATATGGAAAGGAATAGGAATGCAGCCGGGACCTTCCTTCCGACACTTCCCCTTATACTAGAATTGCCCCAACCTCCTCTATTATATGCCATTGATTTCTGTTCCTTGTCAGGTCTTGAGATCCCACTGTCTGTGTCTGTATCAACCCCTCCCCTCCCTCACCATTGAAACAAGGAGACGGGGTTGGAGGAGATGAGACTGGGAGCACACAGCAGAATAGAAAACAATTGCTCTGCTCCATTGTCCAGTCTCTCCTCTCCTGTTTCTCAAAACATGCTGCGTGTGCAGTGCCTGCTCCAGTCTCCCTCCTTACCTTCCTGTAGGGGTATGAGGGGGCGAGTGGAACACGTACACTGCAGGGAAGGAAACGGTTGGTGCCCTCCCTTTTCCAGCCCCCCCCCCCCCCCCATCCTCCCTGTTTCCTGCAGGCTGCTTGCAGGAGGAGGGTCCAGAGCAGTAAAGGGAACAGCCAGGGGCCACAGGCAAATGGATTCAGGGCACGGACATTGTGTGCCCATGGCTACTATTGCCCCAGGGGGTAGGGGATTATTATAAAGAGAAGGGAGTAAGAGGTTTTGTGAATAGAAGGAGCCAAAGGGGAGGTGTGCTGCATAAAGGCAGCGCAGGGGGAACAAAAAAAAGCAAAAGCTGGGTAGAGGGAGACAGCCAGAAAACAAAGGATGATTTAGGAGAGACCAAAAAATCAGAGGATGAAAGTTTAAAAAAAAAAAAAGTAGGGAGGAGACTCTGGACATGTCTGGAAAATTCAAGGGTTTGCTTATCTTGAGGTTAATGGTGGAGTGAGTTGGGAGAGGAAGTTCATTAATTTTTCTAGTATACATTGTAGTGCCAAAAATGGCCATGTTGGTGCCGATGCCCCTTTCTTGCCAGGTAGGTGCCACGCGCAAGGTGGGTCTCGTCTTGTTTCCTTTAGCTTACTTTCTGGGTGTCTCCTACCAAAGTGCATTGGTGCCTACACGGTGATTTGTTTCCTTGTTTGCACTAGAAGATGCTGATTCATTGAATTCCTCCTTCCCCCATTGCTAATATACACTAATTTCGGCGTGAGCAAGGATAAGTGTAAACTTTGTTCGGTTACTGCATCTGAAATTTTATGACTTGCTTCAGTTTATAAAATACAACTAAGCAGTAATCTGAAGATAACATGTTAAAGTGTGTAAATGCTTTGGCCAGTAGGGATTATGGCCCAAGCAACTAAAGTGATGTTTATGACAGTGCTTAGCTATGCTTGTAGGTGACCAGTTTAAACATGAGATGAAGAATATCGAGTTCAAAGAGGGCGTAGATCGAGGTGTATCGTGGGGGGGAGGGGGGCATTCTAGGGTGGCTCTGAGGCTTGGTCACTTGGTTTCTCTAGTCGTCAGCATTGCCTGTTACTGGATGCACTTATGGTTCTGTTCTTCATTATAAGTTTATGCTTTTTACTTGGAGAGAATTTAATTTGACCTGCATGATTTCCTTGTCCCCCATCCCTAGCGATCCAGCCGGCGAAGGTGACAAAGCCTGCGGTGAAGGCGGCCCCTGCAAAGCCGGCCACGAGCAGCAGCAGTGAGGACTCCAGCGAGGACTCGGAGTCAGAAGAAGAGGAAGCAAAGAAAAAGGTAAGGAAGAGGGATCCTTCCAGCTGTTTTCTTAAGATGTTCCCGAGCCTTCTATTGATGCTCCTTTGAATAAAGGAGCTTGGGTTTGCTTTTCATCTGTCTAACCGTGATTTTGAGAAACTGTTTCTGGAACAAGCAGCAATATATTTTAACTGAAAAGACTTTGTCTGTTGATTGTGATACACTGACCACACAGATCCCCCAACTCTCTAATTTCTTTATTGCTCAGTAGTTTCCCACTGTTCAGTTTTGGCTGTTTGCCTCTCTTGGGCATCCTGAGTCTTCATTCACAGCATGTTGGCCTCACAAAACCCCCATCCCCTTTCATTATTATATGATTTGTATAAGAAGGAGGTTCTCTCAATTTTACAAGGATTTATATTTGAAGATAATAGGAAACAATAGTTCCCTGTACATACCAGGATCAGTCCAGACCACTGGGTTATGCCTCCCTTCCAGCAGATGGAGTCAGAGAAAAGCTGATAACCTGGTGTGCCACCTGCGAACCTTTAGTATTTCTCTGTCTCCAGCAGATGAAGGATGGCATAACCTGCGGTCCTGATCCTTTGCAAAATTCTTTATTTGATTTGATTAATAAGTGAAGGGGGTACCCTAACCTTAGTACCTTTGACGAGATCAACTTGTAGTAAGTAGTAAAAAAAAAAAAAAAAGACTGAGATCACTTTGTAATAGGCAAGGCTGGGCTCCTGCCCTTCGCCTTAATATCCGGAGAATATTGACACAGCCCAGTGAGTTGGGGGGGATTTACCAGTGGGCTGGGCCCTCCCTCCCCCTCCCCCCCCCCATACAGTGCCAGAGATGTCTTAATTCCTTTGGTGGGAGCTACAAATTGTATATTTCCTAGTGGGTAGCAGATGGACTCAGGACCAATGGGTATAGTGTACTCCTGATAGCAATTGGAGACGGATCAGATTTCAATCTGACGTCGGCCCTAGTACATATACCCCTGCAGGAAGTGCAGCTCTTCAGTATTTTCCGTCTCCATGGCAGTTAGGGACTCTATGCACGCTAGCACAGCGTTAGAGTGAGTTTTACCAAAGAAATCTTACCTCTACAGACGAGCCCGCTCTCCTGCGGTGACACACGTTGGGTCCCTCCCCCAGTTGAGAATTCCCGAGGTGATTTCTGCGATCCCTCGGAGGTGAGCCTCGGTCCGGCAGCCAACCCACGGCGGAGACCTAGCCCCCGACATCGGGTGAGGCTGAGAGGCAGAGGGTGCAACCTCGAGCGCGGCAGTGAAGGTATTTTCTCTCTTCCCCCGCAGCCGGAGACTGCCCGGAACGAAACCGGGAAGCACCAAGACAAGGTAAGGTAGAAATCTATTTAAAAGTCTCCGGTCTCCGAAGCTCATGGAGATGCACAGGTTGCCAGCCGGGCCCTAGCAGGGCTAGACCCCAATCAGATCAGAGAGTCCTCCGATGTGGTCGCTGTATTGTCCACGTGGTCGCAGTCACCATTTTGTCCCCGTTTGCCACCCTGTTCGCCGTCTCGATCCGTGCGCACAGAGGCGAGCCGTGCGCACAAATGCCTTGGCGCACAAGCAAAGCGCATAGCCATGCACTACGGTGCTGGGTGCATAATTTCGACCCGTGCACACAACAGTGCGCACATCTCTCTATATGCGCGCATCAAACCTACGTGCGCAACTTCGACGCACACCGGAGCGCATAACTGTATTGTACACGCACAAGCCATGGCACCACCTGAAAATAAGCTCAAAGCTCAGGGCCTTTGCCCAGCATGCCACATTAGAGATGCACAGTATAAGGAGGCCACGGCCCTGTGTATACAATGCAAAGAGGTCCTAGGGGAACCAACTCATGGCCCTCCCCAGCCGGTACTGGACCCCAGCCTCTGGAACAGTACGCCGGACCTAGCATCACACAGTGGACCCCCCCTCAAACAGGGCTCCCCAGGGACATGACGCCCCCCTAGTCTAGAACCAGCTTCTATCTCCTGGGTGGAATTCTTCAAAGGTCTGCATACCTTCGTCCACATGCAACCGTGGCCTCAGGCTCCACCAGAGGACCTCAACATGCCAGGACCCTCTTTGCCCAGGGAAGTGATCCCACTGCCCAGAAGCCCCACCTTCGGGGACACGGACATCTCAGATGAGGAGTCAGAACCCCTGGAGGAAGGGGAACTCCCTCCGGGGACAGATCTCCATCGAACCATGAGACGCTTCTTCACCAAGGACGAACTTCCAGACCTGGTCACGCACAGCTTAAAAGAGCTTGCCATCCCAGGCCCAAGTGCCTTGGGGGAACCTAAGACGAACCCACTTTTGGAGAGACTTCGTCAGACCTCTCGCCATTTTCCGCTATTACAAGCCATCCAGCAACTAATTGACCTGGAATGGGATGCCCCAGAAACCACGTTCAAAGGGAGACAGGCTTTGGCAACCATGTGCCCTCTGGGCCCAACCGCCAAAGATCTCCTGGCATATCCGAAAGTGGATGCCATGGTCTGCACGGTCTCGAAGCGCACTACTATCCCAGTGGAGGGAGGAACAGCACTCAAGGATGCTCAAGACAGACGTCTGGAATCTATCCTCAAACTGTCCTTTGACGTCTCCACTATGTCTTTACAGATCGTGGCCTGCTGTGCCGTGGTGACATGTGCCTGCTTAGCACAGACCAGGAACAACACTCCTGGGGAAGCCCTGGAACCAGCTGTATCATTCCTCGGACGCAGCTTCGGATCTAGTATGCACAGCAGCTAGAGGAGTCTCATCCGTCGTGGCAGCCAGGAGACCAATCTGGCTCTGAAATTGGTCAGCCAACGCATCCTCCAAAACGAGACTCACAAGGATGCCCTTCAAGGGAACACTGCTGTTCGGAAGTGAACTAGAGAAACTAGCCAACAAGTGGGGCAAATCCCCACTGCCGCGGCTACCGAAGGACAGGAATAAGAGAAACCAGCGATCCTTTCCCCAGACCTCCAGGGGCAGAGGATCACAGTGCTTCAACCCATATAGAAGCTCATATCAAGCGTCCCGCCCCACAGGCTGGAGCCAGTCCTTTCGGAACAAGCACAATAAAAGGGGAGCTACTCGGGCCCAGGCTCCAGCCGCACCCCACTTTCAGGGTGATTCAGTAAAGTCCACGGGAGAGCGGGCGAATGCCCGCTCAGACCACTCACCTGTGCGCGCGATACAGTATTCAGATGAGGCCCGGCAGTAGAAACGGGCAAAAGGAGGCGCTAGGGACACTAGCGCGTCCCTAGCACCTCCTTTTTGACAGGAGCAGCAGCTGTCAGCGGGTTTGACAGCCGACGCTCAATTTTGCCGGTGTCTGTTCTCGAGCCCGCTGACAGCCACAGGCTCGGATACCGGACGCCAGCAAAATTGAGCGTCCGGTTTTCGACCCGACAGCCGCCGGCCGACTTCCATTTTTTTTTTTTTTTTTTTACTCTTCGGGACCTCCGACTTAATATCGCCATGATATTAAGTCAGTTTTTACTGCTTTTCTGTGCACTTTCCCGGTGCCGGAAGAAATTAGCGCCTACCTTTTGGGTAGGCGCTAATTTCTGAAAGTAAAATGTGCGGCTTGGCTGCACATTTTACTTTCTGAATCGCGTGCGAATACCTAATAGGGCCATCAACATGCATTTGCATGTTAAGAGCGCTATTAGTTTTGACGGGTTGGATGTGCGTTTTCCGCCCCTTACTGAATAAGGGGTAAGGGAAAACACGCATCCAATGGCAGGTAAACAGTGCGCTCCGTCGGAGCACACTGTACTGTATTGGCCTGAACGAAAATCAGCCGACCCATCCAAAGGAAGAAGCCATAGGGGGGAGACTGGCCTTATTCTACCAAAGATGGGTCGAGAGAACTTTGGACAAGTGGATCCTATCCATCATTCGAGAGGGATATTACCTGGATTTCCACCACCTCTCTCCGGACAAGTTTGTGGAATCTCCCTGCCATGACCTTTCCAAGAGAATGGCAGTGGAAGCTACACTTACCAAATTACTAGCTTTAGACTCTATAACACCGGTGCCTCCGCAACAAATAAATACTGGCTATTATGCCATCTTATTTTATCGTTTCCAGGAAGGAAGGAACTTTCAGACCTATCCTGGACCTCAAGGCGGTCACCCGTCACCTGAAGATTCCTCGCTTCCACATGGAAACCTGTGCTCTGTAATAAGGGCGATACAACCGGGAGACTTTCTTACCTCCCTGGATCTGTCGGAAGCCTACCTACACATTCCGATCCATCAAGAGCATCAGCGTTTCCTACGCTTCTCGATCCTGGACCATCACTACCAGTTCCGGGGACTAACTTTCGGGTTAGCCACTGCACCCCGGACGTTCACCAAGATCATAGTGGTGGTGGCAGCAACACTGAGGAAGGAAGGAATCCGCGTGCACCCATATCTAGACGATTGGCTGATCAGAGCGAAATCCCCAGAGCTTTCCTAGATCTCATGGAGGCTTATTTTCACATTCCCATTCGTCAGGCACATCAAAAGTTTCTTCGTTTTCAGATCCTGGGCCAGCACTTCCAGTTTCGTGCTCTCCCATTCGGTCTTGCCACTGCCCCCCGCACTTTCACCAAGACCATGGTAGTCGTTGCGGCAGCTCTCCGTCGGGCAGGCATCTTAGTATATCCTTACCTGGACGATTGGTTGATAAGGGCCAAGTCCGCCGCTCTCTGCATGCTCGCGGTAGACAGAGTTTTAGCCCTTCTCACATCTCTCGGCTGGATAGTCAACTACTCCAAAAGCACTCTTCGGTTCTCACAAGAGCTAGAATTCCTGGGTGTTCTTTTCAACATTCGGGTCCGGAAAGTTTTTTTCGGACTCGCGAACGCTCAACTTGATTGATCAGTTGAACACTTTCGTCACTCTTCCGCTTCCCATGGCGTGGGATTACCTGCAGGTTCTAGGGACCATGGCTTCCACGATCGATCTCGTCCCCTGGGCGTTTGCTCATATGTGTTTGCTCATATGCGACCCTTACAGAGAGCATTGTTGTCCCGTTGGAAGCTGAAGTCGGAACAGTATCAGGAGATTCTCCCTCTCTCCGACTCTACCATCGCCAATATACAATGGTGGTTCTCCCAGGCTAACCTTCTCAAGGGGATGCCTCTTTTGACTCCCTCCTTGGTCATAGTAACAACGGATGCCAGCTTCTCCGGATGGGGGGCTGTCTGCCAATCCCATGTGACTCAAGGTTTCTGGTCCCTGTCCCAGTCTCGGTGGCACATCAATTGTCTAGAAGCCCGAGTGGTTCGCCTGGCCCTCAAGTTTTTTCTTCTTCTGATTCGCCACAAAGCGGTCCGAGTGCTATCAGACAATTCCACCACGGTGGCTTACATAAATCGACAAGGGGGGACTCAAAGTCGTCTAATGGCGCTAGAGGCCAGCAAGCATTTTCTCTGGGCAGAGAGGCACTTGGATCGCCTGGCGGCTTCCCACATAGCAGGCAAGGAGAATGTCCAAGCCGACTTCCTCAGTCGACAACATCTCGATCCTGGCAAGTGGGAGTTGTCAGACGTAGCGATGGATCTAATCGTGCGCAGGTGGGGTCCCCCTCATGGCGACGCTAGCCAACGCCAAGGCTCCCCGGTTCTTCAGCCGGTGGAGGGAGCATTGCTCAGAGGGAGTGGATGAGCTGGTTCTTCCCTGGCCCTCCGATGTTCTTCTACATGTTCCTACCGTGGCCGTTAGTGGGGAAGGTTCTTCGGAGAATAGAGCTCCATCGCGGACCAGTTATTCTCGTGGCCCCCGAATGGCCCCGGTGGCCGTGGTTCGTGGACCTAGTGAATCTCACTGCTGACGGCCCTCTTCGTCTCGGTCATCTGCCCCATCTCCTGCGTCAGGGTCCCATATTTTTCAACCAGGTGGATCGCTTTTGTCTAGCGGCATGGCTTTTGAACAGAGACGTTTGAGACGCAGAGGATATAAGGAAGAGGTCATTGCTACCCTCCTTAGGGCTCGTAAGAGTCAACTTCACTTACTTATGTCCGGGTCTGGAAGGCTTTTGAAAACGTCTGCGAGGATTTGGGCTTTTCCGCTTGTTCCCCTTCTGTTGCGGTGATACTCTCTCTTTTTCTTCAGTAAGGTTTCTCCAAGGGTCTTTCGGTCAGCTCCCTGCATGTTCAGGTCTCGGCGCTTGGTTCCCTCCTGGGTTCCATTGAAGGTCGGCCGGTAGCCTCTCATCCGGATGTTGTTAGTTTTCTCAGAGGCGCTAAGCATCTAAAGCTGCCTATCCGGTCTATTTGTCCTTCGTGGAGTTTAAATTTGGTTCTTCGAGCTCTTTGTACGGCTCCGTTCCAACCTCTTCGTCATGCCTCTCTCGAAGACTTGACTCTCAAGACTGTTTTCCTGGTTGCTATCTGTTCAGCCAGGAGAGTGTCCAAACTTCAAGCTCTATCTTGTAGAGACCCTTTCTTGTGTTTTTCGGACTCGGGCGTCTCTCTCAAGACCGTACCTTCTGTCTTACCTAAGGTTGTTTTGTCTTTTCATATTAACCAGTCCGTTGAACTTCCCGCTTTTTCTCCAGAGGATATCGCAGCCTCTGGTGGTGGTGATCTTAGTCATCTAGATCTTAAGCGAGTCTTATTGCGTTATCTTGAGGTCACCAATGATTTTCGTGTCTCTGATCATCTTTTTGTCCTGTGGAGTGGACCCTACAGGGGGAATCAAGCTTCTAAAGCTACAATCGCTCGCTGGTTGAAGGATTCGATTTCCTCTGCTTACATTTGCAAGGGCCGAGCAGTTCCTGAAGGCCTAAAAGCTCATTCTTTGCGTTCTCAAGCGACCTCTTGGGTGGAGTCTCAATCTGTGTTGCCGCAGGAAATTTGTAGGGCGGCTACATGGCAATCCCTTCATACTTTTGCTCATCAAAACCGCCTCATTGTTCAGGCTCCAGTCTTTGGTTCCTTTGGTCGGCAGGTTCTTCGAGCGGCACTATCTGGGTCCCACCCTTTGTAGGGAAGCTTTGGGACATCCCACGGTGTGGACTGATCCTGGTACGTACAGGGAAAGGAAAATTTAGTTCTTACCTGATAATTTTCGTTCCTGTAGTACCAAGGATCAGTCCAGACACCCGCCTGTTCTTTTCTGTCCGCTCGAATCTTTTTCCAGGTATTTTTGTCTTTTTCCTTCTTATAGGATTTCTTTCATTCCTGGATTTTGCTTATAGGCACCGGAAGCATCATTATGATGATCAGGGGTAGTTATACAAGAGTGTTTAGTTTACACAGTTCATTCAATTGTACTGTTATTTGTTGGTTTAAATTACATTTCTAGTTATCCTGTTACTTGCTTGATCTTATACCTTTCTGCTTTGACAATGGTTATACTGAGGGTTCCTGGGTGGGTTCCGTTCTTATATGGGCATGCCTCAAAACTCTGTTCTGTCTCCACCTGCTGGAACGGGGGCTTTACCCACGGTCTGGACTGATCCTTGGTACTACAGGAATGAAAATTATCAGGTAAGAACTAATTTTCCTCTGTGCAACTCCTTGGCCAATTTTCAGAAGTCCACTTAAACACACAAAATGTTATGAAAATCGGGTCTAATACAAGTAAGTCCGAGGCCTTAAGAACAAACTTATCTAAGCCAAATCTTGAGAGCCTGCGACAGAATCTTCTATTTCAGTGGGCCAAATCACATTTGAGGTATCCTGGGGTTAATATAATCAGTGAAGAGTCCAGTTTTATTGGTATTCCCCCCTCAAGGCAAAACTCTTCAATATACAAGCATTGTTTAATTGGCGCCACAGTTTGCCATTCTATTACTGCCCTCAGTTGAGCTAACAATTTTTAAAATTTTAAAAGAACCTCTAAAATTCCTAAGATTTGACATAAGGCTGTCTGAGAGACACGGAGTCTACATCTCCAGGTGTGCTGGGGAAACTATATTCTGCAGCATTCTACAAACTAAATCAGCAACCAGAATTGGAAGAGTTTGAAATAAATGGCACAATCCGGGGAATATATCCATTTTAAATACTAGCTAACTGGCCTAACCAAGGAAGTGGACATTTTACTCACAACTGAAGCTCCTTCGCTACAGAAGCCAAAAGAGACAAATAATTCAGGGTAAACAGCTTTACTCTTCACTGGCAGGAAACATTTACATCTTGTCCATGTTTAAAAGTGGGCTAATTTTATAGTAACACAGTTTATAAGCTGAGTTTGGCTATATCAGTGCCCCATTCTACTTGTCTTATCCTGTTTAACATATGAGCCACTGGACAGTCCCTAAGCCAGCTTTTGCATTCTGTAGTCTCCCATATTTTAGTAAGGGATTGCTGGTCCTAGCCATGGTGTAGCCAAACAGTTAAGATTTCTTGTGGTGGCGCTTTCTTTCTCCTTCATGTGATGTGGCATTGAAAGAATGTTGAGACAAATATCCTTAATATATTACTACACGCCTCACTTCTGTTGGGGGGTGGGGGGCTGCTTTCCCTCCATTGGTTAATTCTTATTAACTTTGTTCTTGTCTCTTTGTGTTTGGACTTCTGACTTTCTCTCAAGGCCATTATTTTTATGCGGTATGGGTGAAGATGAAGCATTCTGGTTCATTTTGTATACTGTCTTTATTTTCTTTTCTTTTTTTTTTGTTGTAGAAAGTTCCAGCCACAAAAGCAGCTCAATCCAAATCTGCAACTACAGCAAAGTCTCTGAGCGTTGCGGGGAAAACTGCCCCCAGTAAAACGACCCCTGCGAAAGACAGCTCCAGCAGTGAGGAGTCAGAGAGCTCGGAGGATGAGAAGCCAGCTGCAAAACCCAAACCCAAGCCTGGTAAGATGCCGGGGAGGCAGTGAGCTAGACCCCAAGGGTCTTGATATGTGTTTAGGGAAGGGGGTAGCTGGGAACACAGCTTGCCTCTGAAGATTTGAGTGGCTAAACTGCCCAGCCTCAAATACTAGAGCTGGTCCCCCATCCTGCTAGTGTAATCACCTTGCAGAGGAAACAAAGGTCTGTCAGTTAACATTCCTTTGCAAGTAACAGCCTGGAGTCGTAGTATGTTTTGATTCTATTCTAAAGGCCAGCAATAAAGATGATGTAGTGCATGAGCTTTTGAGACCTTACAGATCTTTTACGTTTCATGAAGTCCCTTGCCATGTGTCCTGTGGCTTTTTCATTTGCATGTGGTGTTTTGAGAGAGGACACAAACTTCCTTGGAGCTCGTCGATGCAACAATCAAATCCCCACCACTTACTTGCAGGCATTTCAGCATCCAGTGGGCTTAAGCACTCATTTTTAGCACCCAAGGAGCCACTTCATTCGTGGATCTCAGCCTCTACCAAAATCAGAAAAACCTTCAACTTAAGAGATACGAGGAGTTTTCCCAGCTAGCAGACTACCTCACCTCAGTTACAAATGCAGAACATACAGACCCTCACCAAATAAGAATAAAATGGCTATAAAGTATAAATAGGTGCAGACAAAAAAAAAAAAAGAAACTGGAAATTACTAAAAGCCAGACTCATGCAGTACAATAATGCAAAAACAGAAATATCAGTGGATTCCATTACAGCAGAATTTAAATGTTCTTAAATAAAATGTCACCATTCTTCATAAAACAAAATCAAGAAATATAAATCGATCATATTAATAAAAATATTTCAAAACAGATGACAAATAGGACATCTAATAATCAAGTGATAAAAATAAACTTTAAACATTTCCCAAAAATCAATCAAATATTGGAAAACAAATACCAAACAGCCGTTAATTAAAATTAAGTATAAAAAAAAACCCTCCCCCTCTCCATACCTGGAAACTTGATTTCCAGTCACCCTGAGATTGAGTGGATTAGTTGGGAGGAGATGGGAACACACAAACTTCCTCCCCTCTCTCTCATATACATCTGTTCATTCTCAGACACTCACACACCCTTCTACCTTCTCTTCTTCTCACTCCCCTCTTCCTCCCTCCCCTTCTCCCTTTCCTTCTTTCACCTACTTCCCAGTCACCCCTTTCCTCTCACTCACCCCCTCGCTTTCTCTCTCAATCATTCGCTTTCCCACTCAATACTCTTCCCTCCCCTCCTGTCCTTCACTCCCTCTTCTCTTCCCAATGTTACTAACTTTCCCTCCTATTCACTCCCTTCTCTCCCCTTCCCTGTCTCACTCCCTCCATCACTCACCCTCAAAGTCCCTGTCTCTTGACACTGCCTCACTCTCACCCTCTTCTGTCCCCTCATTCTCAACTCCTTCCCTTTCCTGTTACTCATCCCCTCACTCCCTTCCCTTCTTTCTCAGTCATTCCCTATCTTTCCTCCATCGCTCACCCCTTTCCCTTCCCTCTGTCATTCACCAATCTCATCTTCTTCCCTTTCCTCACTCACCACCCTCCTTTCATTCCCTAGCTTAATTAGTCATACCCCTTCCCTTTCAGTTACTATGATGGCCTTATGACTCTCCCTTCCTCCCCAGCATGTCGCCATCTTCTACCTGCCAGTTGGATGCTGGAAGCCTGTGGGCAGGTCACTATCAGGCCTACCATTGCTTGGGGCCTCTTCTCGCTGGCGGGACTGAGAATCTCACCAGCCCGCCACTAAATGATACTGCCGCATGAGGAGCCTGCAGCTAGCACAAGGAGGCAACTGCTTTTCTGATTGACACCTTAAACTACAGCAAGCCAATCTGATCGCCAGCCCAGGCCCTGCTGATCTGCCCACCTGTCCCCCATGTATTGATGCAAATGGCTTATTGAAAAGGTGTCAATTGCATCTGTAGTGCAGGCCGCTGTGCTGCACAAACGCTGACCTGCCCACCCAATGCCTGCCTACCCTCCCCCTACTCTGTCCCTACATCATCATTAATGGCCGGACCTGGCGACATGCATTTCAACACATCATCAGAAGCAACATTTGATGACAGTATCATATGTTCAGCAGTCTGAAAGAGCATCACAAGCCGCACCTAATAATAATTTAAAAAATGGATGTTGGGCTGGACAGAAAGTGAAGATGGGCCGGATTTGGCCTGTGGGCATTAGTTTGCTCTTCCCTGCTGTAGGACCAGCGATTGGAGGACTGTTCTGTACACATTCATTGTAAGTAAAGGTTTCAGCAGTGTTAACAATCTCAACTTATAAAATACCATTCTTACTACTTTCTGAATATGCGGTTTCATTATTCAGGCAGGATCTATAACAGGCCACAGACTTTTTTATATAATGATAAAGCAACATCTTACAAAAGACTAAATTACTAATTTAGTCTTTTGTAAGTTTAACCACATGCTTGTCAGGTTCTTATGGCCTGGATTGGCCACTGTTGGAAACAGGATGCTGGACTTGATGGACCCTTGGTCTGACCCAGTATGGCAATTTCTTATGTTCTTAATTCTTTATTCTTAATGGGGCGGATTTTCAGAGCCCTGCTCGCGTAAATCCGCCCAAAACCGGGCGGATTTACGCGAGCAGGGCCCTGCGCGCCGGGAAGCCTATTTTACATAGGCCTCCCGGCGCGCGCAGAGCCCCGGGACTCGCGTAAGTCCCGGGGTTCTCGGAGGGGGGCGTGTCGGGGGCGTGTCGGGGGGCGGGCCCGGTCGTCGCGGCGTTTCGGGGGCGTGTCGGCAGCGTTTTGGGGGCGGGTACGGGGGCGTGGCTACGGCCCGGGGGCGTGGCCGCGCCCTCCGTACCCGCCCCAGGTCGCGGCCCGGCGCGCAGGAGTCCCGCTCGCGGCGCGGGGATTTACGCCTCCCTCCGGGAGGCGTAAATCCCCCGACAAAGGTAGGATGGGGGTTTAGACAGGGCCGGGCGGGTGGGTTAGGTAGGGGAAGGGAGGGGAAGGTGAGGGGAGGGCAAAGGAAGGTTCCCTTCTAGGCCGCTCCGATTTCGGAGCGGCCTAGGAGGGAACGGGGGTAGGCTGCGCGGCTCGGCGCGCGCAGGCTATACGAAATCGATAGCCTTGCGCGCGCCGATCCAGGATTTTAGCCGATACGCGCGACTACGCGCGTATCTACTAAAATCCAGCGTACTTTTGTTTGCGCCTGGAGCGCAAACAAAAGTAGGCTATTCGCGCTCGTCTGAAAATCTACCCCAATGTGCAGGACCCAAGAAAATCTCTTGGGAATTCTCCATTGCTTTTGCAAGGGATAAAAAAAATACATAACCCCAAAATCTCTTAAAACATTTCCTAAGGGAGCTAAAAATAAGTTAAATAAAACTGATAACTCTGACTCTTGGGGAACACCAGACAGGCAAGATCACCATGTGGAGGCAGAGGCTCCCAATTGTATGTTACTTTCTTCCTAATAAAAATGAGAACAACCAAGATAATTTGCTACCAATGTCAATATTGCAGAGTTGAGTAATCCATCATATCATGACGGATGGTATCAAAGGTTGCAGACACATCCAATTGCACTAACACTTCCTCGTCCCCTCTTTTCTAAACAATGATAAAACGAATCTAGAAAGCAGAGAAAGTAGTAACTCGGTACTGGGCATTCATCTAAAACCAAACTGTTGATCTTCCAAAATACAATGCTCATTAAAAACTCTTCAAACTATGAGTAAACACAGTTTTCTACAATTTTGGCTAAAGTGGGTAAATTGGAAATAGGCTGGTAATTTTGAAAGTTCATTTTAGGGAATATTACCATCTTTCCTAACAGGTCTTAACTGTCACCATTTTAAGGCAGTCAGGCACCGATTGTTCCTTATTGACCATTGTAATAAGGCCAAATAACTTTCACTTTCTTTACCAGTGCAGAAGAACAGGGATCTATCAACACTTGCAACTTCGCCACTTCATTGGCTTATATGCGGGTTTGGAGAGTTTTGTTGAGTTTTGTGTTTGGTTTTTTTTTTAGGCCTGCTGTTCTTCCTCGTTCAGTTAAGATCCCACTCATTCTGGACTTTTTGCAGGATGGGTTGAATAAAGGATTGTCCCTTAATTCCTTGAAGGTACAAGTTGTGGCTCTTGCCTGTTTCAGGGGCCAGGTGAAGAATGGTTCATTGTCTCACCCTGATGTGATCCATTTTTTTTTTTAAGGTTGTGAAGCACGTTAGGCCTTGAGGTTTCCGGTTCCCTTGTGGAGTCTTAACTTGGTTCTGGATTTTTTGTCGGGCCCTACGTTCTACCGCTGCGTAGCCTTTCCATGTGGCTGTTGACCTTGAAGACTGTGTTCCTGGTGGATATATGTTCAGTGCATCGAGTTTGAGCTGCAGGCCTTGTCTTGCCAGGAGCCATTCTTTCGGGTGACTCCAGGGGCATTATAACTGCGTACTGTTCCATCCTTCTTGCCCATGGTAGTCTTGGACTTTCATTTGAATCAGTCAGTTTCCTTTTCATCCCTGGATAAGGTCAGGGATGCAGAGGAGTATCTCCTCTTCCCTGTACGTACCAGGATCAGTCCAGATGGTGGGTTATGTCCCCTATCCAGCAGATGGAGTCAGACAAAACTTCGGAGGATGCTGGCATATTAACCTGTGCACCCTCCCTAGATCCTCAGTATCTCTCTGACTCCACAGATAGGAGTAGGGGAACCTGGTGCTTCCCCTGACTGGACATCTCTCCACACTTCTATTTCTCCTGTTTTCTTCTAAGATTGGATCAAGTTATTTAAAAAAAAAAAAAAAAAAAGTTTTCACAGACTGTTTAGAGTTTTTGTCTTCCTTGCAAGCAGTGCTGTGTGGGCACTTCTTCTCCTTTCCCTTCTCCTGTGGGTAAGTGACTAGCCTGGGGTTTGCTTCTGTCTTTTCTTTCTTCCAGGCTCTAGTTTTTTCATTTCAGTGCTTAGGGCGGTGGATGCTGGTGGGGCCAGCCTCTCCCCCCCTCGCCGCGGTGTTCCCCAGCAGCCCCGAGACGCGCATTCCCCGGGGCCACCGCAGCAGGGAGGTTTCATTCCCCTGCTGTCCATTGCCGGGGCTAAGGGTGTAGCGGAGGCGTTTTTCCCGCTCCCCCGCAGCGCGAATCTCCTTTTGGATCCGTTGTGGCTTGCTGCCTGCTCCCTCCCCCAGTCGCCTCCGAGCATGCTGTGTTCACCACGATGCTCGGCCTGCGGCAGCCCGGAGTCGCAAGGATCGCGTGAGGGGCTATGCTCTAGGTGCCTCCCTGGTGGGGAGGGCACCTCTGTGCCGCTTACGACATCTTTTTCGCGCGCCTCAGCGTGCCATGGACTGCAGAGGCCGGCCCCGTCTCCGCTTTCAGCGGGAATGGCGGCCATCTTGGATTCGGAGGAGTCCACGCTGCAGGCATCGGAAGGTGAAGGGGAGGATTTCCTGGACATGCCACCGCCGATTCTCACTTCGGTCCCCGTGCTGGCTCCCCCCCCCCCCCCCCCCCCCCCAAACCGCGTTCTCCGCAGAGTTCATTGTGCTTATGCACAATGCTTACTTGCAGCGCCTGGAGCATCCCAGGGACCTTGGTCCAGAGCCTCTTTCATCAGAGGTCCAGAGCCTGTTTGTTCTTTATGGCGGAAGAAAGCAGGGTGCTCCAGCTTCACGGGCTACCATAGCTCCTGAATTAAGGAGGTGGTCACGGCCACGTATGTGGAGGCTGGAAAGCTGTTGCCTACTCAGGTTAGGGCTCATTCCACTAGGGCTCAGGCAATGTCACGGGTAGAAGTTAGTTTGTTGTCCCCCATCGATATCTGCTAAGCTTGCAGCATGGTCCTCCTTACACACTTTTTCCAGGTTTTTATCATCTGGATGTGCAGGCCCAGGAGGAAGCAGCCTTTGCATGTGCAGTGGTGATTGGACCGCGGGCAGCCTCCTACCCTGTTCAGGAGTAGCTTTGGTACATCCCGTTTGTCCCGAGTCCATCTGTCTACATGCAAGGAAATTGAGAAATTACTTACCTGATAATTTCATGTTCCTTAGTGTAGACAGATGGACTCAGCTTCCCGCCCTTAGCTGCCGCATGGATGTGTTAAGTCCTCCTGTGGGGCTCTGGGTCCCAAGGGATTAGTGGTAAGTGTTCATACTGTCCCTAGGTTGGGGTACCTAGAATCTTATGTGAGTTCAGTGTTTTATGGTTGGTTGAGTAAAGTTCTGGTTATCTGTTTTTAATTGTTTTTTGCTAGTCTGTCCACAGTTACTTTTGAAGAGAATACTGGCAGGCTGGGGGTCACTGCAGGTCTATGTGTACTGTGATGTCAGCTTGCTCCATCTGCTGGCAGGGCAGTATAAACTCATTGGTCCTGAGTCCATCTGTCTACACTAAGGAAAACAAAATTATCAGGTAAGTAATTTCTCCAGTGCATAAACAGCAAATGAGCAGCATAGCAAGGAGGGGCCTCTGCACAATCCCCAGTGGCCTAATTGACCTCCTTTTGAAGCTAGTCCCAGCAGCACTGAAGTATGATATCACAAGTTAGAGGTCAGGAGTCTCATTCAGGCACGGCAACTGAGTAGTGGATTAGTGGCACCATTTGATAATGTGCATAAGCAGTAAATGAGCAGGGTAGCATGGAAGGGTCCTTGGTATAGTTCAGGTGACCGAACAATTTTATTGCATAAGAACATAAGAATTGCCATACTGGGTATATCAAACCCAGTATCCTGTTTCCATCAGTGGCCAATCCAGGTCACAAGTACCTGGCAAGATCCCATGCTGTTATTGTGCACTGATACATAGTGGCTGTTCCCTAAGCCTGCTGGATTGTTAAGTTTATGGTCTTCTCTTCCAGGAACTTGTCCAAATCCAGTTATGCTGACTGCCTTAACAGCATCCTCTGGCAATGAATTCAAGAGCTTAATTGTGTATTGAATGAAGAAAAACGTTTCTCTGATTTGTTTTGAATGTGCGGTTTAATAATTTCATGGAGTGTGCTCTACTCTTTTTTTTTTTTTTTTGAAAGAGTAAATAACCAGTTTACATTTACTTGTTCTGTTCCACTCATGATTTTATAGACCGCTTTTTTCCAAGCTGAATAGCCCTAACCTCTTTAGCCTTTCCTTATAAGGGAGTCATTCCATCCCCTTTATCATTTTGGTTGCCCTTCTCTGTACCTTTTCCAGTTCAACTATATCTTTTTTTGAGCTGCTGCGACCAGAACGGCACATAGTATTCAATGGAGTGATATAGACATGATATTCTCAGTTTTATTCTCTTTTTTTCCATTCCAAATGATTCCTAACATTGTTTGCTTCTTTGACTGCTGCCGCACATTGAGCCAAGCATTTCAAAGTATTATCTACTTTGACGCCCAGACCCTTTTCCTGGAAGGTAACTCCTAATATGGAGCCTAACATTGTGTAACTACAGTGTGGGTTACTTTTCCCTATGTACTTCACTTTGCACTTGTCCACATTAAATTTCATCTGCTATTTCAATGTCCAGTCTTCCGGTCTCTCAAGATCCTGCATTTTTTCACAATTTGCTTGTGATTTAACAATTAGGAATAATTTTGTGTTGTCTGCAAATTAGATAACCTTAGTCGTAAGAACATGAGTTGCCATACTGGGTCAGACCAAGGGTCCATCAAGCCCAGCATCCTATTTCCAACAGTGGCCAATCTAGGTTACAAGTACCTGGCCAGTATACAAACACTAAGTAGATTCCATGCTGCTAATGCAGATAATACCAGTGGCTATTCCCTAAGTCTGCTTGATTAATAGCAGTTAATGGACTTCTCTTCCAAGAACTTATCCAAACCTTTTTTTTAAACCCAGCTACACTAACTGCACTAACCACATCCTCTGGCAATACATTCCAAAGCTTAATTGTGCTTTAGTTTTAAATGTTCTACTTACTAACTTCTGTTATCCGAAAGAGTAAATAACCAATTCGCATTTATCCATTCTAGCCCTCATGATTTTATAGACCTCTATCATATCCACCTTCAGCTGTGTCTTCTTCAAGCTAAACTGCCCTAAACTCCTTAGCCTTTCCTCATAGGGGAGCCATTCCCCTTTCCAGATTATTTATAATTCTATTAAAAAGCACTAGTCCCAGTACAGTTCCTTGAGGCACTCCACTGTTTACCTTTCTCCACTGAGAAAACTGACCCGTTTGCAATCCACAAAAGGACATTGCCTTCTATTCTGTGACTTTTTTTTTTTTTATTTTTCAAATGCTTTCTGAAAATCCAAATTCGCTACATCCACCAGCTCACCATTATCCACATTATTAACCCCCATCAAAAAATGTAGCATATTGGTGTGGCAGGATTTCCTTTCTGTAAATAAATGATGGCTGTGTCCCATTAAATCATGTCTTTCTATATGTTCTATGATTTTTTTCTTTAGAATAGTTTCCATGATTTTTCCTGGCACTGAAGTCTGTTTCACTGGTCTATAGTTTCTCTGATCTTCTCTGGAGCCCTTTTTAAAGATCAGTGTTATGTTGGCCACCCTCCAGTCTTTGGGTAATAGATCTGAAACAACTCAAAAATGAAATTGCAGAACTCTGGGGTATATACCATCTATTCAGGTGATTTGCCACTCATTTTAGTTTGTCTGCCTTATTACGTCTTTCAGCTTCACTGAGATTTGTTTCAGTTCTTCTGAATCATCACCATTGAATTCAGTTCCTGGCATCTCAACATCCTCTTCAGTAAATACTGAAGCAAGGAATTTAGTCTTTCCACAATGGCCTTATCTTCCTTAAGTGCCCCTTTAAGCCACTGATCATCTAATGGTTCAGCTGACTCCCTCACAGGCTTCCTGCTTTAGATATATTTTTAAAAGTTCATATTATGCGTTTTTGCCTATGTGGTCAGATTCTTTTAAAATTCTTGTAGCCTTCCTTATCAGTGTTTTATATCTAACTTGCCAATGATTTTTTTTTACCTGTTTTTGTCAGATTCTTTTCAAATTTAAATTTTTTTTTATTTTAGTAAGTTTATAAATTTAACACAAGCATCCCTGTAACAGAAAACAAGAGGAAAAGTGTAATACAATAGCCATAAACACAATAATGAGAATATAGTATCTCATACATAGTCCTCCAAATAAGAAAATAGAGGGGAGACCAAGAAAAAAGAGCAAATTTACATTGCAATAAAATAATAAAACTGAGAGGTATAACACCATTATTCCAACAACAGTCATTTTAGAGAATCCAGGAAGAGTCTCAACTAAGAAGGTTCGAAATATACCTAATTAACATTGTGGAATTTCACTAAATATTTACATGGCTATCTCAATAAAAACTCTGTACCAAGTGCAAAAACCTATGAACACGCAGAAAACCTCCCCCCCCCCCCCCCCTCCCCCCAAATCTTGGGTAGCTCTGTTAATATCAGGGTATATTCATATTCTCTGCCCATGAAATGGGACTAACCTGTTACGGAAGAAAAATCTAGGCTCAGAATTCCTGTCATTCACGAAAGAAAACTGTTCCTCTTTTTGAAACTGGGAACTCTCGTGAAGATACTAGAAAATTCATCAGGTTTAAAGTAGGCTCTTGGCCCTGTTCACCACTGGCTCCTACATCCCTTGATGGCAAAAGGTAAGCCTTAGAAATGATTGGCATAGCTTTGAAGGGGATCTTCATAAACTGAGATAGATATAGTTCTTGAACAAATCCACTGGCAAAATACTCTTTTGTTTAATTTTTCAAATATACAGAGTATGAAACTTTGCACAGCAATTTGAGAGAGATTATAGGAAACATAAAAGAACCAATAACAACGAAGATGATTGCTTATTCTTTTGATATTGTAACTGAACCTTTTGCGGCACCTGTTAGAATGTACTATAGTACGCACTCAATCACCTTAATTTATGTGCCAACATGTAAACCGTAGCGATGCTATTTAACTTAGCGACGGTATAGAAAAGATTTTAAATATATAGAAAATCATTCTCACACTTATGACAAAAGAAATGGGGGAGGGGAACAAAAAAAAGAGAAGAAACTTACAGCATAAAAATGCATAGTAAACATAGACTGCGTGAAAATTACCCCCTTCAAAATATATCTGATAAACCTTTGAGGAGCCTCTGAGTGTTAGGTGTATGATTACTCACTGTGGCATTTAGGTAGTACCGCAATTGCTCTGGACTAAAAAAAAAAAATAAATAAATGTATTAGCATTCAATTTAATTCTACATTTACATGGATAGTGTTAAAAAAAACTTGCGCCTAGAACCTGAGCTTCAAGGTGCATATCCAGAAAAGCTTTACATCGTCCTTGTGTAGCTCTGGCTAAGTCAGGATATATCCTGACTAAACCACCATGAAAGGAAACATTTACATTTTTGAAGGAAGACTTCATTAGCAGACTTAGATCCTGCTCAGAAAAGAAGGAAACCAACATTGTAGACCTCTCAGTCACTTCCACAGCTGGATTTTCCAAATATGCAAATAGAGAAGATCCTGACTGATTAGAACTCTACGTAAAAGGAAGAATCGTATTTATTAAAGGCAGGAATCTTATCAGGTGACATCTTCAAAGTTTCAAAAAGATATCTCTTGAGCATAACATAACCCAGTTCACCAAGAACTTTAAGAAAATTTGTGAATTTCAAATTTAAATGCCTTAAATGTCTTCTCTTAGAAGGCTGGAATCCATGGAAAACCAAACGCTCACGAATAATGGAGTCATTAAGAAATTGCCATGCTGGGTCAGACCAAGGGTCCATCAAGCCCAGCATCCTGTTTCCAACCGAGGCCAAACCAGGCCACAAGAACCTGGCAATTACCCAAGTAGTGTCCTGTAAACTTTTCATATCATTCCCCAAAACTTGAATGGGGGTTGAGTGTTCCTGAAGAATTTTGCTGATCATGAGCAACAGAATCCAGTTTCTGGGAAACAGCCTCCGATCGCCGGTACTGATCAGTAAATGTCTGGGACAATCCTTCAATCAAATCCTAGAGGGACTCCAAGGTGACCGCCGCTGGTTTAATAATCCCAAAAGAGGGCCGAGGAGCCAAACGCTCACCTTTTTAAGATGGTCCAAGCCTCTGACATACTCTCCACTGGGAATTCCAGGGACAAGACGCGCACAACGGCACCTTCCTCCGTAGGATATTCAAAAAGCGTAGGTTTAGAATAACTCTGCCCTCTGCCAGACAAGACGCCAACATCTCCCTCTGTGTGTGGGACTGTAGGATGAGGTCATCAGCACCTCAGTGAGATTGGTGCCATGCTGGGTTGCAAGCAGCAGGGTTCTAAAGTCTGACTCCTCTTTGTTCTGCCAATGAGGCTCGAAGCCTGCAAATCTGGGGTAGGGACTGCGAATTCAGTGCTCGAATGCTGTTCCCAATGGGAGTGAGAATTCGGAAGGAAAAATCCTCACTCGCCTTTTTCTTGTGCAGCATAATTCAAACGAGCAATCAATCAAGAAACAATAAGTGTCGGAGCAGGAAGAAAACCGCATCCGCTCACGTTGCCATCTTAGGTTCCCCCCAGCAAAGTAAATTTAACAATAGGAAAGTTGAATAACCTTATATTTAAAATTCTAATGGAATTTTCAGTATTCTCCAGTTTCTTCGTGTGTACTATTTCACTCTGGATCAAACCATGTTGAGTATTCTCTACCCTATATAAACAAGTATCCAGGGTGTCCAACTTAACTCCATGAGAGACAATAAGGTCTTCAGTAACTTGTACGTGGCGATTGGTATCCATTGTGACACTTATAAGAGAAAATCGACAATTTCAGGGAAACTAGGACATTCCAAACTGCCTCTAAGGTAATGACAGGAGGTTTGATTAAAGCCTCTCTTTGAATAGTACTTACCCTGAGATCCTCTCCAGATGCACTCTCATCTATGTTAATGTTGCAAAGAACCCCTTGAAGCAATGGTGTCAAGACCTGAATCCAGGGACTGTCCAGAGATACTCCAGTTTCTCCAGGCCTGCTGAGTCCAGACTGATTCTGGGGCTATCCGCCAGCAAATCTGCTCCTACAGGCATCAAACAAAAAGGAGGGGAAGGCGTCACTTTAAGATGTCTCCTCAGCCGGGAGTGTCTGCGTTCGTTCACTGTCAGACACCACAACAGCTCCCACTCCTGGGCAAATTGACAGTGCTGGGTTAAGAAACCCATTAGTCCATGGCTGGAAAGGGTCTGCTGAGGGAGATGCTGGGATATTCTCCCTCAGTTTAGCCTTCCATTTGGTATGTGGCATGGTTAAGGCAAAAAAAGCAGCAAGAAAAACGGAGAGAGTTCAAACCATAGCCTCTCAGCCATGGCCATCTTGGTCCTTATATTAGGGTGGGGGTATTTTTTGTTTTGGTTCCCCCCCCCCAATTTTTGAAAATGTCTTTTGGATAAAATAGCCTCTTTCACCTCTCCTTTTAATCATGCCAGCAGTTGTTTGGCCTTCCTTCCACTTTTTTTAATGCATGGAATACATCTGGTCTGGGCTTCCAAGATGGTATTTTTAAACTATGACCACGCCTGGTGTAAACTCTTTACCTTTGTGGCTGCACCTTTCAGTTGCAGTAGAGTTCCTTGTTGATGGTTTTCTCTAATTTGCAGGACTGTACAGTGCTGTGCCGCCTCCCAGTGCTGTGCCGAAAAAAGTCCCAGTGAAGGTGCCATCAGCCAAGGCAGCAGTGAACAAGAAAAAGGCAGAGAGCAGTGGTGATTCTGAGCGCAGCAATGAAGCCAAGAAGCCTTTGCCAAAGAAGAAGCCACAAGGTATGTTACAGAAGATAATACAAAGGCCCCTGACGTTTCATTCATTAATTCATTCCTTTATGTGATTTATATTTCTGCTAAACCAAAGGTGGAGTAAAGGTAAGACAAATAAGTACAGTAAGAAAAGAAAACAAGGCCCACAAATTAAAATGCACCCCAACAGTGTAATCTCAAGCACCTGTACAGTTGATGAACAACATAACAAGGGCTCCAGAATGGACTAGCAGTAAAACTAAATGCCGAATCTCCAATCTACCTAGCTTCTCCAATAGCTTCACTTTTGTTTTGTCCCTTATCTTCTTTAAATAGGATGCTCTAGCAATCAGTTTGCCCCTGGTTACTGCTTTAAAGCAGTCCCATATTGTCTCTGAAGATACCCACTATTTTAATTTTCAGCCAGATACTTCCCTAACTCCTCACTGTACTCACTGCCATCTAACAGGCTGTCAAGTCTCCAAAACCTCTCTCCCAATTGACCCCCTAACCCCTTAAGGGAAAACCAAATGGCCGCATGATCTGACCATGTTATTACCTCAATCTCTGTAACTCCTACTTTATTTACCAGGGCTTTGTCTACTAAAAAGAAATCAGTCCGATAATAAACCCCATGTGCCTTGGAATAAAAGGTATAATTTTTCTCAGAGGGATGAAAGACTCCAAACATCTACCAAGTCCCAATTCACCATAAGCGATTTCAAACCCTTCCTGTTGATTCGAGAGTATCCCCCACCCCCACTACTATCATCCAAGAACAGGTATCTGGTAAGATTAAAATCCCCCGCCCCCCTATAACAAGATAACCTTTTGCCTATTGCTGCAAGGTTTTTGGAAGTGCCTCTGAAAATTGCCCCTGTCCCATGTTGGGTGCATACACCAGAGAGTACATATCTCTATCCATCCTAAATTTAACGATAAAGTACCTACCCTCTAAGTCCCTCAAAACTAAAATCTCATCCCCCCACCACATTTTTGGAGAACAGAATACCCACCCCACAATATTTGTTAAGTACTGGAGCTGCAGCAAACAAACTGTAAGGGATAGTGGGCAGAGGCCAAGTAACCTTTTGCATTTCCTCTTTAAATGTGTTTCCTGACAAAACAGCACGTCCACCCGCTGTCCTAGAGCATCTTGCAACAAACGCTTCCTCTTAATATAGGTATTCAGCCCTTTAACTCCCCCATTTTACAGAACTCCACCTTCCACTCCAATAGCAGGTACAATACTTCCTATTATCTCACAGATACTGCAACGAAGCACAAACACTATTGTGTCCCCCAAAAGTGCTCTAGCTAACAAAGGAAGTGCCTAATGTCCCCAGAACTCCCCCCCCAAAACACACAACCTCCCTCCTTCCTCTTCCAAATCACACCCACAACCACCTGAAGGAATGTCAGTGCTCTTCTCAGCCCAGCAGCTCTGGAACCCCTCCAACCGACCCACCGCATACAAAATCCTCAGGTCTTCCCCTTAATAGCCTAGCAAGCAGCATTCAAACAAAGCAACTTGAGTCCACAAAGTCCAGACCCATGAAAACCAAGATCACTAGTCAAAGACCAGCATCAATCAGCAGATCTCAGCAATACGTCTCTAAGGCGAGACCCCCCCCCCCCCCCCCCTCAAGTCTTCAGGTCTTTTAATGTAGGTGATCCTTCAGAGTTTTTCCGCAGATGCCTCCCTCCGGATTGCCCGCGTTGCCATCTGAAATTGCTCACACTAGGACGCGCCATAGTGAACCGTCTCGCAGTAGAACCGGCAGATTTCACCAAACCAGCAGCTTGAAGAATCTTTTCTGCCTCTTCTACAGTTGAAACCCTGGAGGTCACTTCATCTATTGTAAACTGTTATCAAAAGGGAAACAACAAGTAGTTGTAGGATCACCTACATTAGAAGACCTGAAGACTTGAGGGGGGGGGTCTCGCCTTAGAGACGTATTGCTGAGATCTGCTGATTGATGCTGGTCTTTGACTAGTGAGCTTGGTTTTCATGGGTCTGGACTTTGTGGACACAAGTTGTTTTGTTTGAATGCTGCTTGCTAGGCTATTAAGGGGAAGACGTGAGGATTTTGTATGCGGTGGGTCGGTTGGAGGGGTTCCAGAGCTGCTGGGCTGAGAAGAACGCTGACATTCCTTCAGGTGGTTGTGGGTGTGATTTGGAAGAGGAAGGAGGGAGGTTATGTGTTTGGAGGGGGGGGGAGTTCTGGGGACATTAGGCACTTCCTTTTGTTGGCTAGAGCACTTGTGGGGGGGGGGCACAATAGTGATTGTGTTTCGTTGCAGTATCTGTGAGATAATAGGAAGTATTGTACCTGCTATTGGAGTGGAGTTTTGGGGGAGTGGTAGCTGGAGTTGTGTAACAGTCCTCAACACCTGTAGGACCTCTTTAAATTCACGTCGTTTCTTGATGGTGATTGGTGACAAATCTTGAATAATGTCTCTCTTGTGTCCGTGCCACTGTAGATCTTTTGTTTCCCTTGCATCATCATCTTTTCCTTGACAGCAAGCTCATGGAAACAGACCACAATATCGTGAGGAGCATTGCCTCGCGGGCTAGCCAAAGCCCTATGAGTTCTATCTAATAGGATTTTAGGGGCAGTTTCTTCACCGCCCATGGGGCTCAAAAGCAAAGAGCAAAATATCTTTCACCACTCAGTTCTCAGGGACTCCTCAGAACCTGAAATTTCCCCTCCTGGACCTGTTTTCTAAGTCTTCAAGCCACTCCTGGCACATTAAGATATCAGCTTTTAGAGTCTTCATTTCTCGCTGTGAACATTCTTGAAATGTTTCCTGCCCAGAAGCCTCTGTTCCACTGCATCCGCACGCTGACCCAGCTCAGCATTCTCGCGTTTCAACTCGGCTGCGATCGATTTGAGTTCCTGCTGCAGGGATCCCGTCCCGTCTCGCGGCTCACTATAAACCACCTCTGAAAATCCTCCCAAGACAGGGACCAATCAAGCAGCAAAGACTCCAGCACTGCTGCTCCAGCTGAAAAGGGGGGTCGACACGCTTCCATTTTCTTCATCTTCCTCTGACTTGAGAGAAGGGTTTTAAATCTGCAATTTTCTTCCGAACAGACATCTCAGCCTTCCCGGAGACAAAGAGCTGTAAATGTAAAGCAATTAATGCACTGATTGCCTCTCTGCAGGAGGGATTATCTGATTTTGGGATCTGGAGCTTGGCTCTTAAACTGCCTTTCCCAGGGCTGATGTCACTTACCCCCTTGAATCCCTGTTAAATTGCAAAAGTGGTTATGGTGTGGCTGTGGTATAAATTCCCTACATTTGATGTATGAATTGGTATATTGTATATCCGGGAGATGATGCTAAAGTTCCTGACAAGGCCCTTGTTTCGCTGCTTCCAGCTTCCTCAGGAACACCATGGGAGTATGTTGTGTTCAAAACGACCAGAGAAACCTCCCAGTACAAGCAGGGTATGTTCACAATCTGGATATCACCTCTGTGAGGTTGGACCATCCAGGTTTAAGTAGCTTTAAAAAAAAAAAATCATTCACGAACGAACAGGGTGGTAAAACTACCTGATCCCCTGCCGTTTTGGTGACACAAACATTTTTCAGTGAGGCTGAATGGTTGTGCTGCATAAAACATATTGGCCAGTGCTAGGGTCGGCATGCCTCCAGATGGAGCAAACACTGTAATTTGAAAAAAGGCCGAGTACCTAAACCAAAGTAGAAAGCCTTCCTCCCACTAAACAGGCTTAACTGCAGGAAATGAAAATGAGGCTTGTTGAGATCTGCAGAGCCACAGCTTTTTGTTGTCTGTTCACACCTTCGCGTCCCACTACGGTCTGGATGCTATCAAGAAGTGACAGTACCTTTTGGGCAAGCAGTTTTCCACAACCTGTTCACTCAGTAGTCCACTGTCCACAGGGGAGCCAGGTTGCTTATATTCAGTAAATGCTCCGCTGCAACCCTCGGCTTGGGACTCCCTATGCATCATGGCTAATTAAGCCCTGCTTGTTGATGGGTAAAGCAAGTTTGCTCACTGTTAAATTGGGTTTTCTGTAGACAGCAGGATGAATTAGTCATTCTTAATACCCACCTGCCTCCCTGGAGAGTGGATTGCCTAGCTAAAGCTTACCTCTGCAATGAACTGAGGGGATTATCAGGCAGTGCAGGACCCCCCCAGGCACGCTCAGAGGCAAAAGCCTTGCTGAGCTTGAGAGATGGCTCCAGATGACATTGCCCATGTGTCCAGGTTAACTCATCTTACTGTCTTTGGAGAGCCCCATTTCCGGAAGGCAAACGGGCTTTTCTAGATTTTCCTGTCTTCCTATCTGTCGTCATTGTTTTCTCTCTTCTTACCACCTCCTCTGCTTCTTTTACCCAGTGACGAGGTAGAAGGGGGTGGTTCTCTCCCTTTGTGCAAAGCCCAGGCTTTTCCTTCCAGTAGGGGTGCTGGGCTGTGGCCCGTACCTCAGAAGTGCTGTCTCCCACTTCACTCTTTCTTTTCTCATCCCCCTTTGCCATCTCCTCATGTTTCTTCCTGTCTTCTCTATCCTGCTCTTTTCCTTTTCTCATTGTCCCACTGAGCTCTCTCTCTCTCTCTCTCTCTCTCTCTCTCTCTCTCTCTGCTACTTCTTTGAGTCTTTTGGTCTTTCCCCAGTTTCTCTCCTTTTCTTTCTCCTCCCCTCCTTTTCTCTCTTTACTTCTTCCCCTGTGGCCGTTGCTGTCCAGCTGAATGTGGTACTGCTATAGTGGTGCTACAGTGAGGTCAGCCATGAGGGGGAGGGCAGATAGAAAACACTTTGGGCTCCTGCTGTATATTAATTTTAATAAAGCATTTCTATTCCACTTTTTCCAGCAAATGCTTAATCAAAGCAGATTACAGCATGTAACTAAAAAAAAAACCCAAAACATACAGATGAATTAAAATAGTCATAAAATAACATACGGTTATTGCTCTGAAAAAAAAAAAATCCTTATTCCTCCCTGTTAAAGCATGAAAGTCGTAATCTCAAATGTAATAATATAATCATAAAATGAAAAACAGATGCTAGTTCCTCCCAGTTGCCCATTTACAGCCTTCTAAAGAGAGGTTCCCCCTTCCTGCTGTAGACCCAGTAGTGATGGAGGAATCGGGCATAGCTGCTCGGGAGGCCAGCCTGCTCCTGCCTGCGCTCTCCTCTGCAGCCGCTCGTGTGGGGCTAGCGCATCAGCTTCCGTGGCCCCTGGAGGGCCGGGTCTGTGGACCTGGGCACTCCATATAAAACACGGAGCGTTGCCCCTCTGCAGTGGGAAGGAAAAGCTGGGGCTGCGGCAGAGGAAGATTGAAGGTGAGCAAAACCATGTCTGAGGTAGGTAAGAGAAGCTGCAGAGGGGAGGGAAAAACCTAGGAGGAAGTGGAGCATGTGGCGTGGCGTGTTCTGGGCCACACAAGTGTGCCAGAAATCACTGTTGTGTGCTCGTGTCTCGTGTGCAGGTGGGATTCACCAGCAAGATGGCGCTCTTCCTGTGTCCTTCCCCTTAGCTCATTGGTGGCATGAAAGACGCATCATTGTTATATGGGCAATCTGGCACTAGAAAATGCAGACTGAATTTCCAGTGGTGGTTCTTATTAATCTCAGGATGAGAGTCTAGCTAGTGACTTTTTTTTTTTTTTTTTGGTTATTGAAGTTGGACCTGAAACTCTGTGCTCTGTGTGAGATGCACTGCAGAAGTGTTAGCCCCCCCCCAATGGCTGCCTGGAAACAGGGTTAACTGCGGCACTTATAAACATTTTGCTGAATTTGGCTTGTTTCCTCTTACAGCCAAAGCTACCGCTGTAAAACCCGTGGCTTCAGGACCCAAACCTGTGGTTAAGAAAGCAGAATCCAGTTCTGACAGTGACTCTGGTAAGGAGGAGGTAGTTATCCCTGTGTGCTGATTTCTCTCACCTGTTCTTGTTTGTAGGTTGCCTGCTACTATGATCATCTCCATGATACTTTGAAAAACCATTGGTGGAAGTTTAAAATAGGATTTAACTTCCCAGTAGAGGTCATGTTGTAAGTTTCAGGGACATGATTATTGTGTATGCAGCCCTGCTGGGCACTGGGATGAAAGAGTTTGCTGCTGATATGGAGTGAGCAGATGTCCTGTCTGTATACATAAGAAATCAAAGAAGGGATGAGGGAGGTGGGTACACTGAATTCTTGTTATGTTCCTCTTTTTCACTTTCCTTAGAGGCTTCTTGCACACCATCTAGTGGCTGAGGGAGATGGAAGTATCTCACAGCCGAGGAATGGCCAAGTCCAGTCCTCAAATGCCACAACAGATCTGGTTTTGGGGATATCCACAATGAATATGCATGAGATATTTGCATGCACTGCCTCCACTGTATGCAAATCTGTCTCATGTATATTCGTTGTAGATATCCTGAAAACCAGGCCCATTTGTGTCTTGAAAATTAGTTGGCCACCCCTGTCATTAACCCATTGCCAAGCTTTTTGCAAAAAAATTAGCCAGTCTGGTTTGCAGGACATCTACGATGAATATGCATGACAGTTTTGCATGTGGTGGAGGCAGTGCATTTAGATAATGCAGATAATTTAAAAAAAAAAAAAAAAAGTTAAATGTATGGGAAGAATATATTCAGTCACTCCTCCATAGTGAGGAGTACATTTAGGAGCTTCTAATCCTAACATGATTGGGGAAACGTTAAAGATTAGTTTAAGTATTGAGTTATACTGACATTTGGGATGGTGGAACAGTGATGTAGTGCATATTTGGGATGGTACCAAATAATATCACCACCCTACGCAACAGGGAATCACAATGAGTTATACAACCCTTATGTTTATCAGGTATACTATGTAAGCATTACTCTACTTAATAATTTTATCATACAGATATTCAATACATTGTTCTGTAAATACATGTAACTTTACATACAAAATGTCATCACAATGTCATATTAAACAATACATAACACAATATACATATACCATCACCTTAATAAATGTATGTTATAATGAATTTTTTATACAAATTGTCCGAACATGCCCTCAACCCTAACCCATTAATAACACATAATCACATTCACTCATCATTCATTCCACTAAAATTCTTAACTCCCATAAAATGTATCACTGCTCGCCCAGATGGTCTGTATTTACTCCAGAATCCCTCCCATTTATATATTCTCCAATTTCTTTATTCCACGGGTATTCATTCTATTCTCTCCGTTCCTGTGTTCCAAGCTTTGTCACCCCAACAAGGTTCCTTGTTTCACCCTCACCGGACTTCTTCAGGGGAAGTCTGTTATCACTTCTTAATACTGACCATACGCTTTTCTGTCATAAACCCATGGATTTATCCAAACATTTGAAAAAACTAACAGCAATCACCATAATACCAAAACATACTTTACTCAAATCAAACTACCGCATGTCCGTACCCAATGAAACTGCTTCTCATTAGTACCTGTAAATATAGGATAATTATATCCAAAAATATATCATGGCGACATCCAAAACTTCACGATCACAGACCTCATGCAAATTAAACTACATACCTGATCTCCCATGGCTCCACTAGCCCGGGCCCCATTGTATGAGCTCAAAAACACCTACCGGAAACCCGGCACTCAAAATCAGTCTTTATTTATTTATTTATTTCAGATTTTTATATACCAGTCTTCCTAAAAATATATCTATATAAATAAAAATGTTAAATAGTTTGGACAAAATCGCTAATCTCAGAAACCACTGAACCAATTGCTTTCAAATTTGGACACCACCTTCATTTCGCATATGGGAAGGTTCTTCTGTACTTACATTACAAATATGTCACACCTGTGACAGGTAAAATAGGTTTAAAGATTTTTCAGAAAACAGCGACATCTGCTGGACGTAAGCGCCATCTGTTACACCTTACACTAACACACGCTACACTAATCATTTCGCCAGTCCAGGTCCATGTTTCACTTCCATTTTAACACATTCACGCACTTTTTCGCTAGAAGATAACTATTTCCTTTACAGATAAAATACACCCACCACCCTCCTCACACCCCCCACACACATGCCAAATTTATTTACTTCCCAGGCTCTCAAACACACACACAACCTGACAGAAGTCCGGGAGGCTCCAGCGGGGGGCCAGGACCGGTCCGGGACACATCTCCTGCACTACGGCCGTCTGCTGCCAGCAATCAACATGGCGCCGACGGCCCTTTCCCTTACTATGCCACTCGGGGACACCAATGGCGGCAGTAGCCCATGTGACATAGTAAGGACGAGGGCCCCTCTGCGCCATTTTCAGGACTGGCAGCCGGCGGACCTTTGCCCTTACAATGTCAGAGGACCTACCGCTGCCATTGCTCCACCCCACTGACATAGTAAGGGCAAAGGGCCGTCGGAACCCGTTTCAGTGCTCGCAGCCGACGGACCAACACCGATACATCGCTCCTGGACCGCTCCTGAATGCCCGCTCCACCGACTGACATCTTTATCAGGTCTCGGGGGGGGGGGGGGGGGTCCTGGGGGGGGGTGGTAATGAATTTATTGCGAACATCTTGGGGAGGGGTCACGGGGGGGGGGGGGCAGGTTTCATTCATTCGCCAACTCGGGGGGGGGGGGGGCAGGGGGGTGGGCTACTGTTTTTCGCAGGGCTGGGGGAGGGGGGGCCAGGAGAGTGTGGGGTGGTTAGTTTAAGAGAGCGTTTCTCATAGGGTTGTTTTTTGGGGGAAGGGGGAGGTTCACACACAAATACATACACTAAACTTGCACGATCTCGGGAACGCACCAAAATAGCCCTCCCCAGACCACAAAACAAATTTGGGAGTGCAAATTTGGTTACGCACTCCCCTATTTGGCTACATAATGCGCACAGACGCCCAAGGACAGCCCACATGTAGCACCAACAATTTTAATTTCCCAGGTGTTGAGGGGGGCAGGAGGGTGGGGGGTTATTATTTGATTTAAAAGGTTGGGATTGGAGGGGGTGGGGAGTTCCCACAAATAGAAAGACAAAAGTTTTCTGATCTGAAGGGTAGGCAGTAGGTGGGAGGAGGTGACAGTGAGGGGGGAGGTGAGTGTGAGGGGAGAGAGTTGGAGTGGGGACAGGGGAGGGAAGGGGGGGGTGAGTGACCAAGGGGGAGGAGGATGAGTGACTGAGGTAAATGAGCTAGGGGGAGGGAGGGAAAAGAACCTGACTCTGCCACTGCAATGCTTGGCGGGGTACCACTAGTAACAAATATAACTACTTGATGTAATCCCACAAGAACATCTCAACATATCACAAATTTCTGTGTACTTATACTGCCGCGCCAAATACTAAGTACTGATATCACCAAAGAGTACCCGAACACCACTTTACCACCATTTCACTGCGCGAAGTAGTTTACAATGACGACCGCCGTCCTTTTGGGCTCCAATTCATCCAAGGCACCTCCATCGAATGAATACTTACCTGCGTTCTTTGACTTCTAAAACTCCATGGAACCAATCATAACACACCACATCAAGTTCCGCCTAATTCTCCACATATTGATTCCAACTGAAACTCACACGTCACATACCAATCTACCTCAGTCACCCTCTGCGTACATGCCCAGACCTCTACCTTCACGTACTACATTAACTCCTATTACATCATCACATAAACGTACTCCCTCATTTAACCTACAAGCCAGGTACTCTATTTCTCTCTCCTGATCCATCCCTCTATTTCTCAGTTACTGGACCCATTCACCTGATTCATAGAGGCACACCCACAGACGTGCAATCTGCCGTATCCCATTGAATATGCTCCAAACATCATTTTCTGCACTATTACATAATTATACACACTACTACCTTGCCCATGATATAAAAGGTGTCATAACTCAGAGCACTAATCTCTCAACCACATAACCATGCTTTTATAAATATTCATAAGCTTTCCTGTCTTATCACAGATGGATACCACACCTGACACTCACAACAAAACACCAACTAGGGGGCTCCCCACTTCGATAAAATGCTTCCCATTCAATACCTGTATTTAATCCCCATGGTTGGTAAGAACGCCACCAGAAAATACATTTCTCTTCTAGTTGCCATAACGCCCTTGTCACGTTCCCCTGAAAGCCTTTCCTTAATTGGGAGATGATAAAGAATTTTATATCCTCCACTTGATGTTCAGTTTCCCTCCAGTGAGTAACCAAAGGTGCTCCTTCCTTGGCGATACGCAAGTTACTTTTATGTTCTATAATCCTCTTTCGTATCTCTCATTTTTGTATGACCTATATATACCAACTTACATGGGCATACAACTTTCTGAGTGCTACATGAAAAATTACCCCTGATCTGAAAAGGGGTCTTCCCCCTCAAAGTATTCAAACTGACGAATATCCAACCAGTTATTACATACAACACACCCCTGACATCCCTCTTCAGTGACAGAAGGTTGACTGGACTGATGATGTCCTGATATTAAGGTATGTATGTTCATACCCTTCTTATATGCAAACACGGGTTTTTCACTACATCCAGGAATCCCATTAAGCATCGGCCAATGTTTCAAAATAATGTTTCTAATCTCCAAACTCCGGGACGAGTAAGGTATACAACATATTGTTCTATCTACTTTAGTACGTTCAGCTTTAATCAACAAATTTTCCCGATTAGCGTATAAACCTCGGTTAAACGCTTTCTTTAGACATCCCTTTGGATATCCAAGGTGAATACATTTAGACATAAGATCCTGCGCCTTCACCTTATATTCTGCTACTGTAGAACACACTCTTCGATATCGGAGAAACTGACTGATCGGGATGCTCTCACAGAGTCTTCTGGGATGATAACTATCAAAGTGAAGTATGGAATTTCTGTCAGTGGGTTTAACAAATATAGACGTTTCCAGCTTGTCCCCTACCCAGCGCACCACCATATCTAAAAATGTGATACATTTTCTGCTGGTTTGCACCGTGAATGTCAAATTCTCAAGTGAATTCATCCACTGAATAAAATGGTTAAGCTATTGATCAGATCCGCACTAAATCCAAAATAAATCATCGATGAACCTTTTCCACAACCCAATATTCTGAAAATCTAGAGCAGAATAGATGTCTCCTCAAACGCCATATATAGGCATGCAACAGACTGAGCCACTGGGGACCCCATAGGGATCCCCTTAATCTGTCTGTAATATTCATCTTGAAATGTGAAACAAATGAGGGATTTTTGAGTAAATACAGACCATCTGGGTGAGCGGTGATACATTTTATGGGGGTTAAGAATTTTAGTGGAATGAATGATCAGTGAATGTGATTGTGTGTTATTAATGGGTTAGGGTTGAGGGCATGTTCAGACAATTTGTATAAAAAATTCATTATAATATATATTTATTAAGGTGATGGTTTATGTATATTGTGATATGTATTGTTTAATATGACGTGATGACATATTGTATGTAAAGTTACATGTTGTATTTACAGAACAATGTATTTGAATACCTGTATGATAAAATTAAATAGAGTAATGCTTACAAAGTATACCTGATAAACATAAGGGTTGTATAACTATTTGTGATTTCCTGTTTCGTTGGGTGGTGTGAGTATTGGGGGATCTTTGATTTCTCTCAGAGTTTTGTACCAAATACCAGCCACACAAGTGGGGACTCCAATACTGAGGGTTGCATATGATAAGTTTATTTTTGCATGTCAGTAATAAATCATTGCAGCCTGTCCATATTGCCTAAGAATGGCAAACATTTGAAGGCGTTAATTAAATAAGCTTTGAAGAACTGCCTGTCCAAAATTGCTGTCTTAACAGAAAGCAGGCTCTGGTCAGTAATAAGAAGTGAAGGTATGGCTAGAAGACCACGTGGCAGCTTTACAGATATTTATGTAAGAAGAGTGCACACGTGCTAAAGAAGTTGCTGTAGCCCTAATCTGATGGGCCTTAGATAAGGACTCATTATTTGGAAATATACACCTTAAGTAGTTTGTATTTAATTTTTGGCTGACACACTGAATTTAGTTTTGAGAGGGGAGGGAAATTATTAAATATATAATGGAAACTGTAAAATGTATTTTCCATGGATAAGCAGGATAATAGCCACACAAGAGGGTTAAGTCATCTGAAGATGCAGAGATGTAAAACTCAGAGCTCACACAGCCACTTGCCCGTACAAGTCTCATCATGCTTTCTTTCTTTTGGATTTAACTAAGACATTTGTTTTTTCCACACTTAAGTTCCACATCAAAACTTGGCTGTAAAGATGTCCTAATTACTCTTAAAAAAAAATGTCTTTGACGGACTTCCATGATTGCTGTGGTAGATGTCTGGGCTCTTCTCCTGACGTATAAATTGCTCTTGTTGTATTCACATGTCCCTCAGGGCCAGAAGATCCAGGAACTACCGTATTTTTCACTCCATAAGACGCACCTAGGATTCAGAGGGGGGAAATTAAAAAAAAAAAAAAAAAAAAAAGTGCTAAACCGGCTCTGTCCCTGGGGGTCTGTGCGTCTTATGGAGCAAATTAGGGGAGTGCATAATTTCTTTTCTCCCCATTTTGTTTTTGGGTCTGGGGAGGGCCATTTCGGTCCACTCCCCAGATCAGAAAACTTTTATCTTTCTCCGGGCCCCAACCCTTTAAATTAACAGCCCCCACCCTCCTGACCCCCCCCCCCCCCCCCCAAGACCTGCCAAAAGTCCCTGGTGGTCCAGCGGGGGTCTAGGAGCGATCTCCTGGACTTTGGGGCAGGTCGGCCCCAGTGACATAGTAAGGGCAAAGGGCCGGCACCATTTTGATTACTGGCAGCCGATGGCCCAAGTCCAGGAGATCGCTCCTTGACCGTTCCTGGACCCCCGCTGGACCACCAGGGACTTTTGGCAGGTCTTGGGTAGTCAGGAGGGTGGGGTTGTTAGATTTTTAGTTTGTTTTTTTTTGTTTGTTTGTTTGTTTTTTATATTCGCTCCATAAGACGCACATACATTTTCCCCCCATTTTTGGGGGGAAAATGTATGTGCGTTTCCCCCCATTTTTGTGCATTTTCCCCCCATTTTTGGGGGGAAAATGCATTCTTCTGTAAAAAAGGTTTTTACATCTGCAAAGGGACATTTGCCCAAAATAAAAAGGGCAGCGCTCTCTTGTGCTCAGTCGTGACTTGGCACAATCATGGCACAAGCTCTCTTCCAGTAAAGGAGGTGGTAAGTCGGGGTCTGCAGTGCCAAAGGATACCGACACAGACAGCTCCCAGCTTTTGGTGCTGAAGGTTACTGGCATAGTGAAAGATGGAAAGTCCTCTGAGGTGCATGGCGCAGAAAGGAAATCAACACAGAAATTGTCATGGTTGGGGAGCACATCCTCTCAAGGAATGTAGCTAGCAGAAAAGAAGTTCCTTCATATCAACCACCTGAAATTGAGAGCAATTTTCAATGCTTTGAAAGTGTTCATTGCATGTTTGAAGAAGGTGATGGTAATTCAGGCAGACAACCGGGAGACAATATCAGTAAATAAGGGGCAGCACATTTTTACAGGCTTTGCCTGGAAGCCTCTAAAATTTTGAAATGGGCAATTTCCCATGGAAATCTTCTTGCTGTCTTGTCTTCCAGGAAACCAGAATCTGCTAGCGGGAAGCTTAAGTAGCCCGCCACAACCACACAAATGGCTGCTGCACAATTACATAGTACAGGAATGTTTTCAACGTTTGGGGCAACTTTTGCAATGTTCCTCACAGCAAAGTTCTCACATACTGTTCCAGGAAACCAGCAAGGGACAGATTGCCAGCGACTCCTTTCTCAGCTTGGAATCTAGGCCTTCTCTACGCATTTCCTGCAATTCCACTCATTTCAAGGACTGTTCAAAAACTGAGAAGAGAGGGAGGACAAAAGATTTTGATGGCCTCTTTTTTGGCCTCGTTATCCGTGGTTTCTCCGGCTCTGATGCCTAGCTGTTTAATCACCAAATAAGATTGCTGATATTGCCATCCCTCACCATGCATTGGTGTGGGAATCAACTACATCAAACATTGTCTTTGATTCTGACAACTTGGATGTTGAAAGCAACTAACTTCCTCTGTGTAGTTGCCTCCCGGAGTAAAGAAAATTCAAGGAAGTACTCCTCCAGAAGATGCTACAACTTTAAATGGAAAAGATTTAAAATCTGGTGTTCAAAATTCAGACGCGAGATCCCTTTTAAGTATCCTGTTTGTCTTGAACTTTAATATCTACTAAGTCTTTCCAACTCTGGTTTGAAAACAGACTCAGACTTCACCTTAGTGGCATTGCAGCGCACCAGGAAAATTCGGAAGGTGTTCCTATTTCTCATCAGTCTACAGCTGCCAAACTTTAAGAAAGGTCTCTCACATCTGAAAACTCTAATAAAAGATCCTCCTATTTCTTGGGATCTGAATGCAGGTCCTTGCTGAGCTCATGACATCACTGTTTGATCCCTTGGCAACAACACAACTAAAATTCCTTTCTTGGAAACTTTTTTTTGATAGCAATTACTTCACCTTGAAGCATAAGTGAATTGCAATCACTAGTCTGATAACTTTTCTTATATTCAGTTCTTACAGATCAGAGTAGTTTGAAAATATATCCTAAATCGCTCCTTGCTCCCAAGTCTTTTCAGACTTCATTTAATGCAATAAATTGTGTTGCCAACATTTATTTTCAAGACCATGCATCCATAAGGGTGAACAGGCTCTTCATATATTGGACTGTAGAAGAGTTTTGCTTTTCTATTTGCAGAGGTTGCAATCCCACAGAGTCCTCACAATTGTTCATTTCTTTTAATCCAGTCAAACGGGGTTTTCTGTTACAAAGCAAACTTACTGCTGGGATCTCTAATTGCTTCACTTTCTGCTACAGTCAGACAGGGCTACATCTTCAAAATAAAGTAAAAGCCCATCAGGTTAGGGCTACAGCAACTTCTTTAGCACATGTGTGCTCTGCTTCCATAAACAATATCTGAAAAGCTGCTACACGGTCTTCTAGCCATACCTTCACTTATTACTATCTAGAGACTTTGTGTCAAGACTGCAACTTTGGAGAGGCAGTTCTTCAAAGCCTATTTAAGTAACTTCTTCAACTGTTCACTATTCTTAGGCAATATGGATAGGCTGCAATGACATGCAAAAATAAATTTCTTTATATGCAACCCTTAGCATGGGAGTCCCCAGTTGTGCGGCTGATATTATTCTACTTGTCTATGGAGAAAGCAAAGCTACTTAACCTGTAACTGGGCTCTCTGTAGACAACAAGATAAATCAGCCACACAGACTCTCCTCCCTCCCTGTTAAGAGTTAAATCTTAGCTTGTTAGGAAGACTGAGGAGGCTTCTGCGGTAGACTGCTGCTCAGAAAGACCTAGATGTTTCTGAGCTCTGAGACCATTCCATCTCTGTGCTGTCGAATGACGTCACCTGCTCATGTGACTGCCTTATCCTGCTGTCCACGGACAATCCCTGTTACAGCCCAGCAAGTTACCTATATCTCTATTTTGCTAACAAAGAAACTTAAACCTAAGCCTTTCAATGGTGTCCCCTCAGACGGTACTGGCAGTTGTCACCTCTGCATTGCTCCCAGGCTGAGCTAGCCTAAAAACTGTCCTAGCAGCACTGGTTGACATTTATAAGAACATCTTCTGATGCTGAGGCACTGTAAGGGTTTTCCTGTTCATACTCCAGATCAGTCCAGACAAGTGGATTTTGCATCCCTACCAGCAGATGGAGGCAGAGAATAAAAACTTTTCAAGCACTGCTACTTAACTGAGAGTGCCACTTGCAGTCCCTCAGTATTTCTCTGTCTCTAGCACAGTGGTTCTCAACCGGTGTGTCGCCACACTTCCCGGTCCCCCGCTGACCCAGCAGCTCCCCGGTCCTCCTCCACCCAGGCTTAAAATGCTGTCAGCCCGGGCAGAACGCGGCAAATCAGGTGGCGTCAGCGGCACCGGCATGGTCTCTTCTTCCCGCCCCCTCCCCGCGGCCCGGAAGCGGAAGTGGTGAGCAGCAGGGTGCATGCACGGGGAGAAGAGACCATGCGAGTTTGGTCAGCATCGGCCCGAAGAACATAAGAGAGACATGGCCGGAGGAATGAGCAGCGCAGCTCAGAGAAAGAGGAAGAACGTCAACCCCCGCGGCCCATGGGGCTCCTTTCTCCACACGAGTGCTGAAAATGGAGGAGGTTAGGGTTGGGAGGAGGCTGCTGCTGCATCTAGTTCCGGGGAGGGAGGGAAGGAGAGAGAGTGAATGAGCAAGCAAGCATGCGTGTTTGAGATCCTATGTGTGTGTGTGAGATAGCATGTATGTGAATGATTGAGAGCCTGTATATGTGAAAGAGAGTATGTCTGTGATTGAGAGCCTGCCTGTGAGAGAGAGAGAGCATGAATGTAAGTTTACGATTGGGAACCTGTATGTGTAAGTTTGTGATTGAAAACCTGTTTGTGTGAAAGAGTATGTGTGTATGATTGAGATCCTTTGTGTGTGAGAGAGATCATGTGTATGTATGATTAAGAGCCTGTGTGTATAAGAGAGAGAACATGTGTGTCTCTGTGTGATTTGAGAGCTGGTTTAGGTGAGGGAGCATGTGAATATGTGATTGAGAGCCTGTATGTAAATGAGAGAGAGAGCATCTTTGTAAGCATGTGAATGAGAGTCTGTGTGAGAGAAAAAGACAGCATGTATGTGTGTGATTGAAAGCCTGTGTAAGTGTGAAAAGATAGACAATGTGTGTAAATGTGTAATTAAGAGCCTATATAAGTGAGAGAAAAAGCATGTGTATATGTGTAACTGAGAGCATGTGTGTATAGGTGTGTAATTGAGAGCCGGTGTGAGAGAGAGAGCGCTGGTATGTGACAGAGAGGAGAAAGTTCCAAGCAAACCACCCCCCCTCCTGCTAATTCAAAACAATCTCAGGAGACCTGGATATCAAACGTTCCCAGGTATGCAGAGCAAAAACATTTTTGTATCCTTACTTTTCATTACTGGGTCTTTGTCTGCTATTTTTTGCGGATTTCAGACAACGGAGTCTTGTTGCGGAAGGTGCCTTCCTTTTACCCAACGTCTTGTTGGCCTTTATCTTAGCCAGACAGTGGAATTGCTGGGCTTTCCGCATCTTATGTCTGAGTCACCCCATGCTAGGGAGCTTTACCTTATGGATGTACGTCAGGTCCTATTGTGGTATCTCAAGGTGACACATGACTTTTGGAGGTCGGACCATCTTTGTTTTGTTCAGTGGATCAAAGAAAGGTTGCAAGATGGTTTAAGGAGGCAGTTGGTTCGGCCTATATCTGTAAAGGTCGGTCAGTCCAAGAGGGGTTGTGAGCGCATTCTACTAGGGCGCAGGCAGCCTCCTGGGCGGAGTGTCAATTGGTTTCTCCACAGGAGATTTGTCAAGCAGCGACTTGGCCCTCTTTGCACACTTTTACTAAATATTACCGTTTGTTTTAGGGCCCCGGAAGAAGCCACATTTGGTGAAAGTGTGCTGCGTGTGGCTCTTTCAGGTTCTCTCCCAGTGTAGAGGGGCTTGGGTACATCCCACTTGTCTGGACTGATCTGGGGTAGGAGCAGGAAAGGAAAACTGGTTCTTACCTGCTAATTTTAATTCCTGGAATATCACAGATCAGTCCAGACTCCCATCCCCTTATTATGGCGAAAGGCTTTCCCCGCTTCTGGATGCTGCTGATGATGCAGATTTTGAATGAGTGCTGCAGAATTTGAGCAAGATTGTATATAGTTTTAAACTAACTGGAGACTCGAAGTCTTTTCATTTCCCTAAGTTGAGGGTTCAGTTTTGTTGGGGGTTCCAACTTATTCCTCAGCTCGTTCTAGAGGGACAAATCCTTAGTTTGGGAAGTAGTCATCCTGGCTTAGGTACAGGTCAGTACTGAGGGACTGCAGGTGGCACTCTCGATTAACTAGCTGTGCTTGAAACATTTTTATTCTGTCTCCATCTGCTGGTAGGGATAAAAAATCCACTTGTCTGGACTGTGGTATTCCAGGAATGAAAATTAGCAGGTTAAGAACCAATTTTCCTTTACAGCACTTACAGGTCTATCCAGTAAAGTGCGGCCGCGTTTACCCCGCTCCTAACCCGCGTTCTACTCACTTTCCGGCTGCGTTAGCCCTTCCTGCGATCCACAACCCCCTTTAACCTACCCTTACCACGTCCTAAAATCCCCGGGCAACCCCTTCCGCACGCGGCATGTATATTGCATGCAAACGAGCGAATTAGCTATTCCCTAGCATCCAGTAACCCGCGCCCCGACTATCGCTATTTTACCCTGCCGTTTTGCCGCGCGTTTAACCTGCAAACTTACCACCTACCCTGACCCCTGCGTTAGAGGCAGGGGTAAGGGTAGGCGGCAAGCTTTCCCCCAGCCCCCACTCACCTGCCCTGGCCGCGTCCATGGATGCTGGTCTCCGGGGCAGCCCCAGTCCTCTCTCCTCCTCCCGAAGCAAAAAAAAAGCGAAAAAAAAAAAAATTGCAAGAGAGAGAGGGGAGAGGACGGGCAATCCTACACTCGGCGACTTACTTTTGCAGCTCCCCTCTGGACATCGTGGCTTCCCCCCGTGCCAGTCCCCTCTCCCCTCCTCCCGAAGCAGGGTGCGAAAAGCAGCCTTGCTCCGGGAGGAGGGAAGAAGGGACTGGCAGTGTGAAGCGGCGAAGTGACTTACTTTTTGCAGCCCCTCTGGACATCGGACGACCACTCCTGCCTCCAGCTGCTCGCGAAGATGGACGCCTGCACAGCCGCTGAAGACGTGACGTCACGACGTTTGGCGTCACGTCTTCAGCGGCCGTGCAGGAGTCCATCGCTTTACACTGCCAGTCCCTTCTTCCCTCCTCCCGGAGCAAGGCTGCTTTTTGCACCCTGCTTCGGGAGGAGGGAAGAAGGGACTGGCAGTGTAAAGCGACCTCTCCTGGCAATCCCGACTTCCTGGTATCTGTCATTTCAAATGACATTTGAATTGACAGATACCAGCGTGGCCGTGAAGCGTTAGGCCCGCGCACCCAGGATACTGTATAGGCGCTCTATCCAGTAAAATGGGTTGTGTGGGCCTAACGCTTCACGGACGCTTCTTAGACGCAGCTTGCATTTGCAAGCTATTTACATACAGGATCGAGCGGTAGGTGAGCTGCACTGTGCGTGCGGCAACCGCGGGTGCGCCGGGCACTAACGCAGCTCTTCCTACCGCTCGTTACTGGATAGTTTCTTCCCTTTTAGTTTCCTTTTCAGTCCTGGTCATCTTGGCAGTATTTCTCCAGCTGAAGAACACAGATTGCAGCTTCCTTTCCCATCTGGGCAGGCCTATAGGAGTTGGTACTGAGTGTAGTCGGGGTCTTCCTTCCTCTGAAGGGCTACAGATGCTTTCCCCTACAGCAGGAATAGGAATTGGGTCTGGAAATCTGTATCCTGTAAGATTAAAGCATTTTTCTGCGAGTCAGGAGTGCAAATGTGGCACTGTAATTGACTTCTGTTACCATCCAGGTGTAATTTTCTCCTCCCCTCTTGCCTTTGGAAACTGTTGTACAGATCAGTGGTTAAAAGTTGGTATCCAGAATTGCTGCCCCTTCAGCATATATTTTTGCAGTGTATTTCTGATGCACATATCAGGAAGGGACATGCTCTATAATCATGATTTTTTAAAATATTTTCAGGAATAAGCGGAGGGCCTGGATTGTGAACCGTGGCTTAGTAGGCCACAAATAGTGGAGAGGACGTTGAAACCACATGTTCTTCATTTGGCTAAAGTGTCATTTTACAAATTGAAGATGCTGAAACCTTTAAAGTTTCTATTGCCAACAGAATTGTTTAGATCTGTGCTATAAACCTTAGTCTTGGGGCATCTTGATTACTATAGTAACCTCTGTGCGGGCCTTCCAGATAAATTGATAGATGTTTTGCAGCTCATGCAACATGCTGCTGCTTTGCTTATGGGGTTAACAAGGTGGGATCACGTTATGCTAGTTTTATGGGAGATGCATTGGCTTCCAAATCATTGGAAGCCCAGATTTAAATTGTTGATATTAACACATAGACTTTTGAATGCTGAATAATTTGTTCTGTAAGAAATAAAATTGAATTGTATTTTCCACCATGGTAGTTACAGTTGGCTGGAATGAGGCTACTACAGGTGCCCGGAGAAGTGCAGGAGAAGACACGAGGCAGGGCTTTTTCATTTGCATCTCCAGCATTGCAGAATTCATTGCCAATGCAGCTTAGATCATTAAAGAATGATCTAAAAATTTTCAGGAGGCATATTAAGACCATGTGTTTGTTTTTGTTTTTTTAAAAGAGGCTTTTGAGTAATGACTTTGCTTTTATGATTGTTCCTTTGTGCTCTGCAGTGAACATTTTTTTTTTTTTTTGGAAGCTGCAGAATACAATGTTTTTAAAATAGAGGATGTCAGATGGTGAGATTAAAGTCACTCTGAAGTGGTGTCTATTGTGTATTTAATACCTCAAGTAAGAATACATGTTTTTCATACCTAGATTCTAGCTCATCTGAGTCGTCCACTATTCCTAAATCTGCTGTGAAGGCAACACCAGCAAAGGCTGCAGCCAAACCAGCTTCTGTCAAACCCACCCAGGTGAAAAAAGCCTCTACTTCCTCTGACAGTTCAGGTATGGCACACGTGATTTTTGTATATTCGCCTTCCGTTTTAAATCTGGTAGGGAGTTACTGCAAAGAGCAGCCTGGAAAAAATGGTCAGTGTTGGCAGGGCTCTGTGCTTTCTCAACATTGGTAGGAATTTGCTTCAGATATTTATCTGAAGCAATGGTAAGTTTTTGGGAACTTGCCAGGTTCTTGTGGCCTGGATTGGCCACTGTTGGAAACAGGATGCTGGGCTTGATGGACCCTTGGTCTGACCCAGTATGGCATGATCTTATGTTCTTATCACATAGCACTGTGGAGTTGTTTTGGGGTTTTTTTGTTTTGTTTTGTTTTTAATCTTCTTTTTTGCAAAGGGCTTACAATCTAAATTTGTACCTGAGGCAAAGAAAGGTAAAGTGACTTGCCCAAGGTCATAAGGAGCCGGCAGTGGGATGTGAACCCTGCTCTCCCTGATTCGTAGCACACTGCTCTAACCACTGGGTTACTCCTTCACTGCTGGAGTGGCTGATGCCACACCTCCCATCCAGTGTATAGTTGTCATGCTGCACTGTTGTCAGACTGTTGCAGAAGTCTTCATCTGCATGTTTCCTGCTACTGGGCATTGCCATCCTGCATTAGGTTGTCTGACATACCTCATGCTAGATTAATTCATGGTCCTATCCCTATCGTGTGTGTGTGTGTGTGTGTGTGTGTATATTTAATATATATATTTATATAACCACAGGTATATATAGAGTTGGCAGTATATAACAAGAATTGTGTTCTATAGGAACAAACACTAAAACAAAATAGAGAACATTCAAATAAAACCAATCTTTTTGTATAAACATTTTTCCTTTATTCTTTATAATAAGATTTGGGATCAGTTAAATTTAATATGGATGAAAAAGCCAGTTCATACCACTGTCGCTGTGGTTATCTGTCATATCATTTTATAGCGCTGCTACATACTCACATTGAAATGTTAGTCATCGCTGGCCAAAAAAAAAAAATCCCTGTAAAAGAAACTGATACAACTGAAATGTGGCAGCTATGATATGAGGCAAGCTTTCTCAAAAAGCCTGTCTAACCAGCTTCTGTTAACTACAGAGGCAAACCTTGCCTAACATGTTGCAATAGGATTGTCAAACTGTTAAATAAGGACAGTAATTTGGAAAAGTGAGGTGAATATTTAAATAAAATAGTGCAAATCCCCCAATAAAGGCCTATGTTTCATCCCTAATGGGGCTTCTGCAGGAGGACAAAATAAGATGAAAAAACGCAAACATTTGTCTGCTGACATAAAAATAGCTTAGTCCTAAGACGGTAATCATTTTTTGATTGCTAGAGCTGTACCAGCATGTTGCTATGGTTACTACCCCAAACCAAATGTGCCTGATACTTCACTTTAGATGCATATCCAGCATAGCTCTCTGCTTCAACGGCAGGGGAGAAGAAAAACAACCAATAAGGGCTGTATAACATAGTCTGGGTTAAAACAAATAAGCATGGGTGTAGCTTGCTTATTGCGGCGGTTACTACCCCTACTACCCCCTAACTAATCAAGCTTGATATTTCACTTGGATGCAGCTCCATCACTGCTCTCTACATTAATGGTGGGGGAGGAAGGGAAATAGAACCAAGAGCTAAAAGAAACAGATAAGTATGAGAGAAAAAATGTGTGAAGCTTGCTGGGCAGACTGGATGGGCCGTTTGGTCTTCTTCTGCCGTCATTTCTATGTTTCTATGTATCAGCATTAACAGCACAAATTTGTCTGTTGGCTATCACTGCAAAGCTCAAAGAAGTTCTGCTGTCCAAAAAAATTTTCCTCATTAGCTTAATCAAACAGTGCTATCAATGTCCTGCTTCTGATAATGTAACCCAAGTTTAGCTGTCTCCAGGCTGTAAAGCTGTCAACATTTTGCTCTTGGCATTGTACCCGATCCATCCAATAATTTCTTATCATGAAAGTTCTACTTTTAATCTTGGTTTTTCTCGTATTCATGTTATTTGGGTGTTCTCTATTTTATTTTGTGGTGTATGGGTGTGTGTATTTTATATAGATATAACTATGTTTGTGCCCTCTGATATAGCATGCATTCATTCATCATTTATTCTGTGTATATTTTTTTTATATTATGCTTGGTTAGCTGCTAATGATGCCACTTAGCCACATACATTTGTCACTCCACATTGTTGGATAACTCTTGCAGAGTTCACCATATGCCAGTGACTCACAATATCCTGCCACTGGCTTGGTATGTGGCTGTTCCTTGTGTGTTTGATGGGTTAGAATACGCAAAGTTCATTTCACTGGCCTTTGGTGCTAGAGAGATTTGAGTGGTTGTGTTGTGAATAAATAGTGAAGTAGAGCTGCATGTTTGCATGATATGGACCAGCAACCATTGCATTCAGTCATTTCTTTTGTTTGTACAGATACCTTCTTGCAAACACTTGTGTTCAGGACAAAAACATCCAGTCTCAATGCTGCTTGCAGCACACAGGTTCCAGTTGCACAACCTATTAACAAAAAAAAAAACCCAAACCAAAAAATTTTTTTTTATTAAGTATTTCAAAAACAAATACAGCAAATATATAGAATGCACAACTTGTTTTTATAAGAGGCTGACTTTGTTGTGCAATGTCTTCTAGTCATTGATATATTTTTTTTCTACTCCTATCTCTGCCAGAGTCAGACAGTTCTGAAGATGAGACCCCTGCAAAGGCTGCAGCTAAACCTGCAGCCAAACCCCTGCCAGCTGCGGCGAAGAAGTCTCCAGGTGCCGTCAAGAAAGCGGAGAGCAGCTCAGACTCGGACAGCAGCTCCAGTGACTCTGAGGAAGAGAGAGAGGCTGCTCCAGCAAAGCCAGCAGTGAAAGTGGCTCTGACCAAAACTGCCCCAGGCACTCAAGCCCAGGGCAAGAAAACCCCAGCACCCAAGGACAGCAGCTCTGAAACAGAGAGCTCTAGTAGTGATGAGGAAGAGAGGAAAAACCCAGCAGCAAAGCAAGCACCACCTGCAGGCAAGTCTCCAGGCACAGCTGCTGCCAAACCAGCCACAAAGCAAGCAGTGGGGCTGGCTTCCACCAAATCGGCTGTGGTAAAGAAGGCAGCAGCTGGTGGCAGCAGCAGCTCCTCTTCGGAGAGCTCCAGTGAGGAAGAGGAGGTGCCTAAACAAGCAAGTACCACCAAGGTGGTGAAGTCCGCTCTGGCAAAAAAAGCCAAAAGCAGCGGTTCAGACAGCAGCTCAGCTTCAGATGCTAAGAAACCAGCAGCAAAGAAGCAAGCGGTGTCCGTGCCGGCTCCTAAAAGACCTCTCCCCACAGCAGCCCAGAAGCAGGTGGCAGCGAAAGCAAGCGGTGGCGCTAGCAGCAGTGAAAGCAGCTCTGACGACTCGGACACTAAGGAACCAGCAGCAAAGAAACTGGCCGTGTCTGTGAAAACACTAGCGAACACGCCAGCTGGGAAACAGGCGGCAGCAGCAAGCAGCAGCAGCTCTGATAGCTCTGATTCAGGAGCAGACAATGCAAAAAAAACAAAGCAAAGCACCCCCAAAATGAAAAATTCCGTAGTCAAAGGAGCGGGAAAGGCTGTAGCTGAAACGCCTGCAAAGAGCACCTCGTCCGGCAAGCAGGAGCAAGTGAACGGTGAGACCTGTTCGTCTGCTTGGTCTACCGCTGTGCTGGGGGTGGGGAGGGGGGGGTCATCTTAATCTGAAGGTGCTTCCATCTGTAAGCCATCCCATATGGGAAGGTGTCATCAGAATGCAGTTTTACCCCTGTGAAACCCGCAGAGCACGTCTTAGTGTGTCCTGTGAGAAAACCATGTTTGTTCTAGTTCATCTTCAGTTAATATTGTTAAGGCAAGGTTTTAGGATGAGTATGTTATCTTATTCTTTGACTTTTTTATTCTACAATTTCCTGAGCATACTCGGATCAGTCCAGACAAGTGGGTTTATTCGTCCCTCCCAGCAGATGGCGGCAGAGGACAAAACTTTGGGCACTCCCACATATCTGAGTGCCACCTGCAGTCTTCTCAGTATTTCTCTGCCTCCAGCAGTCGAGACCTGCAGTCTCGACTGATCTGGTGTTTGGAAGATTTCTGCTCCGCAAAGTGCCAGGTTCCTCCCTCAGGCTGAGCTGGGCGAATGGGGGTGGGGTTGGATATCTCTGGCAGGTTTTAGCCCGCGACCCTGGGACCACTGATAAACAGGGGACTGTTTATCTCCCATTGCACGTAGTGTGGGGGGGGGGGGAGGGGAGGGTGCTTCGGGCAAGCCTTCAAAGTGGAAGTCTTCGCGGTCAGCACGGACTGTGGGAGTGTCTCAGGCCTGTGGTCCTTTCCCCGTGGGTGGGAAGTTGGTAAAGGGGGCTCAATCCTGGGGCTCTGAAGACTTCCCCCCTCCCCCCCCTTATCTCCCGCGGTCCAGCAGTATGCAGAGGGGGCATCTGGGCTGGATCTGGTGCTCCGAGCAGCGGTCTGTGCCAGTCCGATGCAGAAGCCGCAGGAACAGTCTTCCGCAGGGACGCTGTCGCCACTCCAGGTGGCCCGCCTCGAGACGGGGTTTTGTATGTGGCTGCCTTATATGACCTCATACAGACCACAGTGTGTAGCATGGTTTCGGTGGTGGCGTCAACATGACTGTTGTGGCTGCGCAATTGGTCTGCGGATCTCTCGTCCAAGACGCAACTGTGTAACCTTCCCTTTAAGGGCAAACGTTTGTTCGGGGAGGACCTCGATCAGCTCATGAAGTCTCTGGGAGAGACCAGGGGCAACAGACTGCCGGAGGATAAGAAGGTGGCGCGGAAGCCCTTTTCCTCTTGACCCTGTTTCTGAGAGGCGAGATATTTTTGCTCTGGCTGGTCCGCTGGATCTTCAACGTCACGACAGCCCTCAGGGAGACAGCAGTCCTTTCAAGGTCCCGGAAAGCCTTCTAGAGGCGGATTCATCCAGGGAACGGGCAGACTCAAGTCTTCTCAATGAAGTCAGGCAGGTTTGCTCCTCAGATTTTGCAATCGGGGGTAGACTGTCCCGGTTTTACGAGTGGACCAAGATCACCTCCGACCAGTGGGTGCTAGAGGTAGTCAGGGAAGGCTACACCTTAGAGTTTTCTCGCCCTCTCAGGTCGGCCTTTCTGGAGTCGCGCTCTTTCCCAAAGCAAAAGAGCGGCCATCGAGGGGACCCTCCAAAGGTTATTAAATCTGGAAGCTGTGGTCCTGGTTCCGGTTTTGGAGCAAGGGCAAGGAAGGTACTCCGATTATTTCACGGTGCCAAAGGAGGGCACCTTTTGACCCATCCTGGATCGCCAAAAGGTCAACTGGAGTTTGAAGGTGGTACGTTTTCAGATGGAGATATTACGCACCGTGATAGCTGTGGTCCGAAAAGGAGAGGGGTTTTTTGGCTTTTCTGGATCTCACCAAGGCCTATCTGCATATCCCCATTTGACAAGACCACAAGAGGTTTCTCAGTTTCAAGGTGCTGGGTCAGCTTTTCAAATTCGGGCCCTTCCCTTCAGCCTTGCCACGGCTCCTCGTACCTTCATGAAAACGATGGTGGTCGTAGCGGCATCCGTAAGGAAGGACGGGATTCTGGTGCATCCCTATCTGGACGGTTGGCAGCTCAGGGCAAAGTCGCAGGAGGAGTGCTCACGGTCAGTGCTCCAGTTGTGTTCTCTACTGGAGTTGCTGGGCTGGATCATCAATCTGCCGAAGAGACTCTTGGTTCCTTCTCAGGTCCTGAGTACTTGAGCACCCATTTCAACACTTATCAGGGAAGAGTGTTCCTCACTGCAGACAAGGGTGTTCAAGATCCAAGCTCAGATCGCCTGCTTCACCTTCCAGTTCCCAAAGTCTGGGACTATCTACAGGTTCTGGGTTCGATGACTTTGAGTTGGAGCTAGTGCCTTGGGCGTTTACTCATATGCGCCCACTGCAGAAGGCATTGTTGTCCCACTGGAGCCCCCCTATCAGAACAGTATTTTCTGCCACTACACCTATCAAAGGAGGCCAGGTCCAGTCTGGCATGGTGGATGACAAGGAGCAATCTGAAGAAAGGAATGTCCCTCAAAGTCCCGGATTGGGTGGTGGTGATCACGGTTTCCAGTCTCCGAGGCTGGGGAGTGGTATGCCTGGGCAGGTCAGCACAGGGCATGTGGTCAGTGTTGGAACTGTCGTGGTCCATCAATCGACAGGAGACACGGATGGTGTGCTGGGCCCTTCATGTTGCTGCCCTTTGTCCGCGATTGAATGGTAAGAGTGTTTTCAGACAGCTCGACAATGGCATACATTAACCGCCAGCGGGGAACCAAGAGTTGCACTGTGGCTCGGGAGGCTCAGCTCTTGTTCAGATGGGCAGAACTCCATCTCGAAGGTCTTGCTGCCTCAATCATTGCAGGAGTGGACAACATCCAAGCGGATTATCTCAGCCGGCAGCAGTTCAACCCGGTGGAGTGGCAACAAGATCCAACGCCAAGAGGGAGAGGTTCTTCAGTTGCCAGAGAAGAGACCAGGGTGATGGGTCTCCATGCTCTAGTGTGTCCATAGCCTGCCGGAATCCTGTGTTTTTCCTCCGTGGCCCCTCATAGTGCTCAGGTGGATAGAAGCTCATCCAGGTTCAGTGATTCTCGTGGCTCTGGAGTGGCCACAATGCCCATGGTTCGTAGATCTGGTACATCTGGCAATGGACGAACCACTGCGTCTAGCTCACTTGCAGAGGCTTCTGTGGCAAGGTCCCAGATTTTTGGATTGGGCGGATTGCTTTTGTCTCGCGGCCTGGCTTTTGAGAGGCAGCGGTTGCACCTAAAAGGGTATTTGGAACCAGTTATTGCTATCCTTCAGGCTCAACGGCCGGCTACTTCCCTGGCCTATTCCAGAGTGTGGAAGGTTTTGACTCCTGGTGTGGGCGACAGGATTTGGACCCATTGCAGGTTTCCATCCTGCCTTTTTGCAGCAGGGCTTGTCCAAGGGGGTTGGCCTTTAGCTCCCTTAGGGTCCAGGTCTTGGCTCTGGGTTGCCTCCAAGGGGAAGGTGCAGGGCAAGTTTCTGGCTTCACACCATGATGTTGTGCGTTTTCTGAGGGGTGTTGAGCATCTGCGTCCCCCTCTACGGAAGGTGGGTCCGGAATGGAATCTTAACTTAGTGTTACGAGTTCTCTGCTAGGATCCATTTGAACCTTTGGTTCGAGCATCATTAAAGATTCTCACCTGGAAGACTGTCTTTTTGGTAGCAATTTTCTCAGCTAGACTGATCTCAGAGTTGCAGGCTCTTTCCTGCCGTGATGCTTTCCTGCAGATATCGTATCAAAAAGAACCTCCTGATGTGAGAAAAGAAAAAATATACTATGCACATATAAAGTATTGACAGGAAGGTCCCTTTAAACCTTGCTCAGACTTAAACCAAGTCTGTGTACTTGAACTTTTATAACCATCAGTCCATTCTGCAAAAGTGCGCCGTTTATTTTCAGGGACTTTGGCATTTGTACTGTGTTCCTTTGTCTCTCCTTCTCGTTAGAATAAGCCACACAACTCAGCTATTTTCCAAGTAGGCACAAGCTGCAAATTTCAGCATTCTGCAGCGCACAAGTTTACTGTACCTCTGAGGAAGGAATATATCTGAAACTCTGCAGCGTCAGGTGTCCAGATAGTGTGCGATTCAAAACTTGCCTGAAGGGGAACTAGAAACAGGACCTCACATGGCAGCGATTGTGTTCGCGGACCTGTGAGGAACCTTTTCTACAGTCAAGTCCATTGCAGCAACCAGCAGAACTTCGCGGCAGCTTGTTTTTGAGAAAGCTGTCTCAACAGCACTCAGTCTCCTACAGTTAAGCTAAGTATCACTTTCAATTAAGTTATTGAAGTGACTAGCTTAACGAGAATCAGAGAGACACGGCCCTAAACAACCGATGATTATATCTTTTGCACAAAGAAGCAGAAGCCCTTAAAGGTTACCAGGCGCACATTCTGGAACCCTGCGCACTGTAAATGGCTGCTGGGCTACTATTACAGTATATTTTGCCTTTATAAGTCCCATTCTTTCCTGCAGATATAGTCAGACACTGTTTCCTTACGTACGGTGCCTTCTTTTCTCCCTAAAGTGGTTTCTGCCTTTCATGTGAACCAGATGGTGGAGTTACCAGGATTTCCGTACTCCTGGGATTCCTCTATGGGACAGGCTCTCCATCTTTTGGATGTCCGAAGCACCCTGTTGCGTTATTTGAAGATCACCAACTCTTTCCATTGATCTGATCATCTTTTTGTGCTATTCGGGGGACCCAAAAAGGGAGAGAAAGCGTCTAAAGCTGCCTTAGCTTGCTGGTTGAAAGAAACGATTTGCTCGGCCTATGTTTTTAAGGGCCGCGCAGTGCCGGTGGGGCTTAGAGCTCATTCCACTCTCGCTCGTGCAGCGTCATGGGCCGAGTGTCAACTGGTGTCTCCTCAGGAGATATGTAGGGCCGCAGTTTGGTCCTCGCTTCACACTTTCACCAAGCATTACTGTTTGGATGTGTGCGCTCCAGAGGTGGCCCCCTTTGAGAGTGTACTGAGAGCGAGTCTTTCGGGTTCCCGCCCGGTATAGGGGGCTTTGGTACAGCCCACTTGTCTGGACTGATCTGGGTATGTTCAGGAAAGGAAAATTGGTTTTTACCTGCTAATTTTCGTTCCCGTAATAGCACAGATCAGTCCAGAGGGCCCACCCTTGGAATCTGTGCTGAAAAACTGCTGGTTCTGCTGCTGGGCCTTTAGGCTCCCACGAAGATGGTTTTCAAATCTATGTTGAAAAACGTTAACATGTTCTAGAGTTTCTCTGACTGGTGGTTATCCAGTTCAGGGGTATCCACCCCAGGGGCTTGGTCCACCCTGTTGTTAAATTATCTCGGCTTGGGTACAAGTCAATACTGAGGGAATGCAGTTGGCACTCTCAGATATGTAGCAGTGCCCAAAGTTTTGTTCTCTGCCTCCATCTGCTGGTAGGGATGAATAAACCCACTTGTCTGGACTAATCTGTGATATTACTGTTGTGATCCTGCCCGCAAGGAGCGCGGGCAGGCTCTTTACCTCGTGCGGCCAGTCGGGCCACTGACGCTGCTTCTCTCTTCCTGAATCAGCTGGGGCCGTCCCCGCAGCTGTTGCCATGCAGCCGGCTCCTCTGCTCTTGTTTCTGCCTTCCCCCGACGTGCGGCTGCGATCCTGGGACCTTCAGCCAGCAGGGAGGCCGTCCCTGCTGGAGCCTGCTTCAGCCCGGGTCCTCGCCCGGCAGGGAGCCGTCCCTGTCGGTGCCTGCAGCCAGCCTTACCTCTCTCTGCTTCTTCCTGCTTGCGGCTGGGAGCTGCTCCAGTGACCTGCCTTCACCCAGCTTCAGCCCAGGGCCGCTCTGCTGCTTCCCTGGGCCCCCCACGTGGCTGAGGACGCCAACAGCTTCCAGCATTCATCTTCCCAGCTTCCTTAGGCGCGGGCGCGTGCCTTTCGTCTGCTCTTAAAGGGCCAGCCAGGTGTGGCCCCCTGCTGGCCCCTCCCTGGGCGTTGTCCACCTCAGCTCTACAAAGGGATTCTACGTCCAGTCCGTCTTTGCCTTCGCAAGGAGTTGGTCACTCCTGGGATTCTACCATCATTGCTCCAGGAGTTGTCCGTGTTCCAGCCTTCTGCAAGGTCCAGTGTTACTTGTTCTCTATTGGAGCTCCTCGTCCTGTCCTGATGTTTCCCTGCTGTTCAGTCCTGATGTCTGCTTGAAGTACCAGCCCTGATGTTTGCCTGTTCCTGTTCCTGCCCTTGGCCTGTCTTCCAATCCGGTACCAGTGTTCTAGTTCAGATGATGCTAACCCTACCTTTGGTTGCCGGTGTGCAGCAACCCTGCTATAGGCTGCCAGGAGTGCAGCAACCTGCTTCTACCCTGTTCCCTAATCCTGACAATTTGCAGAGTTGTTAACATGTAAACATTGACAAGAGTAGCAGACAGAGATTGACACTAGATTGAATGACTAACACCAATGGTACATTTGCTGAGGGAGATAGCTGTCCTAGAGCATTTCTAGTTTAAGTGAGAGTCTAAGGCTAGCATGCAGGGAATAAACTTTGGAATAAACTGTAGTCTTGTATATTTAGGACCAGTAGAGCTCATCCATGAGGAAATCCTCTCTCCCCTGAAAAAGTGGAAGACTAACCTTTGCTACTTAATGTGCATCTCCAGACCTTTCTGGGCCTTATAAATCCAGCACAGATCTATCTCTTCCAAAAATCCTTCTATGGAGAGGAGTGACGTTTGTGGTCTTTGGCAAATATTATTGAGACTTAAGGACCGCTAGTTTGCTGAAGGCCTTAAGCCATAGATATGTCCCAGGGACCTTTAATAAGAATTATACTATGGGTATTGTGCTGGAGGATGGTTATGAGCAGTTGATGCGTGTATAAAATTGAATAAAAGATTTATGATGGATCTCGAGTGGCACGGACTTGTGTGAAAAGTGAAGATGAGTTTAAATGTGAAATTTCACTGTTTTCATATATGTAATGTATCTCCATCAGGTACATCCAGCAAGAAGCGGAAGAAGGGACAAGATACTTCTGAGAACCAGGGAGATGATGAAACGCCAAAGAACAAAAAGATAAGCTCCAAAACGCCCAACACTTTCCCCAAAGTCAAACCCAAGGTGTGACTATTGTTTTTTGATAGGTGGGGGAGGAGGGGAAGTGATTTCTTTATGAACTTATTGGAAACATGAGCTCATTGTTTATAATGTGCATTATATAAGTGAAATTTGAAATTTTTTTATAAAAATGTTATCTTTTTAAATCTTATTTGCTTAGGCATGATCATAATACAGATCAATGAAGTTTACAGAACAGTTTCCTTTACATTGTTATGGTGATTCATTGCATATTATAAAATAATACACTAGAAAAAGGTGTGCAGCCAAATTATAATGGCTGTGCCATAAGACATCAGTCGTGAAATGGTAACTTTTTTTAACGTAAGTTTTAGTGTAGAAACAGTTCAAAGAGCATGTAATCCCCCGATATGGACCACGTTTTGCCGGAGGGACACAAGGTGGAACACCTTAATCATTTGGAAAAGCTCGACCCTAATGCATGTGTATATTGAACACTTGCACCGAATTTACACAGCTCAACACACCAAAAGGCTCATTTTAAGGGTTTGTCATTTGCGTGTTGAAATGCCAAAAGGCATTGGTTGTACTTTTTTTTTTTTTTTTTTTTTCTAGTGTATATGGTCTGTGTGCGACTTGCTCATTCCACTTTTTTGTATTGCATATTATAAAATAATTACAAATATCAGTAATGCTGTATTGACACCAGATAAAATCATTATCTACTTCTTATAGTAGTTCATTCTTTTCACTGTCACTCTTCACTAGATCCAGTATGGAGACCAAATCCTATGGCAATTATCAAATTATTCTTTAAGCATATGAGTAAGTTTCTCTAAACATTGCTATATTTGCCACCTTATTATGCTAGACAGCAGTATCGGGAATTGTCTTTTCTAAAAGTGTGCAGTGGATAATTGTGCTGCATGCAAGAAAGACTGATCAACCTCCTAAATATTGACAAGTTCAACCTATCCTTCCAGAAACACATCAAACATACAATCTGATCTGGATCTATATCTTGACTATGAATTTCAGAAATTGTTTGACTGGCTTGAATCCAAAAATGTTTAACCTCTCTGCATTCCCACCACATATGTATGAAATTGCCAGTTTGTCCACACCCTCTTCAACATAAACTGCTTGAGTTGCTGAATTTGGAAAAAAAAATAGTGGAGTATGGTGTGTCCTATGTAACTATTTAAACTACCACTGTACTTCCTTATTTTTGAGTTTAGAGAGTAAAGCTTGGGGGTAACCTGCATGGAGTAGTAATTACTACCCTTAACAGAAACATGGGGGTAACCTGCCCGGAGCGGCAGTTACTTCCTAGGGAAGCTTGCTGGGCAGACTAGATGGACCATTTTGGTCTTTTTCTGCCGTCATTACTATGTTACTATGTTACAACTGTGTAATAATCCTCCCCACCTTGGACCCAGGGAGGGACTGATCCTAGCATTGAGGGAAGCCAAAGAAGCATCGGCATCTGGCCCAGTTAATGCACAGTGCCAGGTATGAGGATAGACTAGCTTCTGTTGTGATTCCTCCAAAGTGTGCTTCTGGTGAGGAGAGCCAAGCCTCCATAGATACCCGGGGTTTGCGACTGTCTCCGCCAGCTCCAGTGCCTGCCACTGATCTTCCTCTTGGTTCCGAAGAGGATGTAGCTACATCTCCTGGGTCCCAGTCAGTGTCTGCACTCTTCAAGGAGGAGCTGGAGTGGTGCCTGCAGTTGTGGAGAAGGCAATGCGTGGCCTCTGTTGGGACACGGACTACACCGGGACCGGCATTGTCCCTCCTCAAGCCACTGCTGGAATCTCTGCATGCGCTCATTGGAATGCTACCGACACATGTCAGTTTCTGGGGCAGCATCGATGCCCGGCAGGGCATCATGGCGCCACTGACTGATCTGATATTCATCTGTGGTTCTTCGGAGGAGGAAGCCCTGTCAAGGTGTGGGACGACACAAGGGCCCAAGGCCCTATGGCCATTTGAATCAGTGGCTATACCACTGACTGGAGGCCAAGCCCCCAAGGCCCTGCCCCACCTTCTAACAGTAAGGGCGAGGGCCCATATGACTCGTCGGATGGTCCTCCCTCAGATCAGTCTTCTCCGAAAGATCTCTCCTTCGTAGGGTTTGTCAGGGTATGGCAGAGCATTCCATTTCAGTTGCAGACTGCAGAGGATGCCTAACACAGGATACTGGATATCCTCCATTACATGGAGCTTCCCAAGGAAATCATGGTAGCCCCAGTGGGGCTACCATGATTTCCTTGGGGAGTTGCTGATGAGGTTGTGGGAACATCCCCTTTCAGTACCTCCCATTAACAGGAAGGTTGATGCACTTTCTCTCATCCAGAACTCTCTCCGATTCGACAGTTGTCAGCTACCACACCAATCTGTGGTGGCCAAATGCACTTTGACCCATTCGTAGGTGCCCCCAGGGAAGGATCAGAGGGCCATGGATGCTCTTGGGAGGAAAGTCTTTCAGGCCACCATGCTTATTGCCCACATAGTGGCCTACCAGCTCTACATGAGCCAATATATGCAGGACGTGACCGAGCAGCTGCCTCAGCAGCAGCAGGACACTCTCTAGTCGCTGGTGCATAAGGGCCTGGAGTGTGTAAAACACGGGGTCAGGTCAACTTAGGATGTTTTCAAGATAGCATTGAGGGTCTCTGCAGCTGAGATCAGAGCTCTGACTAGTCCAACTGTGGGTGTCCTATCTTCATCAAGAAGTGCAGGAGCGACTTGCTGACATGCCATTCATTGGAGAGAATCTCTTTGGGATAAGGTGAAGGACTCAGTGGCTCAGATGCAGAAGCACCATGCGACACTCCTACAGCTCTCCACTGGCACCCAGGACCCATCATCCTCAATAAGGAGGTCTTCGAGGTCGAGCCAGAGGAAGTCTTCCCCCCCACCCCCCACCCGAGAAGATACTATCCTCCGTCCTCTCAGCCCCTGCAGCAAGCCCCTTGCATCCTTCACAGGCAGCAGAGGGCCCCAAAGCCCCAGCTGGCATCCGAATCCATTCCCGGGATGGGAACATAACCAAACCCCACTGTACTGGAGACAATGGGATCCTCTGATCTGAGGGAGGCTGCAGTTCTATGCAAACCAGTAGCCCAGTGTAACCTCCAACCAGTGGGTTCTGTCTATCGTCCGCAGAGGGTACAATTTAAAACTTTTGAATACCCTGCCAAATTGTGCCCCCCCCCCCACCCGAGTCCATATTAGGAGCTGGTAGCATATCAAGAGGTACTTCTTGCAGAACTCTCCTCCCTCTTAATGGCCAGAGCGATCAAGCCCATTCCACCAGAGCAAAGAGGGTGGGGATTCTACTACCAGTACTTCTTGATTTCAAATAAAACAGAGGGATTCTGTCCTATCCTAGACCTAAGGACCTTGAACAAGTTTCTCAGAAGAGAAAAGTTCAAGATGGTTTCCCTGGGTGCCTTGATCCCCCTTGTTGCAAAAAGGAGACTGGCTATGCTCCCTCAATCTGAAGGATGTGTACAGTCACCGGAAGTAACTCCGATTTGTGATGGGACATTATCATTTCCAGTATATTGTTTTGCCGTTTGATCTAGCATCAACCCCATGTGTTTTTATAAAATGTCTAGCCATGATGGTGTACCTATGCAGACATGGGAGAGCATGTTGTCCCTTATCTGGACGATTGGCTGGTCAAGAGCACCTCTTGGGCAGAAGCCGAAGAGTCCATGCGCTCGACTATCCTGGTGTTGGAGTCACTAGGGTTCGTCCTCAACTACCCCAAGTCCCATATCAGTCAGTCATTGCAGTTGGACTTCATAGGAGCCCTGCTAAACAACTGCTCAGGCCAAGGCTTTCCTGCTGCTGCAGAGGGCCATCATCTTGATGACCATTGTGGCAGAGATTAAAATGAGGCAGCAGGTATCAGCATGGCACATTGAGGCTGTTGGGCCACATGGCTGCAACAGTTCATGTCATTACCTTGGCATGTATACAGATGTGAAGAGCCCAGTGGACACTACAGTCCCAGTAGCATCAAGCCACTCAAGGGCTTTGGGACTGCATCCAAGTAACCCCATTCTTCCGGGATTCCTTGTCCTGGTGGTGGGAGGATTCCAATCTAGACCAGGGGTCCAAATTGTACTGATAATGGATGTGTTCACCCTGGAGTGAGGAGCTCCTGTAGGGTGGGCTAAGCACCCAAGGTATCTGGTTTGCTCAGGAACAGCTGTGTCAAATCAACTTCCTGAAGCTCCAGACAATCCGGTATGCTCTGTGGGCTTTCAGAGATCAGATGTCCAACAAAATTGTGTCGCTACAGACTGACAACCAGGTAGCAATGTGGTATGTCAACAAGCAGGGAGGTACGGGCTCGTACCTAATATGTCTGGAAGCAGTCCATATATGGTCATGAGTCCTCTCCCAAGGGATGATGCTCTGGGCCATATATCTGGCTGGAACAGAGAATGTGTTATTGGGCAGACTGAGTCGTTCCTTCTGACCTCATGAATTGTCTCTGGACCACGGGATGCCGAATTGGATCTTTTGCTTTTGGGGAAAGCCCGGAGGTGGATCTGTTTGCTGTGCTTTGGAATAGGAAGGTTCCTCAGTTCTGTTCCCTATATAGGTCCCACAACAAACTAGCCTCAGACACCTTTTCTCGCCATTGGGGTGAGGACCGTCCTGTATGCATTTCCTCCAACTCCACTGGTAACAAAGACTTTGAAGCTTTGTGAGGACAAGGGGACTATGATCAGCCCTCTATCGGCCGAAACAGGTCTGGTTTCCACTGCTCCAGGAGATGTCCATCAGTAAAACGATCAGGTTGGGGACTTCTCCCAGATCTCATCACCCAGGATCAAGGCAGGTTGCGGCATTCCAACCTCTAGGCCCTTTTGCCCAATGGCTTGAATGTTGAGAGGCTGATGCTACAACTACTCGCTCTCTCGGAAGGTATGTCTCGGGTCCTGGTAGCTCTCAGAAAGCCTTCCACTAGAAAGTCCTAGGCACTGAAGTGGAGGTTTTCTGTGTGGCATGAGCAGAAGGCTCTAGATCCCTTCTTTTGCTCAACACAAAAACTGCTTGACTATCTTCTACACCTTTCATAGACTGATCTGAAGACTAGTGCAATTGGCACATATCAACCTGGTATAGAACAGATGTTTCCAAACCTTTCCTGGATGACCCCTAGTCAGTCAGTTTTCAGGATATAAAAAATGAATATTCATAAAATAGCATGCACATTTTCTCATGCATATTCATTGTGGATATCCTGAAAACCTGACTGGCTGGGGGTCCTCAAGGACAGACTTGGGAACTACTATTATAGAAGGTAAACCCATCTCTGTACAGCCTATAGTTGTATGGTTTATGCAAAGTCTGCTTCAGTTGAAGCTTCCCCTAAGGCCTCACTGTGTCCTGGGATCTGTATGGTTTTAGCTCAACTGATGAAAACTCCCTTTGAGCCTCTGTGCTCCTATGACTTGAAGTACCTGACCTGGAAGATCATATTTTTGGTGGTGGTCACTTTAGCTCGTAGGGTCAGTGAGCTGTAGGCCTAAGTGACTTATCCACTTTACACTAAGTTTTTCCACAATAGGGTGGTCTTGTGCATGGACTGTAAGTTCCTACCTAAGGTGGTGTTTGACTTCTATCTTAACCAGTCCATCTTCTTGCCAATATTTTTTCCCAGGCTCCATTCGCACCAAGGTGAACGAGCCCTGCACAGTTTGGGACTGCAAATGAGCCTTAGCCTTCTGTCTGGAGCAGACAGAAGCCCATAGATAATCCACCCAACTTTTTGTTTCTTTTGATCAGAACAGGTTGGGGATCGCTGTTGGCTAGCAGACTATATCTCCTTTTTCTGTTATGCCTAGGCGGGATTTCATCTTGGGGGTCATGTCAAGACTCGTGCTATCCGTGTCAATGACCCACTTGCAAGCAGTCCCCATGGAGAAGATCTGCAGAGCTATGATGTAGAGTTGCATCCATTCTTCCACATTGCATTACTGTTTGGATAAGGATGGTTGACGTGACAGTAGGTTTGGCAATCTGTTCTTCAGAACTTGTTTGAGGTGTAGAACCCAACTCTGTTTCTGCCTAGGGCCAGTTCTTTCTGTTCCGGCTGCCCCCCTTGTTACCAACAAAGATAGTTATGGTTGTGCCCGTTGGCACTTAGTTTAGTGTGTTGTTGGTTCCCCATGGATTTATCCATGTGTGAAGTCTGCCATCCTGCTTGTCCTTGGAGAAAGCAGAGTTGCTACCTGTAACAGGTGTTCTCTCAGGACAGCAGGTTGTCTGTCCTCACAAATCCCACCCACTACCCCGCAGAGTAGGGCTTCTACTTTGTGGATTTTGTTCTTATTTTAATTTTTCATTCTTCAGTTCTATGATATAAGAATGAAGGGACCCCGTGATGCATCGTATAATGCGTGCCAAGCATACTTAGAGATGGTCAGTCAAAGTTCTAGAACCTTTGACAAGTTTTCCTCTTTGGGGCTCCATCTGCTGATGTCACCCATTGAGGACTGACATTCTGCTGTCACAGGTAAGCAACTCCACTATCTGCCTATAAGGAAATGTTTTATAACAAGTGTCTTTGGTCTTATATCCATAAATCCGAGGTGAGGCTCTAATAGCTGAACCAAAGGTTCAATTGCCAGGTCAAACAGTAATAGACATCCCTGCCTAGACCCCCTAAGGACCAGAAACGAATCAGAAATTATTCCATTAGAGAAAACCTTTGCTCTTGGTCTGGAGCAGCAGGCTACGAACCAGGAGCAAGGGTTTGAGTCCCACTGTTGCTCCTTGTGACCTTGGGCAAGTCACTTTACCCTCCATTGCCTCAGGTACAAACTTAAATTGTAAGCCCTCTGGGGATATGGAAATACCTACAGTACTTGAATGTAATCTGCTTTGATGTGCTGAAAAAAGTGGAATATAAAAAAAATTTCTAAATAAATAGAATATATAGCCCTAATCCAAGCCATGTAATCTTTCCTGAGGACCTAAAAAATAAATATCCAAGAGAAGCAATCATAGAGATTACAGCTCTTGGAATGCATTATATTTTCTGGTGTTCTGAGTGAAGGATCTACCCTTAAATTCTCGTTGATCAAGTCCAGTCTGATCCAGGATGATATTGATTCTAAACTACACAATTATCAAAATTTTCATATCCGCTTTAAGGAAATTGGCACATTTGTACGGTTCTTTAGATTGTTTATGAATTAATAGTATTAAAGTTTGAGTAAGGCTTCCCATTTCTCTATTGGGTTTCCTTACTTAACTGAAGAGGTCACACAATATAAAAGAGGAGTCCGTGAATGCTTTGTAAAAGTCTAAGTGAAATCCGTCGGCTGCAGGACCTTTCCTATTAGCCAGTGCCGTAATGGCTTTACAGGCTTCTACTACCATCATGGGCAAATCCAAACCAGCTGCCAGCTCCTGTGAAATGCTCAGGAGCTCCAAGAAACTCGAAAAGGATTCAGTCTCTTCTCTCTGAGGAGAAGATGTTTCTCTATATAAGTTGGAAAAATGTGGAGCAAGAAAGAGCATTAAGCTCTGAAGTTAAAAATTGTATAATGCCTTCAGAATTTCTCACATCCCCTATTATAGAACTTTCTGTTCTCTCCTTAACTACCCTAGCAAGTAGCGTCCCGCCTTACCTCCCTGTTCATAATATTTCTTCTTTGTATATCTCGTTGACTTTTCAGTACTATCAACCTGAATATTTCTCAGCTGGTCTCGTGCCAATATCAGCTTTTGAAAGGTTAAAGGATGAACAGTCTCTGATTTATGCTTCAGCTCCAATGTATTGATCAGTGACTCAAGTTCAACCCGTTGTAGCTTTCTTTATTTTATTAACATGACTAGCATAAGAAATAGTTTGTCCCCTAACCACTGCCTTCAGTGAAAGTCAGATGTGGGATTTTGTAGTTTATAATCGTCTGTTGTCTCTAACATAATCTTAAATTCATCCCTACCCAGCAGGGGTAAATTAAGTCACCAGGGCCTAAATGAACCTAAGCTTGAAATAACCTAAAAGTTTTATATCTGCTGTATGATGAGATTTGTGTCTAGCGGAACAAAAAGTAAAATCTCTGCTTGAAGGAAATCTTTCTCCAGCCATCTCCTAAGCAAAATTTGGCTAGAAGCTGTCACATCCTGCAGCATCTCCGTACTGTTTCAAATCTTTTTATTAAACGTTTTGCAAACTTTTCCAGGAAACACACATGGTGAGGTGTTCCTGCACACCACTGCTAGAGAAACAAAGTAATGTAATACAAACTACATGATTCCTCAGCCGATAATACTAAACACAATCCCCTCCCTCCACCCAGAAGAACAAGCATACCAGATATTAGGATTTTCATTGAGTCTTTGTGTAGTTAACACTTTATATGTCATTTACAATCAGGCTTTGAGCTCTGGGAGGCAAAAATTATAGCTAAGAAACCCAAGACTTCGGAAATACTGCTAGTTTCTTCGTTACATGCGGTGGTGTGCAGTCAGAGCCTTTAAAGGGATTCAATGGATTCCCCAGCCCTGGACTTTTTTTTTTTTCAGCTGCATATCTGTGCAGCCAATAGGAACAGCAGCTTACACCTCAAAGGTAGCCAATAAAAAGAAGGTTCATGGTCTGCAGAGCAGGTAGGGGTCTCATGGATGGGACCAATCCCCGGGGCTAGATGTAGGCATGCGGCAGCTCAGGCACTGACTGAAGCAGCAGCAGAGCATGAGATAGGTGGGACCTTGCTTCGCTGGAAGGGAGGGCACACTTTCTACCCCATGTGAAAAACAGGCCGTCAGGGAGTGTGGGATGGGGCTTTTTCAGAATTGGAGCTAGCTTCTGTGCCCATGTGGATCCAAGGACAGGCGGTGGGAGTATAAGTAAATGTATTGTGCAGCAGTTTCTTCTAAGATCTCTGTGCTGGTGTTTGAGTTGAGCTAGGGGACTGGGGAACATGCTTGCTGGGGATGGGAAGAGGAGAAAGAGGGGAGCATGACTGGGGGGTCTTGGGGGGCTGAGGAACAACACTGCTGGGGGGACTAGGGGCTGGAGAGCATGACTGCTGGGGACTGTAGGGGTCTGGGTGGACAGTGGGGACTGGGGAGCATGACTGCTGGGGACTGGGAGGGGGGATTGTCTGGGTGGAGTGAGTGGGCTGGGAAGCATCATTGTTGGCTGGGGGAGGGGGGGCCTAGTGGAGAGAGGGGACTGTGGAGCATGACTGCCGGGGATGGGGAGAGGGGATTGGGGAGTATGACTGGGGAGGTCTTGGAGAAGGAAGGTGTCTGTGGAACAAGACTGCTGGGGTCTGGGTGAGGAGAGGGGACTGGGGGGAGCATGACTGCTGTGGAGGAGAGGGGGGCTGGGCAGCAAGACTGCAAGGTACTGGGGAACTCTGGATGGCGCTGGGGAACAAGACAGCCGGGGCCTGGGTGGGGAAAGGAGCTTGGGAGCATGTGTATGAGAGCCGGGGCTGTATCCTGTGTGAGACAGAGGGAGGGAGTGAAATCGTGTGGGTGAGAGAGGATAAAGCTTGCATGGCCCCCTACCCCCCCCCCCCCAATCCATGACAACCATAGGGTGAGTGGGAATCAAAAAATCCCATGTATGGAGAGCAGGACATTCAGTTCTTATAAGTTTTTCATTACTGGATGTTTGTCTCTGCTTTTTTTAAATATATTGGTATTTTGAGAATTGTATAAACACTTTTGAGGTTTGTTATTGAATGTTCTATTCATCAGCTATCTTGAAATATTTATTCCTTTTTATTAGTATGGTTTTATTATGATTGATGTTTTATATTTCTTGATTTTATTGTTGGTCTTCCAGTATTCTGCATGTGAGACCAAGGGAAGGGGAGCCTGCTAGCATATAGTTTGACTAGAGATCTGTAGCAGTCTGGCTTGTTCTGTTTTCAGTAGGAGGTGTATTGGTTTTCTAGGGCCTGTTGTAATATTTGCAGTGCTGCTCTTTCCTGAGTAGGGTGCTAACTGACAGATCGATACTGTAACCTGCGGTTGAAGATTTCCCGTCTGTAACCCGCTGTGAGCGCACAATTCGGACGCGTAAGGCGATCCTGCGATACAGTCTCCAGTTTCACGCGTCCTTAGCGCTTCTTAAAACAGACGCATAACCCTTTCCGCACCCAGCATGTATATGATATGTAAATGAACGAATTAGCTGTTTAATGAAGGAATTAGCTATTCCCCTCCGATACTGTGACGCGCGCTCAGATTATCTCCTTTGTAACCCGCTATTTTGCCGCGTCCTTAACCTGTTAGTTTACTGCCTACCCTCTACTTGGTGTTAGTGTGGTGTTCGAAAATTAAAACGGGAATAAAGTGTAAAAAATGGGGGTAAAACCAAAGGGAGTAAAGTGTAAAAAACCATGGACGACCTCCATATTAACATTGCAGCGTAAGTTGTTTATATATATATGTATAAATACCTGTCACTTTCCGAATCCCCCAGGCGTGTGGTCATCGAGGCGGCGGCGGGCGGATGGGCGCCCGTTCATCCAGGCGGCAGTAGTGGGAGCCGGTGGGCGGGTGGGCGCGCGTTGGATCCAGGCACAAACCTAAAAGCATAAATAATTTAGTACTGTACATTAGTCTGAACTGAGTGCTAGGTCTACATTTAGATAAGATATAGCAAAGTGTGTCTATCTTTGTATATCCATAACAAACTATATTCTGACTAATGCTGAAATTCCCATCTCCAATCCTTAAGGGCCATGATTGGATCTAGTTTTCAGGAAAACTAAGATTATGCACATTAGGGTACTTTGACCAGTTGTGTGCAAACCTTATGATCATTCATTGTGGATATCTTGGAAAATAAGATTGTGACCCTCAAGGATTGATATTGAGAAACTCCGGAAGTAATGAGAAGAATCCAGGTCCTACAGTCTGATCCTAGTGAATTTTAGTGCTGGGCAAGTGGTGTTACTAGTGTTGTAAAAAGTTGCTGTGGTAGTGAATGATTGGGCAGTACGTAGCAGTTAATGCTTGCGGAGGTGCCTTTCTTAAGCTGTGTTTCTAGGAGTCCTTCTTCAAACACTGTCCGTAGGAGTACGGGTTTGAATTCATTTTCAGAACTTTTTGGAATGCAGACAAGTAAAGACGCGCTATACATTTTAATGTATTTGTATTTATGCCAATATAATAGAACATACAGCATTGCAATATTGTCCAGTAAAGCTCACAGATAATCAACAGATTTTATCAACTGTCACTCAACATGTGCATTTATACAGGCAATTGATAGTTAACAAAAAAGCAGAACTTTGTAGTCTATAATTTGACTGGGCACACCACTTCCAGTACAGGGCCCAAATATGATCGCATAGGTTAATCTTTCTTTTCAAATCAGATCAGATGCATGGTAATTCCAGAAAGTGAGTTTAAGGGATAATATTCCCACTGCTAGTTCCTGTTGCTACTCTAATGTAAATTCTGATTTGGATTGTTAATTGTTCAAATGTTTCTTGATCCAAATTTGTTGTATTCTGCATGGAGACCACTCATGGAAAAAAAGCAGAATATGAAATGCTTAAATAAATCTTGCAACGTATAAAGGAAGTGTTAGCATTTTTAGAGTGTTAAGTGGAAATGTGAACCATTCTCTCCAGCTCAATGTGCTACATCTACTAAATATATAAAATGGGGGAATCTGTGCAATAATCTGTACATTAATCTTGTTGCTTATGTCATTTGCATCTTGCCATATTTTCCACCATTCCTCTGATCCCAGTTTAAGGTGCAGCCCAAATTCCATTTATGGATGATACAATGCAGTCACCAAAACCATTTGTAACCATTTTTTTCCTGATAATTAGGATAATCTACTTTAGTTGTTAAGTCTCAACAACTGACAGCTTTTGAAAGACTATTAGGATTTTTAAGTGACCATCCCACCTCGCCGCCTCCCACTATATCATGGTGTAGCTGTAGTAAAAGAAACTGGGTATGCAGAGACGGTTAAAATTCTAAAGATAGCTCTGGAAGGACTCAAAAGTATTACCCTGCCAAAGCTGTTCCAGCCGCTGAAGTCCTTGTCCATCCCAAATAATGGCTTTAGGTGAGAGGGTTGCCAGTGTCAGAGGTGGTCTTGCACACGGGAGAAGCAGGTGAAAGTACATTTATGGGATTAAGGATTTGTCCATACTGCTGCAGTATGTGAACAGGATGTGCTTTACGTACTTGTCTCATTGCAGGCAACCCAGTGGAAGAGTTTGAGAGTATCCAGACTATTTACTTGATACTCTTCAAGAAAAATCGAAGAGGGAGGAAGATTGACACCTAACCAGACCCTCAAACATGCCAGCCTGCTAAACCAATGCTAAAGCTTTAAGGGACTGATGTAATTAACTGAGGGTTTAAAACTATGCTCTCTAATTTAGTGCATAATTTAACGCACCAGCCAATTTTTTAAAATTCTAGATGCAGAAAACTAACAGTATGCTAATATATTGGGAGTTTAAAAAAAGTGCACAAACAGGCTTAGCGCAGAAAAAACAATTTATGTGAATAAATCATATTTTATGCACAGAAAACAAGCTTTGTGAACATAAACCATGTTTTCTGCACATCAGAAAACCCTGGTGGTGATTGTGGGATTTTTTACTAAATTGAAAATGTCTCCTAATGAATTATAAGGACATGAAATGACTAAGAAAGGAAAAAAATGTCATAAGAACATAACTTACTCGCCATACTGGGTCAGACCAAGGGTCCGTCAAGCCCACTATCCTGTTTCCAACAGTGGCCAAGCCAGGTCACAAGTACCTGGTAGGATCCCAAGGGATAGATAGATTCCATGCTGCTTTTCCCAAGAAGATAAACATTTTAAATATCGGCAGTCTTTTTGATTTTATAAATAAGAGAATGTGACATCCTGTTCCTTATTTTTGCAAACAAGGAACCTGGCTTGTTCCCATATTCATAATGTCTGCTTTGTGTATCTGAGATTTCTTTTTCTGGCACCTGTAATATTGTGAACTCAGAGGCTCTGAGTGTATTTTTTCTTCATTAAACATGAACTCTTTTTTTTTTTTTTCCCCCTCCTGGTTCTTCTGAAGATGACTCGCGTATCAAATACTTTTGGCTTGCAAGAACTACCCCAGCAAAGCATAGGTATATAATCATTAGAAGAATATCATTTTACTCTGTAATTGCTTTTTCCAATAACTAGCTAAATCCTTCCCCCACTAAGAAGAGAGAAATGAAGTCTCCCTTAGAGCCATTAGCAATGGAAATTGCATTGTGATCCAAGGTCTTGCAGGAAAGGATAACTCGAGGTCTTTTCCTGACAAAGCAGCAGGAGATGATAGAAAACAATCAGTCTGGCTATAGGAACAGTAAGCGTATCTCTTGTTGAGGTGTAGAGGTCTCTCCATACACCTCTGAGATCACGATTTCTGTTTTAAATCTCATAGACTGTTAGGAGGGGGCAGATTCGGGTTCCTCTGGAGGTTTATGTCTATTTTAGGATGTAGACACAAATATTCCTGTCCCCAGTGATTAGGATTAGCAGGCGGCCGGAAAGAGTTTTGGAATGGTGACCAAAGATACTTACCAAGATAAAGGTAAACGCATGTAGAGAGCGCACGCCAGTGTTACGTACTTGACCGTCAGGATCGATCATTGATGTGGAAACAGAAAGCGGTAGAAACATGCACGAGAGCACCCCCTCCTCCCCTCCCTATATTTGGAGTTATGGGCAGACAAAAAAAAAAAAACACCTCGTCCCACTCTTCCACCTTCATGGAGCATGCGCCTATTGGGGGTTTCCTGGAGTAATGGTACGTGTTTGTCCAGATTTTAGAAACTCCCTATTGACGAGTGAGATAATCATATTTGCAGATGACACAAAATTGTTCAGAGTAGTTAAATCACAAGCAGATTGTGATAAATTGCAGGAAGACCTTGTGAGACTGGAAAATTGGGCATCCAAATGGCAGATGAAATTTAATGTGGATAAGTGCAAGGTGATGCATATAGGGAAAAATAACCCATGCTATAATTGCACAATGTTGGGTTCCATATTAGGTGCTACAACCCAAGAAAGAGATCTAGGTGTCATAGTGGATAACACATTGAAATCGTCTGTTCAGTGTGCTGCGGCAGTCAAAAAAGCAAACAATGTTGGGAATTATTAGGAAGGGAATGGTGAATAAAACGGAAAATGTCATAATGCCTCTGTATCGCTCCATGGTGAGACCGCACCTTGAATACTGTGTACAATTCTGGTCGCCGCATCTCAAAAAAGATATAATTGCGATGGAGAAGGTACAGAGAAGGGCTACCAAAATGATAAAAGGGATGGAACAGCTCCCCTATGACGAAAGGCTGAAGAGGTTAGGACTTTTCAGCTTGGAGAAGAGACGGCTGAGGGGGGATATGATAGAGGTGTTTAAAATTATGAGAGGTCTAGAACGGGTAGATGTGAATCGGTTATTTACTCTTTCGGATAGTAGAAAGACTAGGGGGCACTCCATGAAGTTAGCATGGGGCACATTTAAAACTAATCGGAGAAAGTTCTTTTTTACTCAACGCACAATTAAACTCTGGAATTTGTTGCCAGAGGATGTGGTTAGTGCAGTTAGTATAGCGGTGTTTAAAAAAGGATTGGAGAAGTTCATTACCTGCTATTAAGTTCACTTAGAGAATAGCCACTGCCATTAGCAATGGTAACATGGAATAGACTTAGTTTTTGGGTACCTGCCAGGTTCTTATGGCCTGGATTGGCCACTGTTGGAAACAGGATGCTGGGCTTGATGGACCCTTGGTCTGACCCAGTATGGCATTTTCTTATGTTCTTATGATGAAAACCTATGCACACCAAATGATATAATATGTTAATTTTGGATATTGTTGCATCTCTGAACCAATGGTTAACAAACTGACCCATGCAGCCCACAAAGCATGTGTGCATCATTGTCTCCAGATCATGTAAATTGCCAGCCTGCAGGTCAAGGGGGTAGCACTTTATATAGTACTTTACAAAACAAAGCAGCAGCAATCTGTCAAAAGAAAAAAATTAAATTATGACATAATTGTGAGTGAGTATGAGTGAATACCTGTGTGTGAGTACTATTGAAGGTAGTATTCGGGGTGTTAGTTTCAACTTTTGCTATAACGCAACTACGTCATAAGCTGAAAACCTCCCCAGCTATAGGAAACTTTGTAGCAATGGGAAATTGCACAAGCAAGCAGGTAGAGAAGACTAACGTGAAAGCCAATGAAAAGACAGTAAGAAACATACATCTCCTACCTAATGCACAGAAAAGTGCCTTCTACCATAGTTAAAGCTCATAACAGAAGAGTAGGGGTCTGGTTGGGGAAAGAGTCAGAACGAAGAAATCCAACATTAAAAAAACATACAAAGAAAAGCAAACCAATTTGTAAGGTGCACCACTTGTACAGCAAGAGAGGGCTCAGTTATTTGGATCTCGTAAATAAAGCAGGTAGCAAATTTGTGGTGCGGTAAAGTATGCCTCACACTGCAAAATGTTCAGTGGAGCAAAAATGAGCACACAATGTAGTTCTCGTATTGCAGTCATGGTATAAGAGCAAAGCAAGAAATAAAGCAAACAAAAAAAATGTTACACATAACCAAGAAAGCAAACAAAGCTCTCAAAAAATAAAATAAAATAAAAGGAAAAAAAGCCTCTCCATCCAAGTTAAATTTTGTCACTTCTCCAACCAGGCTACAATTCCATGGCTCTTGGTGAGCGAGCACCAAAAGTTGCTTTTGTTTTTAATATTTAAAAATGGCCAATATGGGCTTGCATTAACAATAGCAGGCTTTAGTCTTTAGAGCAGGATGATGCAAAGGAATGCTGGGAACTGATATAAAAATGTAGCTGCTTCAGCCGAGTTAGTTTCCCCTCACTTATCGGTATAATGTATGAGAAATATAGCTTTTTCTTTAGCTCTCATTTCACTTCCATGCAGCTTTGTTTTGTGCTGCAGATCTTGTGAGAAATTCTGGAAGATAAATATTCTCTGGTCAGTCTATTTATTATTTATTTATAGTTTTTATATACCGGGAGTTCCTGTATACAATACATATCACTCCGGTTTACAAATAACAGTAAGAACTACTGCCGGGGGCAGTTTACATGGAACTACAAGAACTACAAGAGTTTTGGCCTATGAGATGTCTCCAGCATCAGGACCTTGTCAGTAAAGTGTTATAGGTGCAATGTATTTGGCTCTGTTTCCTACCGGAGGATGTTCTAGAGAATCTAGACAAACATGATCCAACTTCACTCAATCAATTTTAAATTTAACATTCAGCAGCGGGGGTATCTGTTCAGATACAACTGCCCAGATCATCTGACCTTTCAGGTATCCCTGTAATATGGAGATTATTCCTCCTCTGATTCTCTAGATCTTCTTGCCTTTCACCACACTCTAAACTGTTTTCTCTAAAATTTGGATCTTATTTATGGCAGAGGATAAAGACGGTCTTAAATCATTTAAACATGATTCATTTTCATCAGTTCTGTCCAATTGCTTTATGGCAGCCAAAATGAGCTGCATTGTTTTCTCCATTACTATTTCTGATTTAAAGTCAGCAGTTAATGTAATTTTAGGGGCCTGTTCATTCATGACTTTATACAGTTTCAGTGGTGTTTCGGTAGTTTAAGAGCTCACCGCTGCATTCTCCAGAGTTGAGATCACCGGGAGGATCATCATTTTCCCTAGTGGACCTATTCCCTCTTTGCTTTGGTTTAGCTGACTGGTCGTAACCTTTGACTATTGCTCACTGTAACGAAGTCAACCTACAAAGGTGGAAAAAAAAAAGCAACAAAATGGTTGAGCTGTGGGGTCTTCACCAGCATGTCCTCACTGCTTATAGAGGTGTCAGTACCCAGCAACACTTCTGTGGATCGTATGAAGAAAGTGAACATAAATGCCATACTGGGTCAGACCAAGGGTCCATCAAGCCCAGCATCCTGTTTACAACAGTGACCAATCCAAGTCACATGTACCTGGCAAGTACTCAAGCGTTAAATAGATCACAAGCTGCTATTGCTTATTAATTACCGTAATAGTTTATGGATTTAACCTCTAGGAACTTATCCAAACCTTTTTTTAAACCCAGTAACACTAACTGCTGTAACCACATCCTCTGGCAATAAATTCCAGAGTTTAATTATGCGCCGAGTGAAAAATAAGTTTCTTGGATTTGTTTTAAATGAGCTACTTACTAACTTCATGGAGTGCCCCCTGGTCCTTCTGTTATCTGAGAGAGTAAATAACCGATTTACATTAACTTGTTCAAGTCCTTTCATGATTTTGTAGACTTTCTATCCCATCCCCCCTCAGTCGTCTCTTCTCCAAACTGAACTTCTTTAGCCTTTCTTCATGGGGCAACCCCTTATTTTGGTCGCTCTTCTCTGCACTTTTTCCAGTACAGCTATATCCTTTTTGAGATGCTGTGACCAGAACTGCCCACAGTATTCAAGGTGCGGTCTCACCATGGAGCGATACAGAGGCATTATGACATCCTCTGTTTTATTTTCCATTTCATTCCTAATAATTCCTAACATTCTGTTTGCTTTTTTGATTGCCATAGCACACTGGGCCTAAGATTTCAATGTATTATCCACTATGATACCTAGATCTTTCCTAGGTGGTAACTCCTAAGATGGAACCTAACACTGTGTATATGCATAACTTTGCACTTGTCCACATTAAATTTCATCTGCCATTTGAAGCCCAATCTTCCAGTCTGTCACAAGGTCCTCCTGCAATTCATCACAATCTGCTTGAGATTTAGCTACTCTGCATAATTTTGTGTCATCCGCAAATTTGATCACCTCACTCGTCATACCCCATTCTAGATCATTTATAAATATATTAAAAAGCAATGGTCGGGGAGCCCAAGAGAGAGAGAGACCGCGAGGACCATCTGCACTCACCCAAATCGGAGAAAAGAACTGCCTGGAACAACTAGAGACCCATTCGTGAGGCCACGGTGAGAGAACCCGATCCTCCCCCCTCGGTTGAGAGAGGGAGGGGTTTGAATGACGTCGGAGGAGTGCGACTGCCCATAAGAACACGGGCAGATGGCGCACTGCTGCCGTTGGCGTGCGCTGCCTAAGCCGCGCGCTCCATAAGGGGCGCGTGGCTTGGACTGGCTTAGACCGGAGAAGGCGCCTTCCCTCTTAGATGTTGAATGAGATGCAGGTCCGGAACATATCTCTCACTCGATAAATTGAAATCGGAATAACAGGAACTGTGAGTAAAAGTTTCAATTTGTTTTTGGGACATTTTTTTCTTGGGTATTTCTAGGTAATATGCCGCATACTAAGCAGAAGGGGAGGGTTCGCCCGGATGCCTCGACCCCGGTTAATCCTACCCCAGTGCAAACAATTTTGACAAACTTTTACCCGCCAGTAGACTTAATAACCCCGGAGAATCCCGTTATAGAGGTGACAGGAGAGCAAACTACACCTCTATTGGGAGAAGTGAGCTTAAGTCCCGGGGCACCAACTATCCCCCCACCTCCGAGAAGTGGCATAATCACTGGGGATTCTGGATCAGCTGACATACGGACGTCGATGGTACAGCTGAACTTGTTCGAGGTGGACTCTAGTGCTATGAAGCCACATAGTCAAGATCAGGGCAAGGAACTTGGGATCCTTTCCCTTAAAGAGATGAGGGGGGTTGGAGAGATCTTGGAAAGTTCCAGGACCTCAATTTCATCTGTAGAATCGGCAGTAACTCCCCCATTGGGAAACATCGCGACTCAGTTATCTGTTAACTCATCTCTTCCATCCTATTTGCCCGAGGCCCAGCCTGGCAATCAAAAAACAGTGACCGTGGAAACGCTCTGGCGTGCTATGAACACATTACAAAATAATATTTTGAAGTTAAACAATAGTATAAAAGATGCAAAATGAATTGATAAATTTAAATCCCATGGTGATAAACTATGGGGTGGTAATAAATAAAGTGCAAGAGAATATATCTTCTATAGAAAAGGTGCAATCATCAATTATTAAAGGAGAAACTGCTTTAAGTAAAAAGGTTGAAATATTGGAAAATCAGGTTAGGTATACTAACTTAAGATTGGTTAATTTTCCCAAGTGTAAAATGGTTTCACCTAGGGAACAATTAAAAAATTATTTTTTGGAAATTTTGTTCGGGCAGCCTGAACAGTTTCCACTAATAACGAATGTGTATTTTGTTAATGAAAAGAAAATAAATGTTTTGGATCAAGTAGATAAATCTTTGAATTTAACAGAACTAATTGAAACATCTTATTCAGCTCAAGTGGAGTCGAGAGGTACATTATTGGTCAAGTTTGAAAAGTCCCTAGATAGAGATAGGGTATTAAAAGCTTTTATGTCAAAACGATCGTCCCTCTACTTAGGCCAAAAAATCTGGATATATCCAGATGTCTCTAAGGAGACACAAGAGAAAAGGATAAGATCTATTGCTTTGGCCAATATGGCGAGGACACATGGTATACAAATAATAAGATTCCCATGCAAGTGTGTCATGCGGGTGGATGGAGTTAGATACGTTTATTATGATCCATTTCATTTAGAGAAATTTTTGGAGGGGTGAAGGAACCCAACAGAGGAAAATAATGCCGTAATCTAATTACCAGTTGGGGAAAAAAGTATGGAAAAGTCTACAATTCTGTTAAATTTTGAGTACTTAGTTAATTCATAAATATTTTGCTCAGTGCTCCCTTTTTTGTTTTGCATCTGGGGACAAGATATGTTATTAATATGTTATTAATTAGTGAATTTACTATTTGGTTTCTGTATTGGAATATCTTGTATACCTAAAAATATTCAAAGGTATTTTGAATAATGTAAAAATTGAATGATACTTATTGTAAGTTGAAAATTCATAAATAAAGAATTAAAAAAAAAAAAAAAAGCAATGGTCCAAGTACAGATTCCTGAGGCACTCCACTGTTTTACCATTTTCCATTGTGAAAACTGACCATTTAATCTTACTGTTTCCTGTCTTTTAACCATATTACAATCCACAGAAGCACATCGCCTCCTATCCCATGACTTTTTAGTTTTCTTAAAAGCCTCTCATGCAGACTTTGTCAAATGCCTTCAGGAAATCCAAATATACCACATCTACCGGTTCACCTTTGTCCGTTTATTCACCCCTTCAATAAAAAAAAAAAGTTGATTTGTGAGGAAAGACTTCCCTTGGGTAAATCCATGTTGGCTGTGTCCCATCAAACCATGTCTATCTAAATGTTTTGTGATTTTATTCTTCATAAGTTTCCACAATTTTTCCCTTCACTGAAGTCATGCTCACCAGTCTACAGTTTTCTGGATCACCTGTGGATCCCTTTTTAAATATAGGGGTTACACTGGCCATCTTCCAATCTTTAGGTACATTGGATGATTTTAATGATAGTTTACATCTGAAATTTCATTTTTTAGTTCCTTCAGAACTCTGGGGTGTATACCATCTGGTCCAAGTGATTTACTACTCTTCAGTTTGTCAATCAGGCCTACCACATCTTTCAGCTTCACCATGATTTGGTTCAGTTCATCAGAATCATTACCCATGAAATCCTTGTCCAGAACGGGTCTCTCTCCAACATCCTCTTCAGTAAACACTGAAGCAAAGAAATCATTTAATCTTTCCTTGATGGCCTTATCTTCTCTTAAGTGCCCCTATAACCCCTCTATCATCCAACGGTCCATCCGACTCCCTTGCAGGCTTACATACCAAGGGATGCAATCAGAGACCAAGAACATTTGGCAGAAAGATACAGAAATAGCCCCTGGCCTGCTTAAGAAGAATGTCCAAGCGCTCCTGGATATGTTAGCTGTAGAGATTACACCTTATTGAACGCCAGGAGGGTGGCTCTTTGGCACAATGCAAGTACTAAGAAAGGCATCAGCAATAATATTGAGAGATTTAGTTCATTCCCAACCTGCCCTGGCTTACGAATGAGGTTCATTCCTGTCAAGGTATGCACAAAACAAACCCATTTGGAGACCCTGCCCCTCATAACATCACAGGTCCCCCATAGCAAATGTTTTTGACTATAATTAAAAAAAAGAAACAAAGCGCCAGCAGTTATGGCTGGGATGAGGTGTGATTTTTACATACACCATTTGATATAGCCTGGTTGCTGCTGCATTAAGCCAGGACAACCTGGTCAAGCAACATTCTTGGTGAATCCGTTTGGTGAATCCGTTTGGTGACCAACATAGTTGAGGAATATGCCACAGACGCCCATTCATGCAGAGGCAACAGAGAAATGGTTCCTAATAGACAGCAGAGGGACATATACATCGTGTTTTGTTTTCTCCTCACCTCTCTCCTCCCTTTTCTGTCCAATGCAGGGCTCTCAGCAGGCCACTCCATATCGGCGAGTAAGAGAAGAGGAGATTGAAGTGGACAGTCGGCTTGCTGATAATTCCTTTTCAGCAAAGGTAATGAGGGAGAAATAGATGCGCATGGTTTTGTATTTACAAGGAAGGGTCAATAAATAAGGTGAATTTAAGGATAGTATTAAAAGGGTAAAAAAATCATCTGAATTGTTTACTCCCCCCTCGTGTTTTCACAGCAGGGAATGGAGTAATAGGAGGCAGGAGTGAAAATGTGGGAGGACACAGTTTATATGATTTTTCTCTCTTAGGGCCTCAGTTACTAAACATTTTTCCCATAGTAACAGAATGGGAGAAAAACCTTAGTAAATCAGACCCTTGGATATGTTACAGGTAGGGACCTTAGTTTTCTTTTTTTTTTGTTCTTTTTCAGGAATTTATCAGTATTTATTATAACAAACAAAAACAGAGTTATTTGTTTCCACTGAATTTTCTCCTGGGTTTGTTTTTTTTCATTGTAATAAACACTGATACATTTGCAGGAAAAATAAAACTGAAAATGAAGGTCTCTAGTTACAGGGAATGGTGTAGAAGTGCCTGTTGTGGTATACAGTCACAGCTGCAACATAAGGACCCGATGTAATAAGCTGCGGGCTAAAACTGTGAGCTGCAACTCAGCTAGTTTAAAAAAAAAAAAAAAATTAAACTCCCGATGCAGCAAGCTAATGTTCTGCTAATGAATGGGGAGTTAACGTGCAGTGACTGGGAAATGTGCACTCAGCACCAGCTGAATGTGTGGATTAACTCGGGGGGGGGGGGGGGGGGGGGGGGGGGGGGGGGTGACTTTCAGACGTGATTTATACACCCAGAACTCAGGTTTTGTGCGCACAAGACTTTTCTGCACAAAAATACATGATTCATGCACACACAAAATGCTTTCAGCACAGAAACCATGCTTTGTGTCAGAGCCTGTTTTCTGTGCATGAAATCCCGATTACAGGTCCTGGGACTCCACTGGAACTCCGGGTTCTGCTCATAGACTGACACTAGCGTTGGAAACTTTACTCCTCTGTTCCAGGAGTAAAGTTTCCAGCGCTTGAAAACCCGAATTAATCCAGCCCCCCTCTGTCGCGGGGGGGCGGGGTTAATAGCTAATGCCTTCATGAGCATGGGATTTCCACGCGAGGGTGCTAAGCAGAGCGCACAGTTTTTTGTTTGTTTTTTTGCATGCACGTTTTTTGGGCGCAGAAGTCTTTGCTGCATCTGGAGTACAGTTTGTGCAGAAAAAATGTGCACCCAGCTGTGGGTAAAACTGTGCTCTGCTGAACACACATTAATTACTACATCGGGCCTTCAGTAAGTAAAGAGTAGACACTACAGTGAGAGAGAGCGGTCTGGGGTCACACAGCAATCATTGCTGAAGCCCAGTACACAGGAGACAGCAGCACAGACCCAGATGATGACAATTTTCTTGACTTATAAAGGTGATGCCAGTGAGTATAAAATATTTTTAATGTTTATGGAAAAATGGGCTTTTGAAAATAGGAAGCAAATGTTAAGATATCTTTATTCAGGGTGGTACAAGAAAAAATGTTGTCTAAAACATGAAAAATATTGTCTCCTGTTTTATTTTAATAAATTTCCAAGGATTCTGGCAGTGGTCATGATTCCTCCTAAGAGGCTATCCAGCACATGCAGAGTTCTTATCTTAAGTACGCATGCTAGATTGGACTAGCACCATTGTGCCCTATAAACCTGTCGTGCGTGGTGTCGGAGGATCCAGTGAGTGGCAGTGTACAGCTCAGAGGGAACATGGTTGGCAGTTGACACTGACCACCCTGATCCTTCAAAGAAAGCTGTACCCTCTGCCGCCCAATGTTTTAAAAGTACACAGAGCTATAAGGCTATTCGTGCTTTATCATCTAAAAAAAATATTACCACTAATCCATTTATTTTTGTAATTCTTTAAACTGCTCCCTAAATTCTGAAACTCCTTAAGTAAAGCCACCTTTTAATGTAATTTTTTTTTCTAGTGAATTTAATGCCTATGAAAGGTGCTGGTTGGACAGCCTATAGAAAACTTTAATTCATCCACAGAATAAGTACATCACAAGTAGCAATGGGTCCTTAGCTACCTTCACACACTGCTCTGACACAGAAAAGGCATAGAGGGGCAACAGCAATGTAAGCTTCCCTCACAACCTGCCCCACCACACAACAGAGAGAGCACGGGCAAGCTTCCTCACCCACACTTGCCAGTGCATGCAAGTTTTCCTGCACTCTGCTCTACTAGTATGTGCCTCAGTCTTGCATTGGAGGCATAAACCTCTGTGGCCTTGTGATTTGGTCTACATCACTGTGCAGTCTCTCTGCTGAGTCTTATAATAATGGTGCACATTAATGCCAAGTTTTTATAGTGGTTTTTATGATGTATGAGGTGGACTTAGATCATGGATACCAACTAATTTTACATAGACCGGTGGTTCTCAGCTCAGTCCTTGAGGACTACCTAGCCAGTCTTGTTTCTAGAATATCCAAAATGACTGTGAGTGAAAGATGTTTGCATATAACAGTGCATGCAAGTACCCCGTGCATATTCATTGTGGATAACCTGAAAACCAGATCAGGCTTTGGTCCTTGAGGATCAGGTTAAGAACCATTGACAGGAATGGAGGAGTAGCCTAGAGGTACAGCAGTGGGATGGAAACTAGGGTTCAAATCCCATTGCGTCTCCTTATGACTTTGGACAAGTCACTTTTCATAAGTACAGACTTAGATTGTGAGCCTTCTGGGAACAGGGAAATGCCTACAGTACCTGAATGGAATCAATTTTGAATGCCTGAAAAGCAGAATATAAAAAAAAAATCTGTAAAAAAACCCAAAAACTAGACCACCCATGGCTTTTAGTTGTTAATGACTTGTCACTACTACTCTGAGCTGGATTTGAATTACCTGGAACTGAAAGCTCTGTAATCCCTTAATTAGTACAGTGTAACTAATTACCTCATATGGAATAGGATCTATTAACTTATGTACTGTATAACACTACTTGTGACTTCATATCCAGTATGGATCAAAATAGTACATTCCATGTCATGATCTGAAATAACTGCTCCCAAGGTTTCAGGAGAGCTGCTAAAGTTTTTCCAAAATAATGTGGTGATGAGAAATATTTTAAATGATACAGGGTTGGATATTCCAACTTACTCTATATACTTTGAAAGTTTTGCATAGCAAAAAGAGGCTGCAACTTTCTTTTAATGCTGTGACACTGCAGTCCTGTGATTCCATTTTGCAGTTTAAGGCAGCAATGCTAAATAGGTCTACAGAGAATCTGTTTGTTTCTTAGCTCTGTTGTTGCCTTTTTGGGTACAGAGCTCCTTGCCTCACTCAGTGGGGCCATTACACGTATACCAACATGGGAAGTAAATGAGCAGCATCAGCCACTGATGCACAGTGCTGGGCATTCCATCGTACAGCCCAGTCCTGGGTCTCCTTTTTCTTGTCCTAATATTTTAATTTCTTTAAAAGCACTTGTGTGTACCTCTTGTTATGACTTTATGATTTTAATAATCTTTTACCTGCTCATGCTGAATTCATGCTCAAGCTATGTCAGGGTGGTGCCTGTATCAAGTTCTGATAAGCAATTAGTTTTTCCTAGCATGTAATCAGATGGACTCAGGACCAGTGGGTTTATGTTCCCCTGCTAGCAGATGGAGAACAGAGCAAGCTGAAGTCACAGTATTGTGAAGTCACAGCCTGCCAGTATTCTCAGTCTCCAGCAATGGTGGCCGTTCATCTCCCTATGGGGATTGCTTTGAGTTTTTTTTGGAAGGAGAAATTTGAAATCTGCAGATGATCTTGGCCTCTCACATTGCAGGAAAAGACAATGTAAAAGCGGACTTTCTCAGCAGGGAGAGTGGACCCAAGAGAGTGAGTGGTGTCAGCCGAGGCGTTTCAGCTGATTGTGGCTCGCTGGGGCCTTCCATTCCTAGACCTGCTGGCGACTTCTCACAATGTGAAGGTTCCTCAATTCTTCAGTTGCAGGAGAGATCCATGGTCCCTGGGCATAGATACTCTCGTACAGCTGTGGCCGAAAGACAGATTGCTTTTTGCCTTTCCTCTGTGGCCCATATGCTGGGCAGGATAATTAGCAAAATTGAAGGCCACAGGGGGCTAGTACTCCTTGTGACACCAGACTGGCCCAGGCATCCGTGGTATGCAGATTCTTGAAGACTCCTGGTGGAGACAACCCCCCCCCCCACCCTTCACCTTCCGCCAAGCATAGATCTGTTACAGCAGGAACCGGTTCTTCTCGAGGATCTGGCTAGGTTCTGTCTTACAGTTTGGCCCTTGAGAGGGCTCGCCTGTTGAAGTGTGGTTATTCCTCTGTGGTCATTGCCACCTTTCTCCATACTCGCAGGTTCTCCACTTCCTTGGCTTATGTGTGGGTTTGGAGAGATTTTGAGGCCTGGTGTGAGGAGTGGGGTGTTCTTCCTCATTCAATTAAGATCCCACTCATTCTGGATTTTTTTGCAGGATGGGTTTTAATAAAGGATTGGCCCTTAATTCCTTAAAGATGCAAGTTGTGTCTCTTACCTGTTTCAGGGGCCAGGTGAATGGTGGATCATTGTCATCTCACCCTGATGTGATCTGTTTTTTGAAGGGAGCGAAGCATCTTAGGCCTCCCTTGAGGTTACCAGTTCCCTTGTGGAGTCTTAATTTGGTGCTGGACTTTTTGGTGGGCCTTAGGTTCCGACCACAACGTAGCCCTTCCTTATGGTTGTTGACTCTGAAGACTGTGTTTCTGGTGGCTAAATGTTCTGCATATTGGATTTCTGAGCTGCAGGCCTTGTCTTGCTGGGAGCCATTCCTTCAGATGACTCCGGGGGCATTTCAGCTGCGTACTGTTACATCCTTCTTGCCCAAGGTAGTCTCAGACTTTGATTTGAATCAGCCCATCTATTTGCCATCCCTGGATAAGGTCAGGGATGCAGAGGAGTATCGCCTCTTGCACTCCTTGGATGTCAGGCGACTTGTCGTGCAGTATCTGGAGGTTTCTGAACCTTTTCGAAAGACCGATCGCCTGTTTGTTCTCTATGGTGGGAGTAAGCAGGGCGCGCCAGCTTCACGGGCTGCCATTGCATGCTCAGGTTAGGGCTCTTTCCACTAGGGCTCAGGCAATGTCACAGGTGGAGGTTTGTTGTCGCCCGTCGGTCTGCTGAGCTGTGACGTGGTCCTCCTTACACACTTTTTCCAGGTTTTATCGTCTAGATGTGCAAGCCCGGGAGGATGCAGCCTTTGCAAGTGTGGTCTTGACTGGACTGCGGGCAGCCTCCCACTTTATTGGGGAGTAGCTTTGGTACATCCCACTGGTCCTGCGTCCATCTGCCTGCACGCTAGGAAATGGAGAAATTACTTACCTGATAATTTTGTTTTCCTTAGTGTAGACACTCAGCTTCCCACCCTCGACTGCCACATGATGGTTAGTAGTCCTCGTGTGGGGGCTCTGGGTCCCAAGGGATTACTGGTAAATGTTCATCTGGTCCCTAGGTTGGGGTATCTAGAATCTTACATGAGTTCAGTGTTTATGGTTGGCTGAGTACAGTTCTGGTTACCTGTTTTTAATCCATGTTTTAATCAAGTTTTTTGCTAGTCTGTCCACAGTTGCTTTTGAAGAGAATACTGGCAGGCTGGAGTCACTGAGTATATATACTGGGATGTCAGCTTGCTCTGTCTCCATCTGCTGACAGGGGAGCATAAACCCACTGGTCCTGAGTCCATCTGTCTACAGTAAGGAAAACGAAATTATCAGGTAAGTAATTTTTCCATTACTTAGACTTCTGAATGGAGGAAGTGATAGAGAGGAGCTTTCAAAAACCGAACGCCGGTGCCACCTGTAAAATGAAAGAAAAATTAAAACAAAAAAGAGCATGTTAGTGGTTTTGTTTAACTGCCAGTCGTGTTGCCTTCAACAGCCTTTCTGGTGCTTTAATATTAAGATAAGAACAGCAGTGTGTTGGGTAATTTATTTATTTTTTAAGCAGCAAATGTTCATTCTGTAATTGTGTTTTCTGAAACCATGATGTGTTGGCATTATTAAATTACCAGTGAAAGAAAAAAAAAAAAAACCTCAACAAATACTGCAGTTTTCTTGTGGGTGTCATGATTGAACAGTGAATGCTGTGGCTCTTGATCCGGGGGTTACTTGGGTGCTTTGTTAGGTATGAAATTCTGTGCAGATAGTTTTGAAATATATATATATTTTCTAAAAGATGGATGCTGTCTTGCTTGCAGAAAGGTGCTGAAGGTGACTGGGGCGCAAAGGCCAACAATGTGCTGCAGTTCACCAAGGGAAAGTCCTTTCGACACGAGAAGACAAAAAAGAAGCGAGGCAGTTACTGTGGCGGTGCCATTTCCACCTCCGTTAACTCTATCAAGTTTGACAGTGACTGAATCTGAGGATCCAAGGCGCCTTTAACCCTCTCTGGACTGCCCTGGACATTACGCAAACACATACACTCACCCCTCTGCCCATTCGTCTCTCTCAGCTGTGAACGGTGCGTCCCGCATGCTGTGCTTGTATTTAGGAACTACGTCCAGAAGTTCAGCAGGCGTGAATAGTGTGTGTATGTGTAATGCTGCTAGGTCATAGTATATGCAGGCAGGGGCTACGTACAGGCCTGTCATGCTAGTACAGATTGTCCATTGGCGGATGAGGAGAAACGTTTGTTATAACAACTGTAGCCTGTTTTATAAATATATTTATGAAGCTTTAATTGTATATTGAGTCTGGTTGGTCTCTTGGAATATGACAGAGCATCCATATCCTCACTGTTACCTGAGAGTAATGGGGCAGTAATTCACATTGCCAGCAAAAATCAGAACGATGTCACCACATTGTTTTTGCTTGTGTGTTTGTATATATATTTTTTATTTTTTTTTTAGACCAGGGTCTTGAAGCCAGAAATCACTGGCACCGTTTCTGTGATGTAGCAGACTCTTAAGAAGGAATCGTGACTTCCAGAGGCACTGTAACTTGCAGCAGTATTTGCCTCTGTCGGTCAATGTTGCCCCTCTGCTGGGTCGTAGTTTTCTGAGCTAGCTGGTTGCTTTAATGGCCTCCTCCATGTCATCCTCTTTCCTAACAAGACTAACAAAGTGCCTGGGAGGTTCTTGGTGTAAACCGACTTTTTACATTTTTAATAAGGTAGCAACACCTAACAGTTGTAAGAAGTGAATTGAGAAGCCGCCCGAGTTTCTCACTTGTGGTAATGTATTGCCCTTTCTGAAAAACAAGTGTTTGGAAGCCCTTCATTTGATTTATGGAGTGTGATCTCAGGTGGTGGTGGGTGGTGCTGGTGATAAATGGGCATAGGGATAATTGGAGGTCTGAAAAAGCAAAGTAAATACTGAAACCTAATAGCTGTTGCACCATTCTGGTTTATTTTGAGAATACGGATTCTTTTTTTTTATTTTTATCCCACCCATCTTTCTCCCTTACTCTGCCAGAGCCTGTTGCTTTGATGTAAGCGAGACTGCCAAGGCGGATGCATAATATGTTCTTATAGGTAACCATTGCCTCGCGTCTTCCCACTGCCATGGAAATGGTGATGGGTTGTGCTATGTAGGGAATGCTATCCTGATACTGAGGGGCAGGCAGGCAGGCCTGGTGCCTTCAGCTGCCAAGGGAATGAGGATAGCAGGGACGGAGCTTTGTCCCAAGTGCCTTACTGTTATAAAAGAAGCTAAAGACAGGCGTGTACATAAAAGGGGTTTTCTAGTTCTCCATTGAGTCGGGTGCAGAATGGCCAGTTCTGGACAGTGACTTTTTGAGGTTTCTGAGCTGTCACAATTTGGAGTCCAGTGTGCGTAATATGAGCCTAATTGTATATTGTACTGTCGTGAGACTTGATGGGAGGAGATGGGTGAACCAGCAGGCATCTTCCTAGCACTGCATCAGCTGCTGACATGGTAGATAGGAGCAGCACCCAGGCTTTTCCCATCTGAGGCAGTAGCGAGCTACTTGTACTGTACCTGTAACTCTGGTGGAAGGATATTTTCCCTTACTAGGGGATATGCTTTATTAGCTCATGGGGACCCTGCTTTTTGCATCCTGTTTAGTCATGGCTGTAGATCATTTTTAATGAAAAAAAATACAATGCTCCAATGTTCTGATGATTTTCCAAGCTATCCACCAAGAAATAATCTTTTACAAAAATAAAGACTTTAGAAAAAGTATCCTAAGCCGTGTGTTCATTAAAGGGTTTAATGTGAAACAAAAAAAAAAATCCTAATCCTAAAATTATTATTTTTTCTTGTGTTGATGAAACAGCCACCTCATCCTCTTAGGGCTCGAGCACCTGTAGATCCTGTCCCGGTCTTGTCCATGGCCATTGATAGTGCCTTTAGGTTTTGCTGTTGAGCAAGGCAGGGGCTTTCTGTGCCGATTCCACTGAATCCTTTCAGTCCTACTAGCTTGTCATCAAATTCCCGGTTTCAAGCATGTGTGGTTCCCTATGCACATAACCCTGAAGGTATAATGGGGCTAACAAAATTAAAACTATAAAGTGGCCAGAGAAATGGCAACCTATGAAAGCTAAGCCTTCGGTAAATATGAACAGTTTGTTTTGCTTCTGAGCTGGGATCCTTCTCCCCCTACCCCAGCTCATACTGAATGTTGAGAAGCCCCTTAGTCTTAGGAAAATATTTACTGTACCTGAATGTAACTTGCCTTGAGCTACCACTGAAAAGGTGGGAGCTAAATACAAAATTAAAAAAAAAAATCTCTGAGGGGGTCCTTTAAATTACATTATTAGCTTTAGGGTATTAATTTGTTAACTGGCATGATCAACGTTTGTTAATATCAGAACCCAGAAGAGAGCATTTATAGTTTAGTGTAAAAGAGACTGCTTGAACATACCACCAATGAGAACAGCAAGATGAAGCTTTGGACAAGAAGATGAGCTAGTGGGAACAGAGCAGGAACAAAACACAGAAGTTAAGTGAGGAGAAACTCAAAGCGGGATGAGAACGCGATAGCAGAAAGAACTGAGGCGGCAGCGGATGGGAGCTTGACAGTGGAAGAAACAGGTATGAGGAACGAGGACCCCTCGTAACTATGCAGTATCTCTGCCACATCTGGACAGAGTCTGACCAATTCCGTGCATTGTGAACGAAGGTGTAACATTCTGAAGAAGCAAAAGGATTGGAAGACATTCTGTTGATGCAGTGCGTAGAGTTCATAAAGGGATTCTGGCTGTCCGGTGAACCAAATGCTGCTATTGTACACAATGCAGAGGTGTTTGATATTACATTTGTGCTATATTTACAGTTCAAAGTAGCAGTGTAATGTGCAAAGATACCACATGTGCAGATGTGCATACAACCCGGGTTTGCTGCATTAAGTGCTGTGACCTTTTACTGTCATTAATTCCAGCTTTGGAGCTGGAATCTGTACTTTTGTCCGAGTATGTTTGGAAGGCTTTGTAATTTTTTATTAGTCGGTATCCTTTTCTATTTTTTCTGTATTGATCAAGAGCTGAGATGTAATGACCTAATCTGTGTACATTATTGTAACTTGTAGTGGATGTAAGTTATTGCTGGTTATTTCTATTTTACATCAACATTTATGCTCACAGGGTGGCCCTGTTGAAGAGGATGCTTCATCAGGAAATCCCTGGTTTACCATTAAAATTGATAGAGGGAGAAAAAAAAATAATTGCAAGAGGAAAAGATAAAAATGGTGGAAGTGTTTTGAGTTTCAAAATTTCACGTGCAGTATCCCTGCATTAGTAAGTGACAACTTAGTGATGTAAAACAAAGAGCAAGTGAATTAGGAAAATATTTCCTTTCCTGCACAGCTGTTAGACTCTGAGTTTATTTTTTTTCCTTCCTTTTAAACAGAGAGAACTTTTCTATATCAAAACCTCATTTGAGAGACTTCTGCTTTTCTGTGTTGCTCCTGGACATACACTGTGCTGCATCGATGCGTAGGAGCTTGTCCTTTCTCCGCCATGCTTACAGTGTAATCAAGACACAGATCAGTGACCCTAGTTTAAAGAGGGAAGGCTATGATTTGGAAGAGCTATTGTTTTAAGATTTAAAAGTAACTTAAAAACAGAGAGCGCGTTGCACCAACTCGGGAAGTCTATTCCAGCAAGGTAGTGAAGGAAAAGGACATATTTAGGAGCATTTTAGCCAATTACTGGAGGTCGTGGAGAGAGAATGAGAGAGCTGCAGAGTACAGGCAGGGAGTAGGAGAAGTGGGGAGCCAATGTGCCAGAGGGGCTCGAATACAAGACTCTTTTTTTTTTTTTTTGGACATTTTCCATGTCACATATCCCACCACCTCTTATAATCATGGCCAAGGCATCCCCACCTCCACTCAATCGCCTGCTAGTGCTGGTGTCTCTCTCCCTCCCCTTGGTGGCCCTGCCTGGAACTTCTCTAAGCTCCTTGCAGTCCCCGTCCCCCCCTTTCACCCCTCGCAACCTGATCTGCCCAAGCCTGGCCAGCAAGAAAGTATAGCCAGTAGCCTTCCCTCTATCTTTAACCTACTCCTCCTGCCATCAGTTCCCCTTCCTCCCTGGTGGTTCATAGATCAGCCCTGTAACGCTCTGAGGGAATCGTAGGGAGCACCGCACAGTAACAGCCGACTGCATTGCATAGCAAGGAGAGGGACCAGTTGCAGGAGAACGTTCCTTTGGAAATTACCTACATCTGCTAGTTTTTCCAGGTAAATTTACATCTGTATGGTTTTGTTTTTTTTTGAAAACACAAATACTGTATTTGCATAAGTGCCAAAGTCCTCCCCGAAAGACTCTTCACAAGGTAGGTAAAGTTACACGTGCAGTGGCAATGCGAGCGTAAGTTTAACCTCCCCACGGGACGATGTTTTCTAAAAGTCCATTTCTGTGGGGAAAAGCAGTATTTTATCCACAAAGATGGCTTTTGAAATTACTCTCTTGATGAAACGGTGTTGGTTCCTTGAAAACCTAATAGTCTCAAGGGGCTCCAGGCTGTCTGACTGTTATGGTGTTAGGGAGGGATGATCCCATATCCTTCCTCTGTCCAGCCCCCTGTGCTGGAGGGCTGTTATCACATGACAGATGCGTAGCTTTGTCTAGCACTTTTGGAATAGGGTAGAACGTAATTTTAAAATCCTTCCTAGCCTCCCCGGTGCTCTGATGCCTAAGTTATGCTTTTCTGTTAGGTTGGTACTAGCATTTCTTCGAAAGTGAAAGGGCTAAATAAACATTTCTCACGTGTAGTCAGGTTTTCTGGATCGCTGTACTCTGGAACGAAATGCCCCCGTTCAGTTCTTTGAAGTATCAATTACTGAAACTGGCATTTGCCATTGGGGAGAAAAGGTGCATTGGAGCCTATTCTAAAATATGCCAATAAGCTCACGTTTCAGTTATAGTAAGGAAGGAGGTAGAAATCAATGTTTACATTCGCGGTAGATGAATAAACCACTTTATATGGGTGACAGCGTCCACTGCTATCCGACACATAATAACTGTGTGTTTAACTTTCTCGCTTTAACCTGCAATCATTAAAACTTGTCTACCATAACTGACCAACCCCAACCAACAATAAGCAGCTCCCAGATATGCAAGTGTCCTAAACAGAGTGCTGAACTGTGCATCTCCTTCCAATTTGAAACGCATGCAGAGAAGTTTAGTCATAGGTAACACTGAACCTCGAGAAGCACTGAAAATGAAGGACCTGCTGTGAGCCCAAGTGGTAGCAATTGCTGAATGTGGTGATCAGCAGGCAAAAGGTATTTTCCACATTGCCTTTAAGCAATGTATATGCAAATGAATCTTTCCTTATAGCAAGGAATTATATAGTTTATAGCCAGTCATATGGCTATAGAAAAAGGGAATTTATCAGATATACTGTAACAAGCTGTTAAGCCTGTTTAAAACGGGCGAGATTCCATCGGTCAGACGGGCACGTCGGTCAGAGCCACGCTGTTCTCCACAACCTCTTACCCTTCCCACTTACTCATTCCATCCCCTCAACTTCCCTTTCCTTCCCTTCTCACCTCATCCACAACCCCTTCCCTCTCCCTCAGCCCTCCTCCACTCCCTCTTTTTCTCTTCTCCAGAACATCTTACCCTTCCCACTTACATATATATCCTCTTCCCTTTTCCTTCCATCCCCTCAACTTCCCTTTCCTTCCCTTCTCACCTCATCCACAACCCCTTCCCTCTCCCTCAGCCCTCCTCCACTCCATTTCTCTTCTCCAGAACGTCTTACCCGTCCCACTAACTCATATCCTCTTCCCTTTTCCTTCCATCCCCTCATCTACCCTTCCCCTCTCACCTCATCCACATCCCCTTCCCTCCTCCACTCTCTCTTTTTCTCCACAACTTCTTACCCTTCCCACTTACTCACTCATATCCTCTTCCCTTTGCCTTCCATCCCCTCTCATCTACCCTTTCCTTCCCCTCTCACCTCATCCACAACACCTTCCCTCTCCCTCAGCCCTCCTCTTCTACAGGGCCGGCTGTACCCTGCTGAACCTGTGAGATGCAGAGGGCGAGGGGCGCTGCTACGGGGACCTGCCTCTCTCTGTACCTCCCCCCTTGTGTACTGTGGTTTCTCACTGCTGTCCCTTTGCGTGCTGGTCTGTCCGTCCCTACTCCCTACCCCCTTCCCCAGTGTTGGAGGGACGTGCTCTCAGCCGCAGAACGGCTCTGACCGAAGTGCTCTCTCGCCCACGCACGCGCGGCACGTCGGGCAGAGCTCTCTACTGCGCATATGCGGGCCGTCAATCAGAGCCCATTCATATTGTAGATTGGAAAATGGAGCAGTAGAGGTGGCATGGGTTGCAGGTTGATTTTGCTACATTTCTTAGCTAAGGACAAGAAGTAGGAGTGATCTGCAGGTAGTCAAGCTTGTATGGCTGATGGTTTGGAGACTGTATTAAGTAGAGTAATATAGATAGGAGGAACTCGGAGTGGGAGAGCCAAATAGTTCTTGTCTGCCAGTGTGTATTATGCAACTAAAATTATTTGATACTAGAATATTGTTGTTTTTCTATGTGCTTAAATATTTCCAGTTAATCATTGTTACAAAAAAAAAATTTGACGTGAGTCTGTGAATGAGCTGGTAGCGTGTTAACCACGTCTTCCCATTTGTTCATAAAAGTGAAATTATTTCTTGCTAGATTTTTTTTTTTTTTTTTTTCCCCCAAAACTGGCTGATCAGAAGCGCTGGAGGAAGGGACAGCCCTAAAAGCCAGAGACACCACAAATTCTTCCCATAGGCACAAAAAGGAAAAGAGCTGCCTAAAACAGCTGGTTGAAAAATCCCAAACTGAGCCCATTCCAAGAAGAGCGAGAAATGCACAGAAGCAGAAAGCCCTAACTTCAGTAATCAAAGGTTTGGCGAGTATGCCGTTTGTAAAATCATGTTTTGAGAAGTTTTATAATGGTCACAACTGATTTCGTTTTGTCAGACTTGTAGTATCAGACTTTAATGATTAAATTGGAATGTATGTCTGCTTATTATTTCTGTGATCATGGTGTTTCGTTTATTAATTAATTACTTTACTCTTTTAGTTTACTAATTGTTATCCCAATAAATGTAGTGGCTAGCACGCAACTAAAGTGCAAAGGTTTAACAAAATACAAAACTGAATAAGCTAGGGTGTCTCCGTGAAGGAACAAGAACCATAATACTGCACAAGGTAAGACCAGGCGCATTGAAACACAAAGCAGTGATTATTTTTAATTAAATGGTCAGACCACTAACATCATGGTCTACAATACAATTTTGATTTAAATGTGACACTGTGACTGTGTTAGGGCCTTTACATTTAATGTAGGTTTGGGGTGAAGGGGGGATGGGTTTTAGCAGTTCCCCAGGGGTTAAACGCAGCCCTTTGTGAGAATCTTTATTGGGAGGGTATGCTTATATTGTATAAGGTGTTTAATTTTTTTAATGATGTAATTATGTATTATTGACTGATGTATTTTTATTGCTGTCATAACACATTTTGACCCAAACCAAGAATAGCATAGCAGAATATCTTGCCTTTTCAGTGTAAAATATTACTCAAAGCAGCAATTAGCAAACAAAATTCAACAATTACACTCTAATATAGAAGACAAATCTAAGGAAGCATAAAAATACCAAAGCAATCAACTAATAAATCAAGAAATGCTCATTTTTCCATAGCTGGTACTTATTACAACATCAGCAGGGTAGAAGTTAAGAGAACCTCCCCCCCTGCCTCAGTCTCCCACATGGGTCTAATTTCTCACCCTGGCAACCTTTACACTGAGGCCCAAAGCCATAATGCCCTCCCCACCCCCACCCCCCTTCACTACTCGCAAAGGGGCAAGCTACTCTCTCTCAGACATGATGCTGAGCTTCATGGACCTTAGTCTGACCCAATATGGCACCACTTGTGATGAATATTGGTAAATTTGCCGTAGTACTTCTTGATTGACAAAATCAGACATTCCAGGGGTTAAATGCAGCCATAGAGAGAGGTTTATTATTCCTGACATTTCTTCTGTAGCTCATGAGTAGTGAAGATTGGGTCAGCTGTGGTCAATGCTTTAATCCTAACTTTTAACCATGTGGGTAGCCCGTAGAGCAGCTGATTTATTATAGACTCAATTATGCCCCAGTCCTTACAAAGATTAAGCAGTATTTGGTGGGTTGGGATGATCATTTTCTCTCGTGGGCTGGTAGGATTAATATTTTAAAAATGAATATTTTGCCCCTTATAATGTACCTCTTTAAGCGTATTCCCTGTTGTTTGCCTGGAGGCTTTTTTTTTTCCTGTTCTTTCTGGGATTATGTCAAGATTCATTTGGCATCAGAGGTTGGCATGCATTAAGCTGTGTACACTCTGGAGACCCGAGGAGGCTGTCCTGGATCTGCGGAGTTATCAGTGGAGGCTATGGAGTGGCTTCATAGAGACCATGCTGTATGCTGGTGCGCACTTGAATGTAAACTAGCAGGTGCTGTGGATTTGCCGCTGTTGCTCCTGCAGCCGGATTTGCTGGAGTTGGCTTAGTCCTCCCATTGCTCATAACCTCTTTGTAATTGTGGCACTACGATTTGTATTGCTTAACATTTTGCTTTTGCTCCCTTCTGAGGGAGAGGTGGGGGAAGGAGGTGTTACTGGTGTTCATATGAAGGATTGTTTCCTTTATTTTCTTTCTGTATTGCTAAATGCTAAAATAAAGAGTTATAAAAAAAAAAAAAAAACCAAACACATCCATCAGAGGTAAAAATAAATCTTTCGTATACTCACATCATACTAGAATGGATAAGAAGAGCTGTGCATAGTGGCTCTGAGCTCCTTAAAGACTTGCATTACAAAATGTAACCCTTAATAAGAAATGGAGATCGGTGGCAGATTGGGGTTGCCTGAGGTTGAGAGAATGAGAGCTAGGGGAGAAGCAAAATTCATGAAAAAAAAAAACCAAAAGTAGCTAGGAAGCTAACCAGGGGTGTGAAGCTAAATTCACAAAAAATATAGGAAGAATCCGAGGTTACCACAAATCCTTCTATGATATCCTGTTCTCTTTTCTGTATACATCTCTAAACGTAACTAAGCTGAGGCTTCAGACTGTCCAGTTTTAGTTAAAAGTACATTTCCTGGCACTCTTTCTGCTATGTGATGGCCTCAGGCTATCAGGGAACCAATTTCCTTGAATCTGTAAAGAGCATCCTCGGTACATATCCAAGATCTGCCTAACAGTAATTGCGCACAGGATAATACATGTGCATAGACTGCGCGCGTAGTAGCACGCAGGCTCTGAATCGGCACACACTTTGAACTTGTGAGCAGTCGCATCGATTGTGTCAAGTCTCCAGCCCTCCAGAACTTAAATCTTTTATGAGGGATAATGAAAGTGGCGTTTGTTGTTCTAGCGCAATAGGGTGTTGTCTTGTGACCTTATTTGTTTAGATTTCTAGAGCACTCCATCCTTTCTCACATGGCCGCAGCCCTCTGAAACACGCCTCTCTGTTCCCAGAGCAACACCTTGGTAAAAGGATACTAAAGAAAGCTAATACCAGTCTAAACTGGTTTACTCAAGTTACCCTCATAAATTTAAGGAATCCCAGCTGGGGCCAGGGTGGACACTGGCTTTACAAACCATAGCAACCTGACCTGTTTTCCAGGTTTCTCCTTTTATGACCACACAATAAACATGCACTGCCACATAATAAAAACAGGACGCCGTGTGGCGTAAAGATCTATAAATATAAAATATTAATTTTTTAAGGAGGGAAAAATATCTGAACTTTACTGTAGAGAAAGTAAAACCAATGTGCTGGCCCCTGGGGCTTATAAGGTTATCCCAGCCTTAGTTTCCAACACTGTACTAAATGTACGATTGCCAACATTGTCCACAGCCCAGGACTGGACACTTTAAGGATGGGGTGGGAAGAAGAGAGATGGTGTCCCTGATTAGGATACATTTTATATCCAGCCAGGGAATTGCCTAATCACTGTATTTGCATACCTGGGAACCTTTGACTTCCAGTCACCCTGAGATTACCATGGATTAGCATGGGGGGTGGACGGGGGGGGGGGGAGGGCAACTGCACAGTGGGACCGGATGCTCACAAATTTGCTCTCAAACACCTACATGTTCACACTTACTTTCGTTGCTCATTCTCTCACGTTCTCATGTCCATTTACACCTTTACTTCTGCCATTCTCCCACCAGCACACACACACTCACTCACTCACGTCTCTCCCATACACACATGCCCATTCACTTTCACACCCATGCGTTCTTGCACTCAGCTCTCTCCTACTCACCTACATGCACTCTCAGATCTCTTCTTCCTACACAAACACACACTCACTCACTCTCACAGACATGCTCATTCATTCTCCCTCCTCCCCTTTCAAAACACACTAGCGACAGCAGACTCTGACTTGGACTCCTGGAGCAGCAGCAGCCTCTTCCTTCTCCTCCTGTGCTGTGAAAGTGGACGCTGCCTTTTCTTACTCCTCGTTTGAGGCACGAGCAGGAAATCGCAATATCGATTGCCCAAGGCAAACTGGATGGGGCGGGCAAGTGGCTGGATACAGGAAACAGGCTGTGCAGGAGCAGGTGGTGTCACGAGGAAGCGAAGTTAAAGAGTTTAAAAGGTCCGGAGATGGTAGAAATCACTGTCTAGTTCCTCCTTACTCAGCTGCGCAAGATCAATGGCGTTCCTTTCTTCTTTCCGGGTCCAAGCTGATTGGTTTTGCTGCAGCACCTGGAGATTTCCGGCATTGGCCCGGAGACCCGGTAATTCTTTTAGAATTCCGGAGTCTCCGGGCCAAATCCGGAGAGTTCCCAGGTATGGGTATCTGTGTATGCATTAAACGGCGATAATGAATTGAGAGGCTGCACACAGGCAACAGTTTCTCTTCCTGCCCCTACCACTCAGCTGCTCCCCATTTCAGTTTCTCATTGATTATAAGCGGGCCTTGGTGGAGGGCACAAACCTTTTCCAGTATCCTGCACAACAGGACTTTTAGCATCCGGTCAGATACTTCTGTCTGGACATCAGTAGACAGCAGGTCTCTCAAAACCTGGCAACCCTAACTGAACGATCTGGAAGTCTTGACAGCCCTGATTCCCAGGCACAGGCCACGTGGGCGCATGCCTTGAGAGAGCCAGGTTCTAAAGGTGCCCAAAACCTGGGCCTCCCCCCAGCTGCTCTCGCTTTGCAGGGGGGCAGGAGAAGTTGGGAGCCTCTAGCCCCAAGTCATCTGCCTGTGGGCGGCCTCGTCTTAAATCTGACCCTGTTTACTGGACTAGAGGGCGGGCGCATAGCCCTAACATTCCTAGACTCTTAGCAAAGGTCATTGTAGGGAATTGGTGGGGGGAGAGTGTTAGCTGCACCCTCACTCTTATCCTATATAGGAGCCACTGAACTAAACAGCATAGGAATGTTGAGTGTGGAGATGTTCACACATTGTCTAGACCTTGCCTCTTGCAGCATAATTCACTGTAGAGAATAACATAATTACAAGGGTTGCCAATTATTTTTTTTTTTTGTAGAACAGGTAGGGAAAGCAAGCAGAGGCATGGCTTTTGGAAGGTTTCTCGCACAGATTTGTGAGAGGGGGTGTGGGGTGTAGTTTGGGGAAATGGAGGGGGTGAGGGTATTGGGGGGGGGGTGTAACAGTGGGTAGGATGTATCGTTAATCTTTCTTTCTATTATTTGTATACTGCACCCTGCCAAGGCCTGCAGCGGTTTACATAAAAACACACACAATCTCACTGCTACATAGAAACACTCTTTACAAACAGGCAGTAGACAAATGACAGTAGAGGGATAAAAAGAACGCGATTTAGTTGTAAGACAGCTCAAATAAGTTAAGTTTTTTTTAACAATTTCTTGACTGTTTGAGTGCAGCTGATGAGATGCAATAGTTGAGGAAGAAAGAGTTCCACAGCTCTGGGGCTGTTAATGTATAGGGTGGAGGGGATCAGAGAGAGTGGTGAAGGTGTTGGAGGGGGCCAATACCTGGGGAGATGGATATGTGGAGTATGTATGTGTTTGCGTGGGAGGAATTGAGGGATGTGTCTTTTTTGTGGGTAGTGCAGATGGTGAGGGAGTGTGTGCGTGCGCGGGTGTTGGATGTATGGAGAGGTCCTGGGGCTATATGGGAGGTACAAGTATATCTGAGGAGAGGGGGATGCAAGTGGGTGTGTGTGTAGGTGCTGCGGTGTGTGTTGAGAGTGGATGTCTGTATTTGGATAGGGTTGTGTGTGTGGGGGGGGGGGGGGAGTTGAGTGCAGTTTCTTTTGGGAATATGGTGGTGTGTGTGTACGTGTGTGGAGGAGAGGGTATGATTGTGGAGGTGGGTGGGAATCGGTGCCAAGTTTTCCCTCTTATTTTATTTTAAGAGTTGCTTCTTTTTTAATGACTCTTCAGACGGCAGCCTTCAGCTTAAACAGGTTTATTTGTACATTTGTTCACTGTTTTTGCTTGCAGAGGGTGACAGTCCAGCTGCTTGCAGAGGGTGACAGTCCAGCTCTCATATGAACACAAACTTTGACAGCAAACAAGCCAAAAAAGTTCTAGTCACTAGTTTAGTTTTAAGCAGCAGCTTTTCCCACCAGCTCTAGCTGCTTCTCTGGTTAAACTTTCCTGTTTGGAGTCCTGGCTTCTCCTCAACCAGGCTTGATTCTCCGGACCTAAGGATTTAGTCCAGGACTGGCTCCTTGGACACTTCAGGGTTTTTGTTTTCCAGATCTGTCCCCATGGTCACACTTCCTGCTTTCTCTCTGTAATAAGCTATAGCAGAGCTTCCCCGGAGAAGCAGCAGCTCCTGTGTAACATAGACTTGCCTAATTCATTGTTAATGTTAAGGGTGTCTCCTTTTACCCTGCTAATCCTTACAAGGTGTTTATTTGATTTATATTCCGCCTTTTTAGACACTTCAGAGTGCATTATGTCCATTGCAAAGCTGCCTCCTTTATTTTCCCTGTCTCTGTGGAGGGATGGGTGTGCTGGGAGCAGGCGTCTATGATGAGTTTTTGAGTGTTTGTGTGGGGACTGTAAGAATGTGGGGGGGAGGTGGAGGTTGTGAGAAAAATATGCGAGGTGTGTGATTGGGAGTGTAGGCGGCAGAGTGTGCATAAGTCCTGACCACAGCATGCCCTTGGACTCTCATTCTCACTACCATCCTAGGGACCCACCTAAGCCCTGCTAGCCACCAGAATGCAAGGGCTCAATCCAAGGGCTCGCCTACGAAGCAGTCAACTATACCACAGCACTAAGGGGTCACTTCCATGCCCCTCATCCCAAAAGCAATGAGGTGTGGGGGTTTTGGGGGGGGGGGGGGAGGCTCAGATCTCTGAAAATACTGATCTGATGTTTCTTGTTTTCAAACTTGTCTGAGAAATTCACATTTCTTCCTTCTCGCCAAATCTAGTCAATTTCCATTCCTGTTTTGGAGAGATATTGTACCGGAAGAGAGAGGTTGATCCCTTTTTATATGATTCTTTCCAACATTCTGTATGTTGGAAAGCATGAAAAAAACAAACAAAAACCCCACAACAAAAGTGATCAGCCCCTCACCAACATACACCAACCCCTTCTCCCCCCTGCTCTCTCCTCCTCAGCTCAGCTATGCAAAGTGCTCATCCTCTGCTCACACCAGCCCTCGTTCACAAATCCTGTGGTGCCCTGATTCCTCTGTTGCAAGATTCCTTCAGAAATGGGAAACCCAATAATCTGATGGGAGGGGACTCCTTTAGTCTCTGGTTGCCCAAGCAGGTGAGCTGTGAAGTGGAGGGAGGTCTCCTTTTTCTAAACTGATAATAATAAGGGGTAGAAAGTATTCTTTGTTCTCTTCTTTTCATCACCATAAGGAATTTTGTCTGGGTCCTTCCAATAGGACATTTTTAGGTTGGAAACATCTGGGATTGACTAGTTTGGAACAGGAGTCATCTCTTTTGTATCTTTACAGGAAAAATTATCACTACCTGAGAGAGATTATTTCTCATATATCCAGTTAGCATACTGTTGCAACAAAATGAGATAACACAGGATCTTCTTTTAAAGGTAAAACTTTATTTGAGGCATTTTGTGAACAAGCAGCTAAGATTACATGGTCTATATCAAAATTATACACATTGTTGATTGGGGAGCTAACATCAAAGCCAACATACATACTTGCTTGGAAAAGTGATCTGGAGAGACAATTGGCGGATACTACTTGGGATTCGTGTTTCCTACAAATAGGAAAAAGTTTTGTGGGGGTTTTTTCAGCTATAGTTGATAAGTTATAAAATTTTATTTTGGTGGCCATGTTGACTTTGTTCCATTAAACCTTGTCTTTCTATATGTTCTGTGATTTTGATATTTAGAACACTCTCCACTATTTTTCCTGGCACTGACATCAGGCTAACTGGTCTGTAGTTTCCTGGATCACCTCTAGAACCCTTTTTAAATATTGGGGTTACATTAGCCACCCTCCAGTCTTCAGGTACAATGGATAATTTTAATAATAGGTTACAAATTTTTACTAATAGGTCTGAAATTTCATTTTTGAGTTCCTTCAGAATCCTGGGGCATATATCATCTGGACCAGGTGATTTACTACTCATCACTTTGTCAATCAGGCCTACTGCCACGGGTGGCGGTGAAGGAACCCCAGGCATGGGAGTGGAGTCCAGATGGTTGGCCAGAGACGAGACGGCTGAGGGGGGATATGATAGAGTTGTTTAAAATCATGAGAGGTCTAGAACGGGTAGATGTGAATTGGTTATTTACTCTTTCAGATAATAGAAAGAAAGATTAGGGGGCACTCTATGAAGTTAGCATGTGACACATTTAAAACTAATCAGAGAAAGTTCTTTTTTACTCAACGCACAATTTAACTCTGGAATTTGTTGCCAGAGGATGTGGTTAGTGCAGTTAGTATAGCTGTGTTTAAAAAAGGATTGGATAAGTTCTTGGAGGAGAAGTCCATTACCTGCTATTAATTAAGTTGACTTAGAAAATAGCCACTGCTATTACTAGCAACTGTAGCATGGAATAGACTTAGTGTTTGGGTACATGCCAGGTACTTATAACCTGGATTGGCCACTGTTGGAAACAGGATGCTGGGCTTGATGGACCTTGGTCTGACCCAGTATGGCATGTTCTTATGTTCTCTTATTAAGACCCAAAGTTTTGCAGATAGGGGCTACCTACACTTTGACATGTCCTTGTAAATGCATTGTGGTATATAAGGGTCATAAGTATGTCTTTTGTTTTCACCTCCAGCTGATGCTTTTTCTGGTGGGCAAAAGAATAGAATAAATATAATGGGGTATTGAAATTAAGAGTTTGCGGTTTGTTTTTTTTCTGCTCTCGTCCAGGGCATATAAGTGCTCTAATAGTTTGATTATCCTCTGAGATAATTCTGCAGTATGTTTGCATATACTTTTTACAATATTTAATCTATGCCAAAAAGGCAATTTTCACAGAAAATCATTCCATGCTGAAATTTTCTTTCAAAAATAATTTTCTTTAACTTTGCTTTTGTGTGCATGAATAATTGCCTTTTCCCCCATAAATTATTTCTGTATTTGTAGTTTTCTCCTTTTTTATTTTCATTATTTTTTAATTCCATTTCCTTTTTTTCTTTCGCCTCTGTTTATTATCTCACTCTCTTATTTCAGCCTCCTCTACTTGTTCTTATTTCTGCCTCTCTAATCTATCTTCCTCCTTTCTTCCAAGTCAGCAAAAATAACACATTATCTGGAATAAAATGTCATCTCCGTAGGATGCCCCAGGGATCTGTCCTGGCACCTTATTCAACACTTAAGCAACACTTATTCAAAGTCTCAGGTTCAGCTGTTACCTATAGGTTGATGATGAACTGTTAGCTGCATTTATAGACCACAAGCAGACCAATAGTATTGCTGATTTTAACCACTGTCTTAGGCAGGTTGCCAATTGGTTATCTTCACATAAATTGAAAGTTAATCCTAGCAAATCGGAAGCTATCTGGACCATTAGAAAAAGAAACAATCCCATTAATTTGGTTCCCCAGACGTCTTGAGTTGACTTACCACTGAAAGACAATGTCACCACATTAAGCATAAAGTTAGCGTCCTTGATTTGGTCAGCAATTTTTAATCTTCATCTTATTCGTCACATCAAACCCTATCTAGAATAGATAAGATCTATAGACCCTGGTACATTCTTTAGTAGTGACCCGCCTAGATTATGGCAACCTTTTACATCTGGGTCTGTCAATGACTGCTTTGAAAAGATTTGGTTTCTTAGGAATATCATTGCCAAACATGTTTGTTTCTCATACACTGGATCATGTTACGCCACTCCTGAAAGACCTCTAATGGCTTCCAGTGGTTGCACAAATCAAATTCAAAGTACTATCCCTGGTGTTTAAAGCCGCCTATACTGGCCGCCTACTTTACCTATCTAGCAAGCTGACACCTAATCAACCAGTGAGAACATTACGTTCCTCCCAGCTTCAGTTGCTTACTATTCCTTCTCTCACTGTGATTAGCACATCAGAGTCTGTTTTTAGATATCAAGGTCCCAAACTATGGAACTCCTTGCCTGTGGGGATTCGTATGGAAGTAAATTATGCATAATTCAGGAAAGCAGTGAAAGTACAGCTTTTTAATTGTTTTTAATGAGTAACTCTGTCTCCCTTGCTTTTTCTTAATGTCTTTTAGCATGTACTTTGATAATTTTATTTTTCTTATTGTAATGTGCTACTGTTATATGATGTCTTATGTATCAGTATAGTTTTATTGTTGTAGATATACTCTATGAATATATATATATATAGGGCTGGAATTTAAAAGCTCTATGCGCGTAACTCCAGTGGATTTACGCGTGTATAGGGGGTTACACGCGCCAGGCGTAAAGCCCCAGGATGCGTCTAAGTCCCGGGGCTTTAAAGAAGGGGCGGTCTGGGACAGGGCAGGGGCGGGACCAGAGGCCTCCGGCACAGTGGCCATTTGCCGCTGTGCCGGGGGATCACATGCTGGCAGGCTGCGCCCGGAGGCAGGCGCAGAAGGTAAAATAAAATTTTGTGGGGGTTTAGGATAGGGTTGGGGGGGGGGGGGGGAATAGGTTAGGGGAAGGGGTGGGAATGGGTGAAGCCCGCGGGCATCAGCGCGTGCAGGGTGCACAATTGTGCACCCCCCCCGCACGCGCCAACCAGGTGCGCGTGCATGTTATAAAATCGGGCGTCCATGTGCGTGCGCACTGGGTAGCGCACGCACATGGACGCTCGCATGCTTCTTTGAAAATCCACCCCATACTGTGTATACTGTAATCTGCTAATTTGGTAATGTAAACTGCTTTTTAAAGATTGCTTTAAAAGTGGAATATCAAAGACAAATAAACAAACATTCCTACAGTCTTTCCTCTTCTCCTTCTCATTTGTTCCATTCTTCTCTCTTCCCTGCTAGGCTTCCCTCAGTTCTTCACTCGCCACCTCCCCCCGGCTCCTCTCCTCTCAGATTCTTTTCCTCTGTTCTACCCCACCTCACCCCCCTGCCCCAAGATTCCTTTCTCCCAACTTGTAGCCTGTCTTCACAGACAACAGTCCTCACCTTTGGCCCCGCCTGACCACAACAGTGAGAGCAGGCAGTAGCATGCAGAGCACACCCGGACGTGCACGCTGTAGTCCCATGACAGTTCCCTCCTTCACAATTCCCATAGATGGGGAACAAGCAGGGAAGGAATTGCTGTGGAACTGGCACCAGGTGTTTCCTCTTTCCCTGTATTGCTGTCACTAGCAAGGACAGAAAGATAATGATGCCAGGGCCAGGGTAAAGGGTGGTAGCTGAGCTGGAATCGAGAAACAGCTGAGGTGGAGATAGAAGGGCCCTGTAGAGAGAGAGAAACTGGAAAATTCAGCAGCAGCCCCCCCCCCCCCCCCCCACACACACACACTGGCTGACAGAGGCCCCCCTGTACAAGCCAGCATAAATGACAGTCTTGCACTGCCAGTCAAATGCAACAATGGACCCATTTGTCACGATTCAGTGGCAAGGCCCAGATTCCATAGCTACTATTGTAGCCATGGAAGTGCAGAAAGCTTGGTGTTCTGATTATAGGTCTCTTCGACTGTCAGCCAAGGACAACCTATGTAAGCAAGGATTCAGTGCATGAAACCGTCGGATAGTATGAACTCTCACCTGGAATGAGGATTAGGTTGCTGCCTAGCAGGTTTGTAATTTGACAGTCAGGTTTACAAACCAGTTCTTCGGGTATTTAACAAATCCTAATACTACAACAAAAGGCAGAATTCTGGTTTATGCAGAGCAGATGCTTGTGCTACCATATTTTAGCTGCCTCTATGGTCCATAGTCGACAAGTAAAATTATCTGGGTCAACTTATCTGGATATTTAGCAGAACTCATCCAGGTAAGTTTTCAAGTGAATATCCAGTTAAAGTGATCCGCCTAACTTTAGCTGGATAACTTGACTGCGGCTATTTGTGCGGACTGACGTGTCTGCATATATTTGGACAGATAACACTTAATATGCTGCTATCCAGCTAAATATTTTAGCCCACCCTCACCACACTTCCAACCCCACTTTTTGTCCAGGTAACTTTGTCAACACTAATATTTTGTGTGGTCAAACTTATCCAGACAAAATGTATGCAGGTAAAGGCCAATTTCATCGGCATAAATCTTTTGAATATGGATGTCGTCATGTTTGAACTGGATACCAAAAGGTCAGAGAAATACATTTTATTCACACGATGAGATAATGACTTTTTGGGATTCTACAAGCTCTGGGGCAGATTTTAAAAGCCATACGCACATAAATCCAGCTGGATTTATGCGCACGGGGGGTTTACGCGTGCTGATCCTATTTTGCATAGGCCCGGCGATGCACGCAAGCCCCGGGAAGTGCGTATGTCCCGGGGCTTGAAAAAAGGGGCGGGGAATGGGTGGTCCAGGGCGGTGGCGTAGCCAGATGCCACCATAGGGCCTCTAGGCCGGGGGATTGCGCGCCAGCACTTGGCCAGCAGGCGCAACCTACGCCTGTCCTGAGGCAGGCACAACTTGAAAAATAAAGGTCGGGGGGCGGGTTCGGTAGGGGAATGTGGGGGGCATAAGGAAAGTTCCCTCCGAGGCCACTCCGATTTTGGAGTGGCCTCGGAGGGAACAGGGAAAGCCATTAGGGCTGCCTTAGGGCTCGGTGTGCACCCCCTTGTGCGTGCACCAACCCCATGTTTTATAACAATCGCGCGCCTGCGCGCACATGTTATAAAATTGGGCGTACATTTGTGTGCGCACAAATCTACACCCGCGCATAGGTATTAAAATCCAGCCCTTTTTGTTTCCAATGCTCTGTTGAGATGCTTATATTCCACTTTATCTTGATTTAAAGGTAATATTTTAATTAAAAACAGGCTAGAGAATCTGGGATCATGTTTGAGCAGTCTAGATGCTGAGAAAGGAGGATCATGTTCCTGCCTGAATAAAAAAAAACCTACCTAACTAAAGGAATCATGTTTCCATTTCCCTTTAAGTGCTAGTTAAAACAGTGAACTATATATTGGATTTGATTACTTACCTTTGCAAACCTGAGCTCAAGCCAAATTACATCTCAGGTACAGTAGGTATTTTCCTGCTGCAGAGTGATTACAATCTAAGTTTATGCCTGAGACAGAGGGAAAAGTGACTGGCCCAGGGTCACCAGGAGACTCAATGGAAGAAGTGGAACCCTGGCTTCCCTGGTTCTCAGCCCACTGCCCTAACCTCTAGGCTATTCCTCCCCTCCAATACACTAGATTTTTCTTCTAAAGATGTATTGCACTATATACCTTTCAACCTACTTCCATATTTTTAATGCTCTTCTTTATAAATTCTGACAAAATGTTCATGTTGCATGAGTATGATCTAATAGTTTTGCTCAGGATTGTGGACCCTCTGTGGTAACCTGGGTGACAGCAGCTCAGGAACAGCCAGAAGAATAAACAGGCACATTCTGGCTGTTCCTCGGGTGCACTTTATTTACAGTGAAAAAGTAAACTCCAAACAAACAGTGCAGCTCCCCTTAGCTTCAGGTAATACACAATCTTTAAACATAACAGGTCTTAGCATACAGTAGATCGCTGCCTGCTCCCCAGGGCCCATTGAACCCTTCTAGGCTCTGAGCTCTTATACTCGGTGTAGGGCTCACCCAAGATTCCCTGTGGGGCTGGAGCTTAAGGGGAGAAATGGGCAAGACATCTGTGCCCAGACCTTTAAGGTAGTCTGAGGGAATTTCCTGTAGACTCCCTCACACTTTCATTTAACAAAACCTATATCATACAATAAGAGCTATCCACCAGAGCACCAACTGGCTTATACAGGATTCTTAAGGCATTTACATCAATAACAAATTCCTGGGGCTTGATTCAAACCAACATTCTTGGTGGGTGCCTCCAACACTAAAAGGATTTTCATGCCTGAAATGTCAGAATCAGTCAAACGGGTGGTTTTAGTTTTGCTGGCGTGTACTAACCAGAGAGGGTTGGGAAACATTGGTTTACACAAACATCGATCTGGAATAGTTTAAGACAAGTAGATCATGCCTGGAGGAAGGGGCATGACCATGCTAGATAACTTTTTGAGACAGGAGCACTGGACTAATCCTTAGAGTAGGAAGAACAGAAAACCTATGTTGACTCATGTATAATAGAAGTTAATAGCCTGGGGTGCTACTACCATGCCAGTACCCCTGACTCTAGCCTTAGTTCCTATGTCTTGTGGACCTTTCCAGTCCTGTCTGTCTATGATCCTGTACTCTAAACCTTCAGGCACAGGAAGTAAAAGAATGTAATGATTTCATTCAGATGTCTTTGTGCTGCACAGTGAAAACAGAATAGATGCTGCTGGCACCACACAATTCATAGTCAATGAAGCCATGTAACATAGAAAAGTCAGCATATTTGAGTGCCACTCTTCCACTGGCGTGGAGGTGGGAGTACTTGTCTAGGGCAGATGTTGGGTGGCAAAAGGTTCCTATACATGCACTGCTCCAGTTTGGGCACTGGGATGCTTTTTTTTTTTTTTTTTTCCACTTTTCAAGCGCTTGCTTCTGGCTTCTCTCCCTCTTCAGTCCTGTTTTATGAGTCTGGTATCTTTTTTTTTTTTTTTTTGCACAGCTCCAAATTTTGCAGACTAAAGGACCATGTCTAAGGTATTCTGACAAAAATCTATTATTAACGAGGATGCTTATTTGGAGGCATTAAATGAGGATCCCCTTATTTGGATGGTTTAAATGAGCATGTATACTAAGAGCTTCCAGATGATGTCAATGAAATTTAGGATTTCCATTATGCAGTAAAAGGACAGCTAGATTTTAAGCAAGGCAAGGCCAGTATTATAATCCTTGCCCATCCAAGACATTTTTGTTGTCACAGATTATGCTAAGATTAGCTTTCAGTATAATGTTTTCTGAAAGGCTATACCCCATAGACAGAATGAAGTTATCATTTCAGCCACCTCCAACCAAAAAAGAGATTACAAATGGCATTGCTTATATTGCCACTATGACATCAAAGCTCAGGTCTGTGGAACACAGATTATCAAGGGAGAACATGAGGAAAACAAGTGTAGCACTGGTGGCCCTAGTGCTTCTAAATAATTCTGCAACCTTACTTTTGCAGGGAAGTATGTGTCTTTAACCATGTAAATCTGTGGTGAAACCTCTAGGGCAGGGCTTCCCAAACCTGTCCTGGGGACCCCACAGCCAGTCTGGTTTTCAGGATTTCCACAATGAATATGCATGAGGTACATTTGCACATCCCTGCTCTAGGTAGATTGGAATGTTTTATTACTGGGGTTGATGTGGGAAAAAAAGAAATGGGGCTGCTCTCTCCCCTAAAGCTTTTGTCCTGTCACCCTTCCAGCTCCTATCTATGCTTTGCCTGTCCCTCGTTGCTCTTTATCTTTCTGTGTTGTTCATCCTCTTCTAGACCCTATTCAATTTTCTCCTTTTTCTTCACGCTCTCTCTTCCACTCCTATGCTCTGCCTCTATCACTTACCTTTTCCCCTTTACCCTCATGTTGGGTCAGGAAGGTGCAGTGTGTACAGTACGCGTACACATTGTTCGGCAGAGGTGGAGGACAGCCGCAGGAACCGACTACTCCTCTACCTGAGCTCTGGTACCAATGGTAAACTGAAACTCTGCTCAAAGGGTCCAGCCCATGGCGCATAAGCCCTGTTGTTTCCTTGTTGCTGGTGAATATTGTTTTCCCTCTTGATTATGCCAGGGCAAGTTCTGGGCCTAATATGTACTGTTTCCTGAAATGAAAAGGGGTTTATTGCTAAAAGGTAAAACAAATAGTAAGCCAATGTAACCGGGGGGTGGGGAATCACCCACAAACTATCAGAGGTAGGGGTTATTTCCATATTATTTAAGGAGGGGTGGGGGATAGCGGTCCCCCTACGACGTCTTCAAAAGGCAGCAGTGGAAAGGGTGCTTGCTCTCTCCATAGAGCAGGATAACTTATTGAGATCACTCAGCTGTCTGCACATACGACCGCACATTTGTGTGCACAACTTTATTCCTCATTTAGCAAAGAGTTTAGCGCACAAATGTGAATAAAAATGTGCACAGATTAGTACTCCTCCATGCAAATCCCATGTTAATCAAGGTATCGGCTATTATTTTGTATTGTTCATGAATATGATTGCGTATGTGCTAACTGTAATCTGCAATGAAGGTATTTAGTCTAATTGTGGAATATAAGAAACATAAAATAAATAAATTCCCCAATGCAGAAAGGTCATAGGCTAACTCATTTTTTTCTTACTACTGGAAATTTAACTACTGGCCAGAAGTGGAGTAAAGTTTCTAGGGCTAGTGTCAGGCTACGGCAAGTTCTGGAGTTTGTGCTATGGGGGTCCTGTACTCAGGGCTGGTGCTAGGTGTTTTGTTGCCCTATTTGAACACTTACAATGCTGCCCCCCCCAAATTCATTCAGTCTCTGTCCCAGGCAAACAAGAAAAGCCCAGCTCCTTCCAGTGATCTAAACTTTAACATCTGACATTTACCACTCATAGAAACATAGAAATGATGGCAGAAGAAGACCAAAAGCCCATCCAGTCTGCCCAGCAAACTTTCACATTTATTTTTTTCATACTTATCTGATACTCTGACCACTGAGGTCAGGGCCCTTATTGGTAACTTCTTGGTTCTAATTTCTTTCCACCCCTGCCATTGATGTAAAGAGCAGTGCTGGAGCTGCATCAATGTGAAGTATCAAGCCTAATTGTTTAGGGGTAGTAACCACCGCAATAAGCAAGCTACTCCCACGCTTATTTGTTTGCCCAGCCTGTGCAATTTAGTCCTTGTTGGTTGTTGTCTGAATATAATTCCTTTTTTCTTCATTCCCCCCTGCTGTTGAAGCGGTGAGCTGCACTGTATATGTATTCAAAGTGAAGTAACAGGCTTGATTGGTTCAGGGTAGAAACTGCCGTAACAAGCAAGCTACTCCCATGCTTATTTGTTTTTCCAGCCTGTGCAATTTAGTCCTTGTTGGTTGATTGAATATGAATCCTCTTTTCTTCATCCCCCCCCCTGCCATTGAAGCAGAGAGCTGCTTGGATATGCATTGAAAGTGAAGTATCAGGCTAATTTGGTTTGGGGTAGTAACCGCGGTAACAAGCAAGCTACTCTCATGCTTCTTTGTGAATGCAGATCCTTTCCCCCACATTTCCTCTTGCTGTTGAAGCATAGAGCAATGTTGGAGTTGCATTAACCGTGTGTGTTTATTGAATAAGGCTAGTGGCCGTCATTCCCGTAAGCTACCCCCATGCCCCCCTCTCCTGGAAGTCATGGCCGGTGCAATGATATTAGGTACCCTAGGCAAACTTTAACGAAGCCCTGCAACCACCTCCCCCCTGGCTCTCTATACACACACAATTAAAAATTATACATTTGTAATAATAGATTTTAAATGAAAAAGAACATTCAGAGTAATCTTCTGAGATACAAATGTCACCACATGTATGGTGAAAATGTTTGTAAACTGTTCATTTCCTCCCCTAGAGTCCTGCTAGACCAGTCCTTAGTGTTGGGATTGCGCGCTCCCCAGCTGTTGGTTATAAAGGAGAAGTGGCCCCAGGCCCTTGACATCATCACCGCCCACCTTTCCACTGGGAGCGTATCCGCGTTAGTTCCTCCAGGGGGCGGGGCACGCAAAAAAAAAAAACAAACCCCTGCGTTGGCGCCTCCAGGGGGCGGGGCTGGGGCCCGTGAATGGCTGCGTTGTAGGGGCGGGCTCGGAGCCGGAGCGAGCGAGGGTGGGTGAGCGGTTGGTTCAGTTTCTTTTGAGGAGCCGTGGCTGACGGGTCCGGGAGAGGCGTTTGTGTGCGGCCGCCGCGTGCAGACATGAGAGCCTCCAACGGTTCCGTGCTCTCCTTCCCACTCTACGACTTCGAGCGGAGCTTTGATGAGCAGGAGGCTATCGAGTGGTTTCAGGAGAACTGGTGAGTGACCGGGGGGCGAGGGAGACAGGTTTCCGTCCCGGTGCATCCGGGCGGTGCTGCGTTCCAAGGCTTGCATCGCCTCCCTGTTCGCGCGGGGGGGGGGGATGGGATATGAAAGGCTCGCGCTGGCGCGCGTGGCTTCCCGCTGCCGTGCCCGGTGGGACCAGCTCGGAGCGGGGCGTGCTGTGAGAAGTGCTGAGTCTTTGAAGCATGTTGCATGAGGTGATGGAGCAGCAGCTTCCTGATAGGGCAGTCTTCGGAGGCTGGTCTCGCGTCACAAGTCGGAAGTCTCGGGGCGCTTTTCGCCCACTCACCTTGTCAAGAGTTGGGTTAGCCACGTTACCCTGCTTGCTTCCTTTGTTCTTTTAATACTAGCAGTATCTATCTAACCTACTCCAGCTTCACCCAAACCTTCCAGCTGCACCGGATCAGCATCCGCAGAGCACCCCGGACCCATCCTGCACCTAAATCCGGGGCATGGGTGCCCGGCACTGCACCAAGTAACACAGCTACTCGCAGAAATGAAAGCTCTGTGCTTTTCTTTTCGCGCAGCCCTGGGCAGCCTACGGCTACGCTGTTGGGAATTGCACCCAGCGGGTGGCTATTGGCTCTGGCTGCTAGGTTGTGGTACAGTGGACACTGACCGAGCAGTGCCTTGTATCTGATGAACTTGCATGGGGCAGGGGAGCCTATCTGCAAGCAACATGTGCCCCTGTCATCAAAGCTGTTCCTCTACTCACTCACCTAAGGTTATGTTGTGTTGTCATCCAAACACTCAGGGTGATCCAGTACCGAGCGGTAGGAAGAGCTGCGTTAGTGCCTACGGCACCCGCGGTTACCGCCCGCACAGTGCAGCTCACCTACCGCTCGATCCTGAAGCCTAATTATATGTAAATGTAAGCCGCGTCCGAAAAGCCTTAGGCCCGGGCAACCAGGATACTGGATAGAGCGCCTATACAGGATCCTGGGTGCGCGGGCCTAAGGCTTCACGCCACGCTGGTATCTGTCATTTCAAATGTCATTTGAAATGACAGATACCAGGAAGCAACGGCGGCAACAGCGCAGAAGCAACGGCGAAACGACTTGTCAGTGTCCCCCCTCCTCTCGGAGCAGGGCGCGAAAAGCCGCCTTGCTCTGGGAGGAGGGGGGACACTGACAGCGACTAAGCTTTCCCCCAGCCCGGACACCGGCGAAGCCAGAAGACAGCGGTGGAGAAACGGCGAAACGACTTTTCAGTGTCCCCCCTCCTCTCGGAGCAGGGCGGAAAAGCCGCCTTGCTCCGGGAGGAGGGGGACACTGACAACGGCGAAGACAGCGGCGAAGCGACTTTTCAGTGTCCCCCCTCCTCTCGGAGCAGGGCGGAAAAGCCGCCTTGCTCCGGGAGGAGGGGGACACTGACAACGGCGAAGACAGCGGCGAAGCGACTTTTCAGTGTCCCCCCTCCTCTCGGAGCAGGGCGCGAAAAGCCGCCTTGCTCCGAGAGGAGGGGGGGACACTGACAGCGGCGAAGCAACTTACTTTTCTGAAGCCATCACCAGGAACACATGCGATCGTAGCTCCTCCCGATGAAGACAAAGATGGCCGCCTGCACGGGGAAAGCGTGCAATTGGCCGCTGTCCGTGTCCCCCCTCCTCCCGGAGCAAGGTGGCTTTTCACGCCCTGCTCCGAGAGGAGGGGGGACACTGAAAAGTCGCTTCGCCGCTGTCTTCGCTGTTGCTTCGCCGCTGTCAGTGTCCCCCCTCCTCCCGGAGCAAGGCGGCTTTTCGCGCCCTGCTCCGAGAGGAGGGGGGACACTGAAAAGTTGCTTCGCCGCTTTCTTCGCCGTTGTCAGTGTCCCCCCTCCTCCCGGAGCAAGGCGGCTTTTCGCGCCCTGCTCCGAGAGGAGGGGGGACACTGAAAAGTCGTTTTGCCGTTGCTTCTGCGCTGTCTTCGCCGTTGCTTCACCGTTGCTAGTGTCCCCCTTCCTCCCGGAGCAAGGCGGCTTTTCGCGCCCTGCTCCGAGAGGAGGGGGGACACTGAAAAGTCGCTTTGCCGTTGCAGTCTCCGTGGCAGCCCCAGTCCGGACATCGGAGGGGGGCTGCAACGTTTTTTTCGCTTTTTTTTTTTTGGCTTCGGGAGCAGGGGAGAGGCCTGGGGCTGCCACGGAGACCGGCACCCATGATCGCGGCGGGGGCAGGTGAGCGGGGGCTGGGGGAAAGCTTTCCACCTACCCTTACCCATGCCTCTACCGCCTGGGTCAGGGTAGGCGGTAAGTTTGCAGGTTAAACGCGCGACAAAACGGCAGGGAAAGGTAGCGTTAGTCGGGGCGCGGGTTACGGGATGCTAGGTGAATAGCTAATTCGCTCGTTTGCATGCAATATCGCGCTAATTCGCTCGTTTGCATGCAATATGCATGCCGCGGGCGGAAGGGGTTGCCCAGGGAATTTAGGACGCGGTAGGAGTAGGTTAAAGGGGATTCGGGATCGCAGGAAGGGCTAACGCGGCCGAAAACGAAGTTAAAAACTGCTTAGGAGCAGGGTAAACGCGGCCGCACTTTACAGGATAGGCCTGACTATTAGACGAAATTGGGTTATCCCTCTACCTGCATTTTGCGCTGTTTCATTTAAAGCAAAGGGCAATGGGATGCTTTTTTGGTTGGAGACGCCAAACAAATCGGCCAAGTTCTGCTGTGCACAATCTCTGCCCCAGCTCCCACTGTCAATGTCTTACTTTACTTTTAAGGTTAGTCACTGTTTCTTACATTTATTCTTCATATAAATCAGTATAATTTATTCAATCACTAAAAAGCTTGATGTAAAAGTAGAAAATGACAAACAGAGCATTACTAATAGAAGACTCATTACTAAGAGACTCTTTTTTTTTTTTTCTTTTCTAAATATGGAGAGAGAGGATCATCAAATAATGGGAGACCAAAAAGTGGGTTAAAGATGATGAAAAAAAAAACAAAACAGCCCCTCTTGTTTGGGCAACAAGTGCCTGATTAAAAAGAACTTCCATGCTCACCTTGATGTTTTGTTTGTTTGCTACACCATTCAAGCTTCAGAAAGAAGCAGTTTGGTACAAAGCAAATGATAAGATGATCACGAGTAGTACATTTTAGAAACTGAGATAATATCCGGTGTGCCCTGGCTTAAGAGTGAGGTTTAGTCTTGACAATTCAAGACCAACCAAACACAAATCTTGTAGGTCCAGTCCTGTAAATATATATTCTATAAAACTGACAATCCACTGGAAACACACACACACACAGCAATGGGGGCAGAGCAGGTTTTTTCCCTTTACACCTTGCTGTACAAAAAGAAAATTCAGATTCTGGGGTCATGTAAGTACCAGTAACACAAACTCCCTTCACTGCCTCGGAACTCGGCTGCATGGCTGCTTACTGGTCTCAGTAGGAGGGTGCATATTACACTGGTACTGAAACATCGACACTGGTTACCAGTTTCCGGGGGGATTCAGTTTTAAGATTCTTTTGTTGGTCCATTAAATGGTTTAATTCTGAGGCATTGCCTTGGTTTAATGCAATGTTACCAGAGCCTTAAGATCATCTCAAAGAAGTACCATCTGTCCAGCATACACGTCTATTTGAGACAGGGCATACTTTTTCCATGACTGCCCCTACTTTTTGGAATACACTACTTGAGGCATTGCGAACAATGATGTCCTAAGTTAAAAAAAAAACCAAAACAACAAAACTGAAGACATTTCTTTCAATTGCTGTTTGTTGATGTAATTTAAGGGCTGATTTGTTTGAAAGCATTACAGTATAAGACAGATACCTTTTGTCTTAACTGTATTTTATTTTAATTATGGATATTTTTTACTTAGCCACCAAGAGCTATTGATATAGGTGGCCTCTAAATGCTTTAAGATTGATCAAATAGCATTGTGAAATACTACGCAATTCTGCAAAAAAAAAAAAATCACTCTGCACTCGTGCCATATAACAGCAGCATTAATTTGTGGGAATCCAACAGCAATAACTCTACATATGAAAAGGCAGCACTGCAAACATTCTACTGGGCCCTAGAATACCAATAAACCACCTGTTGGGAGAACATAATAAACAAGACTGCTGCAGATCTCTGCACTTTAGCAGAATCCTCAGCTCAATCACATTTGTAAAAGACAGACAGATTTTCATGAAATAGAGAATAGTTGAGCCATAATGGGTCAGACCAGTCCATCGAGCCCAATGTCCTGTCTGATAGAGGCCAATCTGGGTCACAAGTACCCAGCAGATCCCAAAAGTAGATCTAAAAATTACAAATGTGCAGACAAGAACTGAAATGGAAACCTTCAAGAAGTCAGACACTATATGCAGTGCAAAATGGAAAATTGGAAACAGATATTTCCTCCCATGCTTCAGCTGATCCCCCATTATTGTTCTTGGGGGGGGACCCCAGTGCCCATAAGAGGTGGCCCCCAAATTAACCCCTGCCCCAGTACTAGTACCCCACTAACCCTTCCTCCCTACTCAACCAATGAGCCAAGGAGGGGGAGGGGGGGCAGAAACGAGAGATTTCTGAGTTCAGGGAGACTTTCTGATTGGGGAAAGGGAGGAAACCTGGCAAATTGTATCCTGGTCAGTATTTAGCTTTGAGTAATGCTGATAATACGTCAAGGTCGCCCTGACATGGAGCCGTGTTTCGTCAGTCTGCACCAGGGGGTTTTATAGTACAACTCAGGCTCATGAGCAATGCTCCTCACATCTTCATTTTAGAAATCTCTTTTGGTTTTCTTTCCTTTTCTGTCTTTTGTTGCACATATTCCCTCATCCTGCTTTGGAGCTGCCGAGTTCCCTTCATCTTTTCTCCAGCTCCCGACTCAACTCGCATATGATCACAAATGGTGAAATGCAGGATATCAACATTGAAAAATGCTTTTACTTGCATGGGACTTTCTATAAATAAATAAATAAAGCAATATGGACCTTGACCCTATTTCCAGCCTGTAGGAATATAGTGTTAGGCTGGATGAGTGGCGGTCCTACAAATCTGAAATTTAACATTTAATAACTTTTATTAAGCAATAAGGTATACAGGGAGATTTGTTTTAGCTTCCCGGATAATCTTGGGACATTTAGAGCATTTTTTGACTCCCATTGCCAAATGTTGGTCAGGCCCACCCTGTTCTGGAGCCTATAGTTTTAAAGTAAGCAGTGATGATGATTTTGTGTGTTCTGCACACAAAAACCTGACCACAGGTCCTGGCACCGGAGCTTCTGCCGGCAGACTTAGTTTAGCTCTGGAAACATTACTCTTCATTTGACCAGGAGTAAAACTTCCAGTGCCAAGAGAACCTGAGGTAAGCTAGCACCCCTCTCTGCACTGGGGGGTGATAGCACATGCTTCCAGTGGCATGGGATTTCCATGTGAGAATGCTAACTTGTACCTATTCTATGGTGTGCACACTTTTTGTGCTCAGAACACCTTGCTGCACCTGAAATAGCTTGTGCACAAAAAATGTGCACACAACTGCAGATAAAACTGCGCTGTGCTGAGTGCATCTTGTTTTATATTGGGACTAGAGTATAACAACACTCAAAAAGTGTGCAGTTTGTTTTATTTAAAATATATATATTCCACCTATAATGCTAAGTAGAATGTGACAAAATACTGTACCTATACCTACAGAGTGTACAAAGATCATTTTTCTTCTGTTTTTGGACTGGGAAGGTGAAGATGCTTAAATGGCTCCAGACTTCTTCTTCCAGCTGACACCCACTGGGAGGAAGCAGGTTGCGGGAGAGAATCTGTTATAGGGAGAGGCACTGAAGTATTTACTATCAAGCCGATGCTACACTGCGCACTGGCTAAACAGCACGGTTAACTTACGATTGGGTGTGGGTTTTGGACGTGCGTCCATATCCCCCAGTGCAAACAGGGTTTAGCGCATCCAAAATGTGTCCTATTGCCTGTGTAGGTGATAGCACTCATCACATGCAAATGCATGTTGATGAGGCTATTATCAACTCCCCCCTCCATGCAAAAAAAAAAAAAAGTGCACCAGAGGCACAAACGTTTACTCTCAAAATTAACGCCAGCTCTGGAGCTGGCATTGTCTTGAGGAGCCCAAGAAGTGTACAGAAAAGCAGAAAATACCATGGCAATATTAAGTTGGAGGAAAAGAAAAAGCTAGAAATGTCCCCCCCCCCCCCCCCCAAAAAAAAAATTAAAATAAAAGCACGCTGGCGGTCAGGTTAGGAAAATGTATGCTTGTTAACTGGGAGTCCGTTTCCCTAAGTAGCTGACAGCCACCTGTCCCGGGCACCCGCTGCCAAGGAGGTGCTAGGGGGTGTGCAGTTTCCCCTAGTGCCTCCTTTTTACCACGGCAGTTCGTTTACATGTAGCACTGGGCGCCCCGGAGAGGTGGATCGGTTCGTGCTACGGGAGCAGGCGCTCAATCATGAGGGCCCCTTTAATGCACGCCGATATTGCATCGGCCTGTAAGAGCTTAATGAGACGTTTACCTGAGAATGCCAGGGCTGTTTACTTGTACAAATATAACTAAAAGTAAATCTATATATGGAATTGATTCAGACTGTTATTCAGTGCCATTCTTATGGTTTAGATGAGTAATTAGTTACGTTTTAGGATGAAAATAATAGTAAATCCAATTATTCCATCCCACTGCTTAGTGTGAATGAGGTGATGTGATCCTAATCTGGGTAATTCATGCCATGTAATGTGTTATTGGCTCAGTTCCTTCCTACACTCTGTCCACTTCATAAAGCAATCCGAAAGTATTTTCCGTTAAAGCAATCAGTATTTACCAATGAGTCATTTGGCTAAAGTACCATTTGAGAATCCTGATTTGATTCATGTCATGTTGTCTTTAACCAGGTAAGAATTTGTTCTGATTGCAGTTTACTTTAAAGGTCTCCAACTGTGAGGACATGTCGGGCTCTAATTTCTAGTTGGTGGAGAACAGAGGTTCTCAGTGAGGGCCAGAATCTGATCTGGTTTTTGGGATAAACAAGGGCTATTCGTTATCTACTTTTTCTATACATTCAATCTAAGAGCAAAACTCATTTGCATAGCATATTCTGGGTTTATTTTGTGTCTCTCTCTTGGGGGGGTGGTGAAGGTCTGTGGCTTTTGCCTCCAGGTCATTGCCGATAGTACTCCTGAGGGCAGATAGAGAGAGGTTCATCCAGATGTAATGGAACCTGCTTTACCGGGGCACACACGTGCATGTTTGCAGTCCACGTGTGCCTGGGCGCACATCCCTCAAACCTTTTTTGTTTTCTTTGAGACAATAGGATGCCATACAGACAACTTAGAAAACAGCATGTGCAAAGCAGGCAGCATTTACAGTTACACTTCTAAGGGGGGGGGGGGGGGGGGGAGGGGCATTTCTTTAATTCCAGAGCAAATCCCAGGGAGTGCAGAGGCTTAGCCATGGGCAGCGCGCCTGCACTGTAGGAGCCTTGCCCTCTTGGAGAGTCTGCTGCATGCTCTGGGCAGTTGGGGATGGAAAAAGGGAAGAAACTTGCATACGAGAGGGGGCTGATGCTTATGCTAAGAAGCTAAAACAAAGAATGTGAAGGCAGGATGCCTACAATGTGACCAAGAAAGAGATCAGCAGCATGGTGGTCTGCTTAGGAAGAATAGGGACAAGCAAGGAAACTGGATCTCTGTGTTTTCTTGAGCTGGGTGCTAAAGTGTGGCAAACACTGAAATGGAGCACCTAAACTTTGTCTTTTTTTTTTTTTTTTTAATTCCCTTTCCGTAAGATTTATCATCTTGTAATACGATTTGATCCCAGTTTTTGAATTATGCAGGACAAAATCTTGTAACTTGTATACCCAAGTGCTAAAGTTTGTGTTAATATAAACTCCGTAAAGCTGAAAACCCACCCAGTTTTTTGGTTGCGGGCATATCCCTTTCCTTTGTTTTACTGTTTAATACACCTGCTATGTATTCTTCTTTCTAACTTTAATAAAGACAGCCTGCAAAGCACAGGAAGGAAATAACAGCACAGCACACAGTTGGAGTTGAAAAGGTGTACTCTGATAAAGCTGGACTAAATGGTGCATACAGACAAGACAGGGAAGTGCAGTAGCTGAGCCACCAATTAAGGCACTTGCAGACACACACACAGCAAAATAGTCCCATTCTTGGTGTCCTTCATCAGCTAGAGTTGATCCTCCGCTCCCTTATCCCTCCACTTCTGCTTCCTGGTAGGTAGGGGGACGAGTCCCTTGCTGTCTCCTCGAGCTCAGGTGCGAGTGCCCCCACGGTGGTCCAGGCATGTGTGGATTTAGGCACTGGCACAGTAAGCCTTTCCCTAGGCCTGGGCTTCCCAAACCTGTCCTGCGGACCCCACAGCCAGTTGGATTTTCAGGATATCCACAATGAATATGCATGGAATTGGTATATACTGATTCCCATTGTATGCAAATTGATCTTATGCATATTCATTGTGTGGGCTTCCCATGAAAAGTTTGGGAAGCCTTGGCCTTGGGTGACCAAGATGAAGAAAATAAATCTGGGGGCTGCATTATGGAGATGGTGATTTGACCTCTTCTGTTGCTCCTGGTAGGCCGAAGAGCTGCTGTCCATTATGCCTGCCTTTTGAAGGTATAAATAAACATGTGGATAATGGTGAGCCAGCTGATATAGTAAATCTGGATTTCCAGAAAGCATTTGACAAAGTCCCTCATGAGACTTTTTAGGAAATTAGTCATGGGATAGGGGGCAATGTCCTGTTGTGGACTGTTAAAAGGTAGAAAATGGAGAGTAAGGCTAAATGATAAATTTTCCCAATGGAAAAAGGTGAATAGTGGAGGACCCCAGGGATCTGTTCTAGGTCCACTGCTTTTTAATAAATGACCTGGAAATGAGAACAAGTGAGTGATCAAATTTGCTGTTGACACACAATTATTAAATCACAAGAGGATTATGAAAAATTGCCAGAGGACATTGCAAAACTAGCAGACTGGGCATGCAAGTGACAAATTAAATCTAATGTGGACAACTGCAAAGTGATGCACTTAGGGAAGAGTAACCCAAATTATAGCTACATAATGCAAGGTTCCACATTAGGAGACACCCCTCAGGAAAAGGATCTAGGTGACATTGTTGAAAATATGTTAAAATCTTCTGCTCAGTGTGCAGCAGCAGCCAAGAAAGCAAATATAATGCTAGGGATTATTAGGAAAGGAATGGAGAATAAAACAGAGAATATCACAATGCCTCTGTATTGCTCCATGGTGCGACTTCATCTTGAGTACTGTGTGCAGTTCTGGTCACCACATCTCAAGAAAGATATAGCAGATGTAAAACAGGTGCAAAGAAGGGCGAGCAAAATGATAAAGGAGATGGAACGATTCCCCTATAAAGAAAGGCTAAAGAGGTTAGAACTCTTCAGCTTAGAGAAGGCTGAGTGGAGATGTGATAGAGGTCTATAAAATGAGTGGCATGAAACGAGTATACATTAGTGTTTACTCTTTCAAAAAGTTCAAAGACCAGGGGGACACAGAATGAAGTTACTGGGTAATACCTTTAAAACTAAGGATATTTGTTTACTCATGCACAATTAAGCTCTGGAAGTCATTGCCAGAGGATGTGGTGAAAGCTATTAGTGTAGCTGCATTTAAAAAAAGGTTTGCACAAGTTCCTGAAGGAAAAGTCCCTTAACCATTATTAAGGGAGAGTTGCAGAAATCCACTGCTTATTCTTGGGATCAGCAGCTTGGAGTCCATCTACCCCCTGGGATCCTTCCAGGAACTTGTGACCTGGCTTGGCCACTGTTAGAAACAAGTTAATGGGCTTGATGGACCTTTGATCTGACCCAGTATGGCAAGTCTTATGTTATGTTCCCATACTGGTCTAAAGAAAAATGCTGCCCTCCCCCCTTCCCAATGCCAGCTGACCGTCCCATTTTTTTGGTGTGGCTGCCACTGGACCAAAGATGGCACTACCCTTCCCTTCATTTCCCAGTGTGGAACTGAAGACATGTTGTTGCTGCTGCTGCTGCTGCTGCTGCTTTGTCCACACCACTTTCTGATGTGGCTGTAGGGGCTGAAGACACACATCGAAATGTTTACTGGTTTATCTGCCTGCTTTCCTCTTCTCTTCTTCCTCTCCACCATTCCCCTGGCCCTCTTGGTGAATTGAAATGTTTGTCTCCTTGTCAAGTGTGGGGACCCCTGATGGAAGGGCATTATGTATTGCCATCAGATAAGGATTTCACCCTCGCCACCCATTAGTGTTCCCTTGGATTTCTTCCACACACACGACTTCTACTCATATTGCATTAAAGTTAAGCTGCAAATTGCTCAACCACACCTTGAACTTCCTTAGTTCATTTCTCATTCTCTCTGTTTAAGGTTGTCAAATCTGTTGTAGGTCTTCATAATCATCCGCAAATAGTCATTTACAAGCCAACCCTGCTGCAGTATCATTCACGAAGATAGGATTAATCCCAAGACCAGATCTGTTTTAAGGAGGCATTCCATTAATCACGCTCCGTTCATCAGCGTGAACTTCATTTACTTCTCCCCGCTATCATTCCACCAGGTTTTACAGCAGGTAGTGGTACGCGGCTCACGTTGCTAGGCAGGCATGCGTATTGTGTATATTTGTAGCTTGAACTCTGAGCGATTCCCCTTGTATCCTTGGTGTTGTATCAGAATTGGCCTTTTCACATGTCTGACAGTGCCATGGTGCAGGTTACCATTGGAGGTGTTTGCATTAGTGATGGGTGGATCCATCTTCCTGGAGGGAGGCGTGAGTGCCCTTTGGATGGTAATTAGATTATATGCTGTTTGGTTATTTTAATGTAACCTTACTGTAGCAATCCTCCTGTGCTCTGCAAACTAAATTGTAATGTTTTAATCAGGAAAAGAGAAGCAGGTCCTTCACTTTGAACACCTTTCTTGGCCACAGCTCATGTACTTCTCCAGTAGACCCTCCATTATTTTAGACTAATTATTCATTACCAAGTTGGAGTGTAAACCAGTTGTGAACTGTGACTTGCACTGTGCTGTTTTATATTTATTTGCAGGCCGGAACCTCATAGGATCATCATCATGTAGTTCTCATCCCTGTCCTGGAAGCATACTTAATCTGAATATGTTTTTGGTCAGCGTACCTGTAATTAATATGTATGAAAACACAAACAGGATATAAGAACACCATATATTTGAAAAGCACAAGATTAATGTGTCTAGTAAGGGTGTCAGGAAGCCAGTGTAAGACCACCTCTGGGGTGATTGCCCAGTCTACTCTATCATCCACCCAAAGAAAAGGTTTGAAGAGTGAGTGGAAAAACTGTAATAGGAATTTTTTATATTTTTAATCTTTGCACTTAAAAATCAATGATAGCGAACACTGTTTCTTTCGCTATCATGTCCCATATGATGTAACCAAAAATTCGCTCTAATGCACAGAAAGAAACCCCTTCCCTGCATCAGGGGGTAAGGGATTTATCTTAAGTGTAAAGTCTTCCAAACTTGGTGAAGAGTGCTTCAAATGGATCCTCCGTTCTCTTCTTCTTCATTTGAAAATGGCATTAATATGTATGAGAGACAGATTTGTAGAAACGGGGCCTCCACTGTATGCATATCGCTCATCGATGTTCTGAAAACTAGGCTGGGTAGGTGTGCCTTCAGATCAGGACTGAAACTAGTATTTGACATTTTTTATTCCTGAGCAAGATACTGGGCATCACACGCCATAGGAACCATATTTCAATTTTCTGTTCTAATAAAATGTTAGTGTTCAGAATGTTATCCGTAACTTTGCCCACAGTCTCTGTCTTCCTCTGCTTGCTACTTCCTTCTTCTCACATAGGATTTCCATCCCAGCACACTGACTTAACTCTTTGATCAGACAGCCTGGCAGTTTGAGCTTGTTAAATCATACAGAGGCAGGTAAGAAAGCCATGATGGCTAGATATACAGGAAGACTGGCCAGCTATTTTAAACACTTTTGTGATGGAAGAAATGTGATTAGTGGCAAATGCATTGAGAATGGGTGGCGCTGCTTTAATAAAGAAAAGTGCTAAAATTGTGCATTTTTGGATGCAGCAGTTGAAAGGGTGAATAACATGTTGGAGGCAAATGACTAGAATTTTCCAAACAGAAATGAGACCGGGGGTTCATCACATTTTACAACAGGGGTCAATGTACAAAAGCAGTTGGGAAAAGCTAATAGAACCTGGATGTATGTATAACAGAAGTAGGAGAGGGAAGTAATATCTTTCTAAGGAACTGAGACACCAGCTTGAGTACTGTGAGCAGTTCAGGAGACCACATAGATGAAAGGATATTGATAAGGTGCAAGCAGTTGATAGAGCCACCAAAATAGTTAATGGACTGCACAGTCAGCCAAACACTGGGCCTCGTTTACTAAGCATTGCTTCCACTGATACAGAATGGGAGAAACGCCTCAGTAAATCAGGCACACTAAGAGGCTGAAAGAGCTGAAGATGGACTTTCTAGAAGAAAAAAGTCAGGCTGTGCAGCTGAAAATTTAATTTTGGCATGTAATGAATCGTTTTAGTGTGCAGTGAATTAGCGCATGCTTGTTAAATGAAACGAGAGATGACAGAACATAAGAACTGTCATGCTGGGTCAGAGGGTCCATCAAGCCCAGTATCCTGTTTCTGTCTGTTGCCAATCCAAGTCATGATTACCTGGCAAGATCCCAAGCAATAAATAGATCCTATGCTGCTTTCATGTAGTGATTAGTGGCTATTCCCTATCGGGCCGATACAGTATGCTCCGGAGCGCGCTGTTAATCCGCCATTGGACGCGTGTTTTCCCTTACCCCTTATTCAGTAAGGGGCCGAAAACGCGCGTCCAATCCCCCGAACCTAATAGCGCCCGCAACATGCAAATGCATGTTGATGTCCCTATTAGGTATTCCCGCGCGATTCAGAAAACAAAATGTGCAGCCAAGCCGCACATTTTGCTTTCAGAAATTAGCGCCTACCCAAAGGTAGGCGCTAATTTCTTCGGGCACCGGGAAAGTGCACAGAAAAGCAGTAAAAACTGCTTTTCTGTGCACCCTCCGACTTAATATCATGGTGATATTAAGTCAGAGGTCCTGAAGTTTCCAAAAGTAAAAAAAAAAAGAAAATATTGTCGGCCCGCGGCTGTCAGGTTGAAAACCGGAAGCTCCATTTTGCCGGCGTCCGGTTTCCGAGCCCGTGGCTGTCAGCGGGTCCGAGAACCAACGCCGGCAAAATTGAGCGTCAGCTGTCAAACCCGCTGACAGCCGCCGCTCTGGTCCGAAAGGAGGCGCTAGGGACGCGCTAGTGTCCCTAGCGCCTCCTGTTACCTGGTTTTACTGCCGGGCCTAATTAGCATACTGAATCGCACGCACAGGAGAGTGGCCTATGCGCGCGCCGGGAGAGCAGGCTTTCTTCCACTCTCCCGCGGACTTTACTAAATCGGTACGTAAGACGGTAACTTGAAAATGAGCATGCGGACATAAGCTGGAATTGTAAATCTTGGGCACAGTCGCATGCGTATGATTTAAAATGCACCCACTGCATGTATGTCTGCTCCTAATTTTCACCACTTACTCGAGCTAATGCATTTCACATACCTTCCTTAGGACTTTGGCTTTAATGCAGGCAGGTAAACAGATCTTAAAATATGCTCGTGTGAAGGACATGCCTGGTTTTATCAATTGGTCTACCAGTTTTCCCAGTCCATCTCGATCATCCAGACCCCCGCCCTGTCATCTTAGATTTCAAGAGATTTCTGCGGACTTGCACTTCATCAGGAGCAGCAGTAAAAACATATGCGGTTAACAAGCTGCGGTTACTGGAATTAAAATATGGATTTAGGTGCATAACTTTTTGGGCTTGCCCCAGAATGTCCCCGTCACTCTCTAACTTTGTGCTAGCAATGCTTTTAAAATTCACTCTCAAGACCACTTAACAATTTATGGACTTCTCCTCCTGGAACTTGTCCAAATCTTTTTTTTTTTAAACCCAGATAAGCTGACTTCCTTAACCTTATCCTCTAGCAATGAATTCCAGAGCTTACCATATTTTCCGGCGTATAAGACGACCCCCAACTTTTCCAGTTAAAATATAGAGTTTGGGATATACTCGCCGTATAAGACCACCCTTCTTGGCTGGTTGTTGTATACAAATCCTGCTTGGATTGGTCAGCCCTCCCTGTCGCCAAGACTATCAGAGCGGTAACGCATCCCTCTGGCCCACCCTTGTATCCTATTACCGGTACCTCCTCTGCCTCTCAGATCTCGCTCCTGAGGACTGCAGTGAAGCGGCGCAGACGCGCATGTACGAGATCTGAGAGGCAGAGAAGGAGGTACCGGTAATAGAGATGTGAATCGGAACCGGAATCTGTTCTGATTCCGGTTCCGATTCACATCATGGTTTTTTGTTTTTTTTTTTCATTCGGCCCGATCGGGTTTTTTTTTTATCGGCTGCGCCCGAGCCGATAAACAAAAAACCCACCCCGACCCTTTAAAATTAATCCCTCAGCTTCCCCCCCCCCCCCCCCCAAAAAAAAAACTTTTTACAGGTACCTGGTGGTCCAGTGGGGGTCCCGGGAGCGATCTCCCGCTCTCGGGCCGTCGGCTGCCACTGATCAAAATGGCGCCGATGGCCCTTTGCCCTTACCATGTGACAGGGTATCCGTGCCATTGGCCGGCCCCTGTCACATGGTAGGAGCACTGGATGGGGCCAGCCAATGGCACGGATACCCTGTCACATGGTAAGGGCAAAGGGCCATCGGTGCCATTTTGATCAGTGGCAGCCGACGGCCCGAGAGCGGGAGATCGCTCCCGGGACCCCCACTGGACCACCAGGTACCTGTAAAAAGTTTTGGGGGGGGGGGGTCAGGAGGGTGGGGGAAGCTAAGGGATTAGTTTTAAAGGGTCAGGGTGGGTTTAGGGGTTATTTTTTTGTGCCGTTTTTCCCACCCTCCCCCAAAACGATAACTATTCACATCCCTAACCAGTAATAGGATACAAGGCCGCTCTGATAGTCTTGGAGACAGGGAGTGCTTATAAATTAATTATACGCCCTATAAGACGACCCCCGACTTTTGAGAAGATTTTCAGGTGTTAAAAACTAGTCTTATACGCCAGAAAATACAGTAATTGCTCATTGAGTGAGAGGACTTTCTCAGATTTTTGTTTTAAATGTGCTACTTACTAACATACAGGTCGATACAGTAACGTGCGGTTAAAGATTCCCCGTCTGTAACGTGCTGGGAGCGCACAATACAGACGAGTAAGGCGATCCAGCGATACAGTCTCCAGTTTCACGCATCCCTAGCGCTTCCTAAAACAGACGCATAACCCTGTCCGCACCCAGCATGTAAATGAACGAAAAAGCTGTATAATGAAGGAATTAGCTATTCCCCTCCGATACTGTAACAGGCGCTGATATTATCTCCTCAGTAACCCGCTGTTTTGCCGCGGCCTTAACGTGCTAGTTTACCGCCTCCCCCTAGTAGGAGTTAGAGTAGTGTAGTGTAAAAAACATTGCTTACCTGCCCTGGTCCCGTCCGGTCTCCGGTGTAGCCCCAGTCCGGTCTCCTGCAGCCCCGTCCGGTCCCCTCCTCCCGAAGCAAAAAAAAAACCAAAACGAAAAACTAGCAAGGCTCGGGCCTGCTACGGCAGTCCCTTCTCCCTTCCTCCCGATTTCGCACGGGCATCCATCCAGGCAGAGGGAGCAGGCGGCGAAACGGCCTCTGGTTCCCTCTGCCTGGATGAAAGTACGGCCCCCGCCGGAATGAATGCCCGTGCGATTTTGGCGCTCATGCCATGAGCGCCAAAATCGCACGGGCATTCATCCAGGCAGAGGGAACCGGTGGCGAAAACGGCCCACGGTTCCCTCTGCCTGGATGAATGCACGGCCACCGGCAGTGAAGGAATGGCCGTGCGATTTCAGCGCTGAAATCGCACGGCCATTCATCCAGGCAGAGGGAGCCGGCGGTCGTCGGCTCCGGGGGGCGGGTGGGCCTTGGGCGGCGGCAGCGGCGGCGGGATCCGGGGGGGGGGCCTTGGGCGGGTAGGAGCGTGTTCGATCGGGCGGGTAGGCGGCGGGATCCGGCTGGGCGCGTGTTCAAACGAGGCCGCGAGCCGGGTCGCACAGGCGCGCATTCATTCACTGCAGGTGGGGGCTGCCGGAGGCTGCTTTCGCCACCGGCTCCTCCGCCTGGATGAATGCGCGCCTGTGTGACCCGGCCCGCGGCCTCGTTTGAACACGCGCCTGCCCACCCGCCCCCCGGATGCCGCTGCCGCCTACCCGCCCAATGGAACACCCGGCTCCCGCCGCCGCCGCCCGCCTGGACCCACGCGGCCCTCCGGCTCCCGCCGCTGCCTGGATGACCGCACGAGATTGACAGGTATTTAAACATTTTTTTTTTAACACTCAGGTTTTTACATATTTTTGGTTTTTTGGGTTTTTTTTACACTTCCTGGTGCCTGTCATTTCAAATGTCATTTGAAATGACATTTGAAATGACAGGTACCAGCGCACCCAGGTTACTGTATAGGCGCTGTATTAAACGCCTATACAGTAAAATGGGTTGCGCGGGCCTAACCCTTCCCTAACGCTTCACAGCCTCGGCATGCATTTGCATGCAATTAGAAGAGAGTATCAGGCGCTAAGTCAAGAGAGCTGTGCGTGCGGGGAGGAAGGGTGCGCCTGACACTGCCGCACTGTTTCTACCGCGGCCTTACTGTATCGACCTGTTAATGAGTGTCCCCTAGTCTTTTTGCTCTTCCAAAAAAAGATATATAACCAATTTACATTTACCTGTTCTATGCAATTCATGATTTTATAGACCTTTGTATATCCCCCCATAGCCTTCTCTTTTTGCAGGCTGAACAGTCCTAACCTCTTCAGTCTTTCCTCATAGGGTAGCTGTTCCATCTCCTTATCTTGGTTGTTCTTCTCTGTATTTTTTCCAATGCAATTGTGTGGTTTTTGTGTTTAGTTTTTTTTTTTGTTTTTTTTTTTTTGCAGTGACCAGAACTGCAAATCCCTAGAAGAAAGGAGGCAAGAGATTCAAGATACAAACTCAGTATGCTGCAGGGAGAGCTTGTCAAGCTGCTTTTCAAGACAAATGCTGCAATCTTTGGTCAAGATGGCAGTAGTGTCTCTGTAAAAGTGGTGAGAAATAGCTACAAAGTGGAACCATTTAGAATCTCTTTCCAGGCACTTTTTTTTTTTTCCAGATGAAATGCCCTGGCTCTTATAATTTTTGGTAGGAGGAAAAAAATATTTTTTTCCTTCTATTGAAAATAATGGGAGCTCCGTAGCAAAGGGAGGCTGAAAGGTTATTCCTCCTCAGGAGTAAATAGATTTGGGGTGGAGGTTTCAGGGTGCGAATAAATGCTGTGTAAGTGTGCTGGTGATTGTTTGGCCAGGGTGGAGCTGAGATTATTGGAGTATGTGTGTGGCGGCTCCACTTGGCTGCATGCCCTACATTTTTTTTTTCTTACCTAGCTCCTCGCCTTTTAAATTCCTTTTTTTTTTTTTGCATAACTTCACAGAAATTTCATTCAGTTTTTGTTGTATTTTAAATTTTTCATCCATTGAAGCTAATAAATGGACACACATTCCAGGTTAGAGAGGAGTTAAGTTTAGCAGTGGAAATATCAGAGTGTTTTTTTTTTTTTGTATTAGCAATTCTTTTTCCCCTCTGAAAATACTGGGATAACTCTACTACCCCCTGTCTCCCACCACTTCCTTGGTGAAGGATGATTCCATGAAGGCTGCTGATAGATGCTGAACAGCAATCGTCTGATAGCTCATATAGAATGAAAAATGAATAAAACCCGCAGTTTGTAACTAGGATATTTGCAGCTGCTCCTACCCCTATCTTAGATTCTATGTTTACTTGCAGACTACTACAGCTCTAGTCCCAAACCAAACCATGACTAGGCAGTTTATTCCCTTTTCCCTTTGCTGTGCTTGGAAGTGCCCCTTCTCTCTCTTCTTGAAAGACATTTAACAAGAAAAATTAAAACAAAAATTCAGTTGAAGAGGTGCTTGAATACTGATGGTCTTTATCTCGTCTTGAAATTCTTTAAGCCTTGTTTGTTTTATAGATCTTGTATATACAGGAAGATGTGTGAACATATCATGGTGTCTTTCTCCTTCTTTGATACAGAAATTTGTGTATGGTTATGATGTTTATGTGAATTTCTGTGAAATGAGTACATCATTAAACATTCGAAATGGGTTATTCCTTGGGGGGGTGGCGTTAAGATGGCTGCCGATTTGAGAAGTGTGGGAAGGTAGCTCCATGAAGATTGCCTTAGAATTACTTGCAAATACCTGGAAGAATGCCTCACACGAAACGTAAGGCTAGGCTCAGAGAGAGCCAGTCAATTCCTGAATGTGTGGATGTAACTCAAGCTACTATACCTACCTTCTTCACCTCAACACCCACTCCGAGAGAGTCAGGAGCGAGTGCCGCAATGGACAGAGGGCTGAGTGTGCATCTCAATCCCAGGCAGAGGAAATCTCACTAAGTCCCGGCATGCCCGAGACTCCGTCCCCAGCAGAAGGGAGAGAGCCGTGAGATGGCGCAGGCAATCCTACCGGGAAACCCTGAAAGGCCTAGAGCCCGGAGAGTGGATGACCTGAAGGATACATCTTTGATGGGAACACATTTGCCAATACCCCAATATTGACTAGATAAATGTATCATCGGGACACGCTAGAGAGATAACGTTCCTGGATGGAATAAATGATAGCTTTATGGAGCAATTGGTCCAGGAACCAATGAGAGAGGGAGCAATTTTTGATCTAATTCTCAGTGGAGCACAGGACTTGGTGAGAGAGGTAACTGTGGTGGGGCCGCTTGGCAATAGTGATCATAATATGATCAAATTTGATTTAAAGACTGGAAGAGGAACAGTGTGCAAATCCAAGGCTCTTGTGCTAAACTTTCAAAAGGGAAAATTTGATAAAATGAGAAAAATTGTTAGACTAAAACTGAAAAGAGCAGCTACAAAAGTAAAAAATGTCCAAGAGGCGTGGTCATTGTTAAAAAATACCATTCTAGAAGCACAGTCCAGATTTATTCCATACACTAAGAAAGGTGGAAAGAAGGCAAAACTATTACTGGCATTGTTAAAAGGGGAGGTTAAAGAAGCTATTTTAGATAAGATCATCATTCAAAAATTGAAAGAAGGATCCAACAGAAGAAAATAGGATAAAGCATAAATGTTGGCAAGTTAAATGTAAGACATTGGTAAGACAGGCTAAGAGAATTTGAAAAGAAGTTGGCTGTAGAGGCAAAAACTCACAGTAAAAACTTTTAAACATATATCCGAAGCAGAAAGCCTGTGAGGGAGTCAGTTGGACCGTTAGATGATCGAGGGGTTAAAGGGGCACTTAGAGAAGATAAGGCCATCGCAGAAAGATTAAATGATTTCTTTGCTTCGGTGTTTACTGAAGAGGATGTTGGGGAGGTACCCTTAATGGAGAAGGTTTTCATGGGTAATGATTCAGATGGACTGAATCAAATCACGGTGAACCTAGAAGATGTGGTAGACCTGATTGACAAACTGAAGTGTAGTAAATCACCTGGACCGGGTGGTATACACCCCAGAGTTCTGAAGGAACTAAAAAATGAATTTTCAGACCTTTTAGTAAAAATGAGTAACCTATCATTAAACTCATCCATTGTACCTGAAGACGGGAGGATAGCAAATGTAACCCCAATATTTGAAAAGGGCTCCAGGGGCAATCCGGGAAACTACAGACCGGTTAGCCTGACTTCAGTGCCAGGAAAAAATAGTAGAAAGTGTTCTAAACATCAAAATCACAGAGCATATAGAAAGACATGGTTTAATGGAACAAAGTCAGCATGGCTTTACCCAGGGCAAGTCTTGCCTCACAAATCTGCTTCACTTTTTTGAAGGAGTTAAACATGTGGATAAAGGTGAACCGGTAGATGTAGTATACTTGGATTTTCAAAAGGCATTTGACAAAGTTCCTAATGAGAGGCTTCTAGGAAAAGTAAAAAGTCATGGGATAGGTGGTGATGTCCTTTCATGGATTGCAAACTGGCTAAAAGACAGGAAACAGAGTAGGATTAAATGGACAATTTTCTCAGTGGAAGGGAGTGGACAGTGGAGTACCTCAGGGATCTGTATTGGGACCCTTACTGTCAATATATTTATAAATGATCTGGAAAGAAATACGACGAGTGAGAGAATCAAATTTGCAGATGACACAAAATTGTTCAGAGTAGTTAAATTACAAGCAGATTGTGATAAATTGCAGGAAGACTTTGTGAGACTGGAAAATTGGGCATCCAAATGGCAGATGAAATTTAATGTGGATAAATGCAAGGTGATGCATATAGGGAAAAATAACCCATGCTATAATTACACAATGTTGGGTTCCATATTAGGTGCTACTACCCAAGAAAAAGATCTAGGTTTCATAGTGGATAACACATTGAAATCATCGGTTCAGTGTGCTGCGGCAGTCAAAAAAGCAAACAATGTTGGGAATTATTAGAAAGGGAATGGTGAATAAAACGGAAAATGTCATAATGCCTCTGTATCGCTCCATGGTGAGACCGCACCTTGAATACTGTGTACAATTCTGGTCGCCGCATCTCAAAAAACATATAATTGTGATGGAGAAGGTACAGAGAAGGGCTACCAAAATAAGGGGAATGGAACAGCTCCCCTATGAGGAAAGACTAAAGAGGTTAGGACTTTTCAGCTTGGAGAAGAGACTGCTGAGGGGGGATATGATAGAGATGTTTAAAATTATGAGAGGTCTAGAACAGGTAGATGTGAATCGGTTATTTACTCTTTCAGATAGTAGAAAGACTAGGAGGCACTCCATGAAGTTAACATGGGGCACATTTAAAACTAATTGGAGAAAGTTCTTTTTTACTCAATGCACAATTAAACTCTGGAATTTGTTGCCAGAGGATGTGGTTAGTGTAGTTAGTATAGCGGTGTTTAAAAAAGGATTGGATAAGTTCTTGGAGGAGAAGTCCATTACCTGCTATTAAGTTCACTTAGAGAATAGCCACTGCCATTAGCAATGGTAAAATGGAATAGACTTAGTTTTTGGGTACTTGCCAGGTTCTTATGGCCTGGATTGGCCACTGTTGGAAACCGGATGCTGGGCTTGATGGACCCTTGGTCTGACCCAGTATGGCATTTTCTTATGTTCTTATGTTCTTAATACCAACACAGATGCAGGATTTTGAAAGGGGCACTGATACTGGAGACGCAAGTGGCAGTGAGTCTGGCCATTTAACCTCCTTTCTAGTAAAACATGAGGTTATAACCATGGACGCCATATGGGAAGCTTTAGCTGCTATTGAGACGGCAGTTATTAACCTCTCTAAAACGTGTGTGGAATCAAATAAAAGCTGTAAAGAAAATGAGAAAAGAATTGTAATACAGGAAAAGAAATTACAGGAGATGGAGGGGAAAGTTTAAAGTATGGAAGGTCTTCATCAACATACAATACAATTTGAGACTGTGACAATAAAAAGATAGAAAACATCGAGGATGTGATCAGAAGTACAAATATAAGAGTTCTTAACTTCCCAATTATCTCCCAAAAAGTACCTAAGTGTAATATTGAAAATTCCCTCTGAGGCACTTCCTTTGATTACTAAAGCGTATTACTTACCACCTAAGAGGAGAGAAGAACAGGAAAATCTAGAGCTGCAAGTACAGCTGAATATTACAGAATTACTGGAAATGTTGTGTGACGATATTGTTTCAACGAGGGGTGTACTTTTGGTGACATTTGCTTTCTTATCAGAGAAGAGTAATGTTTTTTAAGATTAGCAGAATACTATGGCCAAAGACTGTGGACTTTCCTGATATTACGAGGTCAGCACAGGAAAGGAGGAAGAAATTTATACAAATGAGAACCGAAGCGATGGCTGTTTGCTCCAGGTTTACTCTACGCTATCCATGTAAAGGTGTAGTTAAGTACCTTGATTCTGTGTATGTATTCTTCGAACCATTGCAACTTCGATTCTTTATTGACTCCCACCAAATATTTGCGACTTAGACAATACAGAGGGTATGAATAGGCTTGGAATTAGCAGCCTTTAATTTTCTTTTTGCATGTATTGACTTTGAAGTCTTTCGCTCCGTAGAGTTTTCAATTCACCCCCCACATATTTCTTAATATAATTAGACTGGTTTTGCTGATTATAAGAATGAGTCTATTGTTTGTTTTCTACTTAAGTTTGAAATAATTATGTAAATCGTCGTTTTCAATCACAATGGTGATTTGTGTAAATTTGTTAAAACTTAATAAAAATTTAAAAAAAAGGGTTATTCCTGAAGCAAATTCAGCAAGAAATGGAGTCATTTGGTGAAAATAGGCACTACTAACCCATGGCAGGACAGCTTTAAAAATGCCTGACATCATAATATGCACGGACATATATCTGAATTTTTTTTCTTTCCTATATGCAATTTTTAAAAGGGCTTTAAGTGATGGGCTTCAAGGGCATATGTGAGTAGGGTATGGAAGCACTTTTTTATCCAGGGCACAAATTTTGGATGAGCAGTTCAAAAGATGTTGGGGAGAGATTTGCATGCACACTGCCTCATTGTATGCATATCCTGAAAATCCAACTGGTGTGCAACCCTTGGACTAGAATTGCCTACCCCTGTTATAAGGCCAGTTTCCATCTATAGGACAGAGATGCACAAACAATAACTGGTCCCAACCCATTCTTCAAATTCTCATCCACAGCACCCATGGTAGGACTATCCTTCTGTTGGAAAAGGTTCTTCTCTATCAAATATTGATCTGCTCAGAATATTTATAAATCCCCCCCCCCCACATGTTTTTTTATAGAAACCATTTTATTCTTCTAGTCCCATGGGCTGCAAGTCTGTCCATATCTGAATAATTTTTATCAGTTTGCCGCTAGATGACCTTGAGTGGCTCAGATAAAATCCCAGTTGGAATGTGTTTTTTTTTTTAATCTTTCGCCTCAATCAATGTGGTCACATTGACAAAATTGCCTGTTGGTTTTGCTAATATTGCATTGGTAGCCCCTGCCCTGGTCAGGGCATGGGCACAGGGGCTCATGGACCATGACTTGGCCCCTATAACCTTCCGGAGTTCGCATGCAGGGCCATTAAGGCTTCTTCTTACTCAGTCCAGTCAGACCACACAGACTCCCAGATTTGTTTAAAAAAAAAAAAATTCTCATGCTGGCACTGAAGATAGGCAATGCAGAGTTCAAAATAATATTGGTCCATTAGTGAATACTGCACCACACGGCAAACAAGTCCCAAACAGTCTTTCAGCAAAATCTACCCTGTCTCAAACAGGTCTGCTCCCTGGGGCAGGGACCTTTCCTGCCTTGGATTTTTCTCCAATACCTGTTAAATAGAATAGGGAGAGTCCTTTTCTCTCCAAATTCATGCACTTGGATGAACCTCTGACTGAACTTTTTGTCAGAAAGGAGGTTTACAGGATCTTTCCTCTGGTGGGTGGCCACCTCTGTCCAAGAACTCTTACGGAAGACCAGTCCTCTCTGTAACCAGTTTCTTTAGGGAAGAGTGGCGTTCCCTCCTTACTCTCTCACCCAAGACGTCATAGGGTTTGTGTACACTAGAACTGTAGGCTTTCACTTTTCCTGGGCATCCATCCATCTGCCCCTGAGCAGGAAAGAGCATCACTGTCCTGAAACCTTCCCTCTGGAGGGATTAGGCCCACTGGCCCCATTCTGTGGAGAGATGGATACCCTGAGCCCCCAACTCCTCTAATTCTAACTCTGCCTGTGTCAGGTGGGTGCAGGACTTGCCATTTCCCAGTGAGAGGAATCTCACTTCAGAAGATCCACTTACACTGACTGGGCAGGCTGTATTGAGGCTACTGACAAACTTACTGGCACGCCAGCTGTGGAGACCACCATGCCTGTTAAGGCAAAATCTACTAACTAGGCCACAATTGCAGGGGGTCCCTCTTACATGTATATTAGTAATATTGTTCAACATAGAGGCCTAGACAATCAACTTTAGCCTGACAGTAAGGCGCTTGTACACAGTAAAAATAGCATGCTATGCAGGAAGGCTTTGGGGCATGTTTTAAGAAAAGATTCTTTAAGAGATTTTTGCACAGGCTTGCAAAAAATGAATGTGCATACAAATGTGCATTGTATGCACATTTGTATGCACATTCATACAGGCTTGCATACATTCATACAGGCTTGCAAAAAATGAATGTGCATACAAATGTGCATTGTATGCACATTTGTATGCACATTCATACAGGCTTGCATACATTCATACAGGCTTGCAAAAAATGAATGTGCATACAAATGTGCATTGATTTTCTCCAATTAAACCCCTGCTTCTTTTCTACGATCCAAGTTATATTACTCCCCTGTTTTATTGTAACTGCATTCCTTAGCCTCCTCTTGTTTAATGTTTTATTACTACTATTATTATCATTATTCTATTATTACTAAGATCAATGTTATTTGTTGCCTCTTGTTCCTTATCCACTTGTTAATTGTAAACCGACATGATGCATTATTTATTGTGAATGCTGGTATAGAAAAACTTAAAATAAATAAATAAATAAATGAAGGAAAGCCTATGGAAACATAGGGTTAGTGAGCTGACTACACCAATACACTTCCTGTTAGGAGAATGCCTCACTCACACATGCAGAACATAAACAGACCCTCACCAAATACAGAATTGAGCGATCATAAAGTAGAAATACAAACACACAGACACAAACTGAACTGGAAACCACAAGAAGCCACTCTATGCAGTGCAACAATGAATAAGCAGAACCATCACCATTCCTCAAATATCAAATAAAATTCATAATCATAATACTAAAAACATATTTCAAAAAAGCTGATGAATAAAAGATCGAATAATTAAAAAGTCATATATAAATTTTTTTCAATATCCCAAACATCAATAAAATATTTCAAAACAGCAGACATAGCAAATAACACCTGAGAAATAAAACTAAAGGATTAAAAAAGTTTACACTCCATACCTCGGAACTTTTGATTTCCAGTCACCCTGACATTGTGGTCATTTAGTGTAAGTGGGATACACAAACTTTTCCACACACACACACACGTCTCCAGCTCCTCTTGGGTTGAGATCTACCAGCAGCGTCAGACCTTCATCTTCAATTCAGTTGCTGGTAGGTTGGAATCCACCTGCAGCCCCACTCATCCCAGGCAGACAGGGTCCATGGGCCATTCCTCCTCTACTGCTACTTGCCAGCCTGTACATTCTTCTTTGTAGAGAGCAGCCATTCTACAGTTAGCACATAAGAAATTGCCATACTGGGTCAGACAAAGGGTTCATCAAGCCCAGCATACTGTTTCCAACAGTGGCCAATCCAGGCTACAAGTACCTGGCAAGTACCCAAAAACTAAGTATATCCCATTCTACTGATGCTAGTAATAGCAGTGGCTATTTTCTAAGTCAACTTGATTAATAGCAGGTAATGGACTTCTCCAAGAACTTATCCAAACCTTTTTTAAACCCAGCTACACTAACTGCACTAACCATATCCCCTGGCAACAAATTCCAGAGTTTAATTGTGCATTGAGTGAAAAAGAACTTTCTCTGATTAGTCTTAAATGTGCTACTTGCTAACTTCTTGGAGTGCCCTCTAGTCCTTCTGTTATGCGAAAGTGTAAATAATCAATTCACATCTACTCATTCAAGACCTCTATCATATCCCCCCTCAGCTGTCTCTTCTCCAAGCTGAACAGCCCTAACCTCTTCAGCCTTTCCTTACAGGGGAGCTGTTCCATCCCCTTTATCATTTTGGTCATCCTTCTGCATCGCAACTATATCTTTTTTGAGATGCGGCGACAAGAATTGTACACAATATTAAATGTGCGGTCTCACCATGGAGCGATACAGAGGCATTATGACATTTTCCATTTTATTCACCATTCCCTTTCTAATAATTCCCAACATTCTGATGCTTTTTTGACTACCACACACACTGAGCCGAAGCTTTCAAAGTATTATCCACTATGATGCCTCGATATTTTTCCTGGGTAGTAGCTCCTAATATAGAACCCAACATTGTGTAACTACAGCAAGGCTTATTTTTCCCTATATGTAACACCTTGCACTTGTCCACATTAAATTTTATCTGCCATTTGGATGCCCAATTTTCCAGTCTTGCAAGGTCCTTCTGCTAAGTATCACAATCCACTTGTGATTTAACTACTCTGAATAATTTTGTATCATCTGCAAATTTGATAACCTCACTTGTCTTATTTCTTTCCAGATCATTTATAAATATATTGAAAAGCACCAGTCCAAGTACAGATCCCTGAGTCACTCCACTGTTTTACCCTTTTCCACTGAGAAAATTGACCATTTAATCCTACTCTGTTTCCTGTCTTTTAACCAGTTTGTAATCCACGAAAGGACATCGCCTCCTATCCCATGACTTTTTAGTTTTCTTAGAAGCCTCTCATGAAGGACTTTGTCAAACGCCTTCTGAAAATCCAAATACACCACATTTACCGGTTCACCTTTATCCACATGTTTATTAACCTCTTCAAAAAAATGAAGCAGATTTGTGAGGCAAAACTTCCCTTGGCTAAATCCATGTTGACTGTACCATTAAACCATGTCTTTCTATATGGTCTACGATTTTGATCTTGAGAATAGACTCCCCAATTTTTCCAGCACTGAAGTCAGGTTCACTGGTCTATAGTTTCCCGAATCACCCCTGGAGCCCTTTTTAAATATTGGTGTTGCATTGGTCACCCTCCAGTCTTCAGGGACAATGGATGATTTTAATGATAGGTTCCAAATTTTAACTAATAGATCTGAAATTTCATTTTTTAGTTCCTTCAGAACCCTAGGATACATACCATCCAGTCCAGGTGATTTGCTAATCTTAATTTGTCAATCTGGCTTACTACATCTTTGAGGTTCACAGTGATTTGCTTCAGTTCATCTGACTCATCAAAAAGCTGTTAAAAGCAGCTGACCCAAATTTATGATCTTTAATAACAAGTTTAAGGAAAAGTATATATGTGATGGCATTCTAGACCAATTAAAAAATTTAGAAAGAGAAATACAGGCTGGCAGAAGAGATCTGGAGCAACATTCTAGAGGAGATGCACAAGATGGACTGAATCAAATCATGGTGAACCTAGAAGATGTGGTAGACCTGATTGACAAACTGAAGTTAGTAAATCACCTGGACCGGATGGTATACACCCCAGGTTCTGAAGGAACTAAAAAATGAAATTTCATACCTATTAGTAAAAATGTGTAACCTATCATTAAAAACATCCATTGTACCTGAAGACTGGAGGATAGCTAATGTAACCCCAATATTTAAAAAGGGCTCCAGGGGCGATCCGGGAAACTACAGACTGGCTAGCCTGATTGCAGTGCCAGGAAAAATAGTGGAAAGTGTTCTAAACATCAACATCACAGAATATATAGAAAGACATGGTTTAATGGAACAAAGTCAGCATGGCTTTACCCAAGGCAAGTCTTGCATCACAAATCCTGCTTCACTTTTTTTAAGGAGTTAAACATGTGGATAAAGGTGAACCGGTAGATGTAGTATACTTGGATTTTCAGAAGGCGTTTCTAGGAAAAGTAAAAAGTCATGGGATAGGTGGTGATATCCTTTCATGGATTGCAAACTGGTTAAAAGACAGGAAACAGAGTAGGATTAAATGGACAACTTTCTCAGTGGAAGGGAGTGGGTAGTGGAGTGCCTCAGGGCCTTACTTTTCAATATATTTATAAATGATCTGGAAAGAAATACGACGAGTGAGAGAATCAAATTTGCAGAGGATACAAAATTGTTCAGAGTAGTTAAATCACAAGCAGATAGAGATAAATTGCAGGAAGACCTTGTGAGACTGGAAAATTGGGCATCCAAATGGCAGATGAAATTTAATGTGGATAAGTGCAAGGTGATGCATATAAGGAAAAATAACCCATGCTATAGTTACACAATGTTAGGTTCCATATTAGATGCTACAACCCAAGAAAGAGATCTAGGCATCATAGTGGATAACACATTGAAATCGGTTCAGAATGTTGGGAATTTATTAGAAAGGGAATGGTGAATAAAACGGAAAATGCCATAATGCCTCTGTATCGCTCCATGGTGAGACCTCACCTTGAATACTGTGTACAATTCTGGTCACCGCGTCTCAAATTGCAATGGAGAAGGTACAGAGAAGGGCTACCAAAATGATAAGGGGAATGGAACAGCTCCCCTGTGAGGAAAGACTAAAGAGGTTAGGACTTTTCAGCTTGGAGAAGAGACGGCTGAGGCGGGATATGATAGAGGTGTTTAAAATCATGAGAGGTCTAGAATGGTTAAATGTGAATCGGTTATTTACTCTTTCGGATAATAGACTGGGGGGCACTCCATGAAGTTAGTATGGGGCACATTTACAACTAATCGGAGAAAGTTCTTTTTTACTCAACGCACAATTAAACTCTGGAATTTGTTGCCAGAGGATGTGGTTAGTGCAGTTAGTATAGCTGTGTTTAAAAAAGGATTGGATAAGTTCTTGGAGGAGAAGTCCATTACCTGCTATTAATTAAGTTGACTTAGAAAATAGCCAAGGCTCTTACTAGCAACGGTAACATGGAACAGACTTAGGTTTTGGGTGATTGCCAGATTCCTATGGCCTGGATTGACCATTGTTGGAAACAGGATGCTGGGCTTGATGGACCCTTGGTCTGACCCAGTATGGCATGTTCTTATGGCCTTATGTTCTTAAGAAACAGCCAGAGCAATTACAGGGAAGAAATGAGATAGTGAATGAGGATGAGCTATGTAATGAGGGTACAGGAGCAATTAAGGAATGACAGAAGAAAGGCATCAGAACTAAGGAGCAAGAGCGAGATAAAACTGAGGAGCTGGTGGTTGATTTGCTGACTTGTATGGAAATATATATGCTGGGATTGTTGTGGGTGCTGTCCCACTGCCTGAATAAGTTCTCAACACCAAGAGTTTGCAAAGAGGAATTCTTTTAGTGAGATTTTACAAAGCAATGCGGAATACCACATCAGAGTAAAGTATGTGTAGAACTCAAGGCTCAGAAGCTGTGCTGCAAGTTTGTCACCATCTCTAAACCTGCCCACCATGGATTAAATCCTTTTATTTGCATAGTATCTTTTAGTTGGTTAATACTCTTATCGCATCTCAATTATGCTAATATTGCATTCTTGTAGGTGTTATGATTGCTTGCAAGTTGAGGCAGAAGGAAAACTTCATGCTGACCCTTGACATACTTTAACGTTCTGACCGACCTTTTGGCATGCTTTAGAATTCCGAGCAACTAAAAAATCTCTTTACATTTTTATTTGAATTTTTTTTTCTTAAAAAGACTTTGTCCCTGGTTTCTGATTTCTAGTTTAGTTTTAATTTTGAAAATGAACTAGGTTTTGGCTCTCCTTCTCTTTTTTCTGTTTATAACAGCATTTTCGCCTGTAAGGAAATTAACCTTTTCACTTGTATGAGAATTTTGATGAAAATCTTGTCTCTCAGAAATTATTTTCAGTTTGAAGAGACTGGTAAATCGATGCCAGTAACAGCTACCGGTAAGACTCTTTAGAATTCCAACAACCTTGGCAGTTTTCACAGCTCTAATCGGTTCAATCTTATTATGCTGCCATTATCATATCTTTCTGCTGCTTCACCCAGACTCACTAGTCTGTCTCCCTAGATGCGCACTTGCAGGATCCAGGAGAGGAAAAAACTGCCTAAGCCAGTGATATTCAGCATTTTTCAAGCAGGGGCTGTTTTGGGGAAAAACAATTTCCATGTGAGAGCCAGAGAAAGCAATTGGTGCCCTGGGCAGAGGAGAGTGCCCGTCCAATGACACGGCTGGCTTGGGGTTTATCCTCTGAAAATGTGGCCAGCTTGGCTACTTCAATGCATTAACTGCAGCTCCTTGGAACTGAATCTGCCCCCCCCCCCCCCCCTGTCATCCAATCCACTCTCCCTTGACCCCATCCCTGCCAGTCTCAACCCTCATCTGCCTCTTACCAGTCAGCCTCTCATCATCTTGTCTCTCGCCTTTGACTTCTCCAGGGTCTTTCTGCTAATGGCATCTCTGGAACAGCGGCTTTTTTTTTTTTTTTTTTTTTTTCTGGCCCCTACCTCACTGCTGTTAATGAGCTTTTTAGCCATGCGGTGCCCAAACTCCTGCACTATTTTCACATTCTCACGAAATTAGCTTGACAGTTTGGGCACTGCATGGCTAAAACTCACTGAGAATTGCATGGTGTGGAGGCAGTGTCGACAGCAAGCTGCCTGAAAAGGTGGAGGGGGAGAGTCAGAGAGCTGCACTTAGGCCCAGTTGATCCCAGACATTACAATGAAGATTATGCTGATACTTTTTTTTTTTGGGTAAGATCAATAAGGCAACATGTATAAAGGGACTATTTATGGATGTCTCATAATAAATTGTATACAATATTGCGCAGCGAAAATGTTATTACTGAGAGAGTTCTACCAATAAGGACACAAGGCCAGAAGCAAAGGAGACAATTATATAGAGAAAAATACTCATGGAAATGTTGCTGAATACTTCAAAGAGAAAAATTCAAAATCTCAAGCTGAAATATGCTGCCCAAACAGAAGCTGATCTTACATTCATATGCTCAAAATAGCTGCAGAGATATGAAGAAAATAGGAAAGATATCAAAATATTTAGACATAATCCGCAGCAATTCTATAGGGAACTGGAAAACAACTTAGTGCAGTTAAAACCCCCACAGACTAAAGCTGAAACAGAAGAGTTTTGCAGAGCTTTATGAAGGCCCTAGAGAGCAGTGGTTCTCTCAGGACACGGCTGACTGATGTTGGTGTGCCACGGTGAACACAGGACCGACATGGAGCTAAAATGTAAGCATAGAATCTGCTTCCACAGGAACCCCATCCTCCAACACTTTCCCCATGCTGATTCAGGTATCATTTCAGTAATAGCAACATAAACTCTTTACTACAGGTGCAATGGGAAAAAAACCTCGTGGCTACGCACGTATCTTATAAAATACGGCGTACTTTTTAAAGATCTACCTCAATGACCACAGGTTGCTGAGAGAAAAGACCAGTAAAAAATACAATAGGAAATAAAAAGTGATTTTGAAAAAAGCTTTCACAGTGCAGAATAAAATGCAAGCTATCAACTTTCAGATCCTGCATTCTCCCATAGTTTTGGAATAGTAGACTGGTCTGATAAGTTGGATATAAGAACAAGGAAGCTGCTTCCTGATTCTCAGGTAATCTATAAGAATGGGTGCATGCTGATGGCAGTATAACCCTTATAAGCACTACTGCTAGAGGCCTTCAAGCATACCTGATAGCATCGACAGGTCATAATACTCAAAACGTGCTGAAGTAGGAAAGGAAATGGCCAAGCTTGGACCATCATTTTGGTGCGTGAAAAGAGTGACAGTTTGCCAGCAGATGGTTGGCAAAGCAAGAGAACCTCTTTAAAGAATCTGACCAGCAGACAAGGAAAGGCAATTTGCAAAGGTGCAAAAGCAGCAGGAAATGCTTCAGAAACCTCATGTGGATCAAGAGCAGACTTGGGGAATGGGTGTGTTTTTAGATCTGAAGATGCAACTTGATCATTGCAGCATAGGATAGTGAGTTGCAGACAAGATTTACAGCCAGCATAAGAAAAAATTTGGTAAAACAGATAAATCCAATTTCTGTAAAACTGAATTAGAAACGTTACCATCCCTGTACCAGAAAAGCACTAGGATCATGACCCTGAGAAAATTGTAGATAATTAAGATGTGATCATTTGAGACATCCTCATAGCAACAGATAAAAAGCTTTGCCAAAAAAAACAGATAGTGGTAAAGGAGAAAAGCACAAGAACAGCATTGCTGAAAGAAGTGTCAGTACCAAGCGACTATTCTGTGCATTGTGTGGAGGGAGGGGGAGAGTATTGAACAATTTTATTTATTTTTATTTAAACGTTTTTATATACCGTCATTAAGTTATTCACCATCATAACGGTTTACAATAGGGCACCTATATCAAAGGAAAATATATCTCATAATTTACATGGGTGGTGCCATTAGAATTCGGTAACAAATATGAGTTTATATCAAAAGACATTACTGTGGATGAGTGAGTAGAGTTTCATTCTGAAGGTTGACTATAGTTAAAATAGGTTGAACTAATTCCATTAGGGGCTGGAAAATAGTCGTTGGTTGCTTTATGCCGCTTATCTTTAACTTCATTTAATTTCCTGCTTCGTTCTCCTTCTTGAAGGCTTGTTTGAAAAGCCAGGTTTTGAGTTGCGTTTTGAAAAATGTATGATTGCTCTGTAGTCTGAGGTCAAGGGGCATGGAGTTCCATATTGTGGGTCCGGCTAGAGATAATGCGCGATCCCTCACCTGGGTGAGTCTTGCTGTTTTTATGGATGGAATGGGTAGAAGTGCTCTGTTTGCTGATCTTAGATTTCTGTGTGGAACGTGTACTTTAAGTGCTGTGTTCAGCCATTCTGCTTTTTCGTCGTGGATGAGTTTGTGTATTAAGCACAGTGCTTTGAATTGTATTCTTTGTTCTATAGGTAGCCAATGTAGAGCGGCAAGTGTATCGGATATGTGATCTCTTTTTTTGCTTTTTCCAGTGAGAATTCTAGCTGCAGCATTTTGTAAAATCTGTAGTGGTCTTATTGTAGTGTTGGGTAGGCCTAGTAGCAGAGCATTGCAGTAGTCTGTGCTTGCAAATATCAGAGATTGAAGAACAGTGCGAAAGTTTGGTAGGGATAGTAATGGCTTAAGTTTTCTGAGTATCATGAGTTTAGCATATCCTTCTTTTACCTTTAGAGATATGTGTTTGAGGTTTAGTTCATTGTCAATAATTACTCCGAGATTGCGCACTTTCTTAGTTAAGTCAATTTGTTTGCTGTTATTGATCAATATTGGAGTTTGTGTGATATTCAGGCTTTTCCTTTCAATGCAGTCAGAAACCAAGAAAATGTGGCAAAAGAATACAGAAATGTATTTTTATCAGATTTTCTATACAGTCATTCAGACATGCCATCACAACGGTTTACAATTTTTAAGTAAAATATACATAAGATAAAATCGTGCATAAGATATAAGAACCATTTAAAACATATACTATCATTAATCGAATGTAGATGAAAAGAAAATGACTGTAAAATAGTATAAAAGAACTAAAAGTAATAGTATTGGGTGCCAATGGCCTATTTTAAAAGAGAAAAATCCAGGTGCATCTAGAAGTTGTCTGTGCATAGAAGAACTTATGAATTTCCGAAAGAAGCTCTGACACAATGCAAGTATTAAAGGCATTAGCAGTGAATTTCAGTGAGAATCATATTCAACATACCCTGGCTTATGAATGAGGCTCATTCCTGTCAAGGTGTGTGCAAAATTAACCCATTTGGAGATTGTATCCTGAGCAATTGTTACTTGGAGCATAAGAAATGCCAGGCTAAGTCAGACCAAGGTCCATCAAGCCCAGTGGTCAGTGTGGGTCACAAGTATGTGGCAGATCCCATAAAGCAGACTTTTTTTTTTTTTTTTTTCCGCTGTTACGCTTGGGGATAGCATTGGCTTTTCCTGGGCTACCTGTCTAATGCTTTGTGGACCTTTCCTCCAGGAACTAATCCAAACCTCGCTGTGCTAGTCACTGTGCCCATGTCTCTAACAGCGTATTCCGTAGCTTGATTGTGTGCTGACTGAAAAGGTACTTTCTACAAATGTTTTAAATCTGTTGGTCGATTCATGGAGTTGTTCCCTTGTTTTTAGTATTTGAAAGGGTAATTCACCATCCCATCGTATCTCCTTTCAGTCCTCATTTTCAAGCTGAAGAGCCCTCACCTGAATATCCTCTCTCAGGGCCCAGTGTAACACTCAGCAGACCGCACACATTCCCCTGCAGCTGTCCACATGTTTTTGTGGCCGTATTCCACTCTCAATCCAGCAAGGAGCTTTTTGCACACAGGAAAATGTGCGTGTATAACTGCGTTTTGGATCGTCCCCATGCATGGAAATCCAATGCTAAAGAAGGCATTAGCTATAGCTCTCCTCCAATGCAGAGGTGTGTAAGCTTTAACCCATATTTTGTTAATTCCTGGTCAGAGTAAAGTTCCTGCGGCCAGTGATAGTCTATGGGCCTGAGCCTTGGAGTTCTTGTACTGTATGCACAGAAAACCATGATCTGTTCACCTACATCACTCTCCTTTCTAAGTTAAAACGAGCACTCAGCCTGTGGAAAAGGCTGAGCTCTCAATTTAAGTCCAGGTTTGTGTACACATTTTCAAGCCAATACACTTAACTCCCCGTGCATTAGCATGCCATTAGCTTACTGCATCTGGAGTTAATGCAGACGCACAAAAAAAAATGTTTTAAGAAACTGTGTGGCCTTTTGACACACAGTTATTTGCTTGGTGGTTTGCTCATCTTATCAATTGGAGCTCTGGGAAAAGGTGAGGAATGAGGTGCTAGAGCGGGGAGCAGGTGAAGGAATGGGTGCTTGCTGGGTATCCCACTCCTGCACTGTACTTAGTTTTAGCACGTTTGACTTGTGAGATGAGATCTTTGGGTTTGGATTTTGTAAACTCAATTCTTGCAAGTCGGTTCAGTAATGCTTATGTTATGCGTCAACACTTCCTCTTGGAATCAACAGTACACCTGAGCATTACAAACTATTAAGATAATTGGACATGACTGCTTGCCATCAATTATAACCAAACTAGTGGTTTTACTTGTGTGTTCGTGCATGGCACTCAGTAAACAAGCTGCTGATGGGGTTTATCTGTTGTATGAGAGCTAATGGCCCTACATTTTTGTCCAACAAGCATAGCTGGTACCCAGGGGGCAGAGGCTTCAGCTCATTGCAGGGTTAACCAGCTGGATGTAGCTCAGATATGTAAACTTAGAATGAGCCACTATTCTAAGTGGGCGTCTGCTGTGGTTTGGAATACGTTACCTATTAGTGTGCGGGGTAAGTTAAATTACTTGAGATTCTAAACATAAAGCCCAATTATTTCCATTGGAGACAAGGCAAAGGCTATATTTGGAGGGTGGGGGGGTACTTAAATTCTAGCTATAACCTTTTTTTAGGGGGATAGCTGGGAAGGTGGTAAATAAGGAGCGTGGGAGAGTTTGAGCAGATGCAACAAGGGCTCGTCAGATTTGTGTTGGATATTTATTTTTCTTTTTATATAATGTGCTCATAGTTTGAATATTGTTTTTATGCATTTTATGATGTGATATTGTACACCACGTGTCTTGTACAGAGTATGTGATCTATAAATTGTTTAAATGGTGGTAGCTGACAGATTCTCATGGCTGTAATGTGTATTTAATGTCTATCAGTAAACCATCATTACTGTAACTCATCACTTTCATCGGTAATAAGCAATTGTTAATGACTGAACTGATTGGCTTCTTATCCCAGGCATGACAATGACAGATCAAAAACCAACAGCTTCCATGGACTAGTTATTCTAAAATATTGGATCAAATACCACAGGCACAAAGTAGAAAACATTTTTCTAAAGAGATCACAGCTGTCAAACCATTTTCTTTTAAAAACCTCTTCTATCAGGAATCACTGTAGATATTTTGGAGAGCACGAAGTAGTTGCAAGCGTACTGTGACTGCTATAAATATTTTGCTTCTTCGTTCTCTAACTTCTGGTATGGTGAAACATTTTTTGCACTTTGGCTGAAAATCCTCCAGCGCAGTCTGTTCTTTACTCAGGATGTATAACTGGGGGGTATTTGATGTTTTCTGGAGCAGACTTTGAGACGTGGTCTGTGTTCTGCCTTCCAAAACAGAAGCACCAGTCCCCAAGGAGCATGATCCTCCAACCATCTTGAAGTCCATTTAAATCCCTTCCTGACAGGGAAAGCATTCAGAATCCCTTTCCATCACCTTTTGACCCATTCTATATTTAAAACTGAGATTAGTTATGAACTCCTGGGCTATTCATGTGCATATCTAAAAGCAAGATTGTTGTCATCTGATGAGACAACTGTCACCACATCTCAAAAAAGATATGGTTGCGATGGAGAAGGTACAGAGAAGGGCGACCAAAATGATAAGGGAATGGAACAGCTCCCCTATGAAGAAAGGCTGAAGAGGTTAGGGCTGTTCAACTTGGAGAAGAGACGGCTGAGGGGGGGATATGATAGAGGTCTTTAAGATCATGAGAGGTCTTGAACGAGTAGATGTGAATCAGTTATTTACACTTTCGGATAATAGAAGTTAGCATGTAGCACATTTAAGACTAATCGGAGAAAATTCTTTTTCACTCAACGCACAATTAAACTCTGGAATTTGTTGCCAGAGGATGTGGTTAGTGCAGTTAGTGTAGCTGTGTTTAAAAAAAGGTTTGGAGAAGTCCATTAACTGCTATTAATCAAGTTTTCTTAGGGAATAGCCACTGCTATTAATTGCATCAGTAGCATGGGATCTTCTTAGTGTTTGGGTACTTGCCAGGTTCTTGTGGCCTGATTTGGCCTCTGTTGGAAACAGGATGCTGGGCTTGATGGATCCTTGCTCTGACCCAGCATGGCAATTTCTTATGTTATATTCTTTTAAGAACATAAAACGGAAGTAATTTCTTATGTTCTATGTGATTTAAAAAAAAAATAAAAAATTCCATGATTCAAGAGAGCCACAGTGAAGATCCAAAGGCGCTGCAACCCAATAGAGGTCAATCTTATAAATTACTAGAAACAAAGTGTTTGTGGTGTTCCTGCTTGCCAGTTTTAACACACCCTCTGCTTTCAGTGTCACACCCAGGCATAACACAGGAAAGGGCGTTTTATCCTGTGGATAAGAAAAGGTATAAGATTGCTGGAGGAACTACTGATAGAAAGGGCAAATCAGAAGCTGCGCTTTCCTCCTGACACTGTCCTTTCTGGCTTGGTATCTGGGTATAAATATGAGAATTGCAACTCCCAGAAAACAGCCTCAACAGAACAGAAAAAAGTTGCATTGCTTATTTTATTTATTTAAAAGTTTTTATATACAGTCATTAAGTTATTTACCATCATAACTGTTTACAATAGGGCACATATATCAAGGAAAATATAGCTCATACATTACATAGAGGGTGCCATTATTATTCGGTAACAAAAACACATTAAGTATAATATGGTTTATGATGTGGAATTTACATTAATGAAATTCTCATGGAAGATTTGTTTTATTGCTATTCAACCTGTCAGTTTGACTACAATTAGAGGGATAAAATAATTTCCAGGTAGCTGGGTGCTCTGTCTGCTTATCCTTATTTGCTTGCGCCGTTCTCTTTATTGAAGGCTTGTTTGAAGAGCCAGGTTTTGAGGTGTGTTTTGAAAAGTTTGATTTCTCTGAAGTCTTAGATCGAGGGGCATAGTGTTCCATAATATGGGACTGGCCAGGGACAGTGCATGTTCCCTAACCTGGGTTAGTCTTGCTGTTTCAATTGATGGAATAGTTAAGAGAGCTTTGTTTGCTGATCTTAAATTTCTATGTGGGACATGTATTCGAAGTGCTGTGTTCAGCCATTCTGCTTTTTCGTCATGGATTAGTTTTGTGTATTGTGCAAAGAGCTTTGAACTGTACTCTTTGTTCTATGGGTAGCCAATGTAGTTCGGCTAGTGTATCTGTGATGTGATCTTTTTTACCTTTTCCAGTGAGAATTCTAGCTGTGGAGTTTTGTAATATTTGCTGTGGTCTTATTGTAGTGTAGGGTAAACAAAGTAGTAAAGCATTACAGTAGTCGGTGCTAGCAAATATCAGAGATTGAAGCACTGTGCAAAAGTTTGGCAGCGATAGTAATGGTTTAAGTTTTCTGAGTATCATGAGTTTAGCATACCCTTCTTTAAACTTTAGTGTTATGTGCTGTTTGAGGTTTAGCTCTGTGTCAATTATTACTCAGAGGTTGCATATTTTCTCGGCTAATTCAATTTTTTGGTTACTCTTAAGAGTTATTGGAGTTCGTGTAATGTTCATGCTCTTTCTAAGTGTATGAATTCAGTTTTATCTATGTTAATTATCAGCTCCATTTGGTTTAGTAGTTTTATGTCTAGATACATAATGGCTAAACTTATTGTTTTTTCAATAGTATCCTCAATTGGTAGGATTAATTGAATGTCATCTGCGTAAACATAGTGTATGATTCCTAGTCCTGCGAGGAGATGGCATAGTGGAAGTAGATATATGTTAAAGAGTCGCTGAGAGTGCCGACCCTTGTGGAACTTCTGTTTTTAGGGTAATTGTTTTCAGATAGTGTTTTTAATTTGTACTTGAAATGTTCTGTTATTTAGATATGACCTGAACCATGTGATTGTTTTACCATGTAGTCCTATTTCTTCATGTCTTTTTATTAGAATTTTGTGATTCACTGTGTCAAATGCTACTGATAAATCCAGTAATACCAGAATGTAATGTTTTCCGCTGTCGAATCCTCTTAGTATATTATCTGTTAGTGCGAGTAGGAGAGTTTCAGTGCTGTAGTGCTTATGGAAGCCATATTGTGATGGGTAAAGGATATTGTTATTATCTAAGTGCTCAGTTGTTTTTGTACTGTTTTTTTTCAATTAATTTAGCCATTAGAGGTAGGTTGGAAACTGGTCTATAGTTCGCTAGTGTTAGGGGGTACATGGTTTTTTTTTCTTTAGTATTGGTTTGATTGCTCCTTTCAGTATTTCTGGCATGTGACCTTCTTCGAGGGAGGAGTTTATAATTTTTGCAAAAGTTGGAGCGGTGATGTCAGCTTTTTTCTTTCAACTCTGGGTAATGTATCTATTTGGTGTGGGGTGGGGTTAAGCTAACTAACAGTGAGGTCAAGAACTTGATTAGACATCTCATCAAATTCGGACCATTGTGTCGCGTCTCTTGTACATTTTAATCTCTTGTTTGGGTGTCTTTGGTATTTTGGTTCACAGGTTCTCAATTTTATCATTAAAAAAATCTGGCTATTTCATTGCTTCTGTTTTCGGGTAAGTTATCTGGGGAGATTGTAGTATCCTTGAGATTGTCAACTATTTTGAAAAGGGTTCTAGGGTTGTTCATGTATTTTTCTATCTTTGTGCTAAAGTACGTCTTTTTGGCTTCGAGAATTGATTTTTTTGTAGTATGCTAGTTGTTAACTGTATTGTCAGGTGATCAGCTGTTTTATTGTTCCAAATTTTTTCTTTTTTCCTAAGTTTTTGTTTCAATTCCTTTGTGTTCGGTGTACCATGGGTTTTTTTGTTTTGATTCCTTTGCGTGTATGGGTTTTTGGGGGTTTATGTTATCCACTAATTTATTAGTCATGTTGATCCAGGCTGTTGCTGTATTGCTGTCAGGGTAATTAAATGATTTAAGTTCATCTTGTAACTTGTCTTTCAGTATTAAATGGGGGGGGGGGGAGGGGCGGTAGGTTGGTTCTTTTTTGGTATTTCTGTTGCATTTGCAAATGATAGCGTAGATTGAATAAGGAGGTGATCAGACCAAGGAATTTGTGTATAGCTTGTGTTTGTTTCTTCAAGGTGGCTGGTGTTTATGAATGTGAGATCTAGGGAGTGTCTGGCTCTGTGTGTGGGTTTGTCTGTAATTAGTTTAAACCCAAGTGCATTCATTGCATCTAATAATGTCTGTCAGGTATTGGATGGGGGGTATTGTGTCCATGTGAAGATTGAAATCCCCTAGTACCATGGTGGGTTTTGCTGTATTTAGGTGAGCTGGGAAAATTCAATTAAAGGTGAGATGTTTAATTCTAGTAAACTGGGTGGACAATATAAGAGGCAGATTTGAATATTACAAGTTTCAAAGATGGCGATTTCATGATTAGCCGGAGGTGAAGATGGATTGCAATTTACATTTGAATTGTTTTTCTATAATTAGTAGTAGTCCACCACCTCTTCTGTTTGTTCTGGGAATTGAGAAGATCTCATAATTTTTGTTCACTAATTGATTGTTTATGACTGTATCAGACTTTTTCAGCCAGGATTCCGTTATTGCTATGAAATTTGGTTTAATATCAAATAGTAGGTCTGTGATTACAGGGAACTTTTTTGAAACTGACTGTGCATTAACTAATAAAAATGTTAGTGTCAAGAGTTTGTTCACATTAGAATGGCTGTTTTAATTTGGATGAAGTTATTCGAGTTGCTAATTTTTCTTTTCTTTTGGGTTGTTCCGATTGTTTGTTATATGTGGGTGTCTGAGTCCATACTTACCTTTGTTGCAGCAGACCTGGATTAGTTGTCTTTCTACTGTCGGTATCCATGTTGGCTTTGTATGAGGAGGATTTATACTGTTTGGTCTATCCCTTCTTGGGTCGAACAAAGGGGCATGCGACGCCGGCGCATGGCGCCTCTGGTCAGGCTGGCGCTCTTTTTATACCCCCCCGGCGCGCATAGAAGAATATGCTACTAGTAATCACTCTGTCTCAACAATGGTTTGCCATATCGTTGATTCTGAATTGCTTTAGGCTATTTGTTCCTGGTATAGCCCTTGTCCCAGTCCGGTCCTGGATCGGGACAACTACACCAGGAACAGGCCTCATGAACACGTGAGGTTCCTGCACTAGGGGAGGAGAGGGCTGGAGACTGAACGTCAAGGCCCTCTGTTTCCTCTCGCCAGGGCTCTTCTGCACATCAGTCCAGTCAAAGCAAAAAAACAAAACTGCATTTTCAAAACAAGTTATTTACTGGCACTGATGGCAGGTAAAACAGATAGATATAAAACAAAGTAAAGCAAAGTAAAAAAAAAAAAAAATAAAAAAAAAATATATATATATATATATATAATTTTTCAGCAATATGCTGTACTCCCATGCAAGTCTGCTCTTGGGGAAAGGAACCCTTCCTCCTTCCTTTGGCTTTTCCCTTGTAGCTATGTAAGGCAGTTGTCCTTTCTTTTCCTCAGACTCTTCTCTGGCACCGGTGAACTTCTGGCTCACTGTTCTCTCCTCCGACAAGCACTCTTAACAGGACCCTTCCTTAGCTGGGCAATTCTTTTTGCAAACTCCCACAAGGACAGTACCCTCTGCAATCCACTTCTCCAAGAACTCTCTCAGGGGAAGATGAGACGTATTGGCTTAACCTCTCCTCCCGAGACTCCTTCCTTCCATGATGACCTGGGTAACTGCAGCTTGGATCCCCAGATAGGATCTTTTCTCCTTGAAAGCTTGAGCAGCTGCACCCCAGTCACTCTGTTGAAATAGGAATACGTCTACTTCGCAGCTCTCCATTGAGAGAAGGTGCTCCCTTACCCCCCCTTCCTGTGGAGGAACTAGGCCCTAGTGGTACCCTCTGTGAAGAGATGGGTGCCATCAGACTGCTGGCTGCATAGAATTCTCTCAGGAATCCTGCTGCTGTCTGCTTTTCTCTCTGAATTTGTCACAGGGGCACAGCAATTTTATCAAATTAATTGCATCACCCACTGGGACATGCCTACCTATACGGACAACACTTGCAAGGAGGATCTGAGACAACTGATCCTACACTACCATGATACCAGGTCTGTTGAGATCTATATGACCATAATAGTTAAAAACAATTCCATGAGTAAGGGGCAAATTTGGGGGACCAGCCATGCTGAGTTATAGGTAACATGGCATGATTGGTTTGGTGCATACCTAGGCCAATGCCATACAGTGCACTCAGCAGAGCACACACCATTACGTGTGCTTGGATGCGTGTTTTACATGCATGTCCAAAACCCCTTGTGCAGTAAGGGGATTAATGCATAGCTAATAGCACTCATTGCATGTAAATTCATATTGCGGCTATTAGCTGTTACCCCTGATGCAAAACATTGCGGTGCTGCCATAGCATCCATTTTAATGCTGCAAATGTAATACCTGCCTGGGAGCAGGCATTAAAGCATGCGTGCTCAAGGGATGATGGGGGAAAAAACAAAAAATCCTGCTTTCTGTGATTCCTCCTGTTAATTTCCTAGCAATACTAAATAGGAGGAACTACAGAAAACTATGTCCAGCTCAAAGGCTGCTTAAAAAGAAAATCCTGCTTTCTGTGCTCCCTCATAGGGGGAACCACAGAAAGCAGCATCCCCAAGGTCGGGCCCAATCGGAACTTCTGCCGGGAGTAAGTGATGGAATGAATATATTAATATTAAACATCAGGCAATTGATATTAATTTATTCACACCTTTACTTCCTGCTGATTGGTCCATTCACCTTCACATGTCAGTGAAAGAACCAATCCCCTTTCAGAAGGCTGTCCTGAAAGGGGATTGGTCCTTTTCACTGACAGATATCTGTGAAAAGGACCAATCAGGAACAGCCCTGCTGGTGGTGATGGGAGGGAGCTCTGGCCAGGCTGTTCTAGACACATGGACACTTCTGGGCATCTGATACAGAGAGCTAGGGATGCACAAATTACCTATTACACATCCCCTTCAGCGCGGCAGCTTGTCTGCCTATTGCATTGAGCCACCCAATGCTCAATGCAATAGGCAGTGCGTGCGTTCAAAAAACATATGTGCCCAGTTGTGACGCACGTCTTTTATGCGCTGATATTGCATCGGCCTGATGGTGTTCATATCATTGTATTTGTGTTCATTTTTATGAATGTTCATTGTGAAGCCACTCAGTGTTGCAGTGATTTGGGTGGCATATAAATATTTTAAATAAAATTAAATGCAGTTCAGTTCTTATTCCGTATGCCTTCTTGTCACTATCATTATGACTTTTTGAAGAATGCATAGCAACACTTCGCCAATTTTATTGACAGGCATTGTGGATGGTAGTACTTGCTCTGCATTATTTTGAAATACCATACTATACACAGAGTACAGCTCTCTTGAGCAAAAGCATTCTTGAGTTGTTAGATGAGTGGCTAAAAAAATGTTTGTCGGTGGCTCCTGTGTACCAAACTGAGACCACTTGGTTGCAGCAAAGAACATGTTCACTACAGTTTCATTTCTCTTTTATGCCCATTGCAGTGTCTATGCCGTCTTACTGCACATTTTTGTGCATTATCCTTTTTAAAAAGAAATAGCATATTTGCCTATTTTTGTGTGCCTAAGCTTTAATGACCAATTGTTTATAATATTCCATGTCTGTAGTCCTCTATGTATCATCTATGTGTAGCAGGTGCAGGTACCGCTCATGACAAAATGTAAATACCTGCCACAAATAGGAAAAGCTTCACAACTACACAGTGAGGAGGCTTCTATTTCAGAAAAGACGAGCAAAGCAAATTCTAACGGATTCAGGCTCCAGCTCCTGTCTCTTTCCTCAGTATTTTGTCCAACAATTGTTTTCTTTGCTTATTTTTTTCTGATATATTATCCAATCGGTGATGGGATCACCTTTGGCATCCTACCTAATAGTTTTTCATCCTTGGTATGGTGAGAGTTGACTTTCCTTACTTGTGGCAAGTTTTTTTTTTTTGTTGCGAGTAACATTGCTGCTCCAAAGGCTTGTAATTGATCTATTGTTCACAAATCCACGTCCTCCCCTAGGTCTGTTCTGCTCTTTGTAGGTAGATAGTATTTCATAAGTCTTTAGTGCTAGTTTTATTTTACTGTAGCGTAATAACAAAAAAAAATTGTTTATCAAAATTGAAGACTATTTTCAAAAGGGATTTTGCCACCTAATCAGTTAGGCATCTCGATCCCATGATTTAACATGTTCCTGGTGAGGGAGCTGTCTAGTTTCGCTCTGTGAGTATATTTAGACACTTTTAAAGTAGTTGATGCTGGGGGGAATAAACTGTGTGCATATAACTTCCAAATATACATGCATGGTTTCTCCCATAATACTCGGGCAGAGTGCACAGCTTATGTACCACGTACCCCTTCTTTTTTTAAGCTGATTTTCAAAGATACAATCCTAGTTTGGTTTTTCTTTTGCTAAGTGTATAAGGTACAAAAGTCCTTGTGTACTCTGGCACTCTACAGCTTAATGAAAATAGCCCCCAATGTGCAGATGTACTCATTCCCCCTCCCTCTTTAAAGCCCCAGGTATGTGCAGGCAAGAAGATTGCACTGGGACAGAAAATCTGTAATTCTTTTAATAGTCCCGGTTAGTTACAGGACAAAATAATAAATGTGGTAATTCTGGGAGAAGGCTGGCCATCTTTCTTTCTAAAAAGCAAATCTAGGAAGATTACTTCAACTCCACATAACCAAGGGGCTAGTCCTGGTCTCGTTTGATTGTTCTTTGTTGGTCATTTGGTGGCTAAATTTGTATTATGATCCAACTTTTTTTGTATCATGGTAAACTTTTTTTCTCTTAAGTCCTGCCCCCAATTGTAAACTTGTATTGCTTTTAATACGTATAGTAATGAATTTTTTTTTGCATGAAGCTGTCGGCATATTATGTTAATATTTTTTTTAAAACTAAAATTGAAAACAAATGATGTGGCTGTTACCTTCTTCAGTCACCTTTATAGATCTTCAAACTGAATGTGGGCTCTCTTGCCTTCACGTTCCTTCAGTGAGGATGGCAGTAATAAGCCTTTTCTTCTTTCCAGGAACAAGTCCTTTCTCTTCTCTGTGGTCTATGCCACCTTAATATTTGGAGGCCAGCACATCATGAAGGAGAGGCGGAAGTTTGAACTGCGCACGCCTCTGGTCCTGTGGTCTCTGAGCTTGGCTCTTTTTAGGTAATCGCTGATTTTGTGATATTTGCTGTCTGTGACATTGCAGTTAGGGGAGCAAGGTCAACCTACTAATACTCTTTGCATCTGTCTTCAGAGGGAACTAAAATAGGGGGTAAAGTTAGTGAGAAGTTGGGATGAGGTTTGCATGATTTTGATGATCTTGAATAAAATGTTTTGTTTTGTTTTTTGTAACTTCTTTTGTTCCAGTAAAATACATGCAGCATTTTATAGTTTCGCCCTTATAGGCAATGACTGAAAATTAAACAGTTTCCCAACCATTTTGTGCCCAAAGGCAAACGTACATTAATTAAAATGTTGTACGACACACCAGCCTCCATGAAGCAGGCAGTGTGGACGTGGCTCATAGCCAAAAGAGATGGTAGGAAATGGCTGATCTCACTTCCAAAGGATGAGAGTGGCTGAGGGCACAGATGACCCTGTCATGATGGACCAGCTTTCTCTGTATACAAAGGCAGCAGACAAAAGAGCGCAGCCTGTTCACTTAGTTATCTTGGCTGCTGCATGTGGCTACCAGAGCTCCTTCACTGCTGCTACTCCCGAATCTCAGGCAGGCCGATTACAGTAAACAGCGCACTGCTTAACCCGCGGTCGGACGTGTGTCCACTACCCCTTATACAATAAGGGGTTTAGCGCATCCAAAATGTGTGTGTAAACCCCCCAAAACTAATAGCACTCATCACATGCAAATGCATGTTGATGAGGCTATTAGTCAATCGCCCAGATACAGGAAACAAATGTGCGCCTGATCTGCACATTTTACGCTCAGAAATGAATGCGTGCCCAAGAACAGACATTAATTTCTGAGCAAAACAAACGGCCTCTGTATTATCCCCCCTTTTCTATGAAAGAACAAATTACAGATATTGGGGGATCTTGTGGCTTACTGAATAAACTCTGGTGTCTGGTATCCCTTCTCGGGGTAACAACCAAATATAGATTAAAACTCCAACAGGGACAGATACAATCTTTGCTCTTAAACATATGAATTTGTCCATGATATTGTGTTCAATTATTAAAACTTTTCTGCATTTTTCATTGTGAACCACTTTACCCTTCTGATAGTAAAAACAAAATAGTCAAGTCACTGTCCCAAAACTGCCCTTGATAACACAGCCCAACTCGTATGTTAAGAACATAAGAACATGCCATACTGGGTCAGACCATGGGTCCATCAAGCCCAGCATCCTGTTTCCAACAGTGGCCAATCCAGGCCATAAGAACCTGGCAATTACCCCAAAACTAAGTCTATCCCATGTTACTGTTGCTAGTAATAGCAGTGGCTATTTTCCAAGTCAACTCAATTAATAGCAGGTGATGGACTTCTCCTCCAAGAACTTATCCAATCCTTTTTAAACACAGCTATACTCTTTCAACTTAACTTGCTTTTGATGATAGTCTCCAGAAGTTTGAACCGCTAAAGAAAGGAGCTGAGTGCCCGCCCAACATGGATATTGAACCCAGTATCACTGGCACCTGTTGGCTATTTCATAACATGGCTCGATTAGCACAGGCTCCAATGGACTGGGAGATGCATTGGCCTTGTTGCTACTCCAGAAGGGAAATGTCTGAAATCCAAACAGCTTGTAAAAAGTGAATAGGACCTCCCTTCGGTCCTCAATTTGGGCAGAGAGACACTGAGCACTGACGTGAGGAGAGTGGTGTAGATTTGAGTAGGTCCCTATGAAGACAAGAGAATCTATACAGTGTATAAAGGTGAACTGAACCCTGGAGGTTAGGAGTAACCTATGCAAATCTGATCACAGGGAAGGCTCAGGGAGTAGCCTTGCAGCCCAAGGAATAAATGTGAGAGAGTTAATTTTGGACTGTGACTTATTGTGATCTGACCAAGATGGCAAGTAAAGTGGATATGGAAATAGACTGATTCAAACCTACTTTGTGTTAAAATAAATTTCTACTTTTTTGGAGTTTATGCAGTGTTTGGAAGTGTCTGTCTGCAGCGAGTTTAGTCTTACAGCAGATCCTGTCCCCAGCCTGCTCCCTGAGAGACAGACAGAATTTATCCAGTGCTCCCCAAGGCTGGGAAGGTGGCCCCTTGCTACAGGGGTTACAATAATATGAAACTGCTTCCTCTCCAGAAGAGCATTGTGAGATTGCAGACAGATCCAAATTTAAGATTCTGTCCTTGGTTTTTAGAATCGTCCAGTTGGGAGTCCCTAAATATTTGTTCACTTGGTTCAGTTTCTATGAGCTAATCCATACTCTGAGATCATCTCTGCAGGCATTATTAGCTGTCCCTTATTTGACTGGTGTTCATCTGGCCTGTACATGTAGAAAGGTCGCGGCTCATACTGAAACAGATTCTTTATTTTTGTGGAATGATTAAGGATTGGCTATGGTTGTTTTGATCGGCTCGGGAGGGGCATTGGCTGTAGAGGTTGCTCACGATGATCCTGCCTGCTGAAAGGGCCTCTGGAGAAACTTGGGATACAGGTTGGACTTCCACCCACGATTCTCCGCTGCAGAAGCAATGCTGATTCTGTTGGTAAAGTTCTGCAGCAAGCTAGGGTTCACAGGTGGTGGTCGTACCTTATTTTTATAGGGTTTCTTGTTCTGTTGTAGCAATGGATGGATGTGTGTGTGTTGCAGGTGTTCTGGGGGTGCTTGGAGCTTTCTTGATTGGGATTTGGAGGGATTTTAAGATTGTTTATATTGCATGTTGTATACTTTTTCTGATTTTATTATGTAAACTGCTTTGCTATGAAAGGTGAAGTATTAAACAGGATAAATAAATCAGAGTTGGGGGTAGGAGATGGAGGTTTTTAGTAGGGAAGAAAGGGCGGGATGAAGATCTGGAATTCACTGGGAGTGGGCGAGAGGTTTCCAGAGAGGAAGTGGAAATGACCCCTGGGAAAGAAAGGTGGTATGGGAGTTACTGCGGAGGAGTGTAGGATGTGAATCAGAGAGTGAGTGAGGCATATTGGCGGAAGTGCCAAGCTTGGATGGCTACAGGCAGCTCAGTATAAAGGGATCAGGCTGTTCATTCAGAGCCCCAAAAAATGAATCCTGAAGCTGCTGGGGGAAGGTATCACTATTCTAACTTTCATAAAACTGACATCCAAGTCTAGCTTACAAAACGCGTAGCTAGGGCTGAAGCATTAAAGGTACACTGCTTCTCACAACTTCCAATGTTGACTAGTTTATCGTTTTGTGTACATTTAAGTCTGTCTTTTTTTTATTTTTACGTTTTCTTGCATGTCTGCCATTTTAGGTTTGTTTTTTTCCTTTCTCTTATTTTCCTCTTGTCCATTTCTATTACTGCACCTTCTCTCTCCAACCTTTCTCCCACCTGTTTCTGCCCCTCCCAAATATACCTCTTTCTTTTTTTCTTCTCATCTCCACCCATACTTTTGCCTTCATTTTCTGCTAGACTCTCTTCCTTCCTTCCCTCCTTCCTTCGTTTTAGGTAGTGCATGGCATGCATAGGGACTTTCTTCAGGCCCCTTCTCATGGCACGGATCATAGTGCTACTGCACAACTCTTCCCGTTAGACACACGGTGCTGGCTGGAGCTGTGTTCTCGTGGTTAACAAAAGTACACGGAGTTGCAGCCGGCTCCATAATTGGGCTGTGTGAGAGAGGTATTGGAAGGCGGTGGCAGCTGAGCTGCTGGAGAGTGGTTTAGTGTTGGAGGGAGGAGGCTGGAGCCAGTTAGCAGTCTGCTGATGGGGGGGTGGTGGAGCTGGAAGGAGGCAGAGGTGCCAGTATACAGGCAGGTATTGCAATCCTTTTTGTTTGTTTGCTGTGATTCTGTGGCATATGCTGCAGGATTACAGATAACTGATCAAACATTTAACCAGTGACCAGGCATCTTTGACAGTAATGACATCTGAATGTGTTCTGGCTTCTCTAAAATTTCAACTTGCTCATTTTGAATATACAGTAAGAAACATTGAATCTTTTTTTCCCCTAAAACAAAGTACGTACTTTTCCTTTTGCAAACTAGTGTGTTTTAAATGCAATAATATGCTTTAACAGATTTCACTGTACTGCAGGGTGCTGAGGGTACTTGGCCTTTGTCCCTGCAGCTCATGAACTGTAACTATTCTGGAGTCTGCACTGAAATCCTTTTGTTCCCTCCCTGTCATTTGTAACGTGTTAACCCCTTTATTCTTCTGTTGATGTATCCCATATTATACCCAACATTTTAGGAGCTGCATATAAGGTTGTACTAATTCCCTGCTTCCATCCTTTTCCTCAAGTGTAGCATTCATTTAATTATAAGGTGGTCGCCTGTATTAGATTTTTGCAGTATAAGTGTAGTAGATTTAGTGATTTGCTTGTTGGGATTCACTGTTTACTCTTTCTCCTCCTCTTTTCATTCTCTTAATTGCAGTATCATTGGTGCTCTGCGGACAGGATGGTACCTGGGGCATGTCCTCATCACCAGTGGATTCAAGCGGTCCGTGTGCGACCAGGGTTTCTACACTGGGCCTGTCAGCAAATTCTGGGCCTATGCATTTGTTCTGAGCAAAGTGCCAGAGCTGGGTGAGTGGTGTGTTTGAATGTTGTCGTTTGCGGTATATGACTGGGTAGACCCATTCTGCTATTTCACTGGCCTTGCCAGGGAATGATCCTGTGCATGGGTTCGATGGGGCAAAGGTCCTGCTGCCTCGAAAACCAGTGTAGGCTGTTTCCTTCCAGTGATGCAAATAGAACGGAAAAAGCAGAACCCTCAGGATAACCAAGCACTATAATATCTTAAAATAAATGAATGCCTCAGCTAATCATAAATTCACTTCTTTCTTTTTCCTTCTTTTTTTACATTCCCATGTTGCTGTTCTCTCTTCATGTCTGTCAAAATCTTCTTCTTCCTGTGAGCTTCTGCATATCTCTGCATGTTTTCTCATTTTGTGCTTAAGAATGAGAGGAATCCAGTGAAATAGATGGGATCCTTCTTTGAATAGTTTGTTCTGCAAAATTCAAAATGTTAATATAAGAATTGTATATATTTGCCTGTGCAGCCTGTATTGACACACAATTTGGCTGGTGGTAATTTATAATGTGTAATGTAATAAAACATATATCTGCAGAAGGACCTTTGAGGTTTAGAAAGCTTGTCTGCATCATCTTTTGAGAATTCTTATAGTCATCACAACCTATAAAAATGATCATTGTTTGTAATTTAGGGGACCTATTTACTGAAGTATGTTGTCATGCATTTTTAAGGTGAGTACTCCATAAAAAAGTAAGATATGGCCTGCTGAGTCTGACCAAAGGTCCATTGGGCCCAGCATCCTGCCTGACACTGGCCAATCCAGGTCACAGCTACCCAGCAGATCCCAAAGAGTAGATCCATTTCTTGTTGCTCACTTCCAGGGATAAGCGATGGCTTTCCCCAAGTCTACCTGGCTAATAATGGGTTTATGGACTTTTCCTCCAGGAACTTTGTCCAAATCCCTTTTAAATTCAGCTATGCTGGATGCCTTTTTACTGCATCTTATGGCAGTAAGTTTCACAGCTTGATTGTGTATTGACTGAAAAAAATACTTTCCACAATAAATATGCTTGAGATAAATTTGTATACCATGCAGTCTCAGTATATGCAAATTTATCTCGATGTAGATATCCTGGAAACTCGACTCGCTGTGGGGATCCTCAGGACAGGGTTGGGAAGACCTGCAATAAGGTGTATAACTAGGTAGTTATGACTAAATGTGGTCTCTGGAGAATCACTGACAAATAATACAATAAAGCTACGTTTAAAAATACTTTTAGATTAGATTGAACATCTCTAAGCCCTTAGAAATTTTAAATTGCTGCTAACTGAACAAAATTAAGATGCAGACAGGGGAGGGGCTCTCCAATCTTCTTTGCAATGGGTGTTGTGTGCGTGCACTCAGTGCAAAGAGCTTCTAGCCCTCCGAAAATGAGTCCAATCTCTGGAGGCTAGAGTGGCTGGGGCTTGGGCTGGAGGGAGTACAGGCTGTGCTGAGGCTGCTAGGGGAGGAAGGGCAGTCCATGCTGGGGCTGGAGGGGAGAGGGCAATAAATAGTCTCCAGAGACTTTCCATGGGTGACACTGCTGGGGCTGGGGAGTAGCCTGGACTGGGGGTGAGATGGGAGAATTCAGACTGTGCTGCTCCTGAGGCTGTGGGGAGGGGGAAGGCAGACTGTGATGGGGCTTGGAGTGGAAGGGGGGCATGCAATTCATAAGGGTCTCTGAGAAGTTCCACAAGTGTCAGCTAGCTTGTTTTAAATCTGCTACCTATTAAGTTTATGAAGTGCCCCTAATCTTAGTACTAATTGAAACAGTAAATAACTGTCCCCTATAGACTTGTTCCACCCCGTTTATGACTTTATAAACCTTATATCATATCCCTTTTGTTGCCTCTTCTCAAAGCTAAGAGCACTATGCTGTTTAATCCTCCTTCATAAGGGAGCCAGCCCATCTCTTTTTTTTGTGTATATAATCTTTATTAACAGCAGTAATACAGCTAACCATGCCCACATTCAGGCAGAAAAGGGAAAACAATATTCAGAAACCAATACAATAGCATACATTGTATACACCCCCCAACAGATGGTCCATGTACAACGATAGACTCCAAACAGATGGAACTGAATTTCATGGATGCAAAACTAGACATACAGAGTGGGAGAACATAAACACATACTTGCACCACCCTGCTAGATAATGCCCGAATGGGTGTAACAACCGGTACATACTGCACATTTTTCCCCGGCAGGGAAACCCCAACAGGCGTATATTATATCTCTAGGATTCAAGCATGCAAGCAGGTTTTTCCGCCCGTCAAGGGGAATCCCCCCCTGATTTGTGTCCCCTCCCACCCCCCCAACTGGTATTGCGAAGTGCCCATTATCTTAATAACCATCATACTGAACCTGAACAATAGAAATAACAATGTTTAACAGGTCTGACATCCAGAATGATTGTAAAACAAAAGACAGGACTTTACTGGTCTGTACTCATAGGAGCATGACTATTCAGTTAAACCAGGTAGGCCGCCTAGTAACAGATACCCAGTTTGTAAGGTGAAATCCCAATGCGTAAGGTGATATCCAAATTCGGTCAAGCTGAGATGAAAAGAAAAACGGACATGAAAACCGAAAGGGATGCTGGAAGGGATGACCCTCCGTCCGCTCACAAGCAGAGGTCCAGTAGTCAGGCATCCTTAGGCTTGCTGGGAAGAAGGTTAGTGGTGTCTGCTGGAAGTAGGGCAATATAGTCCAACCATAAAGTCCAAGTACCAGCATATTGCTTGACAGACTTTTGTTTTGCCGTCAATAATTCCATGTGCAAGAGCCTGAGGATTTTGGTTCTCCAAATGTGTACAAATTGTGGTTTCTGTTCTGTCCATTGAGCCAGGATAGTAGCTTTAGCTATAAGAGAATTTGTCGAGTAGACGAAGTTGGCGAATGGTGAGTTCAGCTCCTGCCAAGCCTATCACACCCAAAAGCCACAGTGCTGGGTCTAAGGGGATTGTCCGGCCCCACATCTTCTTCGCCAAACCCTGTAGAGACCTCCACAACTCCTGCACCACAGTACATGACCAGACCCCATGGTAGAAATCGGGGGTATGGTAGCTGCAACGCATGCATTGGCGGTCAGAAGTAAGTCCCATATGGAAGACCTGAAGCTGGGAATAGTACGCCTGATGTAAAATCTTATACAGCTTCTCCCGCAAGGGTACATTTTCGACTAGAGCAGGAATTTTCTGAAAGCAGCTTTTTATGTCCCTTGCCGTTACTTCCGTGGGAAGCAAGCGGTTCCACTTAAGCGCTACACTATGCAGGACGGAGAGACCAGCTGATTGCCGCAGAGCCAAATAATATTGGGAACACTTCTGCCTTTTGCCGTCCTCTCCCGAAAGGAAAACACCCAGTTTCTGACAGAGAGCAAAGGAGGGATTGGCCTGAAGTTCCTCCATTAGAAAATGTCTCAGTTGTAGGTAACCATAGAAACCGACCGTTGGGAGGTGATATCTATCTTGCAGTTCCTGAAAGCTAAAAAGCTGAGGTGGGCTAGTGTTCTCCTGAATAAGTTGGAACATATATTTCACACCTTTGTCAGCCCATACTTTAAATAAGGGTTGCGTCATTCCGGGAGAGAATTTTGAGTATCCTCGTATAGGCAGGTATGCCGTAGATGACATTTGCAAAGAGAATATGCGACAAAGGAGACGCCACATCTGGCGAAAGGGACGGACGACCACACTACTAGCAATGTAATTAGGCAGAGAGCAATCGTCAAGATGTAGTACTGCCCCTGGCGCAAACGGTGCCAACCAGTGATGGTATAAATCCATAGGAGAGTGAAACGCTGTACCTCCCATCTCTTTTTTAACATTTGTGTTGCCTGCTCCAGTTCTGCCCCTGCCCCCAAAGCACCTATTTAGGTTGCATATAAACATACATGCAAAACTTGTTTTGTGCATTATACCCCACATTGACTTTTTTAAATGGGGACTCGTGTGCAGAAGCTGGAGTTTTTGTGCATAAATCCATCTTTAAAAACAAATTGCTCCCAATAAGTTCAACCCTCTATTTTTCTTAATATACTGTAGACATATAGAAGTGCAACTCAACTAATTTTATTATGCAAGCTTTAAATACTCTTTCCCAAGCAAACCAGTACTCACAAGCCCCACTCACCCACCAGCAGAAGTAGCTTTTGGCGCTGGCACTCCATCATAACTGAGTTATTTAGCAGCTGCCTTCCTATATACCTGTGCCGCTTAGACAATTATTTCAAACTCTTTTGACACTGCAAATAGTTTGACAAAGCAACCCTCAGCTATTCTTCTTTTTGTAACAATATTTGCATCTGAAACTTTGATGTTTAAAAAAAACAAAACAAAAACCCACCACTGATTACTTCTGCAGGAAACAGCTCTCACACTTTCCCACAGAAAAAGAATTGAATTTCACAAACTCTCTCATTCCCGGAATTAATTCAACTATTTTCCTTAATACATTTTCAATATCTTTCTTCCCTCCCTGACTCCTGATTTCCCCCACATAGCTACTCCCTGACATTTTTCCACAAGTGAAGGCTGTATAATCCCTGTCACTAAAAGCCGTAAAGCCTTTAATGAATAGTTCATAAAAGGTCTGTTACTGACCCTAGAAACACATTTTGTTACCAGCTATGGTAATGCTAGCTCACTCCTCTTCCAAGCCCAGCAGACTAACCTGCTGTGGACCAAGCAGTCGCCTCTAAGGGGTGTCGAGGAGCTGCAAGCCCTTAGGCCCCCACCCCCTCCTACCCTATCCAGTGTGCAGAAAGGGTTAATATATTTTAGTAAGAAGACTCCTTGGTAACATAGATGATGGCACATAGACAAATTGGCCTATCCAGTCTGCCCAATTATTATAGTCAATACTGCTAATCTTGCTGTCAGCTATAGAAGCCTGACCATTTGTAGGATATTGCTCATTATTCAAATCTGTATTTGTTTTCTACATTTTTTTTTAGTCCTCTACCTTCCTGGGTAAATGAGTACGAACGTTCCCACACTTAAGCACCCCCTCCATCAATGTCTTGCTCCACCAAGCTTTGTAGTATGCTATTGAGCTAAAAGATGAATCCAGCGATAAAGAAATGAATAAATGCTAAAAGTAAAATGTAAAAAAAAAGACAATATAAAAAGGCTTTATACAAGTTAGATAAAACAGTGTGATACACAACAAAAATATATCATTAAAATATACAACCCGACATGGCCAGGTTTCAGCAACAATGCCTGCATCAGGAGAATAACATTAAAACTACAAATATACAGGGTCCGCATAGCTGATACACCTGTGAAACAGAAAAAGCACACTATAAACTCCTCAACTACATAATATAGAACTGATAACCCAGAGGTCTCAGCTACTGTATCTACCTTAAATCATAAAATCAGAGTATGTGGATGATAGTACATGAACAGCTAGCTTTATTCAACTGTAAATCTGGTATTGATCATTAGAAATTGATATGCAAAGGGCTATGGTCCCTAAAGCACAAGACATGACCAAAAATACCCCCCTAAAAAAACAAAAATATCTTAAGCAAAACATAACTAAATATAACCCAAGATTATATTAAAATATATATATTTTTATTTAAAATCTTTTCTATACCGTCTTTAAGCGGGTGCCATCACAACAGTTCACAATAAGGCACAAAAACTATGTTGCATAAAGTGTCTGGAATTCTAGCTCTTACACAGGTGCCATCAAAAATACTGTAACATTATATCATAATAAGTACTATTTGGTGAGTGTTATAAGTTATGTCTAGGATTTCTAACTCTGCTAAAAGTTTGGTGTTAACTTTAGTTCTTTGAAGTTTAAGATAAAGGTGGAGATTAGAATATAGGAGAGGAGACACACTTTAAGAAGGAAGGAGTGTGTTTGTGTGGGTGTTTGCTTGACCGCAACTAACAGTTCCCTGGGTTCTACTCTTGATTCTCTTTGTGGTATGCTTGCTTAAATAGCCATGTTTTAAAATTTTTTCTGAATGTTTTGATGTCTCTTTCCAATCTGATTTCTACCGGCATGGTGTTCCATATATGCATACAACACCCCCCTCCCCCCCCCCCCCCAAAAAAAAAAACAGAACTGAGAAGCAAAAGAAATTTATACCAAGGAAGTGCAGCAGGATTAATCAGGCACTGCTACAAGGCTATAAAACACTATGCTTCTATGGTAATATACTAGAAACAATGGAAAATATCAAAACATTCTTATCAAAACCAAAAATTAAAGCAAACCACCAATTTATTGTCAGAAATATAATTATAAAATATTAAAATTAAAAAGGGGTTACTGATAGGGCAGAAGATGGGAGAGTGAGAACAAAAAAGAATTAAACTCTATAGATATAAGGAACAATTCTAATGCAAGGAAAAATATAAATTGGAGATTAAAAACAGGAGAGCCACGCAAACTTCTAAAAGCTAAGTTCCAAACCTTTTAAAAAGGAGAGTGCAGTTTTTAAACTAGATGATGGGGAAAGCTGACAGTCGCTCAGAAGCGTATGGTTCGGAATGTTATATCTTTGAAGGATACTAAGAGAAATTAGTGCATCTCAATAGAGAAGTTGCAATAAATGCCAAAGTAGACCAGATATCTTCAATTAAAGAGCAGAAAGATTCCACATTACCCGTCAACTTATAAGCAGGTTATTAATACAAACAAAATCATACTTTGAAATGTCTGTATACAAATGCTAGAAGTCTGAAAAATAAGATGAGTTAGTGTATAGCACTGGCTGAAGAGGTAGATCTAATTTGGCATCTGAGACCTGTTGGAAGGAGGATAACCAATGGGACACTGATACCAGGGTACAAATTATATCAAAATGATTAGGATGGATCAAATTGGTGGAGGGGTGGCACTATATGTTAGATAACATTGAGTCAAATAGGATAAATATTCTGCAGGAAACAAAATGTAATGTTGAATCTTTATGGATAGTAATGGGGTGTATTACCGTCCACCTGGTCAAAATGAACTATAACAGACAAAATACTAACAGAAGTTAGGGCAGCTAACAAAATCAGCAGCACAATAATAACGGTGGATTTCAGTTACCTCAGTATTGACTGGATGAGTGTTACATCAGGACATTCTAGAGAGGTAAAGTTCCTAGATGAAATAAATCATTGCTTCATGGAGCAAGTTGGTACAAGAACCAACAAGAGGGGAAACTATTTTGGACCCAGTCCTTAGTGGAACACAAGATTTGGTGCGGAGCCACTTGGCAACAGTAATCACAACATTATCAAATTTCACTTAACTGGAGGGAGCACAAACAAGAAATCTACTACGACAGTATTTAACTGTCAAAAAGGTGACTGGTAAAATGAGGAAATTGATTGATTAGGAAAAACTGAAAGGAGCAGCTGCAAAGGTTAAGAATTTACACTAGCCATGGACCTTGTTTAAAAAATACCATCTTGGAAGCCCAGACCAGATGAATCCCACGCATTAGAAAAGGTGGAAGGAAGGCTAAACGACTACTGGCATGGTTAAAAGGTGAGGTGAGAGAGGCTATGATAGCTAAAAACATCTTTCGAGAAGTGGGAAAAAGATCCAAATGAAGAAAACGGGGAAACTCCATAAGCACTGGCAAGTTCGTGGCAAGCATTTTATTTTAATTATTTGTTTTTATATGTACCATATTCACCCCAGAGTATCACATTGGTTTACATAATATCTCGTGAGATAGTGTGACCTGTAACCACACTATCTTTACATTGAGGCATTGACAAGGAAGGTAAAAAGAATTTGAAAAGAAGCTTGCCATGGAAGCAAAAACTTATTACAATTGAGGTAAAAAAACTGCGAGGGAGTCAGTTGGACCATTGATTATCAAGGGGTAAAAGGGACTTTGGAATGACAAAGCCATGGCAGAGAGACGAAGTGAATTCTTAGTATTCGCTGAGGAAGATGTAAGAGAGATACCCATGCCAGAAATGATATTCAAAGCTGATGAATCAGAAGAACTGAAACAAGTCCGTGTACCCGGAAGATGTACTAGGGCAAACTGACAAACTAAAGCGTAGCAAATCACCTGGACCAGACTGAATACATCCCAGAGTGCTGAAAGAACTGAAAAATGAAATTGCGGACCTGCTATTGGAAACTAATAAACTATTAAAATTGTATGTGCTACATAACATCATAAGATTTGCTATACTGGGTCAGACCAAAAGTCCATCAAGCCCAGGATTCTGTTTCCAACAGTGGTCAATCCAGGTCACAGGTACCTGGCAGGATCCCAAAGGGTAGATGCAGGAGAGTACCAAGGGTCTGTGGTACCCAGGGGCAGTGCATTTATGTTGCCTCCCCATCCTCCTTATAAAAATGTCTGTGGTCACAGAAAGCCACAAACCCCAGAAAAGAAATGAACTTACTAACTTGTCAGCTTCCTCTGAGGCAGAAGCTTCCCTGCCTGAAGTCAGGCCGCCAAAAGTTTCCTTTGCCCCTTCCCTGTGTGGTACTGCAAGCAAACAAAATCAGCCGCTGAAAAAGAATGAGACCAAGAGCCAAGGACTGCGATGTAAAACTTCCAAGTTTTCCCTGTTCTGTGTTTAAAAAAAAAAAAGAAAAAAAAAAGTATTCAGATGCACCTTTCCCAAAAATGCCATCAAGAAATCAAATTCTTCCCATCTCCGAGAAACAGAGGGAATATCAGTCCTACTCTCCCATCCCTGCCAGACTTACGCAGTGCAATAATGCAAAACCATCATTTCTCATAAAATCAAGAAATATAAGTCAGTCATAATAGTAAGCCATACTAATAAAAACTGTATTTCAATAAATAAGGATAAAATAAGATTTCAAACATTTCCAAAAAATCAATACAATATTTCAATACAATAAAACTGATAAGGCTAAAAAAAATTCCCCCTCTCCATAGCTGGGAACTTCTGATTTTCAGTCACCCTGAGATTGGCATGGAATAGGAGGGGAGGAGGAAATAGACAAAATGTCTTTCTCTGACACACACCTACCCCTCCACCCTCTCTTCTTACTCCCTTCTTCCACTTCAGTCTCATTCACTTACCCCTCTTCCCTCCCAGTCACTATCCCACTCACCCCTCCTTTCTCTCAATCCCTGGCCCCCTTTCCCTTTCAGTCAATCATCCTCCTCTACCACTGGAGTGGGGTGAGATCCCTCGGTGGCTGCAGGCAGGGCCGGTGCTAGCATTTTTGTAGGCCTGTGTGAACAATTACTGTGCTACCCCTCTCCTTGTTGTTCTCTTTTTTTTTTTTTTTAACAATGTTTTTTCCCAGCAACCAAAAACCTGTAGAAACTTAGTCTTGCACTCTATCGCAGGCCCCCTTCTCCACCAAAAAAAGCCATGCTTCCTCTGGCAATCTAAACTTTTAAAACTGACACCCCCTTGAACCTCATTGTCAATATTGGGCAGGAGTCATCCACTAACTGGTATGTAAAAATGGTGCTGGCTGGCACATTAGGAGTCACCATTCAGGAAAAGGGTCTTAGGTGTCTTCATTGATAATGTTTAAATATTCTGCTCTGTGTGCAGCAGCAGCCAAGAAAGCAAATTAGAAGGCTAGGAATTATTAGGAAAAGAATGGAGAATAAAACAGAGAATATCATAATGCCTCTGTATTGTTCCATGGTGCGATTTCATCTTGATTATTGTGTGCAGTTCTGGTCACCACATCGCAAAAAAGATATAGCAGAATTAGAAAAGGTACAGAGAAGGGCAACCAAAATGATAAAGGGGATAGAATGATTCCCCTAGGAAGAAAAGCTAAAGAGGTTACGGCTATTCAACTTGGAGAAGAGATGGCTGAGGGTGGATATGATAGAGGTCTATAAAATCATGTGAGGAATAGAAAGGGTAAATGTGAATCGTTCTTATACGCTTTCAAAAATACAAATACTAAGGGACACTGAAGTTAGTAAGTAGCACATTTAAAAACAAATTGGAGGGAGGAGGAGTGATGAAAGCAGCAGTACTATGTATTCCCTGTGGTCAGAGTGCCATGGGTGCTGCATATTCATTGGGTCCAGAAAAAGCACAGCACTCTCATATCCTAGCGGCACTGTCCAGCAACAATGTTAAGTGACACAAAACTCACTTGCACTGGAAGATTTATTTTTTCCCCTTGAAGTCTGATATTTGTTTTAGGGGGTTTGATTTTTAACCAGGAGCAAGTCAAGTTGTTATATTGCCCAGAATGTGTGTTGTGATTTTTCTCCAGCATCATTTTCCAAAAATCAACCAAATACTGTAGGAATGGCTTGACAGAGCATTATGCCATTTGCTGATGAGCTGCTCTTTTGGCTGATTGTTACTGTAGGTGATTGACACAGTAAAGCAATAGCCACAACAGCTGAGAGCACTACTTTAGTTTTAGGTGTCAGCAGTCCAAGGACCAGAAGGCTGAGGTGGGAATCAAACTGTCTGGCTTCTTGTTGGACACACCAACCAACTGATAAAATCTCTACTCATTGGGCTAACATTAAACCATACAGAAAAAGTGAAATCTTTAAACCCTTAAAGCAGTATTTCACATATAAGTTCGTTTACTGATTTCTCTAAATGTGAGAGATGGATGGTGGTAGTTTCACACATTTTACTAATCAAGGTACCAACCTGGTTACCTAATAGTCAATGGTTTATAATCTTTAACTGCCCATCAACCACCCTTATTTGATAGTTTCAGTTTCACAAACTAATTTTTTAGAAATTCTTTTGCATATAAAATTTTACACAGTGAGTTTTGCTATACATCTCCGAGACTCTGCAGGCACTCTCACCAAAGTGTCTGGATTATTATGTTTTTGTTGCAGCACGTTGTATTGTGGCCAAATATTGGGGGACTTCAAATGTACCTACTTTGATGGAGGTGCAGAAGAAAGTATCCCTTGTATTCAAACTTGGTAAAATTACAGCATGTAAACAGGGGACTCTCCAGGCTTTTCAAAAGCTTTGGGATCCTTATGTTACTTGGCAGGCAAAGGTGCCTCCCTAGCAATCTCGATTTAAGTGCTTCGTATTTAAGACAAGGTCAATCCTTTAGATGATAGCAGAAAGTGTAGCCCTACGGCTGGGTTGGGTGGAGGAATGCTGAGTTGTATTTTATGTAGTTTCTGTATTCCCATGTTTCTTGGGATTTTTGGTCTAAAGAGCAGAGGGATGAGGGAGGGATAGGGAAAGAAAAGAGAAATGAGTGTTGATTTTGCTGGTGGTTTTGTAACACATCATGGATACCATGAGCTTATTGTTGTATAGCACAAATTGTATAACCACATACACATTTTGTACGAGTTTAACTGTTTATTACACTCAATAAAAACACTTTAATACAAAAGGTTTTTACATAGTATGTATCTCCTAAAATCAAATGAATACATTGTTTAATACATCACCACCCTTGCATCTTCAATACATCTATTTTTTCACTCATGCCAGTCTGTATAACAAATAAGAGCTCTCATATATATCTTTGCTTCACCTGTGATTACTTAGCTTATTGTCACCCAACATGGCCAAATTTCGGAGATCTTCTTTCATCAGGGGAATTGCTGTATACATCCAACAATCTTTTTTTTTTGTTTCATACACCCAGCGGCTCTAATAACCTTCAAAGATGTGTGAAAACTGTTTCAAACACTCCAATTATATGCTACCATGTGACTTGGAAGCTACCAATCAAATGCTAAAAAAAACCCCAAAAACCCAAACTTCATCAAACCAACGATAGCCAATCAAGTTCTTCATTCAAACCCCTAGGAGATTCGGTTTGTAACGTATAAATCCAATACTGCTCTCGGTAATTCTGTTCCCCTGATGAAGGAAGATCTCCGAAACTTGGCCATGTTGGGTGACGACAAGCAAGGTAATCACAGGTGAAGCAAAGATATATATAAGAGCTCTTATTTGTTATACAGACTGGTGTGAGGGAAAAAGAATATAGATGTATTGAAGATGCAAGGGTGGCGATGTATGAAACAAATGTATTGATTTTTCTAAAAAAATTAGTTTGTGCAACTGCAACTATCAAATAAGGGTGGTTGGTGAGCAGTTAAAGATTATAAACAATTGACTATTAGGTAACCAGGTTGGTACCTTGATTAGTAAATATGTGAAACTACCACCATCCATCTCTCACATTTAGAGAAATGAGTAGATAAAGCAGCATTTCCCATATATGTTCATTTAAGGGGTTAAAGATTTCACTTTTTCGTATGGTTTCTTGTTTGTGCAGAGCACGAGATCATTGGGTGGCCTCAGCCTCCTTCAATCTTGGCTGGCATGTTTATTTCACCAGAAACTGTCCTCCATTGTGGTCTTATGTGAATAGTCCCTTTCACTAGCTCCTACACTGGCTGTGATGCTGATACTGACTCTTTGAGTAGAACTTTAGAGCTCATTGAATCTGATGCAAGCTGATACCATATTCCAGTCTCATGATCTGTGTATTTCAAGAAATGCATTCTTTGGGCTCTTGTGGTTCAGGCCTAATAACCTGTCTTTCTATCTTCTCCACAGGTGACACACTTTTTATTGTGCTCCGTAAGCAGAAATTGATATTCTTGCACTGGTACCACCACATCACAGTGCTGCTGTACACTTGGTATACCTACAAGGACATGGTGGCTGGAGGCGGCTGGTTTATGACCATGAACTATGCTGTGCACGCAGTCATGTACTCTTACTATACGCTGCGTGCTGCACAACTTCATGTGCCCCGCTTTTGTGCCATGTTCATCACTCTCACCCAGATTTTGCAGATGGTGATGGGCACGACAGTAAACGTCCTGGTATACTCCTGGATGCAGGATGGCACCTGCCCAAGCACTTGGGAGAACATATTCTGGTCATCTGTGATGTACTTCAGCTACCTACTGCTTTTCTGCAGCTTCTTCTACAAGGCATACCTAAAAGGGAAGGAAAGACCAAAAGCAGATTAAATTCTTCATGCTGTTTTGTATGCTATTTGGCAAAGCCTGCAGACCCGATTCATGTCTTAGGAAATTGTCCCACTTGCCTACTTTAGCAGCAGATGCAGGCATTGTGTTGGAGAAATTTATCATTTCTGGCAGCATCCTGGCACTTATTGATGGGATGTTCGAGCCCCTCTTTACCATACACCCTTCTACCCCTACCCCCTCCGGCTTGCTGAGACATGCTGACCTCATTAGTGGGATATATTTTCTTGGGCATCTCCCCCCAAAATTTAGTCTGGCATGATTTAAAGAAGAAAAAGTACTTGATCCAACTTTATTTTTTGTTTATTTGCATTTTGTGAATTTCCATCTAGCAGCTTGTTCTCATTTTAATGTCTGATAGGAACTGATAGAAAAGACTCTTGCTCTAATCATTTCTTTGAAAAAAAAAATCAATGCACTCTGTCTGAAGTGGGGCATTTTAAGTCCTTAAAATGCTTAGACATTCCCCTATGGTTAACACCCACTTTGCTTCCAGAGTGAGACAAAACATGATGTAAAGAAACCTTTCAAAGGAGAGAATTCTTTCTGTCTCCCACGTTAATATCATCTATTATATTGGGAAGTAAAGATCCACATTCATGTTTGTAGGGAATATTCTACCTCATGAGGGATGAGAATATATGCAATCCCCTCTATGGGGAGTTGTGTTTTCTTGCATCTAGTAGTAGCCGTCTGCAAAGATGGCCTCCTTCCTCCCCCCTTCCTCTATGGTTCGGCCATCTAACTCCAGCCACTGAGCCAATCACTCTTGAACTGACGTATTCTAGGACTCGTAATCCAGTAAACTGCGTCTGCAAAGCTAGATGAGAAACCCTAGAAATTCTTATGGGAAGGGAAGCTTCAAAAGCAAGACTAACTCTTTGTTGCTGACCTAGGGAAGTTAATAGAGGGGTGCTTTTTTACACAGGAGGTGATCTAGCTGCTTCTTTATTCTGAATACCTCACAATTATGATACTGTGCTCTTACCAAAACAAATGAAAGGACCAGTGAGCTGTGCTTGTGGTTTTACTGAGAACATAGTGCTAGAAAAAGATATGGTTAAAGCTCGTTTCTTTGCATGGGTGCAAGGGCCTGATTTACTAGGATTTGCTCCCAACCTTCTAAAAGAGAAACTCTCTCTAGGAAAAAAAATCCCCTCCCCTAGGTTTCAGTATCCAGGAGAGGGTGGAAGAGGGTTGGAACAAGTACAGTACATGGAAGTCCAGTTGTTCAGTGTTCCTATTGCCCCCTCTCACGAAGCCTTGGCCTTTAATTTAATATCTTGTGAAAATGGCCATTGCCTATGTGGCATAGTAACAAGATTGTAGGGTGTTGTGGGGATGGGGGAGGCGAAAGGTGAGTGCATAACTATAGATAGGTTTTAAAAAGAATTGCATGGGAAGAGATCCCAGGCTCCTTGTATTAGGTCTCATCTACCCAAATGTTTTAATAAAAGCTGTCAAGAACAGAGAACCTGTCAGGATCAAAGTGTTTTGGCATGCAGTCTTATAAACACCACTTTTTAAATGGAACTAGCTAGTTAAACAGCAAACTAACTAAAGTGATACATTTACTTTAAATCTGCTTGAAAAGAAAGTATGGTTTTTATCCTGGTTATACATTTTATAAATAAAAGCACATGTTCTGGGAATATTGTTTAAGAGAGTTAAGTGACTAGTTCATTCATAAACTGAGCTTTTGAAAGCAGTCTTTAAAAAGCTGGAATATCACTTACCAAGTCTTTCACTGTCGCACTGTCTGAAAAAACAACTCAACACACAAAATAACTAAAAAAAAATTGGTATTTTATTTTTAAAAAAATTTAGTTATGCATTTGGAACATGTTAGTTTAATTATTGCACAGCTTGATAGCTAATCTATTACATTGCATAGGTAGTCCAGAACAGTGTGATAGTAACTCCTTTCTTTAACCACTATTTTTGTGGGAAAATATAAATATTGCTTTTCCTTGAAATGAAATACTGGGGGCAACAGAAGGGCTTCTCAAACCTCTCCTGGTACCCATACAACCTGTTTGGCTGTCTGGAATTCCACAGTCAGTATGCGTGAGAGAAACCTGCAGACATTAGAGACCCAGTATAAGTAAAGTTCTCATGCATTTGCCTTGTGGGATAGCCTGATTGACTCTGGGATCGTGCGGGCAAGCTTGGGAAGCCCTGTCTACTGCTTTTGCCCTTTCACAGTAAGACTGATTCTCAGATGTGGCAACCTTTTGGCAACTCTTGTAGGAAAGTCTAATCATCCAGCAGAGAGTCATTATGTGGGAAAGAGAGATGAACCCGTGAATCGCTAAAAGCTCAGCTGCAGGAAAGGGTGATCACAATAATGCAAAAATGTCTTAGCATAACAGATTTCTTCTGGCGTCATCCTTCCTGCTTTCTCTGAAGTCCAGATGGAAGGTATCATGTAATGGTAATGTTTCATGGGATATCACTTGCAATCATTCAAATTTGTATTTCCATCTCATTTGCTTTGTAGGTAGATAATGACGTTCTAGCAGTGTGGTAATACTGAACTTGCTGTATTCACATAAGGACTATAGCTAACTTTGCTCTGATAAAAGCATGGATGGATCCAATATTCTTCAGAGTTCTCATTGTACCTGAGACACTTTGCAGATATTCATGCCATATGGGGTTTCTTAAACTATTATTTTGGATGCTTTACAGGTTGCAGTACCTCTTTTAATTGGGCAGCATAAGAATTAACTGAAGATGATGTATATGAGCTTTTAAGATCTCACAGGCCCATTCATATTTGAACTCGTGAATGTCAATTTTGGATAATTCTTAAATTGATTCCATAAAAGGTTTGAGGGGATTAGCTGGAAAGTCTGGTTAACTCTCTCTGACCTCTGCAAGGGTGACTGCTCTTGCAAAAAGCCATTTTTTCTAGGACTGAAACAGCTACTAGAGTATTAGATCATAGAGAACATATTTCTTAATGTTTCTCTCTGCCAATTTTACTGGGATTTTTTTTTTCTACTTACAATTTAAAACATTGCTTCCTTGCATTTACAAACCAAAACGTTCCCAAGTAAATGCCTTAGATGAAATGGTTCCCCCAGTGCTAATTTTTCAGTGTTAATTCACAGTCTGGGTGAAAGTAATTTAAAAAAGTATTTGTTTTCAGAACTCTGGGTATAAAACTTGAAGGTAATTTATGTTTTTAAATCTAGTGCATGGTTTTTTTTTTTCTTCATTAAGGAGTCCTAATGTGAGAGGTAGGAGTCGACACATTGGATGTGCTGGTCCTAGATATTGACAATACGGGCAAGGGTGAAATTAGCGCCAGCAGGGTTGCATTCTTACTTTGTAACTAGGCTGTTTAATTGCCAGGAACAGGAGCTTTCAGATTCTGAGCCAAAATTGATTAGAAAAAATAAATCCTGGGCATTTCAATGAAAACTGGTGATGTTTTGCAAAATGTAATAAAATATAATCCAGGAAAAAGAGCTTATGTCTTAGCTATTGGGTTCTAGCGATAGCAGAGTCCTGTGGAATGAAGTGTGCATGGCTAGCAAAGAGCTGCCTTGTCAATAGGGACTGGCTTTTTGATGTGGCCAGGGGCAGAAAATTCCAGTCTGGTTCTAGCGGTACTGGATGTACACCTGTGGCTGCTCTTAAGCATGTGGACAGCAGCTTACTCTTTCTGCCCCTGTAACTTGTTCAGATAAGACCCCACAGCTGAAGTAAAACTCACACAGCATGATGGTTGCCCATAGGTACTTGTTTGTTTGGCTGGTTAGTAAATATGTCCCTGGCTCAAGGTCTTTAGAAAGGACTCGGTGTGATGTGTGGTTTGTCACGGATTTGTTCCATAATTACTGTGGCTTCCATGTCAGATATACAGCCCTGCATACAATGTTTGTTTGATTTTGGGGTGTTGTAATGTTCAGGAAATTGCTACTTGGCCAATTTCTGGCAAATAGATCTAACCAGGGGCTTCCCAAACTTGTCTTGGTGAGCGTCAGCCAGTTGGGTTTTCAGAATTTCCACAGAGGCTATGCATGAAATACTTTTTGAATATATTAGAGACCCAGTATATGCAAATATATCCTGTGTAGTCATTGTGGCTATCCTGAAAACCTGACTGGCTGTGAGGCCACCAGATCACATTTGGGACGCTCTGGTCTAAACTCTCCTCTGAGCTCCTAGGATGACTTGTGTGCAGAGTAAAGAAAGCAATAGTTCCACTGCTTGGTTATTGGATCATTAACTGCTTCAAATGTGCAAAAATCAATTTAATTTCTCCAGAGTGTCTCATGTAGGTTGTATCAATATACAGTTGCTTATCTTTGCATTTGGGAAGAAAGGGCTTCAAAGAAAATACAGAAAAGGTTGAGAATGAAGGGATGGGGGATCCCTAGGATGCCATGTGTGGGCTGGGAATGGTCGGGGAAGCCCATCCTTGAGGGTTTGGGGATAGACGCGATCATGCAAGATGAAATGACTGATTAATAAATAATGGTTGTTGGTCTCTGATTTAACCAATTTTATATTTTTGTATGAAATTATATTTTCTTGATAGAAAACGTTTTTGAAATGAATAATTTAAATGTGAAGTTGTTGAATGACGGGTATTTTTTTGCTTGTATGTATATTTATATTTTTAATCTTTGTTAATAAATGTCATGTGATGTCATGTGTCTGCAGTTCTCTGTTTATAGAAAGGGAGGGGTGTGGTAGAACACAAATCTGAAGACTTGAGCCATGAATTTGAATTTTCCACTTTAGCTATCGTGAGGGGTTTACCCAAGGTCACGCACAGAGTAAGGATTAGAAATTGGACAGAGAAACAGATTCTGAGTAGTTTTTCTTTGTGACCTGGTGAGTAATGTTCAAACTGGACCAGGGCCCTAGCTAGTCAAATTTGCAGGCTATCACTCAAGAATATGCATGAGGTCTGCATATATTGGAGGTAGTGCATGCAAATATCTCATGCATATTCATTAGGTACATCTTGAAAGCCTGCCCTGGGTTAAGAGTTTTCTGTGCAAGCATGCTTTAAAAATCACAGATACATGGTGGTGCCCTTGGGCCAGTGAGGGTCCCAGAGCTGCCTTGGTGTATGATCGGGGGGGATCTTCATTATTTCTAACTTCAATATAATTTCTTATGAAATTGGCCAGGAAGGGCATCTGAGAGAGACTTCACTATAAATAGGTGGTTAAATGTACTTTTTCTTTTTAAATTAAAAGGCAAATGTCCAAAGGGAGAATCTCCACTCATACACAAAGCACACAAACATGGGAAAGTGTGTCATGGAAATTGTATAGTCTGGCCTTTTAGTGACAAAAGTCAAAGCAGCTTGGGCTTGGATCTATATCGAATTTGCATCACAAGATCTTTCGAATTCTCCGTCCCACCAAAGTGTATGGCAAAATATGGCCCATATTGTGGTTTGATAAACTTTAAACAATCCAGGCAAGAAGTTTTTGACTTTGTCATTAAAAGGACAGACTACGATTTCCACGATATGATTTTTCCCATCTTTAATATAACAAAAAAACCCCACCATCTAAATCAGGGATAGGCAACTCTTGGTCCTGGAGTGCTGCAAACAGGTCTGGTTTTCAGGATATGCATGAGAGATTTGCCTTCGCTGTTTCCATTGTATGCAAATATATATCATGTGTGTGCATTATGGAGCCCCAGAAAATCAGACTGGTTTGTGGTACTAGAGAGCAGGACTTACCCACCCCTGACATAAATGAGCACCACTGGTTCCTATGTGTACTAAAATTTGGGGCACATTCTGTTTACTTGTGAGGTAAAAAAACAAGTTACTACCTGATACAGTAAGTAAATGGTATGCAAATGCATCAGGAGTTTAAAAAAAAAAATGCTGAGCATAGTGTACCTTTTTACTTGAGCTGTGTGTAGTAAAAACTAAGTGCATTAATTTCAGTATTGTTTTTAACTCCAGAAAAAATTGGAGACTTGATAGCCCAACTTTGCATCTGCAAGCCAGAGGAACTGTGCCTTGGACCCAGAGAACCCTTAAAACGCCACCCATGACCCCATATACTTACCTGAATTATAGAATGGCTGCACCTTTCTGCCCCACTGACTATTTTGAAAATGGCAGTGGTTCAGCTGAAGTTGGTGATATCGGGTGATCTGCTGCCATTTAAAAAAATGGCAGGCAGGGCAGAAAAGAGAAGTACAAGTAAGGTCTCTAGATTGGGAGAGCCACAGGGGAGGTCAGAAGCTGTCTGGTCCCCTCTGCCTGGGGTTCCTGAGTGCAAGGTACCAGACTCTCGTATCCCAATGCTTAGCACTGCTTTCTTTTATGACAAACTTTACCACTTGAGGCTAGTGCTGGTCTATGGTGCTATACCTGTTCCAAGACCATACTAGCACAGCACCTGAAACTTCATTCACATTTCAGAAACCAGTATTAATTTTACTCCAGCTCTGGCCTGAGAGACGAGTACTTCAGCTTCAGTGCTGGAAATGTAATGCTGTATAAAAAAACAAACCCCAAACAAACTGGTCTGCATGGGGAGTAATAGCTAATCCCTTCATTTAATTGGGATGTGCATGTTTTTACTCTTGTTTTTAGCTCATCTTTTTTGTGTGCTAAAACTCTTATTAAATTGGGAGTAAAGTGTGGTGCACCTTATTACACTGGTGCCTCAGGCAGGGAGGAAGGGCAGACTCCGCTTATAACCTATATTACATCTCTCTAGGTAACCTTTAGTCTCCATATATCAGGTGCTGCTCACTTGGCAGTATGCAAGCTGTGAGTCACTCTTTGGAGCACAAACTGCAGCTCGCGAATGAAGGCCACCACTACTGCCGACTATTGTCTGCCTGCAGCGTGCCATGATCGTCCTTCTCAGCAGCCAGCTTGTGGCATGCAGTAGATAGACACTGCAAAGCTGTAGAGGAAACCCACTGTTGGTCTCCTCTATAGCAGAAGTAAGTTGTAATCTTACAACTCTTGCCTGTGAATTGGCTTCTGAGAGAGGGGAGGATCACAGGGTGCAAGAGCTTCACATCTGCCTCCTCTCCCCAAGCAGTCCATGGAGCTTGAGCTGGACTGGGCACCCTGCCCATGAGTGAAGTTGAGGGGGCATTGCTCATCCCCCCCCCCCCAATGCAAAAGAGCGAGGATCCTGCAGCCACCAGTGGACCCCATCCCACAGTGACCGAAGACTGGGCCTGGTGGGACTGCTATAGAGCCCATCCTGCCATGGCTAATGATGAAGCCCAGCAGGGCATGTGGTGTAATGAGGCCCTGAGAGTGTGAGGGAGAGTGAAAATATGCAAAAGTGTGTGTGAGTGAGAGAGAGACAGAGAGAGAGGACACAGCTTGTTTGGTCCCCTCTCCAAACCCACAACCATCTCAAAAGTTCCCAGGATTTTTTTTAATCCTTTAGTTTTAATTAGGTGGGGTTTTATGTCTGTTTTGAAATATTTTATTGGTGTTTGGGAAATATTAAAACAAATGTATAATTGTTCTTATTATTCGCTGCCTTTGAAAATTCTTTTTATTCATATGGTTTTATTATGCATGATTTATATTTCATGACTTTTTATTTTATGTGAAGTGATGGTTTTCCATTGTGGCACGGCATAGTATAATCGGGCTTGTTGCAGTTTCCAGTTCAGTTTTTCTCAGCATGTTTCTAGTTATACTTTAGCGTTTTTACATTCTGCATTTGCTGAGTCTGTCTGTATTCTGCTAGCGCAGGACCAGCCAACTTGCTTTTTGTGAGCTGCATGCACTTGTGTTGACTCGCAGCAATGAGTCTCCTGGAGAGGGTAGAAGTGGGGCTGCATAGGTTGGCAGCAAACAAGAACGTTACATAAAGCAGCAGTACTGGGAGCACTCTGAGTGCATGAGAAGCTGCACAACAGCAGCATGTGAAGGTGTACGTCTTGTGTCAGAGAGAGTGTGTGTCTTTGGGTTTGGGAGTGAAAGATTGGTGGGGATAAAGAGAAATTAACATTTTCTTTTGGGAGGGGGAGGGTGGCAGTCCCAGTACTTGTGAAAGACAGACAGGGGGGCGCTCTGTGAATTCTGATTGTGTGGCTCTGTGTGTGAAAGGTTGGCTATCCCTGCCACCTGACCAGTTTTTTTTTTCTGGACTGTATGGTGTTTTGAGAAACTTGTATTAACAAAAGAGGGAGGACTAAAATGTTGGGCAACGTCCTCACTTTAACCCTCCTGCTGCAGTTCAGCATCTGAGCCTCCTCTTTGATTATGTAAGACAGTGGGTGCTTTGTAAGCTACATTATGGTCAACAAGTGTTGGATGCATTTATTTTGTCACTGGCAGAGACTTCATGATTGAATCAGAGCAGACCTTTTTTCAGAGCTGTTAGGTTCGAGAACTAGTCCTCAGAATAGGCTCCAAAGGGGTAAACTTAAGGATAACATTAGCAAATAATCTCTTCCCAGAAAGAGTGGTGGAATAATGGAGACAAAAACAATAACACTGCCAGAAAGCACCAGACCCGGACAGAGGATCATTAAGTGCAATTATGTGAGGGGAAAGAGAGAGATTAACTGGTGTCTATGGCACTGTGGCAGAAAGTGAATCAGTTGGACTAGAAGGATCCTTATCTGCTGTGTATATTCTGTTTGTGTGTTTCTAAAGGTGAAAAGTGGCAATAAGTCTCATCTGTGTTAACTCTGTTAACAAAGTTATCAAACAGCATCTGCAAATGTTTGGAAATTTGACGGTTGAAAGTTGGCAACCCTAATATGTAGTCTGCTGCCACAGCCAAGGAATGTTAACGGCTTGCAGTCTGGTGTAGAGAATGACCTTTTGCTAACGGTCCTTTAGCACCATCTGCTGGATCAACCAGAAGTAGAAGAGGTACTGGAATGATGTCTTCCTTAAGCAACTGTCAGGCCGATTCAGTAAAAGTCGCGGGCGAGCGCACAGGCCACACTCTTGTGTGTGCGATTCAGGGGGGAAGAATATGCTAATGAGGGCCTCCTTTTTGACAGGAGCGGCAGCTGTCAACGGGTTTGCCAGCCGATGCTCAATTTTGCCGGCGTCTGTTCTCGAGCCCGCTGACAGTCACGGGTTTGGAAAACGGATGCCGGTGTAATTGAGTGTCCATTTAAATTTTTTTTTTTTTTTAAATTTTGGGGCCTCCGACTTAATATCGCCATGATATTAAGTTGGAGGGTGTACAGAAAAGCAGTGTTTTCTGCTTTTCCGTACACTTTCCTGGTGCTGGCAGAAATTAACGCCAGCCTTTGGGCAGGCGTTCATTTCTGAAAGTAAAATGTGCGGCTTGGCTGCACATTTTACTTACTGTATCATGCGAGAATAACTAATAGGGTCATCAACATGCATTTGCATGTTGCGGGCGCTATTAGTTTTGGGGGGGTTTGACGTGCTATTACCCCTTACTGTATAAGGGGTAAAGCTAGCGTGTCAAACGCGCGTCCAAACGCGCACTGTACTGTATTGGCCTGTATATGAGGAACCCACTCCTGATGAAGTAACATTGGACCTAACCAATATCACAGAGGCTAGGCCTATGGTTCATTGTAAACCTTAGCCAAACCAAGCTCCTAGAAGAAGGGTCCTGGGTGTCAGATAACCTCATCTTTTCCAAATTATTCTTGGGGCAATTCTGTGCCACTGCAATACCACAGTAGTGTACAAAGGCAGGGCTATGGTCTCTGCATACTGTACATCTTCATAATGGAGCAGGCTCCAAGGTGTGGCAAAGAGCAGTAATGTGTAGCAAAACAGCTCCCGACGACTGCATATACTCAGAACTGTCGGTGCTATGGCCCATTGTTTCACATCTTTCTGTACAATTATACAGCCGTACTCAGTTCTGCTTTTCACCATAGCTTTGTATGTTAGTGGTAGGATTTCTTTTTATTTAATTTTTAAAGCTGTCAGGACTCGTGTGTGTCACCTTCAGTTCTGTGCTGCTACCTGGGATAGCTGTGGATGGGGAAGAGGAGATTAGGGAGTCTAGTAAAGTTTTTCTGCAGGAAGAGGGGAAAAAAAAGTATGAACTGCAAATTCATGGATTCTTCTCTCTGCCAGCCCAGTCATTGATGAAAAAGCTGAATAAAGGATGGTGCTTCTCCTTTCTGCTTTAATCTCTAACTTTTTATTTTGCAGTACTTCCTCACTGCAGGAAACCTTTTCAAGAGTGGGTGAATTTAAGTGTTTTGCTTCCTGCTGGTTTTTATTACAATAATCCTGTTCAAGAGCACAGTGCTTGGTGCCGCTGAGGGTTAGGGAAGGACAGGGCCAGAGCAGTCTGGAGCAATGGGTGAGGGCTGGAAGAGAGGAAAAAAAAGCAAAGGAGCAGAAATAAAGGGAGAGGGTTAGAGAGTGGGCCACGTGGGAGGGAGGAACAAAAGCAGGGGGGGGGGGGGGGGTTTCAAGGTGGAGGGACAGCGAGGAAATGATTTGAGGAGCAGGTGTGAGCACAGGGAAGGGGTGGAATGGGTAGGGTAAGTGCAATGGTTTTAAGCACCCTGTGGAGACAAAGGCCTTGCTCAGCAGCTGGCAAACCACACTGAGCCTGGCTGCGTCAGCACTCCTCAGAACCCTCTGTACTTCCTTATCTCAGTTTCACAAACAACCTTTGCCCTAAACCCAGATCACTTGCTTGCTCCCACCACGATAGTAACATGAGTTAATCACATGCACAGCATGAGCTGTTGCAGCTATGTGTCCTGCAGTATTGTAGCCAATAATATGATGTATACACCTGTGTTTACTCTGATAAGATGTAACCCTAGACAATAAAAGGAGAGCTCCAGCTTAGTTCTGGGTGCCTTCCCGAGAATCCTGTCTGACGTGTCTTCTTCCGTGAGTCACCGCAACAACATCTGGTGACCCGACGACGTGATACCCCTACTCATTTGGCTGGACGAGCCCAGGTGCACCACAGCGAATTCCACTCCCACATTCGTGATTATGGGGGGAGAACTGTCAGCTCCGCAGAAGCTTCATGCAAAAGAGTTGCAGAAAATACTAAAGAGTAATTTCTTTATTACCAAGGGAGAAGCGATCCATGTCAGACTAGGAGATTTAGAAGATATGGTAGAAGAAATAGGGTGCCAGTGCCCATGGTATCCAGAGGCTAGTACTTTGGATATCAAGGACTGGATCAAGATAGGGATTAATCTGCATGCGCCCCCGTGCGCTTCGATACGGCATTTGTTATGGCAGAAATGTAAAGAAAAATAGATATCAGCCAAGGACCCAGATTCTCAACTCAATAATCGTGTAAGTACACAGTGTAGTCCTATATGTAGCAGACCTCATACATAGTATACATATTTCATGCTAATTAGCATAGGTATACCGCAGTATAATCATTGGTCATATAGTGTCCAAAGTTTTTTTTAAGAATTTTCTTCTGCATACGTGAACATTAAAGCCTATTGGCATTTTGTGACATTGCAAGTTTAGCATAACATTACAATCAAGCACTTAGCTTAATAGTTCCGAGGAGTAAGCAGAGACATGGAGGTGAGGACGAGCACGGTGGCAGGCCCGACACGGACCGTGTTTCGGCTTAAAAGCCTTCTTCAAGGGCAAAAGGTGTCTGCAAATCAAAAACGCATAATAGGTAAGGAAGATCACATCACAATTCATTCATATATAAAACATCATATAGCAGTGGTACCAACATGTAGATAAGTTAGCTGCATCTTAAGCATGAAATTTTTCTCCTCTGCCGGAGCGAACGCTCTCGCGCCATTTTTCAAGGAACTGCAGCAAATCAGAATCCCGGCTCCACCCAGGAAATGACGCCCATGATTGCTAAATAGATTACAACAAAGAATACCACTCAATGGCTGCATTAAGCCCTTCAGGTTCCACACATTACAATGTGCAGTTCCTTGCTGCAGTTCCTTGAAAAATGGCGCGAGAGCGTTCGCTCCGGCAGAGGAGAAAAATTTCATGCTTAAGATGCAGCTAACTTATCTACATGTTGGTACCACTGCTATATGATGTTTTATATATGAATGAATTGTGATGTGATCTTCCTTACCTATTATGCGTTTTTGATTTGCAGACACCTTTTGCCCTTGAAGAAGGCTTTTAAGCCGAAACACGGTCCGTGTCGGGCCTGCCACCGTGCTCGTCCTCACCTCCATGTCTCTGCTTACTCCTCGGAACTATTAAGCTAAGTGCTTGATTGTAATGTTATGCTAAACTTGCAATGTCACAAAATGCCAATAGGCTTTAATGTTCACGTATGCAGAAGAAAATTCTTAAAAAAAACTTTGGACATTATATGACCAATGATTATACTGCGGTATACCTATGCTAATTAGCATGAAATATGTATACTATGTATGAGGTCTGCTACATATAGGACTACACTGTGTACTTACACGATTATTGAGTTGAGAATCTGGGTCCTTGGCTGATATCTATTTTTGTGTTACTGGGCAGCTATTCCCTCCTTTATATTGGGTGCTATAGGACTTTCGTGCTCGTAATAGAAATGTAAAGAAGCCATAGAAAACATGGGGACCCATAATCTCAAGGCACCGTCCCCACCTGCATCACTATTACCAGAGGGGAATTCCCATACCGCCCCTCCGCCGTATCCACAACTTGCCTTACCAACGGCAGGTCCACTCCCGACTATAGAGTCAACATCGCCAACCGCGCCGTCCTTGAATCCTTGCCCGGATATGATGGCAGAAGCGCGCACTGCGCCACACACTAATCTTTGTGGCGCAGTCCGTGCAGGGTTTCACCAGGAACAATTAAAGGGAAGTCTAACAGGGGAAGAGCTAATGGAAGGGCTTCAAGCCTTTCCAGTCACAGAGGTCCCTAATAACCAGGGAGGGGTCCACTACCAGTGGTTGGCACTACCCTATACTGTCCTTAGGGAGTTCTGAAAAAGTATTGTCGAAACAGGGATTAATTCTACCTATACTTTAGGAATGTTGGAGGGACTAGCAAATGGCTACCACCTGATTCCCCAAGATTGGAAGGATCTGTTCCGTATGATCCTCACCCCAGCTCAATATGTAGTATGGGACTCGGAATACCAGAGGGAGGCAGTGTTGGTGGGGAACGCTTCAGGAGGAGCTTATGTGCCTGACCAACTTTACGGAGCGGGGCAATTTGCTACGCTGGAAAGGCAAGCTATGGGGACGCCTGCGGCCGCCTACCCAGCAATAGCCCGCTGCGTAAACAAAGCCTATAAAAAGGTCCCAGTATCAGGAAAAGCTACGAAATCATTTACGATGACCCGACAAGCGGCCACAGAATCTTACACACAATTTATAGATCGGCTGCAAGAAGCCATTCAGCGTCAGGTAGACAACCCAGAGGTGAGCGCTGAACTAATAAAGAAATTGGCCTTTGAAAATGCAAATGCGGACTGTAGAAAGCTCTGCAATCCATAGTCAATAAAATAGACTACACCCTGGCAGACATGTTGAAGGCATGTATGGACGTGGGTTCTCACGCATTCCAAATGGACGCCCTAGCAGCCACATTGCACAAAGGTCAATTTCAAAAGCCAAAAGGGACTTGTTTCAATTGCAAAAAACCTGGCCATTTTAAACAACAATGCCATGCCCTGGTAGGGGGAGCATACAAAGGAACCTATTCTGCCGGGGCCTCGAGGTCTCGCCCAAAAACGGTCTGCCCCAAGTGCAAAAAAGGCTTCCACTGGGCAAACCAATGCAGAAGTATAAGTCAGGGAAACTAGATTCCGGGCTAGCGACAAGCCCCAGCCCAATTGTCGCAATCCCCCACAGTTTGGGTCAAAACTGCCAAAGCAGCCACAGCTGGCAGCACCGGCATAGACCTGGTCAATCAAGAAACAAAGTTCGTAGCATTCCCTGGGATGGTTACTTTGATGCCGTCCCAACTAACCGGTCCACTGCCCACAAATACGGTTGGATTGATCCCCAGTCCTCCGCAGGAAAAGCTGGGATTTTCATTATTCCTGGGGTGGTGGATTGTGATTATGAGGGCATTATCATGGTCCAGATTGAAACCAAATTCCCCCTTACTTTAAACAAAGGAGACTCTGGCACAATTGGTTATAGTCCCTTATGTTTTGCCCGCAGGGGGACAGCAAGCTGTCAGAGGAACTGGCGGTTTTGATTCCACTCGAGCCCCTGTGATGCATCCTAGCATATTGGCAGTAACCCAAGAGATCAAGAAAGAAAAACTTATTTGCTAAATGGTAAGCCTTTTGAGGGGATATTGGACTCAGGAGCAGACATCTCGGTCATTGCCGCTGACAATTGGCCCGGCGACTCTCCCTCAGTGTGGGAGGTTGGGAGTCACAGTCGGCCCGGGGTAGCGCCCATTGGATCACAGTGACCACCCCATCAGGAAGCACTTCGGCAAAGCTAAAGCCGGTAATCCTTCCCATTCATGTAAACTTTAACTTATGGGGAAGAGATTTGATGCACCAGTTCCAAGCCCGGCTGGTGCTAGAAGACTAAGCATGTCCCGTCCGAAGCCCACTGCCCTCCCTTTAGCATGGAAATCTACTACGCCCGTATGGGCGTAGTAGATTTCCCTTCACGAATTGGTGGGTGATCAATTGGCTGCCGTACACATCGAGCCTACCGTTAGCCCGTTCAACACCCCAGTTTTTGTAATTAAAAAGAAATCAGGAAAATGGAGGTTTCTGCACAACCTCAGAGCCTTCAATGCCATTTTGCAACCGATGGGTCCACTTCAGTGTGGAACACCAAACCCAAACATGGTCCCCAGAGATTATCAGATAATAATTGTAGATCTAAAAGACTGCTTTTTTACAATCCCATTATGTGAAAAGGACAAACAATTTTTTGCTTTCACAGTCCGTGTTTTAAATAACCAAAGGCCTACTAAACGCTATCAATGGACCGTCTTACCACAAGGGATGCGAACAGCCCCACTTTGTGCCAGCACTTCGTGGACAGGGCTCTACAGGGGTTTCGGGATCGTTATCCTAGAGCCTTAATTTATCATTATATGGACGACATTTTAGTAGCCGCACCTCAAATCCCAGACGACTGGATGGGTCACCTGTCCACAGAGCTGGCCAAATCCGGGCTGATAATAGCCCTGGAAAAAGTTCAGAGAAGTGAACCCTTTTTGTATTTAGGTCATAAGATGCTACAGACTTATTCTAGCCCTCAGATCCCCACAGTTAAAACTTGGCAACGCCATCACATATATACAACTTCAACAATTGCTGGGATCCATCAATTGGCTGCGACCCTATGTGGGTCTTTCCACCCACATGCTCAGCCCCTTATTTGATGCTCTGAGGAATAGAACAAGTCTTTCAGAATTGATTACGCTAACGCCACAGCAGAAAGAGGTTTTCCAACAAGTCAATGAGGCACTGAAGTTAATCTGGGTAGACAGATGTACTGACAATGTTCCTTTCACGTTAATCCTGATTCCAACCGCAAAGCAGCCTACAGCGGCCTTGACACAACAAGTCGAGAGCCAGACAGGAAACAAGACATTAATAATTGAATGGCTATACTTGACACATACTCCCTCGCACACAATTAACACCCTACCGCTTATGCATGCAGAGCTGATCTTTAAGGGACGAGAACGTAGCAGAGTTTTATTAGGGCTTGATGTTGTGAACATAATAGTGCCCCTGCCTCTCAGAGACTGGGAAAGGATGCTATGTCAATCGGCAGCACTGCAAGCTGCATTAGCAGACTATGTGGGGAAGGTTTCCTATCATATACCCTCGGATCCCCGCCTCCTTGCATTCAATCAGGTTCCGCTCTCTGTTTATCCAGGGCTGTCGCCTACTCCTTTATCCCAAGCACAGACGGTCTTTACCGATGGCGGTCCAAAATGGGGAGCGGTCGCCTGGCAGGCGCAAGGACGATGGGTGACCAAGATTACCCCGTCTCAGCACTCTGCACAAAGAGCGGAGTTAGCCGCAGTCATTCTAGCTTTGCAATACTTTGCTAACGCTGATTTAAACATTATTTCAGATAGCCAGTATGCTACCCCCTCCTCCAGACCTCCCCACCCCAATTAAAAATTCTGTATTTATAATAAGATAAAAACAGAACACAAGAATTGCCATACTGGGTCAGACAGAGCGTTTCTAACTGTGACTAATCCAGGTCGCAAGTACCTGGCCCGATCCCAAACAGTAAATAAATCCCATGCTATTATCTTCCCTAAAGAGGTAATTTTCAAATGAGTTGCTTGCATAAATATAACATACTGTCGTAGCAATTTTCAAAAGCCATTTGCTTGAGTAAAGTGACTCTTCTCCAGGTTAAACAGCCCTAACCTCTTTAGCCTTTCCTCATAGGAGAACTCTTCCATCCCCTCTATCATTTTGGTCACTCTTCTCTATACCTCTTCCAATGCAAATGTATCTTCTGCAATGCAGCATCCAGAACTGCACCCCCACACTCCAGGTGTGGCCTCACCATGGTTTGATACAGAAGTATTATAACATCATCAACCATTTGCTGCATTGGTCAGGAATCAGACCCCTAGGCCTTCTGCATGGCAGGTGAGAATTCTACCACTGAACCACCAATACAATGCAGCACATTGAGGTAAAAATATCACAACATGTATACTATATTTACACGCACTACAATGGTGTCAACCAGAAAACCCAGCCGAAGAGCATAAGAAGAGCAAGGTCTATCGAGCTCAGCATGCTGTCTCTGACAGCCAGTCCAGCAATCACAGGTGCCCAGCAGATCCCATACACTAGATGTAATTCCTGTTACCTATTCTTAGGGATAGCAATAGCTTGCTTTAGACTACCTGCCTAATGTTTTATAGACATTTTCCTCCAGGAATTCATCCAAACCTCTTTTTAACCTCACTATGCTAGCCACCTTGATCATGTACTCTGGCAACAGATTTCTCAGCTTGATAGGGCACCCAGTGAAAGAACTTTCTACAGCTTCTTTTAACTTATGGATGTTAGTTGCATGGAATGCCTCTATTTTTACTTGAAAGTGTAAACAACTGTCCTTTTGTTTTTGTTCCACCCCACTCATGGTTTTAAAATCTTTCATCATGTCCTCTCTCCGCTGTCTTTTTTTTTTCCAAGCTGAAGAGCCCTATCCTGCGAGGTGCCTCATCATAGGAGAGATGTTCCTATGCACCCTTTCTAGGTCTGCTATGTCTTTCTCAAGATGGGAGTAACCAGAACTTAAGATGAGGATGCACCATGGATCAGTACAGAAGGAATATATTTTCAGTTTTATTTTCTATTCCTCTTTGGACTGTTCCTAACTTTCTATTTGCATGTTTGATCATTGGCATGCGCTGAGCTGAGGATTTCAATGTCTTGTCCACGAGTTCTCCAAGGTCCTTTTCCTGGATAGTGATTCCCAGTACAGAAGCCAGCTTCTGGGATTATTTTTCCTCTGTGTATCACTTTGCATTTTTCTACATTAAATTTCATCTGCCATGCAGTTGATCAGCCTCCTAATCTCACAAGGTTCATCTGCTGTCTTAACAAGTTTGAATAATTTTGTGTCCTCTGCAAAGATCACCTTACTTATTGTTCCCTTTTCCAAATCATTTATTTTTGAATAGGTAAACACAGGTCCAAGTACCAATCCCTGTGCTACTCCACTAAAATTTGGAAAACTTACCCTTTAGTCCTGCCCTCTGTTTCCAGCCTTTTAACGATTTACCAATCCACAATAGAACACTGCCTCCTATTCCATAACTTTGTAATTGCCTGAGGATTTTCTCATGGGGGACTTTATAAAATGCCTTCTGAAAGTCCAATACATTATACTAACTGGCTCACCTTTTAGTGACATGCTTATTTACACCTTCAAAAAATTATTAAAGATTTGTAAATCAAATCTTCTCCTTGCTAAAACCATGTTGACTCTTCCCCATTAGGGTATATGGCCAGTGCTTTTGTTTTTAAGAATAGCTTCTACCATTTTGCTTGACACTGATTTTCAGGTTCACAGCATCACCCCCGAGCAATTTTTACAAATCGGCATCACATTGGCCACCTTTCAATCTTCAGGAATCATGGCTGTTTACAAGTAATCTTTCATTTTAAAAAGGTTATCAGTTTCATATTTTAGTTCTTTTAGAACTCTGGAGTGGATGCCATCCAGTCCCAGTGATTTGTTACTCTTTAGTTGTCACAGATATTTGTTTTAGTTGCTCAGTTTCTATCATTAAAGAATGTTTCAGGTGTGGTATGTTCTCAACATCCTCTTCTGTAAAGATTACAGCAAAGAATTAATTCAGCTTTTCTGCTATTTCCTTCTTTTGCCTGAGTACACCTTTTACCCCTTGGTCATCGAGTGGCTCATAAGAACATGCCATACTGGGTCAGACCAAGGGTTCATCAAGCCCAGTATCCTGTTTCCAACAGTGACCAATCCAGGCCATAAGAACCTGGCAAGTTCCCAAAAGCTAAGTCTATTCCATGTTACTGTTGCTAGTAATAGCAGTGGCTATTTTCTAAGTCAATTTAATTAATAGCAGGTAATGGACTTTTCCAAGAACTTCTCCAATCCTTTTTTAAACCCAGCTACACTAACTGCACTAACCACATCCTCTGGCAACAAATTCCAGAGTTTGTGTTGAGTGAAAAAGAACTTTCTCCTATTAGTTTTAAATGTGCCACATGCTAACTTTATGGAGTGTCCTTCTATTATCCAAAAGAGTAAATAACCAATTCACATTTACCTGTTCTAGACCTCTCATGATTTTAAACACCTCTATCATATCCCCCCTCAGCTGTCTCTTCTCCAAGCTGAAAAATCCTAACCTCTTTAGTCTTTCCTCATAGGGGAGCTGTTCCATCCCCCCTATCATTTTGGCTGCCCTTCTCTGTACCTTCTCCATCGCAACTATATCTTTTTTGAGATGTGGCTATCAGAATTGTACACAGTATTCGAGGTACAGTCTTACCATGGAGTGATACAAGCAAGTTTGCTTACCATAAATAATGTTTCCGTAGATAGCAGGATGAATTAGCCATGCTGTTATGGGAACTGTCCATCAGGGCCCAGGAGGCGGAGCTTCTGAGTAGAACACAGAGCTTTGCTCTGTGCGACTGCGCATGCCTTCCCGCACAGAAAAACAGTCTCTCCTCAGTCTGTGATTTAGTAGCGTACTCATGTAAGTGATTGATTATCCAGGGAGGTGGGTGGGTCAACATGGCTAATTCATCTATGAAACACCTATCTATGAAAACACCATTTACGGTAAGCAAACTTGCTTTTTCCCGTTGATAGCAGGGATGAATTAGCCATGCTGTCATGGGAGTCCTAAACTCCCAATCACGCACACAGGTATTTAGGAGTATTATGTGTGATGTAAGTTTGTGGATAGTCAAGTAAAGGTTCAGGTGGACATAGTTTGTAGAATAACTTGTCCGAGTTTAGCATAATCAGTTGCTTGTTGATCCAGACAGTAATGAGATGTGAATGTATGTACAGATGACCAGGTAGCTGCTTTGCAAATGTCTATGGCTGCCACTTGTCGTAGATGGGCCAGGGAGGCCGATACTGCCCTCACTTGATGTGCATTAGGCTGCGAAGGCAAGGTTAAGTTGTGTTTTGTGTAACAGAATTGAATGCACTGGGTTATCCAGCTAGATATGGTCCATTTTGCTACCGGTAGACTGGGTTGAAAGAGACAAATAGTTGAGAGGCTCTTGACTCGGAATGCGTTCTTCGTTTATAATACACTAGTGCTCTTTTGCAGTCCAAGGTGTGTAGTAATCTTTATCATTTTGGTGAGGCTTGGGAAAGAATGTGGGTAATTCAATTGATTGGTTCAAGTGGAACTGGCTGACTACTTTTGGAAGGAAAGAAGGATGTGTGCGAAGTACCACCTTGTGATGATAGAATTGCATATATGGGCTGTAGTGTACCAGAGCCTGTAGTTCACTGACTCTGTGTGTGGATGTTACAGCAATGAGACATACTACTTTCCATGTAAGATATTTAATGTGTGCCCCCTCCATCGGTTCAAAGGGGGCCACCATTAGTTGTTCCAGTACAACATTCAGATTCCATGGGATCGGTGGTTTGGATATCGGAGGCCGGAGGTGAATCAGGCCCTTTAGGAAACGGGAGATACAGGGCTAGACTGAGATGGGTTGCCCTCTATACGGCTGGTGGTAGGCCGCTATCACACTGAGATGTACCCTGATTGAAGAAGTTGCCAGTCCCATAGTGTATAACAAGTGAAGATGGTCCAACAGTATTTCTGGTGCACAGTCTAATGGAGGTATACCCTTTGTAGAGCACCAGGAAGAATATCTCTTCCATTTGAAGCTATAGTTCCTTCGTGTGGATGGTTTTCTTGAGGCGAGAAGTATAGTTTGCGCGGAGACTGATGTTTCCTGTTCCATCAAGAGGAGCCGCTCAATCTTCATACCGTCAAATGTAGGGGTTTGTGCATGGGATGGAGCAGTGTTCCTTGTTCCTGCGTCAACAGATCCCTGCGATCTGGCAGTGCTATTGGTTGCGCTATTGATAGGTGTATAAGGTCTGGTAAGATGGGAAGGTCATGTTTTTAGTGGAAAAATATGAGCATATGGGCTGCATTCTCAAAAGCATTCACACACACACAAAACCTGGTTTTCTGTATGTAACCAGGCTTTTGAAAAATGCCTGGGGGAGGAGGATTATCCATGTAAAAATACACAATGCCACATGTATTCTTACGGATGCTGCAAGGAGTTGTGGGGGTAAAATTGAGGCAGGAGATGGCATTTTGTGCATCTTTTTTTCATTTTTGAAAGTACACATGAAGCTACTGGGCTACCTTGAGCAGTGATAATGCATGCATCTGCCACTATGGGTTCTGCATCTACCCCCTACTTTTCAGAACAGAATAATGCATGCATATTTGCTTTAAATCTTTGGGCTGAAGTGTGAATGTGCTTTCTCCATGCTGCCCTTAGCCCCAACCATGCAGTATGCTTCCAGGTGCTTGCAGGGAGAGGAAGGTGGGGGTTCTGTGTTGGGGCCTGAACGATTCTTCCTGCGGCTGTGGGCTTCTGTCTCCACTGCAACCAAGGTTTGGATCCAGCTCCATCAGACTTCATTCACCATTAACCCAGACCTTTTTCCCCTATTTATTTTTGTCTCCTCTGAACTCGTCTCACCCAGTCACTGTACAACTAGTTCTTGCTTGGGGCCCATGCACTATGGCTCTTTCATGGAACTTAAAGCCAGTCCCTGCCTGTTACTGTTGTGCTAGACTGATCAGTCAATATTCCAAAAATTGAGAAATCAAAGCCATAGCTCTCACTCTTCTACCCCCCAAGATCTTTTTTTGTAACTTTATTTAACAATGGTCAGGCATACAAAGAAGTTTATACATCCCTGTGCACAAATTAATAGCTAATCCCAATGCAAGTATTTATTTATTTGTTTTTCTATACTGACATTCGATCGGACATATTACAAGGGTTGAAATAAGACTAAGGCATCCTATTTCTTACAATGAAATTTAGAAACAATATTGGTGCTGTAGGTAATAATCAGGTACAGATCCCCCCCCCCCTCAACATTTTGATAATTAAATTCAATAATCGCTCCCCCCTCCCTATTCCAAAGATATAAAAATATATACTGATCATCATAACTGGCTCTTTTTCACCCATCACCACATCTGCCTTACTTTCACATACCCTCCACCTCCTCCCTCTGATCCTTTTGCACTCCTACCTCCTTTCTCCAGCTCGTTTGCATTCCTCTGCCTTCCCCACCCCACCCCCTCACATCTCTCAGCGCTCTCCCACTTCTTTATTGCTTTCTACGCTCCTTTCACGCACCCCTTTACTCTACCCTCACCCAGCTCTCTTACCCCATCCACTCTCCCTCCTTGACAGTTCTCATGCATTCCCTCTCTTTTCCATGCCCAGGCCTGGACCTTTCTCACCTGTTACAGAATATGTCAGTCGGGGGGGAAGGTGCTAGACAATCTAAACTTGTATTTCTAACTTTGGAAAATGGCATTCACCCGCTGCTCGCCTCTCTCCCACCCCCTCCACAGCATTCATTCCGTTTCTCTCTCCCTTCCAGCATTCACAGGTTGTCTGCTGACTGAGGCGGGGTGGTGGTTGCCTCCTTTTCATTTTGCCAGAAGCACAAAGGGTGCAGTCCTGGGAGGAGCCGTGCTCTCTTTCCGTGCTGTTCGTGGACGGGCTCGTTTCCATTCCCATCGGCAGCAGGCGCACTTCTTCAACGTAGCACGCGTACTGCAGGGAAGAGGAGGAGGTTGGGAAATCAGCCGCAGCGGGGTCCTGGCTGCTTGCCTGCGATGCGTTCTTTCTCCAGCACACCAAAGGTGGGACACTCGCCTAGAAGCAGGGGCCTGGGCCTGGGGCCTGGCTGCTAATGCCTGCCAGCACCCTTGGGCTGTGAACCCAGCTCGAGGTGGCCCAGGAAGCAGGCGATCTGACGCAGGAATCACTTCCAGGTCCCTCTCCACGTGGCAGAGCCGCACCCCACAAATGAGCGAGCAGACCGGCCCCCGAGGAGGGTTTCCGAAGGAACCAGGGCCCTTACTTCAGGACCGGCAACGCGCGTGGAATAATAAAATAAAAGCAATCGAAGTAGCGGGCTCAACTCGGTCTGCATCGGCGACGCCTTTTCTCAGCAGTGATGCGAAGCTTTTTCATTCTTTTCCTCATTCTCAGGTCATAAAGCAATAAAACCCTCTTGTGGGCGATGGATACGGGTTATAATCAATCATAGTTATTGGACCATCTCTACCAAAGATCTTGCGGTTTCAAAATTTTGTTAGTTTATTTTTACTTATTTTGTAGCAGAATCTAAATTCAGAGGTCCATTTTCAGCCAGGTAAATGTATCTGGCTAATTTTATCAGGATATTCAGCAGCATGCCCATGCCACTGAATCCACCTAACGATCTTAAAGATAACTAGATAAGTTTATCCAGTTCCTTTAGGACTTCTCTTCAGCAGCCCTATCGTTATCCAGATATGTTAACAGGATAATTCATTTATCCAATGGTTTTAGCCAGATAACCAGATTTGCCCTGGAAATCCCCCGAGCTAGCCGGATAATATTTTAGCTAACACATTTTTTTAAAATTAAAATGTATGAATCGCCTTCCTGATCTATCTATATAAATAAAAATGTTAAATAGTTTGGACATAATCACTAATCTCAGAAACCACTGAACCGATTGCTTTCAAATTTGGACACAACCTTCATTTCGCATACGGGAAGGTTCTTCTGTACTTACATTACAGATATGTCACACCTGTGACAGGTAAAATAGGTTTAAAATGTTTTCCAGAAAACGGCGACATCTGTTACACCTTACACTAACACACGCTACACTAATTTCGCCAGTCCAGGTCCACATTTCACTTCCATTTTAACACATTCGCGCACTTTTTTTGCCAGAAGATAACTATTTCCTTTACAGAGAAAATAAACCCACCACCCTCCTCACGCCCCCCCACACATATGCCAAATTGATTTACTTCCCACAGCCTCCCAACACACACAAAACCACCCTCCTCACACCCCCCACACACATGCCAAATTGATTTACTTCCCAGGCCCTCACAACACACACAAAACCTGACAGAAGTCCGGGAGGCTCCAGCGAGGGGCCAGGACGGGTCCGGGACACATCTCCTGCACTACGGCCGTCGGCTGCTAGCAATCAACATGGCGCCGACGGCCCTTTCCCTTACTATGTCACTCGGGGACACCAATGGCGGCAGTAGCCCATGTGACATAGTAAGGGCGAGGGCCCCTCTGCGCCATTTTCAGGACTGGCAGCCGGCGGACCTTTGCCCTTACAATGTCGGAGGACCTACCGCTGCCATTGCTCCACCCCACTGACATGGTAAGGGCAAAGGGCCGTCGGAACCCGTTTCAGTGCTCGCAGCCGACGGACCAACGCCGATACATCGCTCCCGGACCACTCCTGAACGCCCGCTCCACCGACTGACATTGTTATCAGGTCTGGAGGGTGGGGAGTGGTGATGAATTTATTGCGAACATCTTGGGGAGGGGTCACGGGGGGGGGGGCAGGTTTCATTCATACGGCAACTCTGGGGGGGGGTAGGGGGGCTACTGTTTTTCACATGGCTGGGGGAGGGGGGTCAGGAGAGTGGTTAGTTTAAGAGAACTTTTCTCATAGGGTTATTTTTTGGGGGAAGGGGGAGGTTCACACACAAATACATACACTAAACTTGCACGATCTCGGGAACGCACCAAAATAGCCCTCCCCAGACCACAAAACAAATTTGGGAGTGCAAATTTGGTTAGGCACTCCCCTAATTGGCTACATAACACGCACAGACGCCCAGGGACAGACCACATGTAGCACCAACACTTTTAATTTCCCAGGTCTTGGGAGGGGGCAGGAGGGTGGGGGATTATGTGATTTAAAGGGTTGGGATTGGGTTGGGTTTTTTTTTTGGGGGGTGGGGGGGTTCCCACAGAAATAGAAAGACAAAGGTTTTCTGATCTGAAGGGTAGGCAGTAGGTGGGGGGAGGTGACAGTGAGGGGAGGGAGAATGAGGGGGGAGGTGAGTGTGAGGGGAGAGAGTTGGAGTGGGGACGGGGGGAGGAGGATGAGTGACTGAGGTAAATGAGCAAGGGGAAGGGGGAGGGGGAGGGAGGGTAAAGAACCTGACTCTGCCACTGCAACGCGGGGCGGGGTACCACTAGTTTTACAATAAAATCACTCAAAGTGATGCACATGACACATTATCCAGTTATCTCAGGGCTGGTCAGTACGGCAGGATTTCCAGGTCCTGAAACTTTGGTTGACTTAGTCCTAAACCAGGCTGGACAAGTGGTGCTGAATATTGGCCTCTCAGTCTTTAACCAAGCAGCAACTCTGAATAACATTTCATCTCTGCCTCTGGCACTGTTATCAACACAGCTATCATTTCTAATTTATCATGTTCTATGTTCAATAAAAAGGTCTCTTATTTTGATCCTTTTCAATGGAAGATTAAAAAAAACTTGAAGCTCAGTATTCAGCAGCATGGCCAGCAGACAATTTATTTGGCAAAAGTTAGCCAGATAAATTCTCACAGATATTCCATGGAGTGCTGCCAATCAGGCTCGCCATTGAATATAGCCAGAAAGTTATTCTGCTAACTTTAGGACTGCTCTCTGACACAGCCATACTTAGCTGGATAACTTATCTCCAGCTAACTTAACTCCACCCTAAAATGTCCCCAGAAACTTAACTGGACAAACTATCTGATTATTAACCCCAGGGGTTGCTAACTGGCTCTTATTTTTTTTTCCAGCAGGCTAATTCAGTGCTGATTTTACTTTTCTACATTTTATAGACTTGTATCTCTGACTTCCCAAGACATAGAAGGACTACATCTCTATTAATTCATTTAATGCAGTAAAACCAGGGCTGAATCAACCTGTTAAGACTTGACACTGTGTCGTTTGTTAACTATTCATTGTTCATGCTCACGCTGTTTTCATAAGCAGAAAATGTGGTTTGAGAACTGTAATATATAGCCAATTCAATATTTAAGAAATGTGCATGTAACTGACTATCCTAATTTTCTCAAAGTTCAAATTAGCCAGTTGTCCAGCCACAGAATGTGCCAGTCTGATTGTGGATGGGACTGGATTTCTTCACAGGTTCTCTAGGCCTGTGCCTAGGGTGGTAAGATTTTGGCAGCAGAAAAGTTTCAAAAGTGACAAAATGTCGTAGTGGATCTGGCATCATAGCATCCCATTTCCTGACCCTGTTTGATGGCACAGATACCCAGTCCATTGAGGAAAGGAGTTTTTCAGGCCCGATAATCTGTGCAGGGCTAGAGAGATTCTTGGTGGTGTCAGCCCACCTGCTGTCTTTACAGCTTTCACTGCAACACAAGGCTGGGTCACTGAGACACCTCCATAAGCTCCCACCTTGGGCCATGTCCAATCTTAGGGAGGAGGACTAGAGAGTAAGTTTTAGCCTCAAGTAGGCCCTGATCAATATCAAATATTTGAAAGCACCTTTCAAGGATTTGGCTCAGAGACTGTGCACTCAAGCCAACGACCAAATGAGCACACATTGCACATAATTAAGAATAAACAATTCAAAATCAAGGCAGGTACTGGAATAGTCTGTCATGTCTTGATGTGTAATTTATGTAGCTTCAAAAGCTGTATTTTAAAATGACCTCAAATATTAATAGTTGTATAAATTATAAACAACAGAAGAGCTAAAACAGATTATTTCAGTATAATTACTAAATTTCTCAGAACAAAAAGTAAAAATTAATTGACAAAAGTTTCAAGTTTTAAATGTATTATAAAATGAAAGATACTGAGAGAGGTTCCTGATTGACTGAGGGCTTTCCTGGCCATGTGTATACATGTTTTATACCTGCACAGTTTGAAATCAGCATCGTCCCACATGTTCAAACATAGACCCAAGAATAAAACTCTCCAAAATGGCAGTCAATCAAAGTGACTACAGTTCCATCACAGAAATAGCAGCAGCCATCTTGGAAATCCAACTGCCTGAGACAATGATAAAAACAAACTTCCTTTTTAATTTTTCTCACATTTCTTTTACATAATTTCACTACTTTTGTAAATTTTTGACAGGTTTGTGACTAAGGATGTGCTGGAAGCTTCTGGATTTCCCTCCAGTTTAAACTTCGATTTTGGAGTATTGTATACTGCATATATCACCTTTAAGTCACAATATTTTTTTTGAATTGTTACAAAAATAAGCTGTGTTTCTAGAAAGGTTAAATTCATAACTTTCCAATGATGTAAAACATATATTTACATGATAAAGAATCAGAGGCTTTGTCACTTAAAAAGCGTGACAAGATAAAAAGTCATTGGTACTGGAATGAATGGCACAGACTACTGGGGTCCTTTGCTTTTATGACTGACTGGCTCCTGTAAAAGGAAGTTATAGGTGTCATTTTCTAGTAGACATACCGTAATTGGTCTACAAGAAATTGGTAATTAATGCATTTCATTTGATTTCCTGCATTTTTAAAGCATTTTCACTAAGTTCTAGAAACTTTTTTTTCCCATTTAATGGCAATTCTCTTTCTAAATTATCAATATATATAGGAATGTATGTGTCTATATATTTATATCTATAGATATGGATGTACACACACAAATTTAGCATATCTTTTTTTCTTAGGAGTGGAATAACAACATCCAGGCTTTCTGCTGATAGAGTTAGTCACTTCTTGGATGCTGAAGAACCTCCCTGAATTATGCATATATAGCCTTAGAATCACATCCTCTTCTGGTTTTATAAAATGGCTCTTAGAAATGGAATCCCAGGATCAGCTGAAGAAGCTGCATGGTTCTGTAATGTAATTCTACTTAAATTATTATCATCAAGCATCTACCTGTCATGTGGCTTCTAAAAGACCAGGTAAGCCCGAGTAACAGCGTTTCTATGACCAAACTACCCCCTTTTTTTTAACTGCATTAAGGGCCTACTGGCCTTGTCTGTTTTACCGGCACCCAACACACACAGTAAAGCTATCGTAGCCATTCATGGCTTCTTGCTGAGTGTGTTTCTGCGCTCTCCTCCTCCTTTCTTTTCTCCATTAAGAAAAGGACAAGCGGAAAGCAGAATGATTTACTCAAATATTTATTTTATTTTACTTGAAAATGGACTTGGGGAGTGTGGGGGAAGGGAGAAACCGGACTTTGTTGTCAAAAAAAGAAAAGGACATTGTTTGAAATTACATTTTCAAAGGCATTCAGAGCAGACTTGAAATTTTAGAAGCAGGAGACATGGTTTATGGTGGGTAGTGCCTTTTCAGGACATGTTCAAATTGTATCTTAAAGTTTTACCTGGTAGATTATTCCACATACAAAACATAGCAAGTATATTATCTCTCTGTATAGAAATAGATACCTATATATCTATATATATATAGATATATATCCCCACATACACACACATCCTATTTCCCTACATTACAACTCTCAGCCACTAAGGGATTCAATTGTAATGACCATGCATATATCTGTGTTTTAAAAATTATGCCGACTGACAACAGTTTTTTGTTTTTTTTTTCTGCCTCTGTTTTGATGCAACAGGCTAGGACTGCTCTTGTGATAAATAAGGATCTGTGGCACAGAGAAAAAGCAGTCAGGTCACTTTTTGTTCAGTTAGTTAAGCACCGAGAAGCTTCATCTTTGGCCCAGGCCCAAGGCTGCTTTCAGTTCAAAGAGTACATGACTTGGTTGCTTTAGGCTTAACCAGTGTTTTCCTCCAAAACTTGAAATGCACTCCTGCTTTAAAGCCTGTGAGCGCAGGATGCAGTTAGATTAGTAAGAGGGCTGCTTTCTGTCTCCCCAATAATTGTTCACACTCTGAGCATTTAGTACTTCTTTAAAATTAAAAAATAAAAACAAACAAAAAAAAACCCAGCAACAAAAGAGTCGATCTGCATCAGCATTCATCAGAAAATCAATTGCAAGGTCTTCACCAAAGGCTGCCTGTCTGTGTCTCAGTCTCTCCCAGAGGGGGCAGATGTAGGGCTAACAGGTCTCCTTAATTCAAGGCTAATGTCAAGTCCTTGGAAAGTGCGGGTGGTCCTTCATACTGGCCTGTCCACGGCATACTGACAGGGGCTCAGGTTGGAAGCTGGAGTTTGCACGGCAGGGTAGGTGAAGTTGGCATGCTGTTTGGCCTTCAGCCTCAAGCTTGCCAAGCTGGAGTTGCAAGTGTCCCTGTACATGTAGGGGCTGGCAGTGGTGGCATAAGGACAGGCACTGGCAGAAACAGCCGAGCCTAGGCTGGGACTGTTGAGATTGTTGATGTTTCCCAGATTATTCAGGCTAGATCCTGGGACGCCAGTTACCGCTGAAGGGACCATGGAAGAAGGCATGGTCATGGAGGCAATGGAACTGGGTGGGGAGAACATGGACTGGGAGGATAGGGGGCTTACATTCATAGAGTTGAAAAATGGAAAGCTCTTAGCTGACAGGGGGCTTGTGGTCAGCCCTTTGGTGGCCCAGTTGTTATAGGAATAGCCAGAATACATATCATCATAAGGCTGCATGAGTCCATTGAACTGCGCTCCAAAACTGTTCTTGCACAGCTCGGCCTGTTGGCTTCTCTCTCTTTTTCTCCACTTGGCCCTGCGGTTCTTAAACCACACCTAAAAGAAAATGAAAGATTCCTTTAGTATAGAACATGGCTATTTCATTGAGCTTAAAATAAAGTGAGACACAACCTCGTCCATGGCATCACGGTTACAGTCTCTCTACCCCTGGATAACAGAATGATTATATTCTTTTGAAACAGAAAATAATTGCAATTTACTTGCATGGTTGTGTGGTTATCTTAAATTATTTACATAGGGGTTGATATTGAAATGTTAGCCAGCTCGCCAACTGGGTCAGAAATAACTATTTTTCTTTGCGTTACTGGGCGAAAATGTTTTGAGAGAGAGAGAGAACTTTTAATAGGGTGAATTGAACCCTCTATATAAGTAGCACTATAGATGGGCACATTCAACTCAGAGTGGGTTTGGGGAGTTGGGGGGGGTGGTGTTACATACACAGAGGAATTAACTGCAAATTTGATAAGACTGAAGACTCTATCATTTGAATCAATGAAAAGTACAAGAGGAGAAGAGAATGCGTTGTACAAATCAACTCCTCTTGTTGTACCTTTCATTGATTCAAATGTAGAGTCTTCAGTCTTATCAAATTTTCAGTTAATTCCTTTGACTGTGTATGTAACACCACCACCCCCAAACCCACCCCGAGTTGGATGTGCCCATCGATAGTGCTCTCTCTCTCTCCCCCACTCCAGCCTGCGATAACGGCTGTGTGATGTGCTATTTATTTATTTATTTATTGTTTTTGTTATACCGAGTTTCATGACATGCATCACATCAACCCTATTTCCGCTACATTTATAGCAATTTAATGAATATAGGCCTAAGTTAGCCAGATAAACGTATCCGGCTTACTTAGTTGGGATATTGCAGTTGAGTACAATGAATGCACCTAGATAAACTTATTCGGCTCTCTTTAAAGTTATCTGGCTAACTTTAGACTAGCTCAAAAGCAGGGTTAACTTAGCCAGACAAGTAGCTTTGTCCTGTTATGTCTCCGTCCCTCCCACCACTTAGCCAGATAAGTTATCTGGCTAAGAGGAGCCCGCTGAACAGGGCCAAATATTCAGATATTGCCCTTTAGCCAGCTGGCACTGAATATTGACTTCCAAATTATAACCCGAGTGTTTCTCGATCAAGAATGTCAGTGCTGAGGAGGGAAGTCACTGTTGGTAATGGCCGCCTAGCTCCGCGCTCCTGACCCAGCTTATACTAATCCCCCCCCCACATCCAGGCCCCAAGCAACAACTTTCGTCGGACTTTTCGCCCCGACTACCATCCTTACAGCACAAAGTCTGCTCCAAAAAAAAAAACCGGACTTAAATAAGTTTTCTTTTACCAGTGCCGCGCCACAGATGGTGCTGGGGGAGGCGGATCGGGCCTTCACTGACCATGTGCTTACGGAGTTGAGAGAAAGCAGGGGGGGGGGGGGTGATGGCGCAGGAGACAAGGCACCGAGTCATGCAGAGTTCCAGAGCTGGTTTGGGGAAATCCATGGTGCCATGTCGACTTCAGTAGGATATCTGGGATTTGAGGGCAGAGGTCGCAGGAGACCTGGCTGCATTGGGGAGCAGGGTGGAGGAGACGGAGACACAGCTGGAGAATCAGGCCTCAGAATTATCTAGCTATAAATTGGCTCAAGATAAACTACTCCAGGTCAACGGAGATCTATTAAATAGGATGGAAGACCTGGAGGACAGATCTCGCAGGGCCAACAAGATTTAGAGGGATCCCTGAGATGGCTAAGTTTTTGGACTGTAAACAAGTGGTAAACAACGTATGTGGACAGATTTTGGGCACGCTGCCCAACAATCTTGACGCAGCAGCAGTGGTGAAGTTGGATAGAGCCCATAGGGCACTGGGCGCACCACGACTTAACAGGCCCAGAGATGTAGTAGTGTGTTTCCAAGCTACGCACAGAAGGAGGAAATTGCCCTGAAAGCCCGCAGAGAGGGTCCAGTAATGTGGAAAAGCAACAAAATAGAGGTATACCAAGATCTGGCCCCCTCTACCATCTGCAAGAGGAGAGAACTTAGGGATGTTGTAACTATGCTTCACAATCACAATGTTAAATACAGATGGCTATTCCCCTGTGGTTTAAGCTTTACCATAGCGGGAGTCACATCATGGATCTCTTCACCGGAAGAAGCGGGAGATATTCTACAAGCCCCAGGCATGAACATTAATATTTCAACTAATGTCCCAGGATGTGAAAGACAGATGTGCAGCGAGATGCCCAGATAGCAGCGCATGGAAAAGGGGGACGAGGCTCCGTTGCCACTCAAGCGGATCCATCCACCTAGGTGATCGTCCTGGATAAACTGTCAGCAGATGTTTCCCTTCAGGCTTCATCGTATTTTCAGAATAGAGATCTCACACTCACGCTGGACTTAATACTTGTTATACGAAGCCAATTTATTTATTTTTAGGGGCCTAACTTCCCTTCTTTATTTTTCTGTCATGTTGACATGTTTGTATGTGGGGGTCCAATGAGACGATGTATACACTCCCTCGATATGGGGTCCACTGGGGTTGGTTGTGGGTTTCATCCTGCCTCGTCCAAGGGGGATGGGTGGGAGGGGAGTGGGGAAACCATTCTGGCTGCCAAGATCTATAATATCGATCACAGGTGCTTTAGATGTAAGTGGGTGCTCCACACTAGCACACAAGGGCCTAGACTGGGAACGGCTACATCACAGATCCAAAAAGGAGCGATGGCAGGGTTACGAATAATGTCCATTAATACAAAGGGGCTCAACTCATCCTATAAGAGGAAATTGTTATTCCAAGAGGCGAGGAAGGGGTGAGTAAATGTTATTTTCTGTCAGGAGACACATTTGCTTAAGCGTACAGAATGTGTGCTTTGAGACAAATTTTACTCTCGGCAATATTTAGCCTCAGCTTCGACTAAACAGAAATATTATGGAGTGGGTATCTTTGCATGCACATTGGGTAATTGATGTCAAGGAGAGCAGAAGTGACCCAGATGGGAGATACATTGCGCTAAAAAGTATGGCGGGCACAACTCTGTTCACTCTTCTCACCGTATACGGTCTAAACACTGATCAGGGCAGGTTCCTGAAAGATACCTCTACACTATTAGAGTCGTGGGCTGAAGGCCAAGTGATAGTAGGAGGAGACTTCAATCTGACTAGGTATCCTTTTCTAGATAACTCGGGGGATGTGGGCATGGGTCTCTGGGCATAGAGACAGGCCCTTAAAGACTTGATCTTAGAGAGAGGGTTAGAGGATATCTAGTGACTATGGAATCCCACTCAGCGAAATTACACTTTTTACTCCCACGCTCACAGTACCTATTCTCGCATAGACATGTTTCTTATTGACAAAGAGTTAGTAAATTTTATGGTAGACTCAAATATTGGGCTTATCACATGATCCGATCACTCCCCAATTTGGCTGGAAATTACATTACCCACTAAAATGGCTGGTAAATTCCACTGGAGACTGAATGATAGCCTCTTGAATGACAAGAAATTTGTTGAATCCCTATCAGGTGATATTAAAGAATCTCTGACACTTAATAATATAGATGGAATCTCTTCCAGTACTGTATGGGACTGTTTGAAAGCCGAAGTCAGAGGTAAATGTATTTCACGGGCCAGTTTCCTTAAAAAGGAAAGAAATGCTAGGCATGCTCACCTTCTTCACCGGATTGCCGACTATTGCTCAGTCACAAACGCTCCTTAGACCCTAGAAAATTGGAGGAACTATTATCTGCTAAAAAGGAGCTTCATGCTTTAGATCTCGTAAAGATGGCCTTTCAGATGGATTTGGTAAAACAGCAACACTTCGAATTTGGCAACAAGGCCAGGCGTATCCTGGCTAAATGCTTAAAAGAAAGGGCAGCACAATTATATATTACCAAGATAAAAAATGTGTCAGGGGCTATGTTGCTTACGGCTGAAGAAATCAGCACACGTTTTACAAGTTTTTATACTGATCTATATGTTTCTCACACGGCTGTGGGGTCCCCAGTTAAAGATGACTATTGAGCAGGTGTAGAGCTTCCGACCCTCCCTGAAAATGCACAAAACTTTCTTAATGCTGAAATTACTCACGCAGAATTATATAAGGCAATTCAAGAGCTGAAGGTGGGCAAATCCCCAGGGCTCGATGGGTATACTGCCAAATTTTACAAGGCATTCCAAGCTGTGGTGATCCCGCCCTTGCTCTCCATGTTTAATGCTTTGATAGGGGAGGGCTCACTATTCCCAGAATCGAACCTGGCTGGCAAAACGATCTTGGCCAAGAGTGGACGGGACCCCACAAAATGTGGTTCCTACCAACCCATATCTTTAATAAATATTGATCTTAAACTTCTGGCCAAGATCTTGGCAACCATGCTTGCCATGGTTGCTCCATCCCTTATACATGAAGATCAGTCCGGCTTTGTTCCAGGCCAATTGGCCTTGGATAACGTGATGAGAGTTTTGGAGATAATGTGGAGGGCGAAACAGGCTGGCACTGCTCTGGTACTTCTGGCTGTGGACGCTGAGAAAGCGTTTGACAGGGTACATTGGCCATACTTGTTTAAAGTTCTGGCTAAATTTAATCTGGGTCCCAGTTTTATTAAATGGATACAGCGATTATATGAAAACCCAAGGGGCAGTCTAAAGATTAATGGAGAATATGTGGACCCTTTTATGGTAAAAAGGAGTACCAGACAAGGCTGTCCCCTGTCTCCGCTTCTCTTCGCACTATCTCTCGAGCCATATGTGGCTAAGGTAAGGGCGAACCCTGAAGTTTGGAGATTGCAGAAAGGCCCTACCGATTATATAATATCAATGTTTACGGATGACCTTTTATTTACAGTTACAGAACACGAGCGATCTTTACCGTCTTTATTGGTGGGATTGAGGGAATATGGGGAAGTTTCTGGTTTTAAGGTTAATGAGGACAAATCGGAGCTTCTCAATGTATCAGTGGAGTCAGATCGCTTTGGTGCCATTGTACGAAATCTTCCATTCTGCATAGCGAAGGAATGGGTGAAATATTTGGGTGTCAAAATAGGACCAGAGTATCAGGATTTATTTTGCCTAAATTATACTCCACTGTTTTGCAATCTCCAAGATGATCGTTGGAATAGGGGAATGTTTTCTTGGTTTGGGAGGATAGCAATAATAAAAATGAATATCTTGCCCCGTCTCAGCTATCTTTTTCCAACCCTCCCAATATCAGTGCCCGACCCCACACTGACCCACTGGCAGCGTAAGTTACTTCGATTTATATGGAAAAGGAGACCACCCAGAGTGGCACGCGCTGCTCTATTTCGAGAGAAACTTTCGTGGTGGCCTTCAGGTACCTAACCTAACCTGGTACTTTGGAGCTTCCCAACTGAGTGCATTTCTTCACTGTCACTCGGGGGGGAACACTCAAACCATGGGCGAGAATAGCATCACTAATTGGAGATGCACCTCCACTTCACATAAGGGCTTGGCAGAGAGGGCATTGCAACTACAAAGAAGAAAAAGAAGCTTATTTATTGCATTAAACAGCAAGAAGGCACTAATAGCAAGAGAAAACAGAAAAAAATAGATTAAAGGGAAGAAATGCGCGTTTCAAAAATGCTTAGAAATAGAGAATATGAATAGTGGCTGAAAAGAGCTCATTTTTCACTTTATAGTCAATAAAAAGCCGTAAAGCCAGGGTGTGTGACTGCCAGCAGGCCCGCACATCACTCTCTTCTTTTTTTTTTTTACTACTGTGCCACTTAACTGGCAATATTCCTTTGAATATAGCTAGTCAAGTCTAAAATTATCTGGCTATCTTTAGCTAGATATCTTTAAACCTAACCAGCAATATTCAGAAGCCAGCCAATTAGATTTAAAGTTATCCAGCTAAAGGTAGCCGGAGAAGTTAGCCATTCTACAGATTTTTGAAAATTGACCTCAAAAGTGATTTACAGAGGTAAAAAGCCTTTTCTCTTCATTAATTGGCTATGTGAAAACTGCCCTCAGTCAATGCATATTCTTCGGCAATGCGTACACGTTTAACCTCAATAAGAGGAAGTGTTCCTGGGTATGTGTTTAGACAAAGGGAGGAAGAGTATGTGCCTACGTGGCATTTTCACATCTTTGCCATTACTTTTCCAGCAAAAACCTATCCAAAGAAAAAGCGGCTATAGGCGACTTGATGAACTTTGTACCCAGAGCAAGTTTCAAAATGAAAGTATGTGCATTTGTTTTCATTCGTTTCAGTAGTTTATGTGTGTACATTTTTTTAGACACATGGGGTAGATTTTAAAAAGGAGCACACGCACATGTACGCCCGATTTTATAACATGCGCATGTGTTTCTGAATTGAAGTATTCTGCTAGTATGTAGTTTCTGTAAAGGGATCGCTAGCAGCTTGACTTGTTCTGTTTTCCTAATAGGAGGCGTATTGGTATTTTAGGGTCTGGTGTAATATTTGCATTGATGCTTTTTCATAGGTAGGGTTGTTACCGTTTGAGTTTGGCAGTTAGTGTATTATGGTATGGCTAGTTTCCTAAAAGTTCAGAGTATATTTTTTTGCAGGGTTTTGAATTATTACACAATGGATAGTGGAGGGAGATTGTGGTGTTGTTCCTGAAGTGACACTGGATTTCGATTATTATTTTTCTACAGTGCATTGTAAGGGGAAATGTCCTTGTTCTGCTCTGCACCCTTTCTGTGAATGTAGGATAGTGTAGAACTTGAGGTACAGGGTTTGTATTGGGATTCTGTCCTATCCTGTATAGACCTCAGACTTCACTCTCATATTAAAGAATTTCTATTAATTGATGCTTTTGAATCATTTTAGTGGTAGATTTACTAGATGGTTGAAACTGGCCAAGACTTAAGGTCTTTCTTTCTAGAAACTCCACTGACATGCCTGCCCAACACCTGACGATAATTGTGCAAAATGTTTGTAGCAGTGTCTCCTGCTTTATGAGCGGGGGGGGTTCCTGTCACTGCATGACCAGAATTTGGTAAGAGGCATGTGGAGAGAGCCACTGGAACCCCACCGGGATCAAACTACGACAGCTGCATGGGAATATAGAATAAAGATTGTGCAATGTTCAATTTTTAAAGGATTTTTTCTTGCAGGGCGGGAAAGCTGCTGATAGAGATTGAGTTAAGTATCAAACTCTCAGGGGGAAAGGAGGGGAAGGGAAGAGGAGAGCTCATGAGCCTGTGCCCTGGATCATTTAGGTACCTAGCGACATCTCTGATTACAGCACAATTTTATAAGCCAGCTGGAGAAACTAACCAAAGTAGCGCAGTAAAAAAGGCTAAATATTACATAAAAACAGAGTGATGAAGTGATTCTATTAGCACCTGGATTAGAGATGTGCATTCTTCTTCTTTAAAATGTATGTAAACTAGTTTGAAAAACCCGTAACCCATTCATGGGTTTGTCTAATTAGTTTGGCAAAAGTTTTTAAAAATCTAAATTGATGAATCTTTATTGGAACTGGAACAGATTCATCCGATTAACAGGGTCCACAGCTGGCAGATTAAATCTAATCTGCTCATATTTCCCACAGATTTTCTGAGGAAATTTCAACAAATTTCCTTAGCGAATCTGTGGAAAATTTGAAAATTCCACCAAACTTGAACCAGGCTCAGGTTCCGTGTTAAGACATGCTGGGGCCAAGGAGGGAGCCTCTAATCCTGGGTCTCCTCCCCCAGGTCCTCTTGCTCCCCTCCAACCTTCTCCCTGTAGTCCCTTCCCGGGTCCTCCACCTTCTACTCTTCCTTCTTCTCCCCTCATCTTGCTGGTTCCAGGCTCAGCAGAGATCATCAGAGAGTACGAAGAGGAAAAATCAACACAGGGCACCCTCACACACACTCCTCACACAGATTTCCTTGCTAACAGGAAGCCTGTGCAGAAGGAGGAAGAGAAGGGGATGCAGCATGGCCTGTGAGCATGCACTGCCTCACAGGCCCTGGGCTGATTTTTCCTCCTATTTCCTCTGTGAACACCAAAAGATATCTGCCTATGGCAGACATCAACATGTTTCTTTCAGCTCCAGGTTGGTATTGGCGACATTCCCACAGGACCCTTTGTGGTGTGGGTTCCAAAGCAATTGCTCTGGTTGCCTCTTCCCCCCCCCCCCCCCCCCCTCTTCCAGGTGCAGTCATTGAAAAGGCTAAAATTGCCTGGTTTAAGGGCAATATGAAGTGCCATGCTGAGTTAGACCAAAGTTCCATCGAGCCCAGCATCCTGTCTCCAATGGTGGTCAGCTCGGGTCACTATGAAGTACCCAGCAGATCCCAAAGATCAGATCCTATTCCTTGTTGCTCATTCCCAGGGATGAGCAGTGGCTTTCTCCGTTTCCACCTGGCTAATAATCAGGGGCGAATTGCAAGAAAATATGTGCGGGGGGATTTTTTCAAAACCGGCCCACTGGGTATCTGATTCGCTCATGTGCTGTGCAGCACGTGCTTTAACAGCTCCAAAAACACACCAAGTCAGTTGTTGAGATGCACCATCACATCAGATAGAGCCTGGCAGGATTGATACAAAACAACCTCCCAACATAAATTTCATGTTTTTACTAAACATTTAAGTAGAGAACATCCTAGACTAGGGATGAATAAACTGAGCTGCAGTCCCATTTCTGTCCATGCAATCAATCAGTCCCCCTGCCCCACAAGTTTGATTACATCTCTCACACATAGTCTTCTGCCATCCAATCAGTTCAAGTAATGATACAATCATACTGCCAGCAAATGGCTCAGACTCACACAATCTGCCATAAACACAGCACACACTCACACACACAAAGACATTTGCTGTTGTGCTGCTGCTCATGTGCTCCTTCATTGAGAATTCCCTGCATCATTATCTAAAAGTTGATGCCTGTGCCAGCCCTTCCTCAGCCTGAAGCAGCCCCCTCCCTTTCCCATTCTCAGCCCTTCTTGGCACTCTCACATTCCTGGAGACTCTCTGGTCCCTCAGCCGGCTGCCCCTCTCGGAGCTCAGCCCAGCCATTTCAGACAGAAGCCTCACTAGCACTGCACAGATATCTCCTTCTGGCTTACCCCCTCTCATTCCATAACAGTAGATTGCCTCCACTTCTCAGGGCCTCCCCCAGTCAGCACATTTTCACTGATTGTGTGCTACACAGTCTGCTGTGTTTATGATTCCTTAGGCCAGGGTTTCCCAATTTTTTTACACCTAAAGCAAATCTACATTAATGAAAATGTTGGCATACCAATCTCCACCGAGCAGACCGTGCAGACAACGAAAGGGCTTATATGACCAAAATGGCTAGGGAAGCATTAAATGCCCAACAGTCGCTCTTCCAAAACAGAAAAGAGGGGCAAAGACACACATAAACTTGTCACAATCTATCAGGTCCCAAGAGAGAAGGGAGAAATTGGTGTGGTGTGAGCAACTGGCTCAGTTGGTTACCTTGGCTGCCACATGTGGCTGACAGAGCTCCTTTACTGCTGCTCCCAGCAATCACAATGAGTCACATCCAGTGCTCATTGCACACTCTCCCCATCTTACTCTGCATGAGAAACAGGCAGAGGCTTCAAGGACTCACTCGGGAAGATGAGGAGGGGCTGGATGCTGAAAAAAGTAGATGCCAACTATCTCTGCCCGGCAGGCTGCCCGTTAATTACCACACTCCAGGGCTCATGCTGTAGCTAAAGGAGGCGTGCATGATTACACATGCTCTCAGAAAGGAGTTCCCATCAGCTTAAGAGCCACCGCTGTGTCTCTTGTTGCTGCAAGGTGCTGAGAGCAGAGCTCAGGTGGTGCCCTGGATCAGAGCATTAGGAAGTGGTGGCTTTTCCGTGGCAAACCTGATCAGGTCTGGAGGAACACTATTTGGGAAACATTGCCATAGGCTCTGCTCTGCTCACCTATTCCTGGGGAGGAGGGGTACAAAACATAATCCATACTTCCAGCTTCCTCCAGGGCTTAAGAAAAATAAAAATAAAATCCTGGCCAAAATTATATGCATCTCCACTGGGGAGAGCCTGGCCTGTGACAGCACAACTCCAGATGGAATTCTGCTTTTTCAAGTGCAGCCAGGGCATCAGGCAACCTAGGAAAACCTTACAGCCTTGTCCCAGCCAAAGCTCCACCCTCCACACACCCAATTAAAAATTATGCATTTGTAATAAGATTTTACATGAAAAAAGTACATTCATAGTACAGTCTTCTGAAGTAAAAATATTACATCTACTATATTTACATGCACTGCTATGGTGCCAACCAGAAAAAGCCTGCAATGAAAGTAAAAAGATGCTTTGAACTCATATGGTATTAGGCCTATTATGAAAGTCACAACTGAGGTGTTGCAAGTGAGGATATTGTCCATCAGGAAACACTAAAGTCTGTGAATATTTCTTTATTCAAAAGACTGCATAAGTACTTCAGCTTTCAAATAAGCGATACATTAATGAGGGTTGCCAGATGATAATACAGGGAGCAAAGGTCCCAGCCCCATTATAACAGGCACTTAGGGGCGGATTTTAAAACGAGCGCGAATAGCCTACTTTTGTTTGCGCTCCAGGCGCAAACAAAAGTACGCTGGATTTTAGTAGATACGCGCGGAGCCACGCGTATCCGCTAAAATCCTGGATCGGCGCGCGCAAGGCTATCGATTTCGTATAGCCGGCGCGCGCCGAGCCGCACAGCCTACCCCCGTTCCCTCCAAGGCCGCTCCGAAATCGGAGCGGCCTCTGAGGGAACTTTCCTTTGCCCTCCCCTCACCTTCCCCTCCCTTCCCCTACCTAACCCACCCGCCCGGCCCTGTCTAAACCCCCCCCCTTACCTTTGTTGGGGGATTTATGCCTCCCGGAGGGAGACGTAAATCCCCGCGCGTCAGCGGGCCTCCTGTGCGCCGGGACGCGACCTGGGGGCGGGTCCGGAGGGCGCGGCCACGCCCCCGGGCCGCCCCGGGCCGTAGCCACGCCCCCGACACGCCCCCCGACACGACCCCTCCGAAAACCCCGGGACTTACGCGAGTCCCGGGGCTCTGCGCGCGCCGGTAGGCCTATGTAAAATAGGCTTCCCGGCGCGCAGGGCCCTGCTCGCGTAAATCCGCCTGGTTTTGGGCGGATTTACGCGAGCAGGGCTCTGAAAATCCGCCCCTTAGTGTGGGCTTGGCACTCAGAAAGCCATGAGTAAACTAAATTACAATATAGTAAACCTCTCACTCAAATAGTAACAACCCTCCCTATGAAAAGGAAACACTGCAACTATTACACCAGACCCTAAAACATCAATACATCTCCTATTAGGAAAAACAGAACAAGCTCTGCTGCTATAGATCCAAACACAGAAACTGTCTGTGTTCTACCTGTGTCAACTCTGTCTGACACAAGTAGAACACATACATCATCAAATACAGAATAAAGAAGCCATAAAATATAAACAGAACTGAAAACCGCAACAAGCCAAACTCTACGCAGTGCAACAATGGATAAACAGAAACATCATCATTCCTCATAAAATATCAAACAATAAAATCAAGAAATATAAACTATAATAGTAAAACCATACTAAAAGAAATAAACAAATATTTCACGACAGTTGATCAACAGAACATCCAATAAAAAAAACTATTTGGGGAATTTTTTAAATATTTTCTTAACACCAATAAAATATTTCAAAATATCAGCCACATAAAATAACTAATAAGGATAAAAATATCCATTACCAGGGAACTTCTGATTCTAGTCACCATAAAATATAAATAGAAATGTGCAAAAAAAACTAAACTGGAAATCGCAGTGGGGTAGATTTTCAAAGGGATATGCGCGTAACCCCCGAAAAGCTGCCCCTGCGCGCGCCGAGCCTAACTTGCATAGGCTCGGCGGCGCTCGCAAGCCCCGGGACGCGCGTATGTCCCGGGGCTTTAAAAAATGGCTGGGCAGGGGGTGGGGCCGGGGTGTGGCGGCAGTCCAGGGGCGTGGCCGGGGCGTTCCCAAGTCCTCCGGCACTGCGACCATGCTGGAGGTAGGCAGGGGGATTTAGTTAGGGCTGGGGGGTGGGGGGAGCAGTTGAAAAGTTTCCTCCGAGGCCGCTCCGAAACCGGCATGGCTCGGTGCGTGCAAGTTGCACAATTGTGCACCCCCTTGCACGCCCCGACCCTGAATTTTATATCATGCGTGCGGCAGCATGCGCATGTTATAAAATCGGGCGTAGCTTTATTCGCGCCGGGTTGCGCAAACAAATCTGTGCCCGTGTGCAGATTGTAAAATCTGCCCAGTATATGAAAAATAGAAACATTTTCATTCCTCATAAAACATAAAATTATAAAACCAAGAAATATAAAATATAATAGTAACACCATATTAAAAAATGAACAAATATTTCAAAACAGTTGACTAACGGGTAGATTTTCAAACAGCGCGATCTGGCGTACTTTTGTTGGCGCATCAGGCGCCAACAAAAGTACGCTGGATTTTAGTAGATACGCGCGTAGCCGCTAAAATCCTGGATCGGCGCGCGCAAGGCTACCGATTCCGTATAGCCGGCGCGCCGAGCCGCACAGCCTGCCGCCGTTCCCTCCAAGGCCGCTCCGAAATCGGAGCGGCCTCGGAGGGAACTTTCTTTTGCCCTCCCCTCACCTTCCCCTCCCTTCCCCTACCTAACCCACCCCCCCGGCCCTGTCTAAACCCCCCCCTTACCTTTGTCGGGGGATTTACGCCTCCCGGAGGGAGGCGTAAATCCCCGTGCGCCAGCGGGCCGCTAGCGCGCCGGGACGCAACCTGGGGGTGGGTCCGGAGGGCGCGGCCACGCCCCCGGACCGCTCCGGGCCGTAACCACGCCCCCAGACCCGCCCCCGAAACGCTACGTCCCGTCCCGAAAACGCCGCGCGGATCGGGCACACCCCCGACACGCCCCCCTCGGAAAACCCCGGGACTTACGCGAGTCCCGGGGCTCTGCGTGCGCCGGTAGGCCTATGTAAAATAGGCGCACTGGCTAGCAGGGCTCTTGAAATCTGCCCCTAATAGAATATTCAATTGTTAAAAATTCTTTTTTTTTTTTTTTTTTAAATTTACTGTTTTGAAATATGTTTGTGATGTTTGGGAGACACATCGAATAATACCTAATAATTAAAAATAAGGATAAAAACATCTCATTCACTCCATACCTGGGAACATTTGATTTCCAGTCATCCTAAGTTTGTTGTGAATTAGTAGAAGAGGGGTGAATGCACAAACTTTCTTCTTCTTCCCTCTTTCATTCACACACAGAAGTACCTCCCTCTCACACACACATACACACAGTCAGAAGCAACTCTCTTTCTCTCAAACATAGACAGAAGCATGCTCCCTCTCTCTCATACACACAGAGACAGAATCAGGCTCCCTCTCTCTCACACACACATAGAGACAGCAGCAGAAGCACCACTCTCTCTCTCTCACACACATAAAAGCAGAAGCACCTCTCTCTCACACACACACACAGAAGCAGGCACCCTCTCTCTCATACACACACACAGAAGCACACGCCCTCTCATACACACACAGACAGCAGAAGCATGTTTTCTCTCTCTCTCTCTCTTTCTCTCACACACACACACACACACAGAAGCATCTCCTTCTCTCACTCACACAGGACATTTCTCCTCTCTCTCACACAAACACACACACATCTCCCTCTTAAAATTGTGCCTCTGCTTTTTCTTCACCACGTAGCCTGCCTCTCTCTCCTTTCTTCAGCCTGCCAACCTGGGCCCCGCAGCGGCCTGCAGCTCCTGTCCTCAGTTCTGGCGGCAGCCCACAGTGGAGCAGCTCCTTTTTTTGGCTGTGTTGGTGGCCTGCAGCTGTTTCCTTGGCCCCACTGGCCTGGACTCCAGCGGTGGCCTGCAGCTCCTGCCTTCAGCCCTGCTGGCCTCTTTGCGGTGGCCCACAGCTAAGCGGCTCCTTTTTATGGCTCTGCTAGCGGCCCGCGGCTGTTTTCTTCAGCCCCACCGGCCTAGGCTCCAGTGGCAGCCTGCAGTTGAGTGGCTCCTTTTGTCCCCTCTGTTGGCAGTCCCCAGCTGTTTTCTTTGGCCACTCTGGCAGGGGAGAGAGACAGGATTTGAAGGGAAGCAGCCTGAGTGTTTCCCACTGTCTTGGTGCTTGCATATGGGAGGAGCCCGTGAGGCGAGTGGGGAGCAGGTGTGAGGCCCATGCTATTGGAATGACTGGCCCACCAGGGCATGCTCGAAGTCCTGACAGGCCAATCCGCCCATGCTAATAATTGTTTGAGGACTTTTCCTTCGGGCACTTGTACAAACACCTTTTAAAACTCAGCTATGCTAGTTGCCTTGACCACATCCTCCGGCAGCAAATTCCACAGCTTGATTGCACGTTGAATGAAAAAAAAAATGCTTTCTCCAATTTGTTTTAAATCTTCTACCTGCTAGTTTCATGGCATGTCCCCTAGTCCTAGTACTGTTTGAAAGGGTAAATAACCTTTTCCTTATGTAGTAGGACCCCCGGCTGGCTGCACTCAGGGTGCCACGTTGCCGGGGTTCACCCAGCTGGGGGAGAAGCTTGACTTCCTTGGCCCTCGGTGTGGATATTATCCGTGGTCGATACAAGCCAGCCTCAAACCACTGCTCTTCTTTTCTGTGCTGGGTGTGCTACTGGAGGGGGCCAAAAAGACAAAGAAAAATCCGTTCACACGCTCTCTCGCGCTCTCTCTCTATGATCCTACGTCCGAGTAAAGAACAAGTCTCTGAGTCCACTTGGTGTTCAAACAAAATTTTACTTTAGATTGTAAATCAAAATCCAAGCAAGAATGGTGAATATCAAAAACATCATAAAAAAAATCAATGTAAGAAAAGCCCCAGTCCCTGCATCCCTGCCTCTCCTCCTTACAGCTCTGTGCTCCCCTGCAACAGCATCCATATCCAGCAAGCCTTCCCCTCTAAGGGTAGGGTATCCCCGTTGTAACTCCAGCGTCCAAAAGGCTGGGAAAAGGTGGAAAACCCCCTCAGTCCAAAAAAAAACTAGTCTTTCAAAGGCAAAACACATCCAGCTACCCCTTCTGGAATGTACAGAAATCTCAACTCTCTTCACCGCTTGCTTCATTTTTATTTTTTTTTATTTTTTTTTTTTTTTTAGCAAAGGCAAAAAAAAAGTGAAATCCAGTTCGTCCAGATATTGGGAGGACTCCCTTCTGTTGGGAACTGGTTCCACTCAAAGTTCAATGGGAGCAAAAGTCCTCAAAACTCCAAAATCTACTCCTTTGGTCTCCTCTTCTACAAAACAGAGAAACCCGCTGTCCTCCTGGTCAGCCCACCTGGGGGACGGCAGAGACCAAAATCACGTGCTTGGGGGATTTTTATAGTCCCCCAAAGCCTCCCACAAAAAGATGGAGATAAGTCGAAGGGAGGATCCCCAAAATGTGCCCACCCCCTACTATGTTCCTCCAACTTAATATCGCCACGATATTAAGTCAGAGGAAGTACAGAAAAGCAAAGGCAACTTAATATCGCCACGATATTAAGTCGGAGGAAGTACAGAAAAGCAATATTTTATGCATTTCTGTACACTTTTTGGGCTCCTCCAAAATTAACGCCTGCTTGGGGCAGGCATTAATTTTGAGACTAAAAATGTGGACATCAGGCACACATTTTTTTTTTTTTTTTGCATCGGGGGAATAGCTAATAGCTTCATCGACATGAATTTATATGGAATGAGCGCTATTAGCTACGTGTGCAATTGGATGCACATTTTGGACGTGCTAACCCCCGTTTTGCATTGGGGGTTATGGACACGGGTCCAAACCGTACATCCAATCGTGAGTTGAGCTGTGCGCTGTGGCCAGAGCACGATATTGCATCGGCCTGCTGGTTCTTATCCCCAGAAGTCTCTCTCTGTCCTCCCCATTCCATCACACTATTTCAATCCCTTCTTATCCCCAGCAATCACTTTCTCTCCCTTAATCCTCCTATCCTCAGCAGTTTTTTCTCTATTTATCCTCCTTATCCCCAGCAGCCATTCCCTCTTAGTCATCCTTATTCCTAGAAGTCAGATGTAATCTCTCTCATTCTCCTCTCATCCCCATTGCTCACTCTGTCTTGCTCTCTTCAATGCCCCTTCATCTTCAGCACTCAATATTTCTCTTCTCCTCTCTCCCAAGGGTCGCTTGTTCCCTGCAGTCACGCTCTCTCTCAATCACTCCTCTCATCCTGCAAGTCTCTCAATCCCCCACCCCGAGTAGTCTCTCTCAAACGCCCCAATCCCATCCCCACTGATGCTGCCTTTTTCTCTTCAGCCTGCACCATGTGCTCTGCCGTTTCCATGATGCAACCACATTCAGGTCTTCAAAGAACCGCATGAGGCTCAGAAGCAGCAGGGTCAGACCCCTGGTCTAGGGTAGGCTTGTTTATTAGGAAGAATTTGAATTTGTGTTGGAGATTTTTTGGGCCTTTTCTGGAAAATCATGTTTTGTTTTCTCCAGGTTTACTTGTAGGGCCCATGATTTACAGTAAATCTCTAACAGGTTTAGGTTCTCTTGTAGACCTTCTGGGGTGGGGGACAGAATGACCAGATCATCTGCATACAGCATATATTGTCCACAATGACTCCAACATCCTTTTTCTAGGTGGTGACTCCTAATATGGAGCCCCCAGCATTGTGTACTTGTGGTTAGGATTATTTTTCTCTATGTGCATCACTTTCCACTTGTCCACATTACATTTCATTTTCCATTTAGATACTCAGTTATCCAGTCTTGGAAGGTCCTTTTGCAGGTCCTCGCAGTCTGCTTGTCGTTTAACTTCTTTGAACAGTTTTGTGTCATCTGCAAATTTGACCACTTCACGTGTTGCTCTGTTTTCCAGATTGCTAATAAGTTAAACAATACTGGTTCTAGTACAGATCCCGAGGGCACACCACTATTTACCTTTCTCCTCTGGGACAACTGACCATTTAATTCTACTCTTGTTTTCTTATCTTTTAACCAGTTACCAATCCTCAGTAAGATATCACCTCCTAGCTCATGACTTTTTCTTTTTCTCAGGATTCTCTCATGTCGCTTGCCTCATCTTTATCCACATGGTTATTCATACCTTCAAAAGTATTCTAATAAGACAGTAAGGCGAATCTCTCTTGGCTATATCCATTCTGGCCCTTCCCCATAAAAGCATGGATAGAGCCTCACTAGGTCCGTACTAAGTTCTGTTCTTTACAAAAGGAGAGGTAGTGTAAGGGTCAGAGGAGCACACCCACTGACCCTCATCTCCCCCAAATGGGCTCCTTGCTAAAAGACAGAGACTCCTAGTGAGTGTTTGGATTCCTAGTTTGCGTTTGGAGGAAGCAGAAGTGTTTCTTTTAATTTCTGTTTCCTTTCCTTCTGATTTTGTTTTGAGGAAAGAAGAACTAGACCCTACACATTGGTGTCTAGGTCATTTCAACTTCATGGTTCATGAAACAACTACATTGGTTGCTGTTGCTGTTTAGAATTTTGTATAATGTGACTCTCTTGGTATTTAAGCTTCTGCGAGAAGGTAAGCACCAGTACCTGAAAGATATTTTACCTCCTTACATACTCTACACTCCCTCAGCCAGGATTTATTAGTGGCACCAAGGACGAGAGACCATATGAGACTGTGTATTCTCAATAGTAAATCTTATATCTTGCAATAAATTTCCAGCAGAATTACCGGTATGTTCCATACTGAATATAAGAGTTTTGTAAGGAATTAAAATATTATCTACTTGTCCAAGCCTTTGTTTAATTTTGCCGTGTTGTATTTGTACATATATTTATTTATTTAAAAATCATTTATCGCCTAAGATTAAAAAATCTTCCTAAGCGATTTACAACACAATTAAAAATACAATCAGTTACACAATTTCTTCATGAATAACAAATAAGCATTCTTTAAAATACAGATCCATTAACCTTGCTGAATAATATAGCTTTATGGATTTTATTTTAGTATGTTTTTCTGTTTTATCTGTTTTTATATTTTTTATGTACTATTTTCCTCACTTAGCACAAGTGATGTTGAAATAAGTAGGTTATAAGCAACTTTAATAAATAATATGGAGAAGAGTTAAGAAGCTGTGTGTTTTGTTTCCTTGTGGAAGAGGAACTTATTTTCCACTTTTGGATTAAGCGAAGGAAATTTCAAAACTACCCTTCTTTATTTTTTGGATTTGGTTGACTGGTCTTGTACTATGGGACTATTCTGAGCCTTTCCACCAGAGAGAGTCAGTTCCCCCACCCAAGATTTGGAAGGAAGATTGGGCATCTTTTCAATGTCCTGGAGGAGAAAAGGAGTAAAGAGGAAGAGTGTCACCCACTGGTATAGATCCTCTTCAGACATCGAGCTGATATTTTGGTAAAGAGTACCCTTCAAGTACATGAAGGGGTGAAAAGGACCAGAGGAATGTGAGTCTTTGATACCAGGACATCTGAGGTAGAAATCTCTTAAGAGGAAGCTCTGAAACTGCTCCTTAAGCAGGACGAGGTCTGGTTGGAAAAATCCATTGTTGAGAATAACTGAAATGACAGACTTGCAAGGAATAAGTTTGTGTAATGGACTATATTGAGAAAAGCCTTGTAAACAGGTATAAATTCTACTTTAACATTACCTATCAGAAAGGTTATGTTGGAACCTCATCATGAGTCATGGTGATTATTACTCTCTGCTTTAGAGATGATGAAAAGACTCGCAGGGCCTAGGAGAGTATTCCCCCCACCTGACCACCATCACCGGGGGGGGGAATCCTAGAAAACCTGGGGCTAGTGAATTGTATGAAAAGTGAAGATGGCTAGTGTGAGAAGTGGCTGATATTGAAAAACTCAGATACGATATGAAGAACGAAGGGTTTAGGTTTGATGGAATGTGGGGAATATATCACCGGTTCTAGGACTATCCTTATCCACGTCCTTTTGAATGACTGCTGTAGGAACCGATGTACTTTTTTTTTTTTTTTTGGAGGGGGGCTTTCTCTTGTCTTTTTCAATACTCCACCTCTGTGAAGAGATATTTTCTTGTCAACTGTTTATGACTGGAATTTCTGATTGCTTGCTGTGTATTGTTGTTGCCTATCAAAAAATGTGTATAAATAAAAAAAGTTATATATATAAAAAAAGTGAAGATAGCTTAAGCCTCAGGATTAACTGTGTGCCCCTGGACTCTTAAAAATAGGAACCCAGCCCAGGGGTTACACATGTTGTTCCATATGACCACTAATTTTTTTCTTAACAATTCTTCTGCAATTTTACCTGGGTTTGAGTTTGAGTTTGATCTTGAATTTTCCAGACTTCTCTACCCTGGACATTTTACTGCAGCCCTGGATTCCTGGGAAATTCTGGGAATTGCCAGCCTATGTTCATAATTGGAAAAGTAAAACTACAGACCCCAGAATACTCTGGTTGATGAGACACAAACCCAGGACTGTTTCCTGTGTCATGTGGTCACCTTATATCAGGGGTGGCCAACTCCAGTTCTTGAGCGCCACAAACAGGCCAGGTTTTCAGGATCTCCACAATGAATATGCATGAGGTAGATTTGCATGCACTGCCTCCATTGTATGCATATATATCTCTTGCATTTTCAGAGCAAACACTGTTTCCAAAATCACAGCTTCCTGTGGTTATTGATTAGTGTTCAATTACAATAATTTTCTTTTATATAAAAAAAAAGTATGTGCTAGACCTCCTTTGAATAGATTTCCTCTCTATTTCCATTAAGCATAATATTCAGTCTCCAAAGTACATCACTGGTGGACCAATAGTCAAATTCTCTGCATTGGGACAAAGTGACAAGAACCATGCCTTCCTACTTTCAGAAAAAGGCTTAAGACTTGGCTATTTCAGCAAGCCTTCCCAGACCCCAATTGAAGGACAGTAACATCTTATAAGAGTCTGCTCAATATAATGTACAATATAATGTAAATAATTAATCCTAACTGCTCGGGTATCTTACCCTATTTCTCTCCCCAGTTATTTGATCCTTGTTGTAATGTAATTTTAAGATCTTTTGCACCTGTTTATGTTCCGTTTTTTGTTCACACCCCCTTGTTATATGTAAACCGGCATGATGTGGTTTCTAATCACGAATGCCGGTATAGAAAAACTACAAATAAATAAATAAATACCTACGGGCTTTGCACCATTTTTTACGTGTCCTTTTGCTTTGAAATTTGCCATGGGTATAAAGTACGTGTGGTCACATGCACCAGCGGCATAGCCATGGGTGGGGGCCTGTGTCCCTTCATTTTCGAGTCAGGGCCCTACCCCTAGCCCCCTCTGAGTCAGCCCCTTAAAGTTGCAGGAGTTAGAGGGTCTGCAGGCACTGGAATTGCTGCCAGTGGAACTGGAAATACCCCTGCACTTGGGATAGACGTGTAGCAGTTTGAGGCCATCAAAATCTTTGTTTCCTTTTGGCGGCTAATTATTTTTCTCCCCTCTTCTTAGCCCAGGGATAGGCAACTCAGGTCTTGGAGTGCCACAGCCAGGTCTGGTTTTCAGGGCATCCACAATAAATATGCATGAGATATATTTGCCTGCACTGGAGGGAGTGGATTCCGAGACATCTCATGCACATTCATTGTGGATATTCTGAAAACCAGACCCGTTTGTGACACTCCAGGACCAGAGTCGCCTACTCCTGTTAACCCCTTAAAAGTTCAGGAAGGCCTGGCACCTTATTTACATAATTGCTCTCCAGTAGCCTAACCCTTGTATAAAGTGGGTGCCTTAAGCACAGAGGGAGGATGAAAAACAGCACAGACAGGGTAAGGAGAAGTGCCAGAAAATTAAACGGGATTTGTAGCCACTGCCATGAAGTCTCACACAGGATGATGTAAGGGATGGGGATGGGACAGAGCAGGGGGCTGGCCACAGAGTGTATCCATGTTAACCTTCAAACCCCCTCCCCCCACTCCTAAAAAAAAAATCATTTCTGGCTATGCATCTGCTTTTTCTGCAGGTAGATTTTTGCTATTCAAGTATGTTCAGAGATTTGCAAATACTTTTCCCTCTCCAATCTAAGTATAATCCGAGGACATTTCCTCTCACTGTGGCTAAACATCCTCACATTGTGGAACAATGTGCAGCACTGAAGGAGGGTATTTTTCAGACAACAGATTAATGCTATTAAAATGCTTATTTATGTAAATCACTTTGAAAATCAGGCTATATAGCCTTTGTAGATGGAATTTTCTGTGGCAGCTTACACTGCTACTTTTAGCAGTAAATGAAGATCTGTAATGTAGCAATCTGATTCGACTGAGACAGCTTTCATACTGAACACATCAGTATATGCAATACTCATATAAAAACCAATGTTGACATGGGATAGAATATCCTAATGATGTCCATATTCGGATGGCTTGTCTGGCTAAGTTTGGGACTTAGCCGGATAAACTGGGGTTTTCAAATTTGTTGTCGCGATGGAGCGCATTCTGGGGAAGGGGGAGGGTTTAAGTTAGCCAGATAACACTGAAGATAAGCATTAACTGCCTAACTTAGGCCTGGATTTATCAAAATGCACTAAATATCACATGTGATAGGAAAAGGGGTGCTTTTTATGGTAATAGGCAGTTTATCGCAAAGTGCGCTGAGAGAGAGAAAGAAAAGCCATAAAAGCCTCACACTAGATTAGGTATTTATATCTCTATGGGAAGCCCACCTAGTTACTTGAGGTGAGGTTTAGGTATTAGTGTAGGGGTTAGGGGCCACTTTGACATTCATAGTGAGACGTACGAACAGAACAGTGGTCTCTTGTTAAGATTTGAGGACCTTCTGAGTGAGGAAACTCACTCAAAGATGAGATTTATGCAATGTTCTCTCAACCTAGCTTGATGTTACCTAGGTAGAGAGTCCATCAAGCTAGGTTGAGAGAACCTCACCTCGAGTTACTAGGTGGGCTTCCCATAGAGATATAAATACCTAATCTAGTGTGAGGCCATTATGGCTAGTCTGTCTGACTGTCTCTCTCTCTTTCTCTCCCTCCCCTACGTGTCGATACAGTAAGGCCACTTTAGAGTGCGGCAGTGCCAGGCGCACTCTCGTTTGCCCCACGCACTGTTCTGATCACATACCGCTCGATACTCTATTTAAATTGCTTGCAAATGCAAGCCGCGTCTGCGAAGCGTTAGGGGAAGCGTTAGGCCCACGCAACCAATTTTACTGTATAGGCGCTTAATACAGCGCCTATACAGTATCCTGGGTGCGCTGGTACCTGTCATTTCAAATGACATTTGAAATGACAGGCACCAGGAAGTGGATCCCAACTTTAACCCATGAAAACCTAAAAACCTAAAATCCCCTCCTCCCGAAGCGGCTCGACATGTGCCAACTTACCTTTTGTTGTTTTTCAGCCCCTTCCCTTCTCTGCCATCCTCTCTGCCGTCCTCTGGAGGGGGGGCAGCCGGCGGCGAAAGCAGCTTGCAGCGGTGTGCCCCCCCCCCCCCCCCCCCCCCCCCCGTTCCCGGTTCTCCTGGCTCTTGATGATGTTCTACCAGGTACTCCAGCTCGACTTCTGGCTGACAGCTACCCCCTCCTCCCCCCCCAAGACTGCTGAGTTACAGCCTTGAAACCGAAGCGAAGCGTACTTTCCTGGGCTTGAGCGCCGTCACGCCTGCCCGTCCCTGTGCTTTCATTGGCATGAGCGCCCAAATTGATGGGCGCTCATGCCAATGAAAGCACAGGGAAGGCCGTGACGTGACAGACTGCGGGTTCCTTCCGTAGCCCAGGCCGGTGCCAGCCAAAGAAAGGGAAAGGAGACCACGGCCCACAACTGGACCCCAGATAGGCGGCAGCAGGAAATAAAAGGAGACAGCGGGCTGCCTCCAGCGCTCACGTCACCAGCGGCCAAGAAATTAAAAGAAGAGCGCAGGTGCAGCCAAGGGGGAAAAAAAAAAAGACGTCACGCCCGCCCGTCCCTGTGCTTTCATTGGCATGAGCGCCCGTCTATTTGGGCGCTCATGCCAATGAGGGGGGGTAGCTGTCAGCCAGAAGTCGAGCTGGAGAACCTGCGGGAACATCGTCGAGAGCCAGGAGAACCGGGACCTGCGCGGGGGGGACCGCTGCAAGCCGCTTTCGCCGCTGGCTGCCCCTTCTGGAGCACGGCAGAAAAGGTTGAAGGGGCTGAAAGCAACAAAAAGTAAGTTGGTAACATGTCGAGTAGCTTCGGGAGGAGGGGATTTTATGTTTTTAGGTTTCTTTTTGGGGGAAAGTTTGCCGTCTACCCTTACCCCTGCCTCTAACACAGGGGTAAGGGTAGGCAGTAAAATGAGCAGGTTAAACGCGCGGCAAAACGGCAGGGTAAAATAGCAATAGGGCGCGCGTTACTGTATGGGAGGGAATAGCTAATTTGACGGTTTACATCTCATATACATGCCGCGTGCGGAAGGGGTTACCCGGGGATTTAAAGAGGCGGTGAGGATGGGTTTAAGGGGATTGTGGATCGCAGGAAGGGCTAACGCGGCCGGAAAGTGAGTAGAAAGCGGGTTAGGAGCGGGGTAACCGCGGCTGCACTTTACTGTACTGCTAGGCTGGCTCTCCAGGAGCTTCAAAACAACTAAAACTAGCATTGGCAAAAACATCACAATGTGCAATAAAGCACTAACACTGTGAGCCCACGCCCACCCCTAACTCCTCCTCTTTTTCAGATTTGCATCGCACCATATGCTATGGTGCTGTTGCAGGCGTTAAAGGCGTTTGTGCATGCATTAATGAAAACCACTTAACGCATGCAAAAACGCCATAACGCGATTTGATAAATGACCCTGTTATGCAGCTAATTTTAGTTGTGTCACAGAGCAGTCCTAAAGTTTCTCAGGCTAACTAGGACTTTATTTGGCTGTATTCAGCAGTGCTCTGGTGAATATCTGTGACAAGTTATCTAGATAAATTTAACCAGATAACTTCGCTGCTTGCTGCAGTTTTGAATATGGACTTCAATGAAAAATAAAGCAAGTTTTCTCCTACAAAGCTTAAACCAAAAGAATTTAGACCCATAACCATTTTTTTTGTTTGTTTTTTAACCAGTTTACTAACATCTGTAGGTCCTGAGCTTTCGTTTGGCACCGCGCTTGTAAAAGTCATAAAAACCCATTGATCTGTCTAGGAGTTTTCAGAGCAGATGGACAGACTGGAACGAGATGGGATATGCAATAAATGAAAGTGTGTTTAGAAATAAAGGAGGAGAGCTGCCACCTGGGACATTACCAGAGGCTGCTCCGGTAAGCCTCGCTACTCAATTTTTCCTGTTAGCTCCGTTCCGGCTTAAGTGGGAGGAGCCTGGACTACAAATTCGCCGCGGCATTGCTGGGACGCTGCCGCCTGGGACATTACCTGAGGCTGCTCTGGTAAGCCTCACTACTGTTAGCTCTGTTCCGGCTTAAGTGGGAGGAGCCTGGACTACAAATTCGCCGCGGCATTGCTGGGACGCTGCTACCTGGGACATTACCTGAGGCTGCTCCGGTAAGCCTCACTACTCAATTTTTCCTGTTAGCTCCATTCCGGCTTAAGTGGGAGGAGCCTGGACTACAAATTCACCGCGGTAGCGGTGCGCCGCATCCGCCGGCATGCCGCCAAAGCCGCGTGCGCCAAAGGGGCGTGTGGCTTTGCCCAGCTTAGCCCGGTGAAGAACCTGGAAAGACTGACTTTTATCTTTGGTTAAATTCCGCGGCAAATAGAGACATTGCTACTTTTGAAGATACTTTGTTGTTTCGGTAAAGCAACTCACTTCGTGGCTCTCATTGGTTCGTTTGAGTTTGAGACTTTGTCTTATTATGCCACACACTAAAAGGAAAGCCCACTTTAAAGAGATTGCTTCCATGCCCACTTTAAGTATGAGTCAGCCACAAATTGAAGATTGTTTTGGAAGAGCCTCATCAACAGTACCGGGACAGGCCGCTGGAGATACTAGTTTGGAGCAGGAACTGAGTTCCGGGCAAATTGAAACATCCTTAAGTCCCGGTGCCCTGAGAGACCAGAGCCTCCAACGGGTAGGGCTGAAAAAATTATCTTTGAACATTTACCTTTATCTCCAGTACCTGGAGCCCAGAGAGGAACAGACAGGATTTTTGTTTCCTCGGAGGACCCAGGAGAAGGGAATTCCTCCTATCAAGTAGGAAAGGCTACTATGGGAAAAAGAGATGGGAATATCCAGGTTATAGTCCCTGCTGAGACACCTTTAACCTTAAAAATGTTTTCCCTTGAAAAAATAGGAACTATGATTCTTAGCATGCAGAAATCTATTAATGATTTAACGCTTAAAGTTCAAGATGTTTTAAATCAAAATAAGGAAATGTATCAGAAAGTAGAGAAATTAGAAACAGCAGTGAAAACTGCTGAAGTGAAAATTACTGAATTTGAAAAAGTTCAATTAAATCTGATCAAGTCTGAAAAGATCTGTTCAGATAAACTTGAACTATTAGAAAATCAGATGAGAAATCTGAACCTTAGAGTTCTAAATTTTCCTAAGATTCCTCTTGTCTCTCCAAATGATTTGTTTAAAAGTTATTTGATAAATGTGTTAAAATTCTCAGATACGGCTATTCCAGTATTTGCTAGGATATATTATCTACCTCAGAGGCAAGGGGAAGGAGGAAACCAGCAATTAGATCAACAAGGCGAATTAGAATTGAACTTAACTGATATATTAGAGAAATCTATTGAAGTTAATGTTTCAACTAGGGCTACCTTAATTGTTCAATTTGTATTTCTAACTGAACGAGATGCGGTATTAAGGTTATACTTTAGAAACCAAAACCAACATTTTTATGGGCAACTTCTTCGAATTTTTCCCGATATTGCCCGCGCTACACAGCTTAGGCGGAGAAAATGTCTTTCAGTGAGAGCTGAAGTTGTGGAGAGGGGGGCGAAATTCATTTTTAGCGTTCCTTGTCGATGTCTCATCCTATACCAAAATGCTAGATATGTTTTTTAATTATCCAGAACAATTAAGACAATACCTGGATTCTCACTCTTGAAATGTCCTATAGAAATAGAAAAGGGTTTAAAAATGTATTTATGATGAGGTATAACAACATAGTTTTACTTTGAGAAATTAGGTTAACCTAAATCACTGCTTGGAAATATTGTTATGTAATGACTCTTTTTCTTTGTATTCATACGAGATTAGAGAGGGGAAATATCCTTCTTGATAGTGTATCTTGTAATTATTGAAAACTTCTAAATAAAAAAAAGAAATAAAGGTAGGAGGCAGCTTGTGTTGCCTGGTTTGTGTGCCCATGAGATGTTCTGGTGTTTCCTCTTTCCCTAATGACTGGAGGAAGGTCATGGGGGGTGGGGGAAACGTACCCTGACCCTGGCCTCCGTCAGGTTGGTCCAAACAGCGATCTCCTCCCTGGTGCTCATGTCCGGGTAGCGGTTCCTCTGGAAGGTGGCCTCCAACTCCTGCAGCTGCTGGCTGGTGAAGTGCGTCCTCTGCCGGCGCTGCTTCTTCTTCAGCGAGCCATCTTCAGGATTGGAGTCGTCGGTTTGGTTCTGCTGAGACTTTTCTGTGTCTGCAAAAAAAAACCCAAAACTTCAGCGATCAGGGTCAGACCCAGCATCCCAGGCACTTCACAGCAGCATCGCTCATCTCTGAACTGTTATCCATTTTTAAGAAACCTAAAAATATTTGTACATATATTCACAACCATTTTTAAATTTGATTATTCAGAGTTAGAAAAATTATTTTTTGGCCAACGTTTCAATCATATTTTGACAGTTATAGACAAATGTTTTTGGGTGCATTTTGGCCTATGTAAAATAAGATACTTTGGATGTTATGATATTTTATTAGACCAATCAAAAGAAATCCTATATGGATATCATTGAAAATTAGCTTTCGGGACTCCCTTGGTCCCTTCTTCAGTTGTGCACTGAGAACAAGTGAAGGAGCTCTGCCATTTAGTCAGAAAGTAATACCAAAATGCAAAGGAGGTAATTTTAAAAGGAGGCCAGATAGAAAATTTCAATACATGGTGTAAAGAAAGTGGATCTGGAATCACTGGAGGCAGAGGTCGCGAACAGAGCAGTAAAAGACTCTACAGTAAGGATGGCCTACATTTGACAGTGGCAGGAAGGAAGATCCTAAGCGAGAAATGCCATTCACACATCATCAGGCATTTAAACTACAGGATAGGGGTGGCAGAAGGAGCCAATGCAACTGGAATGTCACCCCCCAAGCAATACAGGAAGTGAACGAATCAGATGAGGAGAGCTGGGGGACCAAGAGGGGATCGGCTGTGAATGTTTATGAGAAAGGAGATGGAGGGATTCAGAGCAATGTGTGTGTGTGAATAAGTGACAGAGATAGAGAGACAGAGAAGATACCAGGGATGGAAGGAGGAAGGAAGAGAGGGGATTCAGGAGGGTAAGCAGGAACAGAACCAAGGAAGAGACATCTCCCTAACCCATAATCTGGATCCTCCCTCTTCTTATCCTGGATTCTCTCCCCCGTTCCCCAGAATCTCTCACATCCCAGAAGCCAGACCCTCTCTCCCTTCCTTCCCCTATCCTGAAACATTACTTCTTCTCCAAATCTCCTCCTGCCCTCATTCCCAGTCCTGCCTCTCTCTTCTCCCACCATCCTCTAGAGATCACCCCATCTCTCTCTCCTCTCTGTCCCCGAGAACCACTTTTTCCCCACTTCTCCCCATCCCAGAGCTCTTCCCTCTCTCTCCTCCCTCTATTTCTGAGATCCTCTTCTCCTCCTCTGTTCCCTAATCCTCCTCCCCTCCTTCTCCCCGTGCCCAAGATTCACACTTCCTCTCCCTCTCCACCCATCACCCATTGTCATCTCACCTTTTCCCCTTTCCTAGTCTTTTGCCCTCTACTCCCACCACCCACAGTCTTCTGTCTCTCTTCCTCCCCTTCCCATCCATGGTCCTCTCTCCCCCCTTCCTCCCCATTCCTGAGATCCCCTCTCCCTCTCTCTTCAACCCTTATCCCTGCAGACTTCCATCTCATTCTTGCACCAACATCTGAGATCTTCCAAGCAGAACATCCCAAAAAAGAACAAAATAAACTATACGAACACACCAGCAAGACTTACTTCATTTTTTATTATGTAACACTATTTAATATGCAAAATGATACGCGCGTATCCCTTTGAAAATCTACCCCCCAATGTAGCATCATATATATATATATATATATGCGCAACAGAATTTCATCAACTTTACCCAATCTTCCCTTGAGCTGCTGCTGCAGGAAATTGAGGGCAATAATAGATTTTGTCCACTTCGTATTTGCTTTCTTTGTCTCGACAGGTTTAAAAGTCACCATCAGTGTTTTAATACATTTGATTCTTCAGTTTTGAAATTTTGGTCTGCTTGTTCTGTGCATAATGAAGCGTCATATCCAGAACTTCTGAATACACAGAGAGAGGGCAATGTTCCAAAGCTTTTTACCTTCACCCCCACCTGTCACACAAGGATTGCACAAGGGGTGCAGTTTTATCCACATGAGCATGGCAGCATAAGCCAACACACCTAGGTTTATATTTTCATAACTACATGCATTGCTTTGGCCATAGCAACTACCTCATGCACAAGAAGGTGCCAGTCCCTGCGGGTAGCTTTATCCTATGTAATATTCAAAGGGAAAGTGTACACATTACTTTCCCTTTGTGAACCTGTGAAAGATCCACGGGAAAATTAACCACAGGCTTCGCTACAACCTGGGTGGTTTTGAAAAATGACCTCAGTAATGTTGGTCTTCGTTCAATGTTTATACAGTTATTAAGGGTCTTTCAAGTGTCCCTGTAACTTCCACGAAATGTTTGGCTTGTATAAGGAGCAGGAAAGTAAGGACATAATTGTGTTTAAATTGATGAAAAATACTGCACTGTTTGGGAGCCCAAAACAAGAGGAAAATCATAACATTTTAGGCAATGTAAAAAATTATGGAAAGCAATACATTTTTGTGGAACAGCCTTTTGAAGATTTATACAGTCTACAATGATACTCATGCTGCTGAAAAAAATGGAAATAAATAAATATCAAGAACAATGATTCGTAAGGAAAATGCAATCGTTTACTTAAGATTGATTATTTACGTCCAAACTCTTCTAAAGCTGACTCAGACTAGGGCCTATTTTTTTATTTTTTTTTTGTTATTAGCTCTCATATTTTTTTCGGTCCAGCTCTTGATAAATGAATGTCATTCACAGCTTTCTGTATTCTCTCATGCTTTTCACATCCTCTTCAATATGTGGGCCAAGTCCTATAGTCATCTCCGGAGGGGGGGGTGGCATCTGAGCGAGTAGGATGAAAACGAGTCAGTTCTTCATTTGGCCACAAGGTGTCATCCTGTATGCAGTATTTGGATCACTTCTATCCACAGGGGCTGTGAGTGCAACAGTCTGTCTGCAACACCACTCAGCCAGGAATGGATAAGCAAGAGTCCCATTCCTCTATTCTAGAGCTAACTCGCATGAGAAACTCTCACTAAATACACCGGGGACATTGCACTTTTATGGCGGCACCATTTCCATGAACCACCTGAGGCAAACAAAGAAACAAGCTGGCCCTCTCTTTCTATCCAGGATCAACCTGGCTGCAGAGGAAACTGCCTCCTTTGAATTCTCCGCATGGAAAAGTACCAAAGGGCATAAGAAAATGACCAGCACATAGGGTGGGTGCAATGCCAGGGTGAAAGGTGGGCCAGGGTCTGAATATCTCATTATCTAGACACACACTAGGCTTACACCTATACAATAGAATAAAGCAGGAGGAGTTTTCAGGCTGGGTGATCTGATCCTGTTCAATTTTCCAGCTCTCAAGGTAACATATCTTCCTTTACTTTTCCAGGAAATTAAATGTTCATGTTTCCATATTAGAAAAGAAAGATAGTTCTGTACTGTAACTTTACACTTTAGCTAATTCATTTCAAATTCCAATTAGCTGATAGTGCATTTTGCTTTAAACAAAAAAGTGTGCTTTTTATTAGAGGACAAAAAAGAAGAATTACAGAATAAGTATAGGTCGGGGGCAGCATGCATAGTTCTGTTTACATCTCTCATAAGCAGTACAAATAACGTAGCTAATCTAAACACTATGTTCATGCAGTCTATTCCAAAGGAGAAGCTGTGCCTCCTCTCACCTTATTTATTTATTTATTTATTTATTTATTTATTTATTTAGCTATTTTCTATACCGGCTTTCATGACCAGGGGTCACATCAAACCGGTTTACATTGAACAGTTTGTGCATTAAAACATAGAACTGGAACAACTAACTGGTGCAGAAAATACAGTTACAATGAACAAGGAATTATACAACTGGGAGAGTGGGAAGAAGAAGAAGAAGAGAGTATAACAATTAATAGAAATGCATTTACAATGGATCTTTACAAAATATGTAACTTAAAGACCCAGACTGAGAGCAGTCCTGGTCTGGAGTAGGTGGTGGATGATTAAGACTTTATAGTGGAGTTATGAGATGATGCGAACTCTGACAAAGTAATTAAGGGATAATATTAACATGGGTTAATCTAAGATCGGAAAGGCTATATATATATATAAAATACATACAGCAGATCTTACGGTCTGAAAAGACCTTTCAACTTTATCTTTAGGACGTGGAGGATGTGAGTTGACCTTTAGAAGTATATGATAAATTATATATATGATGCATCAGTTATCTTGCTCATTCAGATAAATATTTAAGCAGACTAACCCTTTTTATATCATATCTTAATTTTTGGAGTTGATTCACTGCCATGGATGAATAAAACAATTGTATCCTAAGTCTGAAAAAAAAAAAAAAAGCAGCCAAAAAGCCCCTTGCATCTTGGCAATTTATAAACAACTTCCTTTGTGTGGGCTTTTAAGTCTACCTCCACTCTCTGGTGCATACTATATTAAATGACTTCATTTCAATATGTATGAGGCTCGTTATTCGCTCAGACATGCAAAGTCACTCTGCTGACTTCAGCAACAAATGTGATTGGACAGAGAAAGCACATGGAGCACCCTAGCACCTCCTTATTAGCAGAAACCCAGGAGAGGTGGCTGTCAGCGAGTTCAGGAAACTGACGCTCAATTTTACGAGCGTCAGTTTTCCGAACCCGCTGACAGCCATAGAATAGGAAAACAGACGCACATTTTTTTTTCGTTATCCTGGGTGCATAACTTGTAGCCTCATCAACATGCATTTGCATGTGATGAGCGCTATTGCTTTTGGGGGTGGGGGTGGTTGGATACGTGTTTTTTAGGGATGGGGAAGACAGGACAGGGCGAAGGAGGGGCCCCAGAGCCTAGGGGAGCTGAGAGTTTCCCTTTCCAGCCCGCAGGAAGGTTTCTCAGCGCTTTAGGTACCTCCTCCTTCCCCTCTGTTCAATCCATCCCGTCCAAACCCCCATTAAGGAGATTGGGAAGAGTGAATTTTCCTTAATGAGGACAAACCACAAAGATGAAGGCTGAAAAGAACACGATAAGAGGCTTTCCCTCCCCGCCATTTCCAGCCTGAAGAAGGAGCTGCAGGAGGTCCCCCCAATGGGCAGGGAGCACCCAGCAGCTCGGTCTGAAAATGGGCGCGCAGCTTTTAAATGAAAAGTTGGAAATCGGGACGGGGGCCTGGCCTGGGGCTGCAGGTACCTTCGCTTCGGGCTCGGGCTTCACCAGGAGAAGCGGCGTTTCTGCAACGCAGCCTGGAGGAAAGGGGCTCATAGAGGTTTGTGGGGCATAAAATCAGAGATGCCCGCCCAATAGAAGGAAGCGAAGACCCACTTTCTCAGAGGAAACGCGTTTTACTCAGCAGCCACTGCTCTGAAACCACTTTCTCGGGAATAAAGGCCACGCTTAAACGTTGCTGGTCTATTTAAGTAAGGATAAGAAGAGGTCCAGTTAGCTATGTTATGAGGAAATTAGCGCGCCCTTCAGCCACGGAACGTCCAGGACGCTGCTTGGCTGACAGGAGAGGAGAGAGAGAGAGAGAGAGAGAGAGAGAGAGAGAGAGAGAGAGAGAGAGAGAGAGAGAGAGAGAGAGAGAGAGAGAGAGAGAGAGAGAAAATCTTCTCCATTCGGCAAGAAAGAGAGAGAGAGAGAGAGAGAGAATCTTCTCCATTCGGCAAGAAAGAGAGAGAGAGAGAGAGAGAGAGAGAGAATCTTCTCCATTCGGCAAGAAAGGAAGCAAAATCTCTGGGGGTTTTGAGAGGGTTTTTTTTTCCCGTTCTCAGCAGGAAATCAAGAAGCCGCTCAGGGAGCCGAAGAAGTTTACCTGGGTGCTTAATGTTTCCGGATTCCTCCCTAGTTTATCAATAGGTCTTAAAAAAAAATCAAATAAGGTATTGGGATCTCTTGAAAATGGGATTTCACCAACAAGAACGTTTTGTACATCTAACTTTTTTTTTTTCTGAAATATATGATTTAAAAACACCAAACATAAAAAAATAATTATTTGAGGAATTCGAAGAAAATAATTTCGGCTCGTTTAATTATAGCGCGTGTGAAAGTTAATGAAGCAAGTTAAGAGGTTTGTTGGAAACATTATATTAATAGGAATATCTGAATAATGCCATTTTAATCAGAGATTTTACCATTAAACAAAAGCAATGTGTTGTATTTATTTTTAGCTTTTAATGAAAGTACTATAAATCAGAATTCGGGGCCTTAGCCAAAAAGAAAACAAATAATTGCTAATGTTTACTTCAAGTCAGCACAATCCTGTTAACACACTATAATTCCTTAATAATTACCTTCCTCATCTGTTCTCAGTTTACCGCCGGGAATGCTGTCTGCTAATACTGTCCTCTTATATAGGAACAGAGATCAAAATTTGGGTTTGTTTTTTTTTCATTCTTTTCTCTACACAGATCAGCAATAGCTGTATTCTATACATTGTTTTTCTTCGCACATATTGTAGATACCTTTATTGTATATTAATGCCACGCTTGTATATATATATATATATATCATATATCACTATTTATGTAAATCCCCCATACATTTAACAAGTTCTCTCTCTATATATAAATATATATATATATAGAGAGAGAGAGAGAGAGAGATGGATTATATACATCTCCACTATATTAATTTATAAGGCTTCATTCATATAGGTATCCAGTAGAAAATACCTGGCTTATATAAAGATCCTTAATTCGTTCTCCTGCAAATCCCAGATAGATTTATTTTATATTGATCCTCTCGGTATACACATGCCTGCGTTGGTTATTTTATGTATTCTATTACTCTGTGCAGGCTTCTGGTGGATTTATTTGAAATATTTTCCATTATGTAAAGACCTCAGAGATATGTATCATATATACCTTCTTGTATCCTTAAGAGATGTGTACAGAGAGAGCGCCGTTCTCTACTCCTTCTCAAGGTACAGATCACCCATTGAATTTGTATGGCACATTAAAACCCCCTAAAACCCACCCCCGACCCTTTAAATTAAAACCCCCACCCCCCGAACCCCCCCCCACATAACTTAAATAACCTGCGGGTCCAGCGGCGGTCCGGAACGGCAGCGGTCCGGAACGGGCTCCTGCTCCTGCATCTTGTCGTCTTCAGCCGGCGCCATTTTCCAAAATGGCGCCGAAAATGGCGGCGGCCATAGACGAAAAAGATTGGACGGCAGGAGGTCCTTCCGGACCCCCGCTGGACTTTTGGCAAGTCTTGTGGGGTCAGGAGGCCCCCCACAAGCTGGCCAAAAGTTCCTGGAGGTCCAGCGGGGGTCAGGGAGTGATTTCCCGCCGCGAATCGTTTTCGTACGGAAAATGGCGCCGGCAGGAGATCGACTGCAGGAGGTCGTTCAGCGAGGCGCCGGAACCCTCGCTGAACGACCTCCTGCAGTCGATCTCCTGCCGGCGCCATTTTCCGTACGGAAAATGGCGCCGGCCATACGCGTATGGCCGGCGCCATTTTCCGTACGAAAACGATTCGCGGCGGGAAATCGCTCCCTGACCCCCGCTGGACCTCCAGGAACTTTTGGCCAGCTTGTGGGGGGCCTCCTGACCCCCACGAGACTTGCCAAAAGTCCAGCGGGGGTCCGGAAGGACCTCCTGCCGTCCAATCTTTTTCGTCTATGGCCGCCGCCATTTTCGGCGCCATTTTGGAAATGGCGCCGGCTGAAGACGACAAGATGCAGGAGCAGGAGCCCGTTCCGGACCGCTGCCGTTCCGGACCGCCGCTGGACCCGCAGGTTATTTAAGTTATTTGGGGGGGGTTCGGGAGGGTGGGGGATTTAATTTAAAGGGTCGGGGGTGGGTTTTAGGGGGTTTTAGTGTGCCGGTTTTTCGATTTTTCGATTTTTAATGATTTTTAACGATTTTTTCACGATATTTTACCCCCCCAAACGGCAACAATATGATTCCCTCCCCCTCCCAGCCGAAATCGATCGTTAAGACGAACCCTCTTTATGAATAGATTCACGATAGGCTTAGTTTATGTGCGTCCAGCCCTATATACAGATCATTTATATTCCCATTCTCTTATGCAGATCTATATTTATTGTACATCTCCCCATGTAATATAATTTGTGGTTTACAAAATATTACATTTGCAGATCCTATCACACACACACATCCATATTAAATTTGTTATACATAAATTTCTGTATAAGAATCCACTATAAACGCTGAATATCATATTTACAAATCCTATCTCTTTAAATATATGAATCTCTTACCTATGCATATGACTCCAATATAAATAATATGCCCCCTCTATGTAAATATAATTGTATTGCATTTGCAGAGCCTCTTTTCTTCTCCAGAAATACATATATATTATACTCACTCCAGTTTATAGGATGGCAGTTCCAAGGCAAAACATTATAGTTAGTCTCTTTGTATATGCATGCTAGACCTGTTTTACTATATGTCTCCTTTGCATATATAATCTATGCATTTAGGTAAAATTGCATTATATAGGCAGATCTGTAACATATTCAGTGTATAATATTCTGAAGATATTGGATAGACCTTCATCCTGTGGGTTAATTATTCTCATATTCTCTCCATAAAGGCATATTAGTATGTAATATTAGGGTACAAAATATTTACATAAACAGAGAATATACATACTATATAACTCTATTCTACATCGTTACCTACATACAGAATGGATACAAATTAATATAAATAAATGAATATTGTATCTACATGCATTTGATAGAATGGGGTAAATTGAACATGGATCTGTACAAAAAGGAGGGAGCAGGAAATATTACAAATTGTGCATTTCCTGCCTTTCCGTACTGATGGTTTCTGCAGGCACTCTGATGCAGCTTTTTCGTGCTCCTGCCTCCACCTTTATACAACCCCATGCTACATTTGCTAAATATACACGAATGAGAATATAGTATTAGCAAAAATGGAAATTAATATTAAATTTCCAAAACAGCTCATTCCTCCTGTATCCTGCTGAGATCATACAAAAATTAAAAGGCCAACTGATGTAACCCGACTATTTTCCCTCGTGAATTAGCTTTTTACCAGTTTTGCTGTTTTACATTTTATTTATCATCATCTCTAATCCTGTGCTCGAAAAGTATAGCATGTCCCCCTGTGAATGCCTCTCCGTGTATTTCTCTAACATTCCGCTCTCGTTCATTTCTTTCGGCTCCTATCTTTTTATATGAGTTGGATTTTTTTTTTTTGTGTTAGAGATCAAGAAGAGAAGGAAACAGTACCTATAATCTAGAAAAAAAATATATATTGAACTGGGGCAGCAAGAGGAGAAAACTGTACAGTTTTATATTACTTCATTAAGAGAGGGGATCTTGAGAAAAATGAACCTCCATCTTGAAAATACAGCCCTTTTATATTGTGCGTTTCCTCATGAACGATCGCCAGAGAGAGAGAGAGGATGCATGATACTGCTATTAATAATAGCACATTAATAACAAAAAGTTAGAAAGAAAGTAATTACTATAGGGAAAAAAAGGGAGATGAGGAAAATGTAAAAAGGAAAGAGAACCAGAAATAAGCATTCAGTATTAGGTACAGGTATAATAAAACCAAGTATAAAGACACCAGGACAGGAAGAAATAAAAGTAATGTAAGGACAAACTATGGAAAGATAGCAGAGGAAGAAAATATACAAAGAGGATAGGGAAAAAACCAAACACGATCGATCCTAATAAAGTGATGAATTCCATGGATTTTATCTGAAATCCTTATAACTCCAGTGCTACTAAAAATGTTATTTTCTTCAACTTAGAATGTAAAAAAAAAAAAAAAAAAAAAGACATCCAGAAACTTGAAAATCAGCACTTACTCAAAATCGTGAAATAGGAACAAGAAACATTTCGGCGGTCAAGTCTAACAGAATTCTAATATTTCTAACACATTTTTAAAAAACATTCTGCTATTTTTTTAGTCTGTATTTACACCCGCAAATATAAAAATAAACATAAAGCTGATATCTAAAACTGTAGGTGTGCAATTATGTCCAAACAAACAAACAGGAGCTCATTAATAGGCTTGCTAATTAAGAAGCGTGATTGATAAATAAAATTAAGTATTTAAATATAAACACTCATTTTCCCAACAAACAAAAAAGGCACTTAGAACCTGCCATGATTTAAGGAAGAATGACTATTATTTGCTGCCAATTTGTTTCCAACCTTTCAGCCTGGTCAGGGGCTATTTGAATGTTTTGGAAATATTAAATTACACCTTATGAGCCATTTTGGCATTATTAATTTGTTATACACAGTAAAAACGTTCGGGATAATAAACCGAATTTCAAATGCCCAGCATTTCGCATAACCTCTGGAAAATCAATACGGAAAAATATTGCCCGGGACCTAGCAGAGGAGGAGGAAGCGGCCTGGTGCTCCTGGGCGCTGCAGACTGTGAGCGCAGCTGGAGAGGCAACATCTGGGAAGAAGGAAGCGTCTCCGAGGGCCTGTTTGATACCTATGGGGGGTGGGGAAACGCACATCCCCCCGAGCATGGCTGCAGCTATCATTCAAGCGAAGCCGGGATTAATTCGAAATACCTAGCTTTGAAAAAGAAAGACCTGCGAAACGGCAGAAAAATGCCGTCTGAAGTCTCTGGTATGATGCGGCTAGGAGGACCCAGAGGTCCAAACAGATCCTCCCGGTTAGAAAAATCCCATGTAACGCCCACAAGTTTGGGTTCCAACGCTCACACTATATTCTGGCCGGTTCCCTTTTCAAGCGCTCCGCTGCCCACTGCTATCAGGTAACAGCGGAATCGTAGTATTATCGCTGTTTCTGTCACTACGATAAAATAATCGCAGTTCCAATTTCGCACCGGCCAGGTACACAAGAGAAGAGAGAAAAAGTCTGAACCGAGTTCATCAAAACAAGGGGGCCAAGCAGGTATGAAAGCAAACGTGAACGAAAAGGCAGGGCAGCGCGGGGAAACGAGAGCAGCGCTATTTCACCGCAAGTTAACGCGCTTCCCGGCGGCAGTGTAACGATCCCAGTGCACAGGACGGGACACAGGCAAACTGCATTCTCCCGCCTGCACGAGCAAAGTCGCGAAATGCTGCTGCGCTCTGCCTTTGCAGGAGTCTGGAGCAAGTTGTACGTTTTGCAGTTCGGCGGCAGGACCGGGGAGCTCCGGCACTTATCGCTTCTCTTTTCTTACGCAGGACGGTGAATGCGCTGTCCCAGGCCCGCTCACGCACACACACAAATATCTGCTGATGCACTTATCCCCCCTCCCGGAGCTATTAGCAGCCGCGTTTTTAATTAAATGGCTACCGGACCTGACCGTCAATTAAAAAGGTAAACAAGCTTACAACAGCAAAAATGATATTTTTCCTACTTGCTCTGTAAAACTTTACATTCATCAAAATGAATATAATCAAACTGAAAATGTCTGAACAAGGAGGAAACAGAATCAACATTCTTTACAAAACAACATTTTCTGCCAAAGAAACCGGGGACGCTCAGCCGAAGGCTCACGAAGAGAGGCCGGGGGTGGGAGGGACACGGGTTGGGCGCTGGTGCGAACGACTTCAAAATTGTCCTTTTGTTTTCACACGCACTCGAGCGAGGGACGGGAAGGGATGAACTGCAGGATTTCATGGAAACCAGAGCGAAAAGATCGAGGCGTTATGGTAAATCCTAGGGGAAAATAACTTCGCAGTTTAAGTAAAAGTAAACACCTTATTTTGCCATGTTTGGAGGGGAGAGCTCTTCATATAATTTCATAATCTCTGTATCCAAACCCATAAACCTGGCTTACATACGCAATGCGAATGAGTTAATTGATAAATAACAACGCGTCTCTTTTTTTTCCCAGGTACAAATAAATCGCACATCCCTCCTGAGAAGAATAACACCGCGCATTTATAGAGAAAGGTGACCTTACTCTCGGTATTATTTCTACAGCCCGAGCAGTTTTCTCTGCCTTGCATAAACATATTGCATTTCTTCACCTCCAAAGTTAAAATAAATAGTACTATAAGCATCATCCTCTACGAGTTATTTCCCGTTTCTTAACCATCTTAAATTCCCAAGGTGTTAGAAAAGTGTTCCAGGAATAAAGAGGAAGGATTATGCGCCGAAAAAGAGGTTTCACGGATGCTGTACGGGAGGGGCCAGAACTTTTAAGGAGTGAAAGATGCAGAGGGACAGAGAGCGACTCTGTAGACTGGGGCAGTTTTGCTCTGCCCTGGTGTGGATGTGCACATATTGTACAAGGTGGTGGGAATGTGCAGGACGTGCACAGGGCTTCGTTGGAGCATGCATGCAAAATATGTTTGTATGAGAGGCGTTCCCTGTAGGAAGGTCAAGCTGGACGTATACGGCCACATTCGCCAGGCTCCAGCCTTACTGATTGTGCCCTTATGTGTGCGTTTGTCTGTGATCCGTGCTTTTAGTGGGGTGAGGAGAGGAGGAAATGGAAGGGAGCAAAGCGGAGAGTGACTGTGACAGCTTCAGCTGAAGACCCAGCTGTGCGGGATTTACCCCGCCTCCCTCCTCCCGGCAGAAGGGGAGTGAGGCTGAGCTGGCACATAGGGGAATGGGGAGCAAATCCAAGACAGCAAGACAGATACAGATCAAGAAGAAATGAGAAGACATGAAAATGAAAAACGTTCCAAAAGAGAAAAGAATGTGGAGCTAGCGACAGAGGAAACAGACAGAGGAAACCAAGAAAAGAAGGAACAAGCAGAGACAGTGGGATACATCACACCAGAGTATTTCTGACCAAAATTAAAACTGTCATTTTCTATTCAGTATAGCCTAACTTTCTCCCACTTTCATAACTCCCTACCCAGAGGACTGAGTTACCTCCTTGGTCAGGGGCCGGAGGGAAAATCTTCTTGGAGAGCAAATCCTCAGTATTGCTCTTCTGCCAGCAGGGGTCACTGCAGTAGCTGCAGCTGCTCTACTTCCTCTCTAGGAGCTTGAGCACATCATCTCTGAGCCACGTTACTACTAATCCTACTACTACTACAGTATATTTATCATTTCTAATGTGCTTCTAGACATATGCAGTGCTGCCCAGATACACCCAAAGCCCCACTGACCCTAAAAAGCTTCATCTGCTAGAGTGACTAGTGCTAAGAGCACAGTCTCAGGGCCAGGTCCTGTTAATAGTTTTGTAATACTTACAGGCCGATGCAATATTGTGTGCTGAGCCTAGCGCACAGGTTAATGAGCGCTTGGATGTCTATAACCCCAATGCAATAAGGGGATCAGTGTGACCAAAATGTGCGTCCAAACTTGTGCGTAGCTAATAGCGCTCATCACATATAAATTCCATGTAGATGAGGCTATTAGCTATTACCCTGCCATGCAAAAAAATCTTGTGTGTCCGAGGCGCACTTTTTAACCTGTCAAATTTTATGTCTGCCCGGAGCAGGCGTAAAATCTTCCCGAGTGTCAAGGGCTCAACTTAAAAACAAAAAAACTGCTTTTCTGTGGTTCCTCCTACTTACTATCGTACGAAGAAGCACATAAAACAGCACCATGCAAAAAGTCTTGACACAATATACACCCACAATATACACGCTCAGGGCCATGTATATTGTGTGTGTGTATTATGCCAGTAAATTAGCTGCCGAGGATAAAACGGATGCTTATGAATTGAGTATCCATTTTGTTAATCTGCACACATAGGGCACTTAATATTAATTTATTCACTGCTTCACTTACTGCGGATTGGTCCATTCATTGTCACTTGTCAGTGAAAAGGACTAATTGGGAACCAGGGGTGGGGGTGGGGAGGGAGCCCTGCCAGGGGGGGGGGGGGGGGGGAGGGAGCTCTGGCCAGGCTGTTGTGAATGCACAGTCAGTTCTCCTGGGTGCCCCATGCAGAGCGCCAGGGATGCACAAATTATCCATTGCGCGTCCATTTTAGCACAGCAGCTCGTTTGCGTATTGCACCGAGCGCCCAGGAGTGGTGGATGTGTGCACATTTAAAAAATGCGCGCCCACGTTGGACGCCCATTTTTTACGTGCGTGATACTGCATTGACCTGTTGGCTTGGCCTGATTCCTATTGATTCTAGAGTCAAGGTAGAACGCTTAGCTTTCAAATTATCTGACTTGCCCACCCACCTGTTTAGACACCGCGCTGAGGGGAAGAGGCCCCCAAAACTGAATTTAACAGATTCAAGTGATATTTACTTATCTTACACGCCCTATTGCAAAGCACTCAGAGCATGGCAGAAGATAAAAACATTGGCTGAAATCCACCAATCTCCCCCCAGTCCATTACCCAAACTCTGCCATTTTATCTCACACTGTCAGTTCATCCTGCGCCCATTTCCCCTCCCAAGCCATCAACTTCCTCCTCTCCCCCAGTTCTTCCCCCCCCCCCCCCCCCACAATCAGCTGCAACCCCCTCCAGCTTATCGCACCTCCTGATGGTCAGCAGCTCCCCTTCCATTCCTGCAGGACTCCCTCCTCAGGGAACCCAAACCTACCAATCTTGTGTCTAATAGCTGGTGGTCCACAAGGTCAGGCGCAGCTGAGAAATCTAGAAATACCACCATCACAGCCTCACCCCTATCCTTTTGCCACATGCAAGATCATCCAATCACATAGCCAAGGGGCTTTCGGTACCCCAGCCCAGGGGTCCCCAACCTTTTTTGCACCAGGGACCGGCTTCAAGCAAGACCATTTTTCCATGGCCCGGCAGGGTGGGGTGGGGGTTTGGTCATATGGAGGGGGTTGGATTTTAGTGCATACTTATCATTTAATTATGACACGCTCTCCCCCTCCACACCCCCCCCCCCCCACACACACACACTCTTACTCCCCTGGATTTTCTCATACACACTCATGCTCTCACTCTCACTGGCTCCCTCACATACACACAAACACACTCACCCAGGCAAGCTCCCAATCATTCTCACACAAACACACACACACAGGCAAGCTCCCATTCATTTTCACACCACTCCCTCACCATTCCCCAGGCAGGCATCAATTTATTCTCACACACACACATGCATCACACACAGGCAGGCACCTATTCTCACACATACAAACCCCAGGAAGACACCCATACATTCTCATACACAGACACACCCTCAAGGCAGGCACCCATGCATTCACACACATACACCCCCAGGCAGACTCCTATTCACACACATGCACACACTAAAGGCAGACCCCCTCTCTTTCTTTTGCCAGCAACCTCAGAGCCTCTCTCATTCCTCTGCTGCCACTGTCACTGCTGCTGCGTGGCTATTCGGGAGGCGTTGATTGCTGCTACTGACACTGAAGCCCATTCTGCTGCCTGCTCTCTGCAGGCCCCGTGGGCTTTCAGTTCCTCCATGCTGATCTCATACATTGTGAGATCCGCATAGAGAAAGTGCTATTCTTGCACATTCCCAAAGATTACATGTTCCAATCAGTAAAAAGTAATTTTTTTTTTTTACATTTGCTGTCTGATCTTAGTTTTCTAATTGGTTGGTCACAGGCTACTTTTTTTCAACCTTCCCTTTCTTATTTTTTTGCCAATTCCTTTTATATTGTCTTTTTTTCTATTTCTTTTCTCTCCATCTGTCTTCTTCCCTCAAACACACAGTCAGGTTCTCATTCTCACGTGCTTTCTCTCTCTCTCTCTCTCACACACACAGGCTCTCACTCTCACATGCTCTCTCTCATACAATCATTCATACACACAGTCTCTCACTGGCACATGATGTCTGACTCTCGCACGCACAGACTCTCTCTCACTCCCACATGCTGTCTTGCTCAAGCACAGGCTCTCACTGTCACATGCTGTCTCTCTCACAAACACAGAGGCTCTCACATGCTTTCTCTGCAAACATTCAGGTCTTCACTCCCACACACAGTCTCTCAACTCATCTCATACACGCACACATACACACTCTACAGGCCCTCAGCCTCTCTCTCACCTCTGGGTCTCTTCTTTACGGGTCGCCACAGGATGGGCTCTGCAGCGGCCCTGGTCTTTTTGGGCCGCGCTGCTCCTCTTCTGCACGCGGCTGATGCTCCTCCTCCTTCCTGCCCGTGCGGCTCCGGCAACATTTTTCTTCCGGGGCCGCGCGGGCAGGAAGGAGGAGGAGCACCTGCACATTTAGACGCGACCTTCTTCTTCGGGCTCTGGTGACGTGAGCTCCACCACGGCCCTGCTGATCTTCTTGCTGTGTGTATCCCGCACACAGCACAGCAGTAGTTCACCGCTCAGCCGCCAGTGGGATGAGGTCCACCAGCAGCCAGCGGCGGCTCGGCGCCCCCTAATGCTTGGCGCCCTAGGCGATCGCCTAGTTTGTCTAGTGCTTCCACCGGCCCTGGGCAGCGGGCAGCATCCACTCCACAAAGTGTGCTCTGAGCCGCCGCAGAGCAGAGCACACTGTCAGTGTTTAGTGCTGGTCTGCGGCGGCGCCGTGGACCGGCAAAAAACTCTGTGGTCCGTGGATCGGTGGTTGGGGACCCCTGCCCTAGCCCACCTGAAATCTGCACTGCGATTGGATGTTGGCTATTCTTGGCATTCTCTCTCACAGAGGCCTCCCTAGCAGCTTGCAATAACTGTCCCTGGGAGTGCTGGAAGAAATACCCACAGGACAGGAAATGAGGTGATTGGCGTTGATGGGCAAAGTCCCCCTCCCCCCCCCCCCCAGTCTGCAGGCCCCCCTGGTCTATAGCTCAATGACAGGTTTCAGGAGGGAACCAGGAGGAGGCGCCCGGCTGTTCATGGCTTCCTGTCTCATAGGGGGCCTGCTCAGCTTCGTTTCCCTCACTTCTCTTCTACCAGCCCAGACCATCGATTTAAGCTCCTTCTCAAACAGCAGATGGAGACGGACATCGGAGACTTCTCAGAAGGCAGCCCCCTTTCTTTCAGACGCACAGTCTCCTGTCCTGAATGTTTTTTTATATTTCCTCACAGCAGTAAGAACTCGCCTCGCACCCTAAGAGGAGGTTCAAGGGGTGAAGTGGAAGAGCTGGATTCTGACTCGGTGGTTGATCCTGGGTTTTCAGAACGGTCCGGAAAATACCCTGCGGCCAAAGCCTTGGGTTTTATGGCCTGAGGCGACAGGCACACTCTCCACCTCCCTCGCTGCTGTGCGTTCGCACATTCTCCTCTCACCTGCAGCCTTGCCCTCTCTCCCTGGGGCCCTGCAGGCAAGACCTGGCCACCCCCTCACCTCCCCCCCCACCGCGGACCGGCGGGCGCCAGCAGTCCAGGATCTCCAGGCCCCAGGAGCCGGAGCGGTCTGCACCCGCTGGATATCTGCAGGATGCCTGAGCTTCAGCAAACTCCCGGCCGGAGTTTTTTTTTTTTTTTTTTTAATTCATTACCGCGTTTAAAAGGAGGAATTTGCAAGCCAGATCTCTACAGAACTTGAATAGAATTCGCTTTGGAATGTTTTCTGGGATCTTTGTGTTACTGGGTTGTGCTCTCCGGGAGTGAAGTGAGCCGTTTTTTTTTTCCCAGCCCCTTTTCCACATCCAAAAAGTTACGGTACTCTGCCTGGACTTTAATTTTTCTTTCTACTGTGTTCAGTCAGAGAGCACAATTCTTTTTAAAAAAAAAAAAGAAAAAGAAGGAAAGGCAGTGTACAAATTGGCGGAGAGAGGAAGGCCGAAATCATAAATCGGTTACGGCCCCGTTGCCTCTGTTTCGCGATGCTTCAGTATTTATTCATGTATTTGGTTTAATATTCCGCTGAATAAGACGACGCAGGGATACAGTAAGAGCGGGCCCGGAGGGGTAGGCGCTGGAGCGAGGAACCTGTTCACTTAGGCCCTAACAAGCCCTCCCTAGCCCTCTGTCACGATCACTGCCTCCTGGATCCTTCTGAGCCCCCTGCACACCTCAGACCCGAAGCACCCTCGGCGTCCAAAGCAGGGGCCTTCCCATCTAAAAGCAGAGGGGAGGAAAGGAACCGGCGGGCCCGGTGCTTCCGTCAGGCAAACTAGGAGGTTGCCTGGAGCGCCAGAAGTTTTGGGGCGGTAAAATCCCAGCGGCATGAGGCCGATACTGCCAAAGATGGGAGCGCTGTGCCAGAGCTGCCGCCAACAGGTGAGGTGGTTGGCGCACGACCAAAGATTCGCCTAAGTCGACAAATACTCCTGCCCCGGCCCTGGCAGCTAGAAAAGCAAAAGAGGAGCACTGCACTACATTTCTGGCCACTTAAAGACTTGCTGACTGTACCTTGTCTTCTTCCTCTCCCACGGGGTAGTGAGACATTTACTTTAACTTACTTTAGCTGATTCTCGAAATTCTCCTCCTGTTTCTTTGTTTTATTTCCTTTCTCTTACTCTTGACTCTCCAGTCTGTCTGCTTTTTTTCTCTGCCCATCTCTGTCCTTTCCAGCTCAGCCCTTTCTTCCTTAGCAGTTCCCTTGCCCTCTGTGTGTGTGTATATCTCACCTAGTTCCCCTTTCCCCTCTCTCTCTCTGTTTGTAGATAATCTTTACCGTGAAGTACTGGAGGAATGCTTTGTGCACCTTCCAGTCTGCCCGTCTGTGTCCTTTTTCATGTGTGCATGTGCAGACTGTGTATGCATGTATGTCAAATTCTTGGCTGCAAGAAATGATGCATATGGAATTCTGCAGCTAGGAAAACATGCATGAAAATTCCATGGGTAGGAAATGTACACAAATAAACTGCCCTCACGTGTGCAGACTGATTAAAGACACAGAAGGAGAACATGAGCAGCTAGCAGCAGGAGCATGAACACATGCAACACACATTCCCCTCCCTCACACACACACACACACACACTCACATGCACTCATGCCCTATCCCTTAAGAATTAAGAATAAGTACTGGAGGTAAGAAACACCTTTGGAAATTTTGTGCACTCCATGGAGTACATATATCTCATCCTCTTTCTCTCTCTGTCTCTCTCTCTCCCCTTCTTTTCTCTCCCTCACTAACGTGTTTAAATTGACTTGCTGTATTCAGACAGGGGGCAGATATTTTTAGTTTTCCAGCTACTGATTTATCCTGTCAGAAAAATAAACCTCCTCTGGAATGGTTGCCGAAAAGCCACCGATCACAGACTCCTGCATGCATATTGTAAATCCTCACCTGAATACAGAGCAACTGCAACAGTACAGCCCAGAGAAACATAAGCTGCAAATGTCACCAGCAGGACTGCATGCAAAGAACAAAGGGGAACTGTGACCCTTGGGAGATAAAAGATAAAAAGAAACCACAGAGTGCTCTGTTATTCTCAGACCCTGGTAGTCTGAACAGCAGGTTGTGAACCAGGGAATCCCTCTGCAGTTCCTTTGACCTTGGACAAGTCACTTCACCTTCCATTGCCTCAGCTACAAACTCAAGGCCTGATTTAGTAAGGCTTCTGTCTCTATGGCAAAAAGTGAAACCAGCCCTTAGACTGTGAGCCCTCTGGGGACAGGGAACTACCTACAGTACCTGAAGGGAACCCATCTGGAAGTGGCTGACCAGTCACAAAAGTTGAAATATAAATACAAATTTAAATTAAAGCAGCGGCATTCACTTCCAGTCCAAGGGCCACAAATGGGTCAGATTTTCAGAGTATCCCCAATGAACATGAATGAGATAGATCTGCATGCACTGCCTCAGTTGTATGCAAATCTATTTCATACATATTCATTAGGGATTCCATGAAAACCTGACCCATTTCCAGCCCTTGAGGAGAACTAGAAGCTAACATCACTGTTCTAAGGTCTCGCTGTTTCTGTGATTGATATCTGATAAGTTATATGCTGACCATTTGATAAAGATCATTAAAGAACGGAGACATTTAGGGCCGGATTTTTAAAAGGTTACGCGCGTAACCGGTTTTACGCATGCCGGGCCTATTTTAAAAAGGCCCGGTGATGAGCATAAAGCCCAGGGACGCGTGTAAGTCCTGGGGCTTGGAAAAAGGGGCGGTCCGGGGGCAGGGTCAGGCTCCTGGCACAGTGGCCATATTTTCTGCTGTGCTGGGGATCCCGTGCCGGCAGTTGGCCAGCGCGCGCAACTTACTTCAGCCCCAGGGCTGAAGTAAGTTTTGAGATAAAAAAGAAAACAAGGAAAAGGTAGGGGGGGAAAGAGTGGGGGAGGTAGGGGAAGGGAAGGTGGGGTGGGGGGGGGGAGGGAACGGGGGAAGGCAGTGCGGCTCGGCGCCGACCCAGGTTTTTATAACATACATGCGCAGGCCGACTTCAAATTTTTTTTATTTTTTTTATTTTTACTTTTGGAAAGTTTCGGGACTTCCAACTTAATAGCGCCATGATATTAAGTCGGAGGGTGCACAGAAAAGCAGTTTTTACTGCTTTTCTGTGCACTTTCCAGGTGCCCGAAGAAATTAGCGCCTACCTTTGGGTAGGCGCTAATTTTTGAAAGCAAAATGTGCGGCTTGGCTGCACATTTTGTTTTCTGATTCGTGCGGGAATACCTAATAGGGCCATCAACATGTATTTGCATGTTGCGGGTGCTATTAGGTTCGGGGGATTGGATATGCGTTTTCGGCCCCTTACTGAATAAGGGGTAAGGGAAAACACGCGTCCAATGGCGGGTTAACCGTGCGCCCCATCGGAGCGCACTGTACTGTATCGGCCCGAAAGTAAGCCCTGTGCCAGCCTGCAGATACCAGTGTATGTGCCAGTGCCCTGGTGTGGCTCATAACTTTCTATTACACCTGAGCCAATGCTTTCATTGATTTTAATTGACCTAAATTTTGGAGCATTTCAATCACCATAATCTACACAATTATGTAGTGAGAAGTAACTAATGTTTCAAAACAATTATTCTACGTTATTAAAATGGAGCCTGATTATAGTTAATTAAATTTATTTATAGACATTTGATATTCTACCTTTTTCCATGAGTAGCCTCGAGGCAGTTTCAACACAAATTTTATCTAACAATTATAGTACATTGGTCGAAGGTCATTTACAATGTCAGCTGAATCACATTTATAGTAGATAGCACTGAGAGGCCTGGGTGTATAATTTATAATTCTTACTTGATGGTTCAGATAGGTCGGAAAACACTGAGAAGTCCATATTCAGTTGCTGTGCAGCTTGCTAGTTATCTGGCTAAACTTATCGGGCTAACTAGTGTTGTATATGCCGCACCACTGAATATAGCCAGCTATCTTAAAGTTATTTATTTATTTAAAAACTTTTCTATACCGTCGTTAAGTTATTTCACCATCACAACGGTTTACATAAAGGCACAAAAGGATATTCAAGGTTAATTGGTATAGATTACAAGTTATACATGTGCCAACATGGAACGGTAACATAATTTTAATAATATAGCTATGTGATGAATAAAGCTTAAATGTTGGTTGAAAAGTTAATTTATTGGACTAACTTTAGGACAGCTCTACGGGATGACAGATAAGTTATCTGGCTAACTCAGATCCTCCCTAGTATATCTCTGGACCACACCTGGGACATTCCTCCCTTATCCGGCCAAATACTAGCCAGACAAATAGTCATCCAACTAGAATTACCTTGTGCCAGATTTTTGGAGCATAACAATTAAAGACACAACATTTCGGACAGGATAGGCTAGCTGAAGCTAGAGGGCAGGAGGAGAATTTTTCGGTTACCTAAGAGCTGAGAACAGGTTCATGCTTGGATACCTGGAAGTTTTTGATTCTAAGAGTTAGGAGTTGCTCTGAAGTCCTTTACCAAGCTAGTGTTTTGAGTTTAGGGAGACTCACCGCTGTGCTCCTGCCCCTTGCAGCTGTGCTCATGATGAGGTGTCCCAGACTCAGAGAGAGACAGGTCCGGGCTGCGGGCTTCCGACTCTGTCAGAAGATTAAAATCCATCTCGGAGAGGAGGCAGAGGAAGGCAGAGCTGCAATGAAAAATATCCCAACAGAGTGAATAGGAGAAACATCCAAAGAGCCAGGCACAAAACAGAGCTCAGCCATTTCTAAGCAGCTGGGAAGACACACTCCACACAACTGTCAGGCTTTAAGTACTTTCATTAAGCTAATTTAAAACAAGCAATCTATTAGAAAAGGGTGACAAGAATGTTAAGCCAGTAGATAGTGCAGTGTATTTTAAAGCAACAGCACTTAGACATTGAGCATTTTAAAACAATTCACTGGCAATTAAAAGAAGCAAAATCATTACTATTCTAACTTTTATTTCCTTCCAATGGAGATATTTGAGTTTTTGAAAGCTCCTTAGATACTCTTAGCATTGGGAATCTAAGTAAACCAGGGCACTGCTGGCTGCTCCTCCTCAGAAGCCCATGCAAGCATCACACTATGTGCAACCGGACGATGGACTCGGGGAAGGAGATCTGGAAATTCAGGAGGGATGGGGGTAGCATTTAAAATATGTACACCTTTCACTTAAAAAAAAAAAAGTAGCAAAACATAAGAAGGAAAACTGTAAGTAATAGATAAAGAGGAAGTAACACAGTCAATAAGCAGTCCAGTTAATAGTTTGAAAAATGTACATTTCTTTGTATAGCTCACTGAAGTTTTAGATTAAATAAAATAACTTGAGATTCCTCTTTACCTCTTCTGAGTTTCATTTCATGCTGAAGGAGGAAGAAGAGTTTGATGTTTTTGGAAACCTCCCCTTGCAGCACTGCACAGCCGGGTAAATCAGGAGGCTGCTATGCATTGCCGAGTGTCATGAGCCCCAGTCTGGCCAATAAGCAGGGCTCATCAAATTCAACCTTCAGCCTCACCAGGGCCCTTCGGCTTCTGTTTTTATTTTAGATTTCCCTGGGAACGGATCAGTGTTGTTTATTACAGCAAGAACAAAGGTGATATTTACCCGGAAAAAAATGGCAAGTCTCTTTTTCCCCACCTGATTTCTCCCGTTTTTCTTCTTCTTGTAATGAAACACTGAAACGTTCACAGCACAAATAAACTAAAAACTGAAAAGAAAGGTCCCTAGGTATCACAGACAGTCTTTTGAGAATATCCAGAATGAGTATTCAGGGAATGTGTTTTTTCTCTGTAGTGGTGCGCTCCCCCCCCCCCCCCCCCCCCCCCCCCCCCCCCCCCCCCCCGCTATACAGATATATGGAGAGATATATACAGTATATATATATATATATATATATATATATATATATACACACACATACAGTATATATATATATAGTTTAACTGAACATTTTTTGCCTTCAGATTTCATAAGGCCTTTGGGGATCAAAGCATACCATCATAATGTACATTATGAATATAACATGAACAGCTGAAGAGAGATCTAAGGGGGTGGGGAAGGAGACAGCATTTTCTCTCTAAAAGTGTTTATATATGCAAGATAACCAATATTAGGATTATCAGTCTTTAGAATGTTCACCAAAATGAAATCTGGAAAAGAAAGGAGGAAGGGCAAGAAGAGATAAGGACATTGGTCTTTTGAGTGATGTAGGCAGCACCGATGCTGTAGAGACACTGCGTGAAGCTTGCCTTGGACTGAGTGACTTGCTGGAAACTAGCCCCGCTCTTCCCCCAGTTGGCCGCAGCCCTTGCTCCAACATACCCAGCTAGGCCATCAATCAAAGATCAGCCAGTGAGGCTTCTATTCTGAGTGTTCAGAGAAAGAGCTCTCAGATTTATAGGTGACATTCAGACTGAAATAGCAACATTATGAGCAGGATGTGTAACGGAGATCTGAAGAGGTGGCCCCAGACTTTATCCAAAAGCAGTTAACACCTCTCACAAAAATCCAGCTCCCCTTTCTTCTTCCCTTCTGTGTTCTCCCGTCCTGTCTTCCATTAAAGCTGGTCGGGTGGAGCGGGCACTTTCGTGAGAGTATATAACACAAGAAGCGAGCGGGACAGAGACAAAAAGAGAGAGACTTAAAATATTTATTTCAAAACTATCAATTTTTCTGTACACAATGCAAGGACATACAAAATTCAGTTTACAACACAACAACATATGTATGCGAGTAAAAATTTGATTTCTTCAATGCTGCATAAACATTTTTCACACGCAGTATTTAAAACTCTCTAAGCCAGGGGTGGCCAACTGCAGTCCTCAAAAGAGTCAAAATCAGGCCAGGTTTTAAGGATATCCAACATGAATATGCATGACATTGGTTTACACAGAATGAAGGCAGTGCATGCAAATCTATCTCAGGCATATTTACTGTGGATATCGTGAAAACCTGGTCTGTTTGTAGCTCTCAAGGACCACAATTGGCCATCCACCCCCTACTCTAAACCACACACAATTTTATAAATATTGAATTCCAGGTTAATTGTAGTAGCAGCCAAACAAAACACACAAGATTACATAACTGCATCCAGAAGCAATTGTTTAGCATGTTCAGTTTTTTGTTTTTTTTTAAACTGTTAGGTTTATTTGACTACCAAACAAATAAAAAACTTGGCTAAAACTATAGATTGTCTGGCATTAAATATATGCTTTCTATCATTAAACGTATAATTTCTACCCACTATAAATGTACTTAGCAGGTTAGGAATGTTATTTAAAATAACTAATATATATGTCAACCTGAGACAGAGCAAAATCACTGGGATCTGCAAAAGGGGCAAGTTAAGATGATTTATAATTGAGCTGCTGGCAGGGCCAGACAAGATTGCGGTGCCCATAGGCAGAGTGTCACGGCGTCACCCCTATGAAGCTCTGCCAGCGGGCGGCCCTAAAGCCAGCAGAAGCAGGCTCCTTTTTGGCGCCTTCAAAATCCATGGCCTTAGGCAGTTGCCACTGGTGCCTAGGCCTAAATCCAGGCCTGGCTGATGGTGATGATCTTTTCAAGGATTCTCTCTCCAGCGCAGGTCTCCCGAGTGCCTCCCTATACATTGTTTAGTCCTCCAGGCGGACTTCACTGGTTCGGGTCCCAAAACCTTTTCCCCTCCTTTTTGAATCTGGGGGTTCCATCAGCCGAATTTTCACGCAGAGCCCATAAGATAGTTTTTGTTTTTCACTTCTTTAAATAGAAAGCTATATTGCAAGCCAAAATACAGGACATTTCCATGTTTATTGACAGTTTTGGTTAACAGCAGGTGCTACTCTCAAAACAAGCAGTATAGGACGAATGTGTAAACACTGCTCAGCAAAATTAATGCTTCAGTTTCTCTTGTCCTTCTCTTGCCAAAGCAAAAAACACAATTCTAGGTCCTGTGACTTGGATCTTACTGATACAGTTCTGCACTCACTGAAATCCCTTTAAAAGTTTAAAAATTTAATAAATGCTTAATGGTTTTACAATTGCATCTAAAAAAAAAAGAGCATGTCAAACATCGAGTTAAAAAATTTCCACATTAATAACTGGGGGAAAAAAGCAACAGCTCCTGTGAAAACTAGGACTAACTAGAATACTTTCCTAGTCAATTTAAAGATTCCCCAAGCATTTAAAATCTGGTCAAAAGAAGTTAACCCATCATCTATTCTGTCCAAGGCCAATAAGAAGCGGCTGTTTGTCTTATCCTAGGTCTGCTCCCCCATTCTCTGAAGGATTATGAAAGTGAGCCTTCTTCAGGGTACAGGCTCCTTAGAGTGGTCTTTGCAGAGAATGTGGTAGCAAAGTCGTCACACTACCCATGGGCTCAAAGAAACCCTGACCTTCTTCCTCCACGGGCGAGTATCAAACAATTGATTGAATATTGATTATTGTCCCAAAAGAAAACTTTAGAACGTATTTGATATCTTCGCCTGGGGTGCAGGTGGGAAGGTCAGAGCAGCCAACCTCTGCCAAAAGCACTGAAGTAATTAAATTATTCAGGATTAAAAATGCCCTCTAGAAGATCAATGAGGTGACAGCCGTATCTCCATCTCTGTGGTCCACATGCCAACCTTTCAAGCATTCTGCCACAGTTCTGCTGAAGAAAATTGTGGTATTCTCTAAACAACAACAACCAACCTCGTTCCCTTATTGTAAGAGATCTTTAACAACCAATCATCAAGGGAACCCCCTGACGCGTGGTGATGTGCGGTTGCCCTAGATATAGCGACCGCACATCACCACGCATCAGGGGGGTTCCCTTGATGACTGGTTGTTGAAGAAAATTGTGGGCCACCAGCGGATATGTAAAGGAGTGATGTTAGCCAAAGCTGGGAGCCAGGGAAGGGCAGTGGAGTGGAGAGTTCTAGATAAAGTGCACATAGTTGTGCTCCCATGGGTATCCACAAGTTGTGTCTGCGATGACCCAATAATGAGTACGTAAGGCAAGAGTTGTGACCTGTAATGGGTTTGCAGACTATTGTAGCACATGGTCGCTCACACATCATCTGCAGAACTGAACTCCATACATTGTCCCAGTTAGCTTTGCTAGAATGTCCTGAAGTTTCAACTTTCCTGCCCTTTTCCTAAAATGCTCCTGAAAGCATGACAGCAGATTATGTCACCATAGGGTCATGCTTTAACCTCTGACTATGCACATAGGTATTTAGTTCCTGTTTGGTTCTAGTGTTATGAAGATGGCATACACTTGTCAGTTTTATCAGAATTTGGTGTGAGCGCCCATGTGCTACAATAGTCTGCAAGCTCTGCTAGGTCTTCATTCATGGTCTGATATATAGAGCACAAACTGGTGCAGCCTGGGTATCGCAATAAATATGATCTGCATATATGAATACACTAGCAAAAACTGCCTGGCGTTGCTCAGATTGTCTGGTCTATACAGCTATAAATTTTAAAATCCAACAAAAGTGAAAACAATCGATATTATTTTATTTTGTTAAGTAATCAACAGAATGCATACAGAAACTTAGGGAACTTCTCCATAAAATATGTTGATGTATATTAGATGATGCTCATTGCCCAACTCTAGAGAGTGCTAAATAGCAATAGTTATAGAAGATTAGAAAGCATCACTTCCAGAACAGATTCCTGGGGCTCTGCAGTATTTACCATCCTCCACTGGGAGAACTGACAGGTTAGTTTATTCTGTTTCCTGTCTTTTAACCAGTTCACAATCCACAATCGTGGCATAGCCACAGGTGGGCCTGGGTGGGCCATGGCCCACCCACTTAGGGCTCAGGCTCACGCAATCAGGGCTTCCCGACACCAGACGAAGAGACTGGCAGGATGGCCACCACGATTCCCATTCTGCAGTGGCCAAAGGAGAAAACCAGTGCAGCATCCATCCCGCGGCAGGTGAGGGAGGAGTCTGGCGGTGCCTGAAGAAGACACCCTGTGTATGTGGATGCGTGTGTGGCAGCCTTGTGTGTGTGCGGGAACCCGAGAGAGAGCCAGGGCTGACTAACCAGCACCCTGTGTGAAAACTGAAATTAGTGCCTTCCCTCCCCATCACCAACAACAAAAACACAAGTGCACACAGGGCCAGCTCTAGGGCAAATGCCTCCATGGTGAAAGTCATTGATGGTGCCCCCCCTCCCCCACAACTGATCTCTGCTCCTCGGAGGCAAAGGGTAAGGGAGTCAGACTTGGGGAGACGGTGAAGGATTGACATGGATTAGAAGCAGTGGGCACACTTTCTCTCTCTGTACCTCACATTAGTACTCTCCCCATTTCCTCTCCCCCATTACCACACCAGTGCTGGTCTTAGAAATATAGAAATGCACACTCTCTAGATATAGAAATACTGCATCTACAGATGCAAAAGGCATTTTTTTCATTTTTTTTAATCAGTCATCTATCCCTAGATCGCACATCATCTGCAGAACCGAGCCAAAAAAAATCTTCAACGCAAATTTCAAATTTTGTCTAAATAACCAAGAAGTAGAGTACACTACTAATTCATGCATACCTTTTCCTGACATTAAATTTATCTGCCAACTTGGGCCTACATGCAATAAGAAAAGCCCTGGGCATAGCCACCTAGCAAAACTATTTTAAAATCATCCTACAGCACTGCAAAAACAATCTTAGAAAATGGATAGAAGATCTTATTCAGATGATATTCAAGACCTCAGAGATGACACAAAACATACCCACAAGTGTCACTCGCCCAAACTAGTATTGGGGGAAAAAAACCCATTTATGCAGAAATACCATCATTATTTAACTTATTGAGGACGGCACTCTAGACCTTTATATTACTGGTTCTGCAGAGGATTACTTGGATTTAAACAACATGTTATTGTACCTGACTTGTAAGATTGTTAAAGAAGATGGGTAGACCTTGTTGCGTGGTGAACGATCAGGTGACCTCTAGTTTCAGCCAGCTGGCTGTCACTCTTAGAGACCGGCTTATTAGCCAAACCAGCAACTGCTATTCTTACAGAGCCATCAGAGAACTGATGCTCGATTATGGTGAAGGACCATGCAAAACACAGTTTACAAATGGTTTGTGCTATAAAGACACAGCCGGAAACCATGAAGCAAGACATCCAGGACCTCACAACATTGGTTTAAACAAAAGGGATAACTTCACAGACACTAGCCATAAGATGGAGCTGCTAGGTCATAGTGATCTTTCTTTTCCCCAAGAGAAACTACTGGTGAATGGCATAGACGTGAAAATTATATTCATTCCCAACAAAGACACTTTCGGTTTAATGAGCAGCAACATCAAAGGGCATTACAGACTGCAGATCTCATCTGCCGCACTCTTTGTAAAGAGAGTTAGAACGTTCTTCAGAGGATGGCTGGGACACATGGAAGGGCTGTTGAAGGCCAGCACCAAGTACGCTATGGGACCGAGTGAAACCGAAGGATGTTTAGCATCCTGGACAGAGCTCATATTACTTACCAGCTCCTCAGTCTAAAAACCCCTTTAATTTTAAGTATTATGATAGCCATTTTGTCTCCCTGTATGTGGATAGCAAACAAGTACCAACCAACAGAGACGGACTGAGACATGTTGGTGCCCAGGACAGGCCCTTGCCCACTGAGGTTTCAGAACCCTTTTGTTTGGTGCCCTGGGCGATTGGGCTGTTGGTCCACTCCTTAATCCGGCCCTGCAGACCAAAGCTCTGCAGCTGAACTTTGAGAACGGAAGCTACGTAAGAGAATATCTGCAGCTGGTGAAAGCGCCTGAAAAGCAAGTGAGACAGCGGGTTGCTGATTGATCACCATTGTTGACGCGATAAAACCATGCTTTACAGCGAAGATCTGGTCAGCTGATAATAACCATCTGAATTATTTCACACTGTTGAGTATCTGACGCATGAAACTGTCAGCTCATATGATGTGAATGTAAATAATGATATTCCTGCTGATATATAATGTGAAAAGTTTGCAGACTCTGAGTAAATTCAAAAACGCCATTCCAGGTTTCCTGCTGATACTAATTTCTCTTCAACACTGTTATATGATACCGATATTATTGGAGAGCAGTTCAACCCAGTATCAAAGAACGAGGCCATTCAGTCTATTCCTGCCTTGACTACTTCCACTCGCCCTTTGAACCCCTGCCTGACCATTGTGCTAAAGGCGCTCTGGGAGGATAGTGGTGAAGTTGGAGCAGGCATTATTCGTGCCTCGTTAGTTGAGGAATGCTAGCTTCCCCAATTAAAGCAGGCCTCTATTCGGCCATGCCGAAGCCATCGATGTGCCCAGTGGAGCTTGGGAATTACCACCCAATTTCCTCACTTGCATTTTCAGACAAACTAATTAAAGGTGCTGGGTTGAAACAACTGAATGACTTTTTTAGATGAATGCAGCATTCTTGATCCTTACCAGTTTGGCTTTCGCAAACCTCATAGCACTGAGACATTGATTTTGTTAAGTCTCAATGTATTCAGGTGAGGGTTCAGTGGAGGCACAAAATTCATTCTGGTGCTCCTCAGTATCTGTGTGGCCTTTGATATCTTGAACCACCAAGTTTTATTATCTCGGTTAAACAGCCTTGGTATATCTGCAACTGTACTCACATGGTTTACCTCATGTCTCTTAGATCGAGCCCAAAAAGTGAAATTTGTTCCTTTAGTATCATCTTGACATCCTATTGATACAACCATCCCACAGTGGTCTGCACTATCAGCAACTCTTTTGAATATTTATCTTTGTCCAGGATGCAGTCTACTCATGGACTTAGAGGTGGGCTGCAGACTGTAAGCAGATGGCATTTGTTTTTTTTTTTCTTTCCAGTTTCATCTTCATGGCCTTTTGCATTGGTCTTAGTGGCAACCTACTGGACTGCAATAAAACATTGAATGTTTCACAATGTATTAGTGTTCGATATAGGAAAGACAGAATTAATCGTACGGAGTCAGTTTTCAGGTAATGATCTTCCTTTTTTTCACTTTGAAGACTGGGTAATATCAGTTTTGCAACAAGGAACTTAGGAGTGATGATGGAGTCTGATTTCTCACTGCAAACTCAGGTCAAATCTGTGGTGAGGGCAGCATTTTTCAAGTTGTGCCTTTTATGGAGGCATAAACCTTTTCAAAGTTTTTAACATTTCCATACTGTGCTATAAGCATTGATATTAACTGGAATCAATTACTGTAACTCTGTTTATACTGGTCTGCCTGCAGCTATGCTGAGGTTGATTCAAATACAGCAGATTCTGACAAGGGCCAAGTTGAAAGACCATATTATACCAGTCTTGCAGTTCCTTCATTGGCTACTGACATGCTACAGAATAAAAAACAAGCTGGCTATGCTTATTCATAAAGGTTCAATTAATGATGCTCCCGCTTGTATCAGCACAGTTTTAAGAATTTACCAGTCTCCACAGTCTCTCTGATCATCAAGACACAGCTTGTTAGATGTGCCCGCTCCATAGATAATTCACTTGGCAGAGATCCATGCCAGAGCATTTGCAAAGGCAAGTCCGGAATTACAGAACTCTCTTTCAGCCCAACTACAGGCTGTAATGTGTCATTCTACATTTCAAAAACAATTAAAAGCTTGTTTTTTCATGCAGGTATATGGCTAAAATTAACTAGACCTTGAGCTAAGACATGAGCAAGCATTCTGAATTGTGCTCTTGAAACCATACAGCTGAATTTTTGATTGTTATATGCAGTGTTTAATAACTTATTCTGCTGCAGGCATATTATCTTTGTTTTATTGTATTTGTGAGTGTTTGTTTTGTTGGTCTTTTATGTTATTTTTATGATTGTTCTTATGTATGTCACCTCGAACCATGGATAAGGCGAATTATACATTTTTAAATAAATAAATGAGTTTTACAGAGGTAACACTGTACTGACTTTTGGCCTATCTCCTGATCAGGATTGTGCTGATCACAGTTTACTGATTAAAACAGGGAGTATACAGGTTGAAATCCATTTTGCCAGAGTTTTGCCTCATATTGAATATGATTGTATAAGGTGTTTTTGACATGATGGTAGAAATCAACCTCAGAAGGAATGTTCTATTTGACTATCTGTGAACATGAACACCTTACAGATCTACTGTATGTTGAAGGAAGACTTGTACATTGTGACATGCTTATTAGATGTTCTTCCCTTTGACTGGTTACCCAATGTACAATTATTATAGAGATCTGTGGGGTTAGTGATGAACACCCATCCTTATGACCTTCCTGGGGAACACTAATTAGGTACCTACACTACCAAGAGTGGTGTTCAGGAGTTTTTGATTCTTATGGACAATCCCCAGATAGTTTGTTTCCTACAAGTATTATGGACTTTTTAAAATAAGCATTGAATGACTGTTTTATACCACAACAGACAGATGTAGAGCCCTCAAGCTACATCTGTGGTTGTCATTATGTGTTTTTCTTACACCACCACTGTAAAGATATGTGTTTTGGAAATATTTTAAAATTATGTTCTGAGAAGTGAAAAATGATCAAATGGTGCTACAATTTGTTAATTGACCTGCCTATTTGTTTTACTACTGACACGTCATCCTTAGCAGAAGTAAAGTTATGCGGCAGGGGACTCCCGACGGGCGCCAGCTAATATGAGCTAATTTCAAGTTTAAATCCAGGAATGCCCATGCCCCGCCCAGAGCATGCCTACGCTCTGCCCCTTTTTCATTTGTGTGCGCAGTGGCAAGGACGCGTGAATCCGGGCAGCTTTTAAAATCCACTCGTGTATGCTGGCGCAACATATTCACACATCCCCTAATTGTTGAGTAAATCGGGCGCTTAAAACTCACCTTTATTTACACAGTTACATGATTCTGCCTATAGTGATTGTACTGGTGTGACTAGCACAATCCCCATATCCAGGGAGGAGGATGGAGACTGAGACTGGCTAGCACAGATTACATCCTGTCTAGAATACCCTTACAGCCCCACCCCTTTCCATACAGGGTCAGGTGACTCAGCCACCTTGCAGGCTGGGCTAGAAGATTACCTTTGGCTAGAAAGAGGGTTAGCAGAGTTGCTCAGTCCAGACCCTACATTTTTTTTAGCCTGAAATCTTTGCTGCCAGATTTTATTGAAATTCCCCAAACTTCACTAGATGCCTCCTCTTGTTTTCCACACTTTCCAGGGTATCTATCCTGTTGCAGATTTTGGTGTTATCTACATATCCAAACCTTTCCTGATACTCTGTCCATAATATTACTTATGGAAATGTTAAAATAGAACTGGACTGAGAACTGATCTCTGTGGCACTTATTATCTGGCTACAAGTTAGCTGGATAAGTTAGGAGCGTGCCAGGGTTGTAACAGGGAGGAGTTGAGTTAGCCAGATATTCAGAGCTAGCCAGATAACTTATCTGGTTACCTCTGGTCAGCCCATACATCAGTCCTAAAGTTAGCCAGATGCACTTATCCGGCTAACTTTAGGTTATCCAGCTATATTCAGTGGTGTGGCTGTGCTGCTGAATATATGGGCTAAGTCAGGCAGATACATTTATCTGGCTAACTAGCCAAGCTGCACAGTGGCTGAATATGGACCTTTTCTGGCAAGGCAAAACAGCCAAACTATAACTTTTAAGCATCGAATTATATGGTGCTCATTAAGAGATCAACTACAAAATAAGAGTGTGCACAGACATTTTTTCTTTGGTTTCATTTGTTTCTTTTCATTTTAAATAAAAAGAAAAAAAAACAGAAAAATAAAAGAAAAAAAAGAAAAAAAAAATGCGTGCCCCGTCAGAGTAGAGAAAGAAACCCTGCCAAGCCATTCCTCCAGTTCTCCCCAGTTCCTCTTATCTTACTGAAGAATCTTTGCTATGCTGGCACGATCCCTTGCTACTTCTGCCATCGCTAATTGTACCAGCAGACCGAGGCCAGCACCATTGTTAATCTATTCCATACGCAATGGAACTGCCCTGGGTCTGGGTCTGGGTCTGGGTCTGGGCATGGTCAGTGCCGTTTTATATGAAAGACATTAAGAGTGGAGCTGGCGCCATCGTATTAGCCGTGCAGGTCGGGAAAGAGCTACTGAGGATCACTCCTGCCCAACGAAGATTCTGCCGGAGGGTAAGAGGAGCTGTGGTGGGATCAGAGGGAGGGCCCAGGACACGTTTTTTTTTAATTTCTTCCTCTCCAACTGAGCCTTTTTTCAATGAAATGAGGTTAAAATGAGCAAAATGTTTTGGTTTTTTTTTAAACATTTTTTCTTTCACTCTGTTTTAAAAATGAATTGAAATGAAACGAGAACTTGCATTGAAATTGCCATTTTCATTTCCAATAATTTTTCTAGCCCGACAGATCACCTTAGTAAGTCACCATTCTTTCAAGAGGCCTCTGAGGATGCCACCAGAAAACCATGGGGGTCCATATTCAGCCGCTGTGCAGTTGTACTAAAACTGAGTTTTACATCTGCAAATGCATTTTACCCACATTAAGGGGCGGATTTTAAGAGCCCTGCTCGCGTAAATCCGCCCGGATTTACGCGAGCAGGGCCCTGCGCGCCGGTAAGCCTATTTTACATAGGCCTACCGGCGCGCGCAGACCCCGGGACTCGCGTACGTCCCGGGGTTTTCGGAGGGGGGGCGTGTCGGGGGTGTGTCGGGGGGCGGGGCCCGGTCGTCGCGGCGTTTCGGGGGCGTGTCGGGAGCGTTTTGGGGGCGGGTACGGAGGCGTGGCTACGGCCCGGGGCGGTCCGGGGGCGTGGCCGCGCCCTCCGTACCCGCCCCCAGGTCGCGGCCCGGCGCGCAGGAGGCCCGCTGGCGCGCGGGGATTTACGTCTCCCTCCGGGAGGCGTAAATCCCCCGACAAAGGTAAGGGGGGGGGTTTAGACAGGGCCGGGCGGGTGGGTTAGGTAGGGGAAGGGAGGGGAAGGTGAGGGGAGGGCAAAGGAAAGGTCCCTCCGAGGCCGCTCCGATTTCGGAGCGGCCTTGGAGGGAACGGGTTAGGCAGCGCGGCTCGGCGCGCGCCGGCTCTACAAAATCAATAGCCTTGCGCGCGCCGATCCAGGGATTTTAGTGGATACGCGCGGCTCCGCGCGTATCTACTAAAATCCAGCGTACTTTTGCTTGAGTCTGATGCGCAAGCAAAAGTAGGCTGATCGCGCTTCTTTTAAAATCTACCCCTAAGTGGCTTTGAAACTTGCTACAATATATGCTGCCGAGTTAACCATAGGTCTCGCCTGCGTTAAGTGCACATTCATATAGTCATTAACCCCTCAGTTACCAAAGCCAATATATCTAAATAAAAAAACGCACACACACTTTAGTCACATAACTTACCTTGATTTGCCTGCAGATGAAACAGAAACTTTCCAAGCTTTCACATAGTCCCTAGCTATCTGCCATAGGTAATTGTAACATACAGTCGGCCTAGTTGCCTCCAGTCAGCCATATGTTGGAAGCACATCCTGTCAGAAACAGGGGCATCCATTTTACTGAGGATGATCAGATTTTTAAGAAAAGAGTAAAAGCTTGGTGGTTTGAGCAGGCATTTAATTAAGACAACTAATGGAGATGACATTTCCAGGGTTTTATATCCTTAAATATAACATTTATTAAATACTAGGGATAGCCAGTTGCCTTTATCTTATTTCTCTTTCCCTCTCTATGTAGAATGTAGGAATTTACAAGCTGATGATTCACATTTAAATTTTATTAAGACTCTTGTCTCTTATTGTGCTACCAGAATATGGTTGCTGCTAGTGGGACTATTTCTTGATCTTTCTATGTTTTTATTTTCTATCGCATTAGTTAATATTCTTATTGCAATTCTCTTAAATTTGGGATTGTACATATATTTTATTCTATGAATTCATTACATATTCTTTTATATGCTGCTTTGCATTTTTGAGGATTTGCTGTTTGTAAATAAAACTGAATTTTGATTTACTTAAAAATGTGCAAAATTATTAGAATATTGTAAAAGATACTATAATTAAAATTTCATCCTAACACAGAAACTTCATATTTAATGCTTAATAAAATAAAAAAATCATTCAGAATTTTTTTTTAAAAAGGAAAGGTCTCTGGGTCCCACACATGGGGCAGAAACAATTAGAAAAAAACCTTGCCTTTGTTTTTTTTCTTTCAAGCAGCTTCTACATTTATTTTCTCCTGATTAAATCCTCCATCCCTGATAGGTTGTCCAAGTGGTTCAGGTACTCTCACCAGTCCTGATGACTAGAGGAATGTCCAAGATGATCTCTCAGCTCCACTCTGTGCCTATCAAGGGCCAGCACAGCAGCCTTCCTTCCTTCCCCAGTAAAAGTCCAGTCTCATTTGCCCTCATTGCCCCTCTGACCCCACTGGACAGCAACTTGAACACGGATCCTGCTGCACCACGGGATCCAGGGCTATTGCTGGGGCCACTTCCTGCTGGGACTTATAATATCCTTCCTCTCTAAGGGCCTGATTTTCAAAAGCATTTACACACAAAATTGTGTTTTACTGGAGTAAATGCACTTTACCCGTGTAAGTGAGCTTTTGAAAATTGCTACAATATATGCCATTCAATTGCCCATAGGCTGTGCCTGTGTAAGTGCACTTTATGAGGATAAATGGCTTTTGAAAATTGCTACAATAGTAGTTACATTTACATGCCCTCATAGTCTACTGACACAGAAACTGGTGTTAGGTTTTCTGTAAAAAGGAGAAGCAACTCTAGGACTTTTATAAGAAGCAGGACTTACAAGCCCTTCCCCTCATCTGCCAACATGATTTATTTCATCTGTCCAAGTTTCTTGCAAAAAAGAAATATTAACTCTGTAATAAACATGTAAACAAGAGCATCTCTTATCTCTGTCCTGGCTTCCATTAACATTTAGGGTCCCACAAGTGAGGGGAGATTATAGCAACAGAGAAACAGAAAAGGAAAGACACAAAGGGGCAGATTTTCAAAAGCCTACGCACGTAAATCCTTGGATTTACGCACGTAGGTGGGGTTACACGCGCCGGGCCTATTTTAGAAAGTCCTGGCGATGCGTGTAAAGCCCCGAGACACACGTATGTTCTGGGGCTTTGAAAAAGGGGCGGGGAGGGGGGCGGGGCAGGGTGGTCCAGGGGGCGGGGTGGGGCCAGAGGCCTCCGGCACAGTGGCCATTTGCCGCTGTGTTGGAGGATCACGTGCCGGCAGGGTGCCGGCGTGTGCAACCTGCACCCGCCCCCGAGGCAGGTGCAAGAAGTAAAATAGAAAATTTGGGAGTGTTTAGGTTAGGGCTAGGGGAAGGGGAAGGGAGGTTAGTTTAGGGGGTTGGGAATTGGGGAAGGCTGCGGGCGTTGGCAAGCGCAGGTTGCACAATTGTGTGCTCCAGCCCCCGATTTTATAACATGCGCGCACTGGTGCGTGCCAGTTATAAATTCGGGCGTCCATGTGTGTGCGCCGGGTAGCGAGCGCACATGGACGCCCGCACGCACATTTTAAAATCTACCCCAAAGGGAATAATATTTTCACCTGACATTTAATTATTTTTATTAGTTTTTAAGAGTACTGCAAACATTAATTATCAGGGTTTGAGGGAGGTTGACAATACCATTTGTTTTAAAGAAGGTGTCACTCCCAGAACGTAGCCAGCTATGCAGACTGTACAAATGAGCTTCCAGCCACATATTGCTTCTCTTCATGATACTCAGAAACCTATTAATACTTTTAGGAGTCAGTTGCTGGGCATCAGGCAGGATAGAGGGCTGTGAGTCAGTGACATTTGTGTCTGCCTCTCTCCTGGACTCTGATCTACCCTGTTCCTCCTTACTTTCTATAAGTGCAGCATCTCACTGTGTTTCAGAGGTCAGGCCCAAGGCTCCAGGCTGAACTAAGCACACTGATTAACCCATGAAGCTCATTCTGTGGTTGCTTCCATGCTTCCTTCATCTGCCTGTGGGTGGGGAGTCTGAATCTCAGACCTCTGGCAGCTTGGTGGTCCAATCCCCAAAACAAGTGGGAGGTGGGGGGGAATTTAAGCAACACAGAACTAATGTTTGGCTGAGCTGACACCAGAACTTGTTTTTGCATATTGGGTTGTAATATGAACTGTCCTAGTATGAAAGAATACATTGATATTGTTTCATTACATGGTTGATTGGATCTGTTTGTGTTCTCTTTGCTTTTTACATGATAATCTTCTAGTATATTTATAAACTGCAATAAATAAAACATTAATTCAGATTAATGAGGAATTTTTAATGTTGGCAAGTGCTTGAAATAATTGAGTAGAAATATTTTAAAGTTTCACTTATGATGCATGACAGCTGTTGCAGACCACTCGGAAATCCATTGTCAGGTGCGCTCAGGGAAGGTAACTTTAAAACATGCGCAAGGGTGCCCATATACGCAAGCATATGGACGCCCGCGCACTATGCACACATATTGAATAACGTGCAGGCAAATGCGCGCGCACACTATATAAAATACAGGTACGTCTCCCCCAACAGATTCACGCATCAATAAATACGTGGCCTGTACTTTCAACATAAGCTGCATAAGTGCTGACTTATCCTGCTAAGTGGCAACAAATATCCGGCTAAGTCTCGCTGTGGCCACTTAGCCGGCTCAGAAGAGCTGTTAAGTCTTAACCCGCTATGCCGCCACGAAGGACAAAGTTATCCGCATAAGGGGTGGACATCCGCTATGCACATGTATCTGCGCTGCTGATTTTAGCCATTTACACGAGGAGGTTTAATTTGTGTATTTCCCTTAGCACTGGGCAGCTTTTACTCGTGTAAATCATCCAGTTTTATAACGTGCACGTGTGAAGGAAATTACCAGCTTGCCCAGCCTCTCTCTAGGTCATGAAGACCCCCACCCCCCACATTCTTACCCAGACCCCTCACCCGGTCAGTATTGGGCTATAAAGAGCTTTATTCTGACTCACGCCTGATAATCAGCAGCTGTTTGTCTGCGCAGGTAAGAGTCGTGCGCGCGCCACTTTCACTGGCTATAAAATAGCAATTTGTGTGCGCGTAAGTTAGCCCCGCCCAGGATCAGCCTGGCCCCTCCCCTTTTCTTTGCAGGAAGATATTTATTTGCGCCCCAGTGCTCGCGCATGTACAACGCTTTTAAAATTCACCTTTTAAGGCTTGGTTTATTGATAAGCGCACAGCTAGTAGGGCTCACCCTGGTTGCCCACTGTCCCCCCACTCCCCAAATTCTGTTCTGGCCCTGCTACTGGTGCAGGCTCTCTGCGGGGGGGGGGGGGGGGGGGGCTCCTGCAGCTTGTCCTTACTCCTCTGTTTTCTAACTGCAACTTTTTTACATTATTCAATTTGTAACCGATTTTCCATTTCACTCAGGTTTTTTAAACACAGTTTTTCGGTTTAGCTTTTTTTCTGCATGTTATTTGTTTACTGTATCCTGCGTTAACGGGCTTTTTTAGCGTATGAGTTAATGAAAATCCACAGTAAAAATTAGCCTGGGTTTTAACCTGCATTTTATTATATTTCTAAAGTAGCCGCTCTCTTAGCAGGGAATCATCTAACTTGGAAGCCAAGATGACGAGCTAGAGCACATTTGTAGGAGACAGTGCTCCCATCTGGCCTTACGTAAGGCTAGATCCCCTTTACAGCAAAATAAGCCATTTTTCAAGGAAGTGGAACAGTAGAAAACATCACAAAACTGCTTCCCCTCATTAACCAAGATGAGGCTTAAATCTGGGATTATCTGCTTGGCCTGAAGTCTCAAATGTCTCTTCCTCTCCATAGTAGCAAATGCTGTCTCATACTGGGCTGTTTTTTTTTCAGTAATCAGATTTGCCCTTTTGGCCTTGACTTCCTGAGCAGGTTCTGTATTAAAAGGATGGGGGGTTTTTTTGTGGGAGTCACAAGCTGAAATGCATTTGTTCTGCAGACTTGTTTATCTTTTCTGCTTTTTTGCCTTGTGCCTCAGACGTTTTCTAAAAAAGGCTGCACCGTCTACCCCTTCCTAAAGCACGCTTAGCTGTCTGCTCTGCGGCAGGTGCACTTTCTTTCACATGCCCAGCCTCCACTATTCACAGGTGAGAACTCGGCTTCATATGACCAGGACTTTTACAGCATAAACACTTCACCTGCTCAATGTAATCAAAGTCAGCGGTTTTATATTTCAACAAAACCTCCTGGGGGCTTGTTTGCCAGGGGCAGCACTATTCAAAGTAGCACTAGGATTAGGTGCTCCAGGCGTGCTGCGCAGGAGCGCTATAGGTACTGCTGGCGGTATCAGGTAAGGTGATGAACGACAGCGCAATTCCTGCATATTCAAGAAGGGCCGGGTCCAATAGCGCGAGGCTGTAAATAGTGCCGACATCAGCCTCAGCTCTGCGGATTGGAATGCAGGAACTGGACAAAGCTATTTTTCCACCCATCAAACCAGACAGCAAGCCCACTAAATGGTCCTGCTGTGGATCATGTTGCACAGCAATCCTCAAACTTAAAAAAAAAAAAAAATCATCATTTTTTTTTTCAAAGTTGAGGACTTTAGGGAAAAAAACAAAACAATGCAACCAAATTTGTCCCTGCTATCAGCAGCAGTAATGTCAGAACACAAAAGCAGTCAAGGAAGGGCAAGTCATTATCTCCCTAGTAAATTTCATTCACGTGCATGAGGAGATCTGACCTCATCTTGCAAATCATTTTCTTATCATTAGAAAGCTATCTGAATGCTATCTAGCAGGCACCTAACTACAGATCTAGGCTGCCAGATCGACCCCTTTGAAAATGTACCAGCAAAGAGCAACTAACTATAATTGCCTAGGAAGCTGCCCATTTGCAATAGGCAGCTTTATTTAGCTCAGGGGTGGCCAACTCCAGTCCTCAAGAGCCACACCCAGGCCAGGTTTTCAGCAAATCCACAATCCAAACTGCTGCTTCGGGGGCTGGAATCAACATGTATTCAATTCAAGTGTTTTCTTTTCAATCCCATTTTATCTTTTTAATCGACTGGACAGCTTTTCTAGTGCCCGGTAAGCTGAGGCGCCATGAGAAAGAAAAGCTGTCCAGTCGATTAAAAAGATAAAATGGGATTGAAAAGAAAAATACTTGAATTGAATACATGTTGATTCCGGCCCCTGAAGCAGCAGTTTGCGAAACATGGTACCGTGTTGGGTCTGAAGTAACTTCAAAAAAACAGGGAGACATGGGAGTTGGTCATCTGGGGAATGAGGGAGAGAGGAGAGACAGGAATCTGGGAGAGGGATGAGAGGTGATAGATGGGAGATGGAGAGCTGGAAATGAATAAGATATTAGTTTAATTTTCTTAAACCACCATTCTGATTTAATTTAACTCTTCCATAGCAGTGTACCACAACACAGAACCATTGCATATTAAAGTATAGCTATTAAACGGCATCTATTAACATCTATTAACATCATCAACTAAACCCCAATTCCTAGCACATCATATTTATATAAACTGTGTTGCCAATCAAAGTGACGCCACGTAATTACCAAACATGAAAACTTAAAAGAGGGAGAGTAATTGTGTAATGTGGCAGACCCTCCCGGTCTGGCCACCAGATGTCGCTGTTCTCTGAAGTATAACAGTAGTAAGAAGCCATGCCTCCCACCTGGAGGGTCTGGATTGGATGCCTGAACACGATTTAGGACAGCCGTTTTAAGACACATTGGGATCAGTTTGAGGAAGCAGTTGAAGAGTAAGTATGCCTGATTCTTCCACTCTGGTGAGGCCTCCCAGCTTCACCCAGCTGGAGGCTCTGTTAGAAGTGTTACCCCATCGTGCACTCCCTGCCAGAGAGTCCTCCTTCTATTAATTTGCAGAGATTTTTAAGCCTGATGCCCTTTTGGGGGCCAAAGACCTTTGAGGTGCCCGATGCTGAGGAAGCACTAGGGACACACAGTTTTCCCTAGCGCCTCCTTTTTAGCGTGACTCCCCTCATTTAAATATTGGATCACGCACCCAAGAGAGGTGGCTGGGCACGCTCTTTAGGAACGTGGGTGTTCAGCATTGAGCACCCGTTTTCTAGGTGCCCATATTGCATGGGCCTGCTACGATGAGACACCAATGCAAATATTACACCAGGCCCCGGGACAGTATTAGTATTCATTTCAACAGGGAAAAGGAGTGACCTAGTGCTTAGAGTAATGGGCCAAGAGCCTCAGAAACCACTTCACCCACTGACACTCCTTTTAACCTGGAGCAAGTCACTTTACCTCCTGTTGTCTCAGATACCCTCTTAGATTATGAGCTCTTTGGGGCAAGGACTTATTGTAGAAAAGTGGGTTAAAAATCAAAATTAGTAATACATCTCCTATTGGGAAATCAGAACAAGCTGAAGTTCACGTAAACTAAACGTTACCGGGATAGCTCATGATGGTCACAGTCACAGAACCCCCAAATCCCTCAGCAAACACAGAATAGGGAACCACAAATTATAAATGGAACTATGCAGACACAAACTAAATGATTGTTTGATCCTGTTGCATCCCTTCCCCTTTTTGTTCTCTGCAGCACTGGAAGAAAGGAGGAAACAGAAGGGGAGGGGTTGGATAAGGAAACAGAGGGACACGTCCTTGCTTGCTCTGCTCTGCCTGCTCCAGGCTCACCCTCTCTCCCCTTTTCCCTGCATTCTGCCTGAGAGGGGAAGCAGATGGAGGTTTTATTTAGCTTACTGATTGATTCATTTAATAACCTTTCTATCATGTAAATCAAAGCGATGTACAAAATTTAACAAAATTGCACACTAAGAACAGGTTGTATTATTTAAAAGGGGTAATATTCAGCCACTCTCCGGCTGAGTCAGTTAAACCAGATAAACCTAATTTAGCCGGGATATTCAGCAGCACTGTTGTGCCACTGTATATACCCGGCTATCTAAGAAAGTTAGCTGAGTAAGTTTATCCACATGACTTTAGGTCAAGTCTCTGGCATGACCAGAGTTGGCTGGATAATTCATCCAGCTAATTGAATATCGGAGTTAGCTAGATAACTTATCCGGTTAACTCAGTTCCTTGCACTTATGCCCACGCCCTGCCACCACATATCAGCTATTTAGTCAGATAAGTAGTTATCCAGCTAAGTGGCAGCCACTGATCCCAGGCGGATATTCAGTCACCACCACTTAGCCAGCTAAGTGGCTCTAAATATGGACCTCCAAATAACTACAAAACCATGTCCATTAAACAAAAATAAAATGCATAAAGCTTAAATAAAAGCTAGATAAATTACATCATCAAAAAATGACTAATAGAAAGCAGTTAAAAACAATAGTCCTCACTCAATTATTAAAAGATTGAGTAAAAAGCCGTGTTCTAATAGGTTCCCTAAAATTAAGATATTCCTTTTCAAGGTGAATATTCGGAGATAAGGCATTCCAGAGCAGGGGTACAGGTCTCATGAAACCCTTCCAATCTAATCTCTTTGGCAGATGGAATCTTAAAAATTCTTGTTGAGAGAAACGCAGATTACTTGGTTTGTACTGAATGAATGAATAGATTTGATTGATAAATAGGGGACCCTCTCTGAATGTAAGACATAAGATCTTAAATTTATTTCTGCATAGAAATGGAAACCAATGAAGGTTCTGCAATAGGGTTACATGATCAAATGTTTTTTCTGCAAAACACAATTTGGAAACTGTATTTTATAAAATCTAGAGCCTTTTCAAAGTTCCCATGACTTCACCCTAATAAAGGGCATTACAGTAATCTAATAAATTTATGACTAGTGTACGTGTAAGTTTTTTCAAGACCTGTAGTCCAAGGAACGGGCGCAACCATCGAATAACGTGTAAAAAGTAAAATTATAGTTGAACTATGCTTCAGATTTGATGGGGAAAAGTAAAGTTGGAATCAATTTTAACTCTAAGAATAGTGATTGTTTCTTGAACCAATATGGCAAATCCAGCCATCTGGGGCAGGGGCTTAGCAATATCCTTCCTCATAGAAACCCACATTGCCTCTGATTTGTCAGGGTTAACCTTTAATTTGGAGAGAAAAAGCTAATTTGCAGTTTTGTTGAGGCAATCATTAAAGTTGTTAAATTAATCAGGACTTTTGGATCTAAATATGCATTAATCTGAATATCGACTGCATAGAAAAATCACTCCAAAACAGCAAGTGTCAACCTTGCTCATGATGATCACACATCAAAAACGAGAGTCAAGGTAATAACCCAAAATCAAGACCAACACTTAAAAATAAGGACGGTAACTTTCAAACTAGTGCATGGGCGCAGATTGGCATATGTGCATTACCACGTTCCCAGATATGTAACCGTTTTATAACTTGTACGCGTGTATGCACGCATGTTATAAAATAGCCTGACAGCGCACACAAGTGCGCCCAATTTTAAATAGGCGTGCATCTATGCGCATAAATCCCATTTCTACTGTGTGAGTTGAGAATTTTAAAAGGGGCGCATGTCCACGCCATTTCCAATTTTATCAGTTTGTCCACCAGCCCACCCCCTTGGTTTGATAGTCTGCACTCCCCCCAGTTTCCCCAGACCCTTTAAACCCTTGAGAAATGACTCTCTTTATTTTTAAACTTACACCTCTTCCATAGCAGAAGTAAACTTATGCAGCAGGGTATTTGGGTGTGCACCCAGACGTGTAAGTATTTACATGCACATCTCTTGGCCACACCCCAAAACAGCCATGTCCTGCCCATGCCACGCCCCTTTTTGAAAACGTTTGAGATTTGCCAGCTGCGGGAGATATTCGCGCATCTGGGCAGCTTTTTTAATTAGGTGGGCGCGCGAGCCTGACTTATGTGCACATCCCGTAACTGATGTGTGCACGCCAGGCTTTTAAAATCTACCTCATTATGTATAATATATGGAGTATCAGCAAGCAGTAAACCACCCTACATCTTCAACGATTAGTGCCAGCCTTCTCTATCATTTACCCCAATAGGTGTTTTAAGGTTTTTTTTTTTATTCAAATAAAATAATTTTAAGGATTTACAATTTTGTGACATAGATGTTATATATATCCTGGGCAGCATGGAAGAGATTTTTCAGCTAAATGACTTTGAAAGGAACAATTTTGGATCCATCAATTAAACACCATTGTTCCAGATTGTTTGAACCTCGAACCTGATTTATCTTGTTTTTTTGTGAGGTTGTGTGTTTGTTACCTGTTAGATCAATGCATTGGTGCCTCAGTTTTGTGGGTTATTTTCCAGCTCTGAAGGACACAATGCCATATGCCGGTGATGTCATCACGTTTTGGACATTTCAATTTTTCACTCGATGATGCAGAACAAGGATGCTGTTTGTTAGTGGTACAATGCGGGGCGATTGTCCAGCTTTGAATATCATGAGCAGATACGTTGGATTATCAATCTTTCCCCTAACACAGTTTGCAACACAAAACATCAGCTAGTATCAGGTGCTAGAGTGGGTCCTGGAGTTTATGATTGTTTTACATATGATAAGATAAAATGTATTTGCATAAAAACCTTCTAGTATCTATTGTGGTAAATGATAGAGAAGACCAGCACTGACTGCTGAAGGACTAAGGTGGTTTACTGGCTTGCTGATTCCCCATATATTATATACAATATTTGCAAGTGTCGGTGTGTTGATTCTGTGTATTACCTTGATTATTTTTTTGATATCTGCATGGAAAAAAACAACTCCATTGCCTCAGGTACAAACTTAGGGGTCATTTTCTATCACTTATCGCGTGCGATAAGCGTCTATCGCACGCGAAAAGTCCCTTTTCGCATGCAATAGCTTGCCAGGGGCAGAGTCGGGGCAGCGAGGGGAGGAGTAGCGCAACCAATAGCGCCACCTTTCATGGTGGCGCTATTGGGTGCAAAAGCCGGCAGCGATAACACCGCAGTGGTGCGATGGCTGCCGGCTTTCGCAGGCCCCCCGTTTTCACTGGATTCACCATTCTGCGGTAGAATGGTGAATCCAGGCCTTAGATTGTAAGCCCTCTGGGGATAGGGAAATACCTATAGTACCTGAATGTAATCCACTTTGAAGCGCTGAAAAAAAAGTGTGAAAAGCAAAAACAAAAACAAAAAAACCCCTAAAGTTAAGACTTTGGATTAAGGTGGCAAGGAGAGCCAGATACAAATGAAACAATGTAGGAGAGAGTATTAAACCTTGTGGGACTCCACATGATAGATGATGCAATTGAGAAAGATTGGGTCTCCAGTTTACCCGATAACTTCTTTTATTCAGAGCTTTCCTCAAATTAAAGGCATTGAATAAGTGCTTGATAATCCACTGTTGAACTCATATCTAAAAAAAAACTCATGAGTGCATCCTTCCCTTTATCTTAAATTCAATCTTGCTTCATTTACAAGAGCAGTTAAAACAGCCCGTACTGTACCCTTCCCTGAAGCCTGACTGGGATGAAAAATGAGGATTTTATACAAGAAATCCCAAAGGTGGTCACTGACCACTTTCTCCAGAATCTTGGATAAGGCTGGAAGATTAGAGATAAGCCTAAAGTTGTAAGGAACATTTGGATCAAGCTGCCTATTCTCTACTCCCTGAGATTTGTGGTGCACGCCTACTCGTTCAAAACAACACCCCAAAATTGCTATGTGCTAGGCTGCTGCCTAGGTCTGCCTTTTGGAAGAGTCAGCTCTGATTTCCCCACTGCTAAACCCTTTCCACTGCGCACCACTGACCCAGGTCAGCAGAAAGAAGAAGAAAGTAATAGTAACTCGGGCTACGACCTCCTCCTTTACCATCCGGCACTTAATTAGTGCTTTGGACCGCAGAGCGGAACAGTGTCCCACATGGTTGAAAGCACGAGTTGGGCCCCAGGTGCAGCAGGGTGACAACATGGCTTGAGGCAGTGGCGCTCTCCTACACCTTCTGCCGGTCCTGATTAGTACCAGCTGAGCAGGTGTGTAAGGAGGGGACTGGGACTGACGAGAGAAGGGTCAACTGGAGAAGAGGACTTTAGGGAGGGTCCGGGGGCCTGGGAGTGAAAGGGAGGGTTTGAGGGCTGTAGGGAGGAGGAAGGCCTGGGACTGAGAGGAGCTTTGGCAGGAAGGGACGGTGAGGAGCTGGGTTAAGAGAGAGGATCAGCTGAGGGGGGAGGGTGAAAGAAGGGATTGATTGGGGGCATATATGTGTGGAATAGAGGAGTGGGGTGTGTTAGAGGGATGGTAGGGTGGGGAAGGAGAAATAGGGTATGTAAAGAATGCCTTTGTTAATTCCATGGAGTACACCTTTCCAGTCTTGTTATTTACTGCTGTCTAGGCTGATGCTATGGCACAGCCCACACTGCAGATTAGACATCAGCATGTCCCTGTTGAATTTGTGCGGACACTACATCAGTTCGCGGCAATACAGAACCCCTGAGGCAGCCCCAGGTGGGGCGAAACTCGGCCTGAGTCGGGCGGAAATACATATTTATGTCTCCATTCAAATAAAGCTCAACTTTGGACTATTTTGGGCGTCTAATCTGCATATTTGCCTAAACGGCTTTCTTAGATAGCCTACCCTCTTGCTTTATTGGACAGCCCACACTGCAGACATGGATCCCAACCAGCAGCTTAACACTACCCAGAGCCTCTGGCCTCTCTACCAATGTACGAAGGTGCACTTAAATTTACAGATAAGAGTATGTGCATAAAAAGTGTGAGTGTCATCTAAGTGTTCATAGGTTAATATTGCTTTTAGTGCATGTACTTTAGCTTTTGCATATTTATGCACCAAACTCATGTTATGTGGTAATAATAAGCAAAATAATGCAAAATGCCTCATCAACTAACATTAGAGCAGACAAAATATGAGCACTAACTGCTCGCAAATACTTAATTGAGATGTGGTTGGGTATTTTGCAACAAAGTCTATAGGTAAAGTATGCCTACCTCTGGGTTCATTTGCATATTATTAACATTGCCTATTAGTACACATGATAAACACATATTTACGTGACTACTTGGGTGATGGTAAGTACATTTTAGTCCATTGTCCATGATGGTGGGGGATTTTACTTTGGATTTTTGGGACCAATTTTCCCTCTAAATTTTATAGACTGTGTGCACAAAAAAAGTTCTCATAAGCAAAGTAGTGTACAGACTTGTGGGCAGTGTTCTTTGAAATATCATTCTGTTTTTCTTTTCTTGCATGTGCTATGTTTTCCTGTACGCTCTTGTTTCACGTAGGCTGTGTACGTGTAGGCTCTGTACGTGCATACTTGCACGTACACAGCCTACAGGGAATATTGTTTAGGACCCAATTGTAAACTTTGCTATGGGGCTCAGGCTTGGGACAGTTTTCCACACATTTTCCCCTGTTGCAGCTTGGTATGTCTGCAGGCTAAAGTTTTTGTCGGTAGAGTTAGAAAAAAAAAACACTATGCCACTCATTGACCTAGTAGGGTTGCCACCTCATAGCAGATCAAACAAATAGGACAGAGTTGGCCAGCTCCAGTCCTCAAGAGCCACAAACGGGCCAGGTTTTCAGGATCTCCACAATGAATATGCATGAGATAGATTTGCATGCCCTGCCTCCATTGTATGCAAATATCTTATGCATATTCATTGTGGAGATCTTGAAAAGCAGGCCCATTTGTGGCTCTGGAGGACAAGAGTCGGCCATCCCTGAAAGAGGTCAGTTGAGTCCCAGTTTTGCCTCGTTGCATGCATGGATTTGTTGTTCTAATTTTCTTAGGAGAATCTATGCAAGCAATAAGCAAAGCCAGAACTGGATCAGCCTGTTTTTCTTATGATATGGAGCCAGTTGGCAAACCTTTGACCCAGTCGTGTTGGCCAGGGTGTGCCAACAAATATTTGTCTATATATATTGCTATTTAGTGTATTTTAGGAGTGTTCAATATCGTGAGCACCCTAGAAAAACAGATGTTTGTAAGAGCAGAACATAAACATTTTTTTTATTTTATTTATTTTAATTTATTTATCAGGTTTTATATACCGTCATTCGGCTTCATTATAAAGCCATCATAACAGTTTACAAACATGGTAAAGGTTACAGACATGTTAATATTAATAGAGAGATAAGCATTCGCACAGATTAATTTTAAGTGTTTAAATATATCCAGTACTACAGATTGCACGAAGGAGTGCACAGAGGAGATGTAAATATAAATAAATATATAAATGTCAGCATACTTAATCCCCAAAATGCAAAGATTCTAGCACACGGAGAAAGAGAGAAAAGTCAGTATGAAAGGAAAGGAAAGGGGGGGGAGGAGCTAGGAAAACAGGATCTATACTTCTCCAGCAAGTTCCTACCTCTCCCACAATCCCCTGAGGCAGGGAAGGGGAATTTCTACCAGGATGGCTTTGTAGAAGGACGACAGCAGGATGCAGTTTTTTCATGTAATGTAATTGAATGCAATTTGCATGTTTGATTTATTGACTCTTTGTTGGGTATCACTTGGGATAAGAAGATGACAAGGAAACGCTAAGCCATTGCATCTGCCCGAGATGACATATTATATGAAATACTGGAGGGCATTTGGGACATAGCTACCTCAGTTTTTACCCTGTGCCGCCCTTCCAATCCCCAACCCTTCCTCCCTGACACACATTATCTCTCTTTCACCACATCTCCTCCCTTCCAGCTGTCATTTTTCCCTCAATCCCACCAGCAAGCCCTCTCCCCTCAGCTGGCAGGAGAGCAGCACTTCACGCCAGGCCCGCCTTCAGCTTCAGACTGATCTGCACACACATGGAGCCACCTAGTCAGAGGCAGATGAAGGATTTTACCACCCCCAGGCACTCTTGGTTCTGTCCCCCTCCTCCTCTCCTGTTCTGTCCCCTCCACACCCCTCCCTCAGCAGGGAGCAGATGGTCTCAGGTACAGGCCCAAAGTTTCTCGTGGTAGCTCAGGGGTTAAGCACACACTGACAAACATTTATGTCTTTTATATTATAAAAAAGTAGTTTTCCCAACCTTGTTCATGTCTTTATAATTTATTTTCTTTTAATGGGTAAGAAAAAGGTGAGAGGACTGGGAATAGGCGGAGGAGAGAAGAGAGAGAGAGGACCAGTGATGAGGAGGATGGGAGATAGGGAATCATCAAGGAAGGGTGTGGGAAGATCAGGAATCTGGGATGGGGGGAGAAGGAGAGAGTTTCTGGGATTGAGGAAGGGGAGGAGGTAGGAAGGAAGGTCCCAGAATCTGGGGGATAGAAGGTTTGAGGGTGTTGGGGGGGAGGCAGTAAGAAGCAAGTATCCCTGCTGTACCTTTGACCTTGTGACCTGGATTGGAAACAGGATACTGGGCTTGATGGACCTTTGATCCTACCCAGTATGGGAGTTCTTATGTTCTTATTGTCTGGTTCTGTTACCCCTTGCATCCTCTCTCTAGACTCCCACCCAATCTGGCATATACACACACAACCTCATCAATCACTTCTCTCTCAGGCAAACACTGCTCCCCCTCCTCCCTGTTCCCCCTCTCTTTTTCAGAGAGATATCCCTCAATTGATCCCCTCTCATCCTCTAGCCTCATCCCCACCCCAATGGTCCCCCAATCTGCCCCTCCTCACTTCTCCAAAATCATTCCCCTTTACTTTTGTCTGCTCAATCTCAGCTCTCCTTTCCAGTCCCCGGATGACAGGAGGGGCAGAGCTGGAGCAGGGAGCAGAGTAGCTCTTCTTTGCTTTGATATGCCTGCTCTAGGTTCACCCTTTCCCTCTCTGTTCCCTGCAGGAAGGGGAGGGGCTGGAGCAGGGCTGTTCTCTGCTGAGAGAGATTCAGCACGGCTGGAAGGCAGCAAATTTTCAGCTAGCCTGCTGCCCTAGGCACAGGCCTAGTGTGCCTACTGATAAATCCTGCACACCATGAGGAGACGGTGAGAAAATAGGCTCTTTCTCCTCTCTTCCCATAGCCTTCATGCTGCAGCCGGCCCTGCCAGAACCTCAGTGTTTTATAGAATTAAAGGGGACATTGTACAGCGATGTCATTTTTAATAAAACACATTCTTCCCTCCTTGAGTTAAGCAGACTGAATACAGATACAGATGGCTGCACTTCTGAGTAATCTTTAAAAAAACAATAAGATTAACAGACTTAGGTTCATGCTCTTGTTGCTGCTTGCACGTGTTTGCACCTGATCTGTGGGCTCTGCTTGCTCTGGATTTAACAGACTTCCAAGCTTGAGACTGACAAAGGATGGGAAGACAGTCACATTTCTTGTACCAGACTTTCACTGTCTTTGAAACACACCAGGTAGCCCAACTGTAAATATGAGATTTATCTTCACAAAAGAGGCAGTAACGAGAGAGAGCAGGCCATATTTCCAGATGCTGGAGTTATACCAACATTTTTCTTTAAACCCACTGTTTATCTTGTTTAAACATATCACAGAAGAAACAATAAATTAGCTGTTAATATCGAGATTAGATTCCATTTTCCTAAAACATTGTGAAACAGCTCATCTTTTTTTCCAAGATTTTATTTCGTGCAACTTCTGAAAGGGAAGATATTCCATATAACAAAACATCTGTGCAAATGCAAAATGTGGGCAAAAAGGACCTGGGTAGACTTTTGCCCAGTTCTTAAACTTTACACTTTCAGGCAGAAGTCTCAGAGTGCGTTTGGCAGATGCCCCCTTACCCCTTTGGATTGCATTGTCTTCCCCGAGTTGCACAAAATTTAATCTTCTGCAAACGAGATGCAATTCGGGAACTGGCTGAAGTGTTTTCTATGTAGTTATGTTTTATTACAAAAAATAATAGTTATCAATGTACTTATATAAACAAGCTATTTATGTTTATAGGAATGATACTACGCCAGCTAATCACTTTCTTATAGGCTTCTAAAACGCTAAGAAAAGGAAGGACTAACCATGAATGAGTGCCATTAAAATAGCGAACACGAGAGAATGACATTAAGATGTTTAAAAGCCCCTGAAGCAGACTATTTTTGAAACAAGAATCTCTGTTGGGGACACTCTTATTCTGGATATAGAAGCTAAGTACTGCTCTGGTATAAGGGGTATGGTGCTCACTTTGAACTTTTTGGTTTGGGTGTATTCTATTGTCTAAATATAGTGATGACGCTTTTACTTGCATATATTTAAAAATGTCCAAAAACATATATAAAAGTGGACCTCACTGACAATCAGCCTATAAAAAAGTGATTAGCTGGCATCGTGTCAGTCCTACAAACATAAATAGTTTGTTTATATAAGTACATTGATTATTATTTTTTTTAATTAAATGACCAGAAACTTTAACTGCTTTTCCTTATCTACAATTGATTGTGGGTTTCTGGATTACAACTATTAGGGGGCTGCCTTTGGTTATTTTTATTAACCAAGTCTTGTTTTTTTTTATGTTTGGTGATTACAGATGCGACATTGTAACCCGCCTAGAACCATGGATTGGTGAGCTATAAGTATATTAAACAAATAAATTGTGCAAGCAAGCAGATCTGCAAGCTTTTTTTTATACATGGTTTCTCTGTTTTTCTTGAAGCTTAAGTGTGCCTGATAGATTGCTTCTTGTGTCATTGGGATTCCAAAATATTGTACAATTTTAAAATTTCAGAAACATGCTTGCAGCTACGTCTGAGGTAGATAAACTGGTTGCACATTCATCATGGACAATACTTTGAAATCCTCGGCTTAGTCATAAAAGCAAACGGAATGTTATGAAATTCTTTCCTAAAAATTCCGATTACCTCTGTATCGTCCCATGATGAGACCACGCCAACATTGCTATATGCATTATGCAATGCTGTCATTGCATCTCTGAAAAGATTCAGTTGAACTGCAAAAGACACAGATAAGGATGATCAAAATGTTAAAGGCTCCCCTATGAGGAAAGACTAAAGAGATTAGGGCCGTTCAGCCTGGAGAAAAGACGGCTGGGGGGGATCTGATAGAGGTCTATAAAATCATGATTGAAATAGAATGGGTAAATGTGAATTGGTTATTTACTATTTCAAAAAAATACAAAGACTAGGGGAAACTCTATGAAGTTAGTAAGTAGCACATTTAAATTATTTTTCATTCAATGCGCAATTAAGCTCTGGCAATCATTGCTGGAAGCTGTGGTAAAGGCAGTTAGTGTAGCTGGGTTTAAAAAAGATTTGGATAAGATTCTGGAGGAAAGGTCTGTAAACTGTTATTAATCAGGTAGACTTGGGGGAAAGCCATTACTTATCCCTGGGTGTTACCAGCATGGAACCTATCTATTATTTGGGTACTTGCCAGGCACTTGTGACTTGGAGTGTCCACTGTTGGAAACAGGATACTGGGCTTGATGGGCCCTTGGTTTGACCCAATATGGCAATACTTATGTTCTTATGTTCCTGGCACTCAAGAGTATAAGGACACCAAAGGCAGAAGGCACAATGCTGTGATCATTACTAAGATGCAAGGATTTAAATGACCAGCCCAAGGTCACACAGAAAAAGGGTGGTGGAGGGGAATTCAAACGCACATCTCAGGATTTTTCTGGCCTCACAATTCAGTGATCTGTCTATCAGATATTACACCTTCTTCCAATTATTTTATCACAGGTGCACAAGCTGCTCTCCTGCAATTGGCTATTGCCCACTCAGCTAAGCAAATAACATCTTTATGAAATACCTGACCTTTGCAAGTTTGGCCAGCAGCTTCGTAGTTAATTAAAGCTGAGTATATCACGCATACAAATTACCCAGTTTACATCCTGTGCTGTGGACCAGCTTATTCTCATTTCTGCTAAATAAAAAAAACCATTCATGTAATGCTTTTAGAAGATTATTTATTCATTTCCTAAATATGTGCATTTGTATGACTTTTTTTTGTCCACATTTAATTGTTTAAATAGGAAATATAAATATCAGCACATCATTTTTTCCTTCTGTTCATGAGAGGTGTTTCTATGACTCCCAAGCAGCTAAACCACAAAACAGTTATAGGAGCCCCTCCTATCACAAGGAAAAAAACATTCTGTAGTCTACTTCAAGAACAGTATTTGTTTTAAAGAGATGTTCATTTAACTTAATGTTGCTGTTTCAAGCTGTTTTGATTTCTGCCTTGGCAGTCAGAATGCCTTTTGTGATGTCAACAACTGTGGAAGGAGCTGAATGTTGTGACAAGCGCATCTGGAAGGCCTAAAATGGTTCCTTGCATCACTGCATTCCTATCCCAAAATAAATATGTAGACAAAAAAAAACCAACAAACTCCACACACACAATAAGATTTGAATGCATGCGCTGGCAAAGACAAGGCCAATGTGTCACAATCCTTTAATCTAAGGCTCAGAACGTGTTCTTTCACTTTTAAATGCTGGGAAATCAATACCCGCCACCCGCCATTACTGTATGTTCAAATGATGTTTGATACCTTAGTAGACACAGAGCACATTGTGACATCACCCAGCACTGTTCAAACAGCCTTGCAATTGGCCAGTGCTTTACTGTTGTCTGACAAATCACAATGCTTTATGTGCCTCAGTCATCTATTAAATAAAATTATGTTTAATGCTCCATAAAAAGATTCTTAATGTTTCTTGTAAGTTAAAATTACTGTGCAAGTAAAGATTTGTACATGGACACTGAGCCCACATTTAAAGGCAGACAGTATGGTATACAGATAAATAGAATGAATGAACAACTTTAGAATTGTCAAGGGAGCCGGAAGGTTTTACTTCCCAACTTTTGGGGAATAGGCTGTTCCTTGGGTCTGCCTTGTGGCTCAATGGCAGTACTGCGCCCTGAGCCTCCAGGCTGCACCTAGCGCAGTGTGCACTGCCATGCAGAGAGACTGAGCTTCAATTCCTGGTTAAGGCCCTCCGCTGCCCCTGGTTGGCTGATGCTGCGGGTGCAGTGTTCACAGCCCCCTGGGGTGGAAGGTGATCATAGTCCTTGCACAGTGGCCAGATTTAGGGGCCCATGATTTCAGGGCTCTGAAAGAAGCCCATGTGCAGAGCCCCTGGCTGAGGACTGGGGCTGCAATGTTTGGACTAAATAAGTTGAGGAAATATTAAAAAAAAAAAAAAAAAAAAAAAAAAAAAAGGCCACATTCCACCCTGGGTGGTTTAATTTCATTGACTCAAAATGTTCTACTTTTTATTTCCAGAACACACAGAACACAACATCTATATATATTTTACAATGTACATAACCCAAAAGCCTAAAGAAAATAAAAAGCCAAACAAATATGATCAAAGGCGCCCATGAAAATAGAAATAATCAAGATCCATATGCAGCATGCGCCAGGTCCAATAAACTCCCCAAGCTTCATCATAGCCCCTCGATGTGTAATGTATTCAAAATTTCTTACCCGTTATTCTGAAAAGCTCTGAAAAAAAGTTGTGAATGAAGGCTCATGGCACCATATCCCAATCCTTATCCCCACTGAGCTGGAAGCCCAAAGGAACAGGAGGAAACTGCCAAGCCACCCTCACCCCTCAGAAAAAAAAGAATAAAACCTGTCCTTCAAATATTTTACTTGAAAAATGTTATAACAAATTGTGTAATATGGATAAAGGGGCAACCAGTGTTTAAGCTGCTTCCATCAAGGTTGATCCTATATAACCATACCTGGGAACTATTGAATCCTGCTCAACCTGAGATTTCTCAAGATTAGCGGAGGGGGGAGTGGCCATTTATCACCATCATTAATTATCATTCATATATTCATAATCATTGTTTTAATTACCAATTCATCACTATTATTCAATTCACTGTTATTCAATCAATATAATCAGTATCAATATTTAATATTAATCATCAATTCATCAGGCAGACCAATGAAACCCTGCCCAGCCCACCCACCCTGATTGTGAAAGTGTGCTCTTACTGTGGTGTATATATAGTCATCGTGTTTGCCTTTAGTAGGATTTCTCTCTCTTTCTCTCGCTCGCCCGCCCACCTGCCTTGATTGAAGCTGTCGACTGCCTTCCAGGTGGTGGCCTGGAGATTTTAGCGTCCTGCCCAGGAGACCTGGAAATTTGTCTACATTTCCGGAGTCTCCAGGCTAAATCTGGAGAGTTCCCAGGTATGTGCATAACTCACTCGTGTCTTCACATCATGAGTAATGCAAACATTTATGTAAAATGCAGAAAGAAACCAAGTCTTAAAAACTTTCTGCTTTGTCACCTTATCACAGAATCTCGACATATACCTCAAGAGTGTGCAGGCAATGATATCAGGTTATGTACCTTTATTTATTTTATTTAGATATTTGTCCATTTTCTTACTCATCAATTTTACCATAAGTCATTCTAAGCAAGGAACTGTAAAATAATATACATAAGAAGCACCATGTGGGTAAGACCAGGCCTGGTTTCCCAAATTTCCCTGTACCTAGGGCAGAAAAAACCTGGGGATGGGAGAAGGGCAGCAGCAGGCCAACTGAAGGTTTACGGCCTCTCTACTGACCAGAATCTCACTCAAGAGAGAACATTTCTCTGCTTCCTGCTCCAGCCACTCCTCTCCCAGTTGGTGGTCGGGGAATAGGAGGAGAGGGACTAATGCTGAGGCTGGAATAGATATAGCAAAGCCAAAAAGAACCACTCTGCTCACTAATCAAGCCCCTTCTGTAATTCAGAGAGAGGAGGGTAGGGGTGAGCCTAGATCAGACAGAGCACAAGGGGATCATTTTGGAGAGGAAAGGAGGAGCCGAGAGAGGGATACTTGGGGGCCGAGAAGAGGAACGGGAGGTTGAGGGGGATTCAGTTGGGGGGGGTGTTTGTGTGAGAGAGCGGGGATTGAGGGCAGTGTGTGTGTGTGTGTGTGTGTGTGTGTGCGCCAGATTGGATGGGAGGTTAGCCAAGGGTCTGTAGCTCCCTAGAGAGACCAATGTAACATCGCCCCCCCCCCCCCAAACCCCACCCTGAGTTGAATGTGCGCCTCGGACAGTGTTAGATATACAGAGTCATGGGCAGCCTCTTACAGTGCATTCTCTCTTTCTCTCAACCCAGCGAGTGCTCCCCTTGACTGCTGTCACCCTCCTTTCACATTTTGAAAATGGTGCCCTCGCGTGCCCGGCAGCGCTCCGCCCTAGGCACCTGCCTAGCCCTGGCTAATGGTCGCACCTGCCCTGGAGGTTAGAGAGGGGATGGGGATTCAAGGGCGAGCAGAATTGGTTTTTGGTAGGGACACCTCCCTCCTTTTCCACTGCTATTAGGATTCCCTCCACTACTTGACCTCAGATTCTATCACTAGAACCTGGAGCCCTCCCTTCCTTCCTCTCATTTCTCACCAGACTTTGGGACCCCTGCCTCCTGTGATACCACCCTTCTGTTTCCTCCCCTTTCTCAGTCCCCAAACTTCTCTCCTTCTCCATCCATCCCAGATCCTTGCTCCTCCCGCTTTGTTAGTCTTCCCCATCCCCAGTCCTCTCAATTTCTTGCCCCGTTCCTTATCTTCTGCATCTCATCCTAAACCCTGTAGTGATACTTCAGATCCCTTTTCCTCACCCCATAAATTATACAGACACCAGCAAGGCTGGAAAGCTATTTTTATAATACAGGGTAAAAGATGGAAATATTTGCCAGGGTGCTTCAGAATTTCTATTTCTTGTCACAGAAGCTACACTTGAGCTGCCGCAGGAATCCATGGGGCTGTGTCTTAGACCTTCTGCTACTTGTTGTCCGATATTATGGGAAGGAAGGTGGGAGGAGGGAGGGGAGGTGACAGCAACAACAGTGCTTAGAGGAGGCAAAAACCTAAATCCGTCACTGGGTCAAATCAAGGTCCATCGAGCCCAGCATCCTGTCTCAGACTCGTGGCCAGTCTGGGTCACAGGTACCCATCAGAACCCCACTGGTTGATCTACTTCCTGTATCTCTCCCCCAGGGACATGTGTGGGCTCTCTCAAGTCTACCTGGCTAATAACTGTTTCATTCAAAACTAATAACAAGTTTCTTTCAAAACTTGTCCAGTTCTCTTTTCAACCCCACTATATTAGTTGCCTTGACCACGTTCTCCAGCAACAGATTTCATAGCTTGATTGTGCGCCGAGTGAAAAAATACTTCCTGCGATTTGCTTTACATCTGCCGGTTGCAAGTTTCATGGCGTGTCCGCTAGCCCTAGTGTTGTTTGAAAGGGTTAATAACCGTTCCCTATTTACAACTCCACTCATGACTTGATACATCTCAATCACATCCCTTCTCAGTCGTGTCTTTTCCAAGCTAAAGAGCCCTAATCTGTTTAGCTGCTCCTTTGGGTTTCCAGCTCAGTTGGAACCAGTATGGGGATCCTAGCACTGGACGCATAGTGAGGGTCTCTGGCATCCAGGGGCTGATGCATTTATGTTGTCTCCTCTGTGCCCGCCCTTTCTACCCCCTCCCATCATCCACCAGCGCATCACCACACAGCACCACCACATGGGGGTCTCTTTTCACTGGGGAGGGGTGGGAACCACAGGGTGCCATCATGCAGGGCCAGGGTTAACTTTTTTGCAGCCCTGTGAGAACAGTTACTGTGCTGTTCCCTCCTCATCCTGTTTTTTTTTATTAACATTTAATTTGTATTCTTTTTCTAATCAGAGTCATTGCAAGGATATTAGGCACCCTAAGTGAATCTTATAGCTTTGTGTCCAGCCTTTCTTCCACCATGGCCCGCTCCACACACTATTTCAAATTATGCATTTATTGATTCTATATGAAAAAGGACTCTCAAAGTAGTTGTCTTTTGAAATAAAAATATAACAACAGCACATATATTATGTTTACATGCACTGCTGTGGTGTCAACCAGAAAACCCTGCATAAAAGCCAAAAAGACACTTTATTTTATTTATTTATTTTTGACTTTTATATACCGGTATTCCTGTACAAAACTACAAATCACACCGGTTTACAGAGAACAAAACTTTGCATAAAAGCGTTACATGGAACAATGTGAGAGACAAGAAACTGCTTAAGGAACCAAGGCTAAGAACTTGCCCGGTGCCAAACCAAAACCAAGGCTAAGAACTTGCCCGGTGCAAACAATAACAAAAGGCAATATTCAACATAGCTAAATATATAAATAATACTTTCGAACGGGAAATGATAAATACTTAATAAATCTGAAATTAACAAGTTTCTAATTAGGATAAATACTTAATGAATCTGATTAACAAGATTTTAGATAACAAGGTATGCATCTTAAGGTGGAATTAGTCAGGATATGGAGTCTAGCTACAGGGGTGCATCATGATCTATAGGAGATAAAAGTTCGAGCTTAGATTGGATCAAAGGACCCCGAAAATGAGGGACAACTATAAAGACCTGGTGCCGTGCGTTGGTCAGAATGGTCAAGGTATGAGCGGAAGTCATCAATTCTGGGAAAATGGGCAGGAGTCCTTAATCTGGGAATGCAAGTTTGAAGAGCCACGTTTTGAGTTTTTTCTTAAATGATAGAGGACATGGATCTTGTCGGAGGTCAGGAGGGAGTGCATTCCATTGTGAAGGGCCTGCTATGGAAAGAGCTCTTTTCCTAAAGGAGGTTTTTGCTGAGGGAACGAATAAAGTGCCTTGATAGGCTCCTCTAATTGGTCTAATGGAGTTATGAAGACGTGACTGGATGGTAAGCTCGACAGGCGAGAGGTTGTGTAAGGCTTTATGGATTATAGAAAGGACTTTATAGAGCATTCTGTATTTGATCGGAAGCCAATGGAGGTTATAAAGGATGGGGGAGATGTGATCTCTTTTTTTTGTGTTCGTCAGAATCCTGGCGGCTTGGATCACTTATGGTATTAGGACTATTGAAACATGTTAGGTGTGGGCTTGGTCCTCAGAAAGCCACGAGCAAATTAAATTACAATTACAAAACAGCACTAACTGCCAGCACACAAACAGTTACAACTCTATGAAAAGGTGAACCTGTAAACATTACACCAGGCCCTAAAACATCAATATACCTCCTATAAGGAAAGCAGAACAAACCAAGCTTCTATAGATCCCTATATAGAAATGACACATTAGCAGAATACTTAACCTCATCATACATGCAGAACACAGACAGATCCTCACCAAATACAGAATAAAGTGACCATAAAATATAAATGGAAAAGTACAGACATAAACTGAACTGGAAACCGCAACAAACCAGACTCCATATGTAGTGCACCAATGGAAAAACAGAACATCACTGTTTCTCAGAAAACATCAATCAATAAAATCAAAAAACATAAAGCATCAATCATAATAGTAAAACCATAGTAATAAAAAGAATTAATATTTCAAAACAGCTGAACAGAATAACATCTAATAATTAAAAACTCATATAATGTATTTTTTTAATTTCCCAAACACCAATACAATATTTCAAAACAGCATACACATCAAACAATACTCAATTAATTAAAATCAATAAGGATTAAAAAAAATCATTCACTCTCCATACCTGGGAACTTTTAACGTCCTGAGATTGTCGTAGAGTAGTGGGAAGGGAAGGGAGGTGCACAAACTTTCTCCTCTCTCATATATGCATGTACACACACACACCCCCACATTCATTCTCATGCTCACACAGGCATACACAAGATGCATTTTCAAAACTCATACATGCTCACAGACACACACACGTTGGCTAATTTCATCTCTCTCAGGTGCACACATCGCTGGCTCCCTTTCTCTCAGGCGCACACACATATACTGGTTCCCTCTCTCAGGCACACACACACACACACACACACACACACATTGGCTCCCTCTCTCTCAGACTCACACACACACTGGCTCACTCTCTCTCAGGCACACACAATGCTGGATCCATCCCCTCTCCTCCACACATAACCATCCACATACACACAGGCTGATTCCACTTCCTCTCCTACACACACACACACACACACACACACACACACACAGACTGACTCCGCTCCCTCTTCTACACACATATATACACATACACATACATACATGCATATTCCACTCCTTCTCCTCCACACACACACACGCACACGCGCGCACACACACACACACAGACTGACTCCGCTCCCTCTTCTACACACATATATACACATACACATACATACATGCATATTCCACTCCTTCTCCTCCACACACACACACGCACACACGTGCACACACACACACACACACACACACACTCATGCTGGCTCCAGTTGGGCTTCCAGGCAGGATGGGATCCCCTAGTGGTCGCGGGGCTCCTCTACTTCTGTTTCTGGGCAGGATGGGATCCTCTTGCAGCCGTGGGGCCTTTTCTTGGCTAGGAAGAATGGGATCCCCTGACCCTGCGTGCCCCCTTCAGCCTGGTGCCCAGGGGCCTTGGCTCTCCCCGCCCCCTCTCCTTCTCTATGCCATTGCCTAGTGTTATGAACTTTCATTTACATCTACCAGGAATCCTTTTTTCTCTTATTTTATATCCCTTCCCAACTTATTTATGCACATTTGATATTCCACTTTATGCCAGGTTTGGTCTCAAAGCAGATTACAGAAATTAAGAATTAGGTATACCATGGTTAAATGTAGTTAACACTGAGTGCCATTTCTATGGCATAAGGACCAAAATGTGGGAAAAACTAATATTCTTAATGAGCTGGCTGGGGAAAGGCCTGGTTGAACAGCCAAGTCTTAGTAGTTTGATTCTTGGCAGTTTGGTAAAGGAATTCATTCCAGATTTTCCGAGCCCAGCAACTGAAGGCTTTTAGTCTTGTGAAGTTCAATTTGACAGACGTCAGGGGTGGGGAGGAAAGAATGGACTTTTGACAAAATCGGAGCTCTTCAGTCATTGCAGTGGCAGTCTTAGGCTGGAGTCCATGAACTAGAACTCCCTTCAGAACCCTGCAATCATTGGCCCCCAATCCAACCACTAGATGTCTCCCTTAGGCAATGATCAAGACTCCTTCCTCCCCAGCTCTGGCTGACCTGGGGAGCAGAAAACCCAACTCAGGGATCGAACCAAGGACCTGCATAAGAACATGCCATACTGGGTCAGACCAAGGGTCCTTCAAGCCCAGCATCCTGTCTCCAACAGTGGCCAATCCAAGACACAAGTATCTGGCAAGTACCCACTTAACTGGGCCAACCCTGGATTTTTTTTAAAACCCTAACACTTAAACGCCTTGATCTCTAAATTTCCTTGGCGGGGCAGGCGGGCTTGCATAAACCGATTTGATTTACATATAATGTAAGAAGATCGGTATATAAAAACCATAAATAAATAAATAAATAAATAAATAAATAAATATATCTGTTAATCATTTCTTGGGTGGATGGAGGAAGGGAGGCCTGGGTGCCCCTAGAATTCAGATGTACAATGTACTTGCATACTACATCATTTGCGAGACTGGCTTTTTCACAATTCTTTATAAACTCCCTGAGCCTGGGAGGAGGGATGGGTGGCACCTTGGGTGCTTTGTTTGGTCTTACATGAGGAAAACTCTGCCTTACCAGCCCATCTGTGGAAACACTGAATCGTATTTTCCCTTCGTCAGGCCTGGCGTTTCCTTTATCAAAGACTTCATCATAGCTATCGGGAATCTATTTTTATACCTTTGCAAAGCAATGGTGATTTCTTACCTGGGTCACACACTAATCCTTTTATTGAATGGGCACGAAAGGAGTTACATCATGTGGCATAAATGGTGGATGCCCGTTTCCCCTCAGGAATTGGAAATTCAGTTTGGGATGAGTATAGGGCAGTGCTTTGCCTACAATCAAATGCGACGCTAGTGGTGATCTATGTCGAATGCCTTCAGGAAGAGTTTAAGATACCTGTTGAAGATGTTTTTCAAAATGGGGAATGGAGCAAAATGGGTATTTCTCGCTTATTTATATAAGGCATTATCAGGGCGCTGAGCTGTATTCTCATTTAAACCTCTACTGAATAAATGGAGAGCTGAGCTCCCGATCCAAGAGGTGGAGAAGCAGTTGTCCTCAGCCTTTGCTAGGATTCCAGAGTTGGTAGGGGATGCTAATTTGAGAGAGACACAATATAAATTCTTAGTGAGATCCTACTTACCACCAGTTAGACTGTTTAAAGCGGGGTTGTTACAGTCTGACATAAGCCCTAAGTGCTCCTCTGATAGAGGAAATCTGAGTCATTATTTCTGGTCCTGCCCTGTAGTTCAAGAATTTTGAGTTAAAATGAAAAGATATTTGCAGCAGATCCCACAGAACACCCTCTCCTTCACTCTGGAAGGCGTGCTATTTAATTGAAAGGAGGCGATGGTCATGGTGGGAAAGGGGTCTGCCTCTTTCTTAGAAAGGCAATGGTTGTTGGGGGAAAAGGCTGAGCATTCTGTATGGTGTGACAAAGATGATCCCTCATTTTGGGCCTGGAGGAATAGCCTGCATGTATTAATGCAAATGGAAAATGTACTTATTACAAGGTCCTTTAAAAGTAAATTGCGGTTTGCGATGGAGAAGGTACAGAGAAGGGCGACCAAAATGATAAAGGGAATGGAACAGCTGCCCTATGAGGAAAGACTAAAGAGGTTAGGACTTTTCAGCTTGGAGAAGAGACGACTGAGGGGGGATATGATAGAGGTGTTTAAAATCATGAGAGGTCTAGAACGGGTAGATGTGAATCGGTTATTTACTCTTTTGGATAGTAGAAAGACTAGGGGGCACTCCATGAAGTTAGCATGGGGCACATTTAAATTTAATAGGAGAAAACTTTTTCACTCAACGCACAATTAAACTCTGGAATTTGTTGCCAGAGGACGTGGTTAGTGCAATTAGTGTAGCTGGGTTTAAAAAAGGTTTGAATAAGTTCTTGGAGGAGAAGTCCATTACCTGCTATTAATCAAATTGACTTAGAAAATAGCCATTGTTATTAATTGCATCAGTAGCATGGGATCTTCTTAGTGTTTGGGTAACTGTCAGGTTCTTGTAGCCTGGAATGGCCATTGTTGGAAACAGGATGCTGGGCTTGATGGAACCTTGGTCTGACCTAGAAATGTGAATCGGAACCGGTATCGGTTCAGATTCACATCATGAAATTTTTATCTTGCAGTCCGATCGGGTTTTTTTTTTTAATCGGCTGCGCCCGAGCCGATAACCAAAAAATACAGCCGACTCTTTAAAATGAGTTTGTTAGTATCCCCCCACCCTCCGGAACCCCCCCAAAAAATTTTAAATACCTGGTGGTCCAGCAGGGGTCCCGGGAGCATTCTCCCATGCTTGGGCCGTCGGCTGCCAGTAAACAAAATGACGCCAATGGCCCTTTGCCCTTAGCATGTGACAGGGTATCCATGCCATTGGCCGGTCCCTGTCACATGGTAGGAGCAATGGACGGCCGGTGCCATCTTTAAAAATGGCGCGGGCCATCCAGTGCACCTACTATGTGACAGGGGCCGACCAATGGCACCGATAGCCCCTGTCACATGGTAAGAGCAAAGGGCCATCGGCGCCATTTTGATTAGTGGCAGCCGACAGCCCGAGCGCGGGAGAATGCTCCCGGGACTCCTGCTGGACCACCAGGTATTTAAAATTTTTTTGGGGGGTCCGGAGGGTGGGGGGATACTAACAAACTCATTTTAAAGGGTCAGGTTGTGTCCTTTCTTCCCCCCCCCCCATAACGATAAGAAAACCCATTAAATTAATCGTGGGGTTTCCTATTGCTATTGGGGACCCCCCCGATATCTGACGATATTTTCAATCATCAGATAAACGATTCACATCCCTAGTCTGACTCAGCATGGCAATTTCTTATGTTCTTATGTATCTATTTGGGACAAATACCTCCAATCATTGTTTCCTAAAGCTAGAAGTACGGTGCTTAATTATCCTTAAATGCTGTTGATTATATCCTCTGTCTCTTAGTATATAATGCTCTTAGTTTTCTCTTTATTTTTTTGTTGGGAGACTTTTGTGCTTTATGAGAGGGTGGAGGGATGGAGGGGGGCATGTAAGGGGAGGGAAAATGTAAGCTGTAATTACTCTGCACAGTAGTCCTGTGCGCATCAGAGTCAAATGCGCACCAGTATTTGTTTGTATTGTTCTTGCTTGCAATAAAATGATTTCAAATAAAACCATAACATTTATTTATAATCTATAAGTGTGACCTCTGTCTCAAATATATGACCTTTTGGTCTATATAGATGATCCTTAACCTGTATTAGAACTGACCGTTAACCTCTATTCAACTAATTAGAAATCTCTACCTTGTTTATATTTAAAAATTTGTTACTCGTTCCCTCAGACATTTGAAGCAAGGTACAACTCATTCATCAATACATAAAACATAAATAGTAGATCAAATTACAAATAATAAAACTGCCCAACCCATACAATCAGTTAAAAACCTACCCACCCACTGTTTAGCAATAGGAGTAGAAAAAGGAGTGTGTGCTTTAAGCCATGCTGATGTGAACTACAGACAGACCCTCAACAACACAGAATAATTAATTGACCACAAATTAGAAATATGCAGACAAAAACTGAACTGAAACCCCCAGAAGCCTGACTCTGTATGCCATACAACAGAGACAGAAATGCATTTCCTCCTACATTGTGCAAAATAAAAATATCATGAGCCACCTATTCCCAAAGTTGACATGTTCCATGCACTAAACAGAAAATAAAATGCTTTTTTTACCTTTGTTGTCTCCACATTTTATTTTTCTAATCACTGTGGTCCTCATTTCTTTTTCTGGCTTTCCTCTTGTTGGTCTCCTAAATCCTTTACAGCCTTTGCACCTCCACCGCCCCCCCCCCCCCCAGTCGTGCCCTCCCCATAGAAAATTAAAAATTATACATTTATAATGACAGATTTGACATGAAAAAGGCCTCTGATGTAAAAACATTATTTGCAACATGCATGCGATGGTGGACCCTTGAACCAAGGGGGAGGTGTTTTCCTGCCACGGGCCCTGTAAGAGGGATGGCATTGGTGTGCATGCGCCTCTAGGGGATCCTTGAACAGGAGCAGCAGCAGTGCATGGCCAGAGTCACTCGGCCCGGCAGCAGGGAGAGCAGCTGGGGGGGGGGGGGGGCGCCAGCTGAGCACGGCGAAACACCATGCACCCATGGGGAGGCCTCCCCTGGCAGCAGGGCTGGAGATAAGTGCGGCAGGCCTTGGGATAGACCCGCAGACCGCCAAATGTAACACATGCACTACTGTGGTACCAACCAGAAAACCCAGAAAAAATAAGTAAAAAGACAGCACTTTGACTCCATATGGTACTAAGACTATGGTTAAATTAACTAGTGAAGTAATATACTAGATCCTCCCAAAACCAATGTACAGTACAAAATCGAGGCATCTATCAGTCATGTGTAACGTTTTAATCATACTGCTAAAGATTATATATTTCTTAATACATGTGCAATAATCATGAATCACAATGAACATGTGTTCATAATGTTTTACATTATAATATGACAATGGTAATATATCATTTGTCTACTCATATCCCCAAAATTTAAAAATATCTCCCACAACACTCCAACCACACGTATCACATTCACACATCACATCCATTGCAAAACATAAAATCACATGTTCCCATTACTTAATATGGCATGAAATACTCCCTTGAATGTCCATAAACACCCTCCCCAGAGTATTTCTTCTCAACAATGACAGCCCGACATTAATCAGGATCCTGTATGTTTCACCCCAATATTGCTTCTTCAGGGGAAAAAAAGCTCAATATTATAATGAATGTCTGTTTAACATCCTCTTAATACAACTACAATAAAGATCCTACTATGTATTTTAAAGTCCGCTTACAACTCTAAAGAAATTTCAATCTTGATAACCAGATGTTAAATTGTCTAACAGCATGAGCTGTATTTCCATTTCAAATTCCAACCCAATGTAGTGTGAATCATATTTTCTTGATGGGAAGTCATTTGATACCCTTATGTAGGTAACAGCTTTATAGATTTTTGACAATATCATTTTTGTGGAGAATCAAAGCGTTTACAAATATTATGTTGTTTTTTTATATTGAGATGACCCGATGATGGGCTGTTATTGATGAGAAGACTTTTTTTGGGAAGGATATTTATGGACATTCAAGAGAATATTAATTCTTGCAAGCAAAACTCCCAGTGTTTTATATTCTTATTTATAATTCAACCTTCTTAAATCATGGAGTAAATGGAACATCATACCTAAAAATTATCCCCTCAGTTATTCCGTGAAAAATTAATTTTGGAGTCTTCTCCTTATTTGGGCTTTTTGTGGAAGGAAAATAGAAAATTACCATTCCTCATAAAACAAAATGAAGAAATATAACACATCAATTATAATAGTAAAACCATACTAATAAAAAGAATAAATATTTCACAACAGCTGACAAATAGAACATCCAATAATTTTTAAAAACTCATAAAACCCCTGTTTTCCATATCTGGGAACTTTTGATTTCCAGGTGCCCTGAAATTGTTGTGGGTTAGCAGGGAGAGGGGAGGGGATTGTTGCACACAAGCTTTCTCCTCTCTCTCACACACAACCACAACCACAATCACACATGCTCAAACTTGTTGCTCACTCTCTCAATCACACACACATTCACATATGCATCTTCACTTGTTTCCCCCTCTGGAGGCAATTTCCTGAGGAGTCTGTCATGAGGGACTTTGTCAAATGCCTTCTGAAAATCCAAATACACTATATCAATTGACTCACCTTTATCTACATACTTATTTACACCTTCAAAAAAATCTAATTCATTAGTAAGGTAAAACTTCCCTTTGCACAAACCATGTCTATCTATGTGATCAGTAATTCTTTTTTTAAGAAGAGCTTCTACCATTTTGCCCAGCACCGATGTTAGGCTCATCAGTATATAGTTTCCTGGATCACCCCTTGAGCCCATTTTAGAAACTGGCATCACATTATCCACCCTCCAGTCTTCAGGGTTACTGGCTGTTTTATATGATAGGTTGAAAATCACCAGAAACAGGTCTGCAATTTCATGTTTGAAATCCTTCAGAATTTTGGAGTGATTACCATCTGGTCCTGGTGATTTGTTATTTTGATTTACTACAGAAACACATAAACCAACACATAACACAACAGTATTAAAGTCATAATAAGGAAAATTATATTTATTAAACAAAATGGGATACATCAGAACAAAAGTATATTTACTAATATACCACATGAATTAAAAATAAATGGGCTGTATCAATGGTCATAACCAAAGATATGTTGCATAGACATTGCAGTATCAGAGTTTGTAGATATAGATTTACACATACCTTATTCTAACAGATCCATGACCAAATAGCACAAATTAGGAAAACTCCAGGCACATGAGTCCATTCCTTTCCACTGATCTGGACAAACTGCTTTAAATTCCTGTATCTCAGTTACACAACAGCAGCAATGTCCTCTCCACTTTAGAAGCTGCCAGGCAATCCAAGCATCAAAACTATGATCCACCCCAGAGGTGGCTGCATATATATTTCTGAAATAACAAATTGTAAATCCCATTGGGATTCTGTTTGAATGAAAGCGGCCAGTCAAATTCTAATCATTATTCTTTATATTGCATATTGTGATTCCATTGTTATAGAATGTATACATCATTATTACTTTTAACCTGCTGAGTTCTGACTATAGTCAGACCTATCCTATTTGGAGAGTTTTAGAGAATTTATATATACATTAGTACTTCAACTAAATTTGTGTACCAGGCCAATATTGAAAAACTGGAAAACAGACAACTTATCTGGCTAACCTTAGTCACATAGGTTATCAGGGAGACTGGCTCAGCAGGATAAACATCCCACTGAATATTCTCCCACAAACAGGCCCATACACTAAAGTGTGCGGGAGAGCAGGAGCTCCGAGGCGAGCGCTTGCTCTCCCAATGCGTGCCCAGACACCTCTCTTGGGTGCATGATTCACTATTTAAATTAGGTCCCGCGCTAATAAGGAGGCGCTAGGGACACTAGCGCGTCCCTAGCGCCTCCTTATTGGCGGAAGCCTGTCTTTGGCAGGAGTTAATTTCTGAAAGTAAAATGTGTGGCTTGGCCGCACATTTTGCTTTCTGTATTGCGGGTGAATACTTGGTAGGCTCATCAACATGCATTTGCATGTGATGAGTGCTATTAGTTTCGGGGGGGTTGGCTGCGCGTTTTCCACGCATCAGAAATGGGCGTCCAAACGGGGGCTAATGGTGCGCTCGGCTGAGCGCACCGTTCTGTATTGGCCTGAAAGTTATCTGGGTTTGCCTATCTAAATAACTTTGAAACCTAACTGGCTATGTCTGAATATCACCAGATAACTTTAACCTTCGGACGTAAGGGATGCTGCAATCCATTACCAATGAGGTCACCCTTTTTTAACATTTTTTTTTAACATGGAAGGATGGAGTATTTTCTTTACACCATCCCTAAAAGTTCCTTCTCCCAAGGTTTGGGATTGGTCAGCTCTGCTCTATAAACTGGGGTTTGAGCAGGTGTGGGAAATGTTTGTAGGAGTGAGTGAGTTGGAGTAGAGTTGAGGAGAGTGGAGGACTCCTTTAGGCCCCCCCCCTGACTTAGTCAAGTATGGAAGAGGACAGTAGTGGACTAGTGGAGAGAGTTTTTGGAGAGGTTGTTTCTGGACCTGCTTGAGGAGATCTGGCTTCGGGTTGCTGCTGTGCCCTATTACCACCTAAAGTGGGGTGTGCAGTGGCTCTTGGGAAAAGAAGGAGAAAAGAGGGGTTTTTCTGTTTGTTTTTATTTTTTCAGAGGAGTTTGGCTTTGTGGAGATGTTTAGACTTTACCATCCAAGGTCCCAGGAGTCTTATAAACCATCAGAGAGACTAAGACCTGCCCTTTTTGCCAGGAGTCCACTTTCAGTCACCAATGCTAGAAGTGTTACGTAAATAATAGCCTAAGTTATGCTAGAAGGGTCCATAGTCCACTTTTGGCGGTAACAGGTGGGTGGGAGTGTATCAGCCAGGGATGGGGGAGAGGAGGTGACTCGGGGGAGGCAGAGGAGGAAGATTTTAAGTTTGTTAGTGGGGAGGGAGGGGAGAGAGGGGAGACCCAGTCCAGCGGCAACCATCTTAGGAAATCTTTAACTTGCCAAGTTGTGGGATACCCAAGGGGGGATGGGGGGTAGTTACATGTAGTGATAGTGGCGGTGGGGGGGGGGGGGGGGCGTGAGCATCGGGCCGGGAGGCCCTTAGCTTGGTTGTTTTGTTTTTTTTCTAAGATGCACTACTTACCCAGATATCTCTGAAGATAGCCTGATAAGTAGTGAATTATCTGGCCACACAAGGTCAGATATACATGATAAGCGAGCCAGATATCTCCACCCCTCCCTGGAATGCCCTAAAAATGTCCCTTTTTTATCCGTCCAAATTAGAGCCAAATGGCTTTTGAATATGGACTTCCAAGTGTAAATCTTAGACATCTTGTAGGCTCATAAGATAGAAAGATATGATGGGCTCATTTTGAATAGAGCCAATGCAACTCTTGGAGGAATGGAGTAACTTTTTCTCTACTATTTTTGCCAACGACTGCCTGAGCCATGACATTTTGAATAACTTGAAGTTTTCATACATTTTTATTGGGCGATCTGCAAAGAGAGAATTGTAATAATCAAGGCCTTAGAGCACAGGAGCGTGAGCGCACATCTGGGGATGCGAGCTCATTTTCTTTTTTTTTGGTTTAGATGTGAAAATCATAAAAAAAGGGGACAGGAAAGGAATCTAACAGTTTGCCTGCGCTTGTGTGTGAGAAAGAGAGGGAATAAAGGGGAGGGGTGGTCAGCCTGTAGGTAGCTGGAAAGCAGGCTCATGTGATGGATGGTCTTTTTGGCAATTGTCCTGCACCTGTGATTTGTCTCCTAATGAGTCCTGGAGGAAGGGATAGTGAGAGGTCCTTTTACCCTCATGAGAGTCAGCATGGGAAAGACCTCACCCAAGTAATAGCAGCAGCTGAAAAATTGGCCCCCCATCCCTACCCCCCCCCCCCAAGCCACCCCCAGCCACTCTCAAATAGTGCAGGTGCTCTTACCTGCACCTCAAAAGGATGGGACCTGGCCTGGGGGGTGGGGAGGGCAGGGCCAACAAGAAACATGTGGGCATTTCATCTTTAAAGTCCCACATCTGCTTTATGGTGCTGGCTGTGCACCTCCTGCAAAGCAGATGCAAAGGCTGCAGGTATGAAAATACTTGTGACATCAACTGGTGCCCAGATTTTCAAAAGAGAAACTCTGTAGGAAGTTTCCATTTAAAAAATGTGCTTCCAGGCCTGTGGGTTCAAAGTACTGCTGGGCCTGCAAGCAACAAGGATATATTTTAAAAAGTGGTCCCATTACGTTTTCAGCATTGAATTTCAGTAAAAAAAAAAAAAAAAAAGGAACTAGTTGTGTGGTAGGAGCTGCACAGTTTATAAAACGCCACATAGTTCTGCTCCAAAAATTCACGTGTATGTTTCAGTATGCACAAATATTTCCAGTGCAACAAAACACATTCTTTCTGTACCTATTTTATAAACATATGCATGTATATTTTAAGTGTAAGAAAAGTATAACATGTATGCGTAGTAACCCCAATTTATTCACAGAGGCAAATATTTTATAAAAGTATGCATGTATTCTATTTTGAAAATACTTGTGCACATACTTGAAATCACCAATTCAACCCTCTAGCACTTCTCCCTGAACCCCACCAATTCACCCACACCTCTCACTCAAAAAATAAAGACAACTGCAATTTCACTTGTGCCAGTCAATTAGCAGCTATAAAAGTGTACAAATAGGAGTCAAGATGGCGCCCTGAACGGACACGTTGAACACTGCTCCGGCGCTTTTTTCCTCTGATAGCTGCTTCTGAGAAGAAAAATGCCTCTCAAGCGCAAAGGAAGGTTGAGAACTTACCCTTCTATCTCAGCTGTCCCGTCAGGGCAGAAGACGATCGATCAATGTATGCAAAAATCGGAAGAGAAGGAGCTGAGAGGTCCGGCTGTTGGGTCACAGAGGGGAGAATATGACCCGACCTCGGAAGAAGTTTCTCTCAGCCCACCGGACGACAGACTACCACCGGCTGCGCGTAGCACTTCGACACCGTGGCTCTCCGAGAATCCCGAAGTGGAAAATCTTGTGCAGCAGCTTGAAAATCTTGTGCAGCAGCGATGTCGTTAGAGGGTCTACCGCAGACCTCCATGGTGTATGGAGAGAACACCCTCGGTGAGAGTGAACATGGAAGAGGAGAGGAACAGCAGAGCCCAGGAGGTGGAAGCCGTGGGCAGGATCCTCCGTCCCTCACCAAAGGTGAGATAACTTTTAAAAAGCCGGAAGTAGTCACTTTGGACTGCCTATGGAAAATGTCATCGGCAATAGCAAAATTGATAGCTGACTGTTCGATAAAGCTAAACACTGTTTCCTGCCAATTGGAGACATTAAATAAGAACTTTGAGGGTCACAAGTTGGAGATGACTGAGAAACTTACAACTTTGGAAAATGATATAAAACATGTAAAAGAAGTTCAATCTACATTGATTCAAGATGGTGGAGCAGCGAAAAGAAAAATTGAAAATATAGAAAATATGCTGAGGCATCTAAATTTGAGAATAATAACATTTCCAAGGGTTGTTGAAGAATTTCCTAGAATGACCGTGAAGCGGTATTTTCATGAGGTTTTGGAGATTCCCCCTGAAAAGACTCCACCCCTAGAAAAAGTTTATTTTCTCCCGAAATCAGCAAACACAATCAGCAACCAATGTACGAGAAAACCTAACAGACTTCTTAGAATCTTCAACATATGAGATTGCTGAGAAAGCTACATTATTAATATCTTTCCATAATTAAAATGATGTGGGAGAAATAATGGGGCAGATTTTCAAAGGGGTATGCGCGTACCCCCCGAAAACCTGCCCCAAGCTCCCCCTGCGCGCGCTGAGCCTATGTTGAATAGGCTTGGTGGCGCATGCAAGCCCCGGGACGCGCGTAAGTCCTGGGGCTTTCCTGGGGGGGGCGTGTCGGGGGCGTGTCATGGCGGCGCATCATCTGGGGCGGGGCCGCAGGTGTGGTTCCAGCCCGGGGGCGTTTCGGGGGCGTGGCTGAGGCCTCCGAAACTGCTCCCAGGCTGGGGAATCGTGCGCCGTGGCCGGCCTGTGTGTGCAAACAAAGGTAGGGGGGGTTTAGATAGGGCTGGGGGGGTGAGTTAGGTAGGGGAAGGGAGGGGAAGGTGCGGGGGGGGGGTGGAAGGAAAGTTCCCTCCGAGGCCGCTCCGATTTCAGAGCGGACTCGGAGGGAACGGAGGCAGGCTGCGCAGCTCGGCGCGCACAGGCTGCCGATTTTGCGCAGCCTTGCGCGCGCCGACCCCGGATTTTAAAAGATACGCGCGGCTACGTGCGTATCTATTAAAATCTGGCGTACTCTTGATTGCATTATCAGTAACAAGGAACCCTCTTTCCTATTCACTTAACATTACCAGACGCATTAGTTAATGACCTTCATAATAGGCATCATTGTGTGGTACATTATACCGTAGTCACTCTGCCTTATGCTTAATCATAGGTCAGTCCATAGGTTTTTTTTAATATTTTTTTTTATTCACCCAGTGAGTTTTTTCTTATTATTGACTTTACCAGTGCAAAATACTTTACAGCTTAAAGATGATTAATCAGACTTATCTGCATGTCGCCATTAATCGAGATATTAATTCTTCTTCTCAGTCATCATCAACGGGAGCATTGATGCCCTTCAAATTATCTGCAATATGCGAATTCTCCACATTGCCGTTATGTGCCCGACATTGTACAATGTTTCGGACCTGTCTCAAATCCTTCTTCAAGGGCGTGATACATTCGACAGCATGGCGTTTCTTGGCGTTTTTCTTAACTTTAGATATTCTATTCATCAGCTGTTTTGAAATTACCTGTTCTTTTTATTATTATGGTTTTTCTGCTATTGATTTTATATTTCTTGATTTGTTTTATGAGGATTGCTGAAGCTTCTCTTTTCCCTTTGTTACACTGCATACAGAGACTGGCTTGTGGTAGTTTCCAGTTCAGTTTTTGTCTGCATGTTTCTAGTTATGCTTTATGGTCTCTTTATTCTTTGTTAGGTGAGGGTCTGCACGTGTGACCGAGGTGAGGTTTTCTGCTGACGAGTAGTTTCTGCTTAGGGCTCTATAGTAGTCTGGCTTGTTCCATTTTCCTAATAGGAGGAGTATTGGTATTTTAAGGCCTGGTGTAATATTTTTAGTGTTGCCTTTTCTTAGATAAGGTGGCTATTGTTTGACTGTTGGTGCTGTTTTGGTATGGGAGATTTACTATTTATGTAATTTCTGTTCAGACGGAGTACTAATCTTTCCCTTGTGTCATTCTTAACAATAAAAAATAATACTGGGCTTTTATTTCTGTCGTGGACTGTAATGAGAGGTGTCACACATGTGAGTGTGGTCTGTCAGGTGTGTCACGATGGGAAAAAGGTTGAGAACCACTGCTAAAAAGGACTCTGAAGAGGGACCATTGCTGGTTGAGAAGACTGTAGATGGGGGTAGGGTATACGAAACTCCATTTACAGAAGAGCTAGAAAAACTGAAAATAGACAAGGCCATGGAGCCAGATGAGGTACATCCCAGGATCCTAAGGAAGCTCAGAGATGTACCGGTGGATCTGCTGAAAGACCTACTGAACAGATCCCTGGAAACAGGAGTGGTGCCACATGATTGGAGAAAAGCTGTGGTGGTCCTGCTTCACAAGAGTGGTAGCAGAGAGGAGGCTGGAAACTACAGGCTGGTTAGCCTCGCCTTGGTGGTCGGAAAATTAATGGAGACTCTACTGAAGGAAAGGATAGTGAACTATCTACAAACTGGTGGGTTGCTGGACCTGAGGCAGCATGGATTCACCATGGGAAGGTACTGTCAGACAAATCTGATAGATTTTTTTCATTTTGTAACTAGAGAGTTGGATTGAGGGAGAGAACTTAATGTGATTTATTTGGATTTCAGCAAAACATATGGTACAATCCCATTTAGGAGGCTAGTGAATAAAATGAAAAGCTTGGAAGTCGGCAACAAGGTGGAGTGGATTACAAACTGGTTGACTGACAAGAGACAGCATAGAATGGTAAATGGAACCTACTCTGAAGAGAGAACAGTGTTAAATGGAGTGCCACAAGGATGGGTTTTGGGACAGATTCTGTTCAATATCTTTGTGAACGACATTGCAGAAGGGTTAAAAAGTAAAGTTTGTCTATTTGCAGATGATGGATGATACTAAGATCTGCAACAGAGTGGTCACACGAAGAGGTAGAGGGAATGAAAAGTGAGTTAAGAAAACATAAAGAATGGTCGAAGACTTGGCAGCTGGGATTCAATGCCAAGAAGTGCAGAGTCATGCATCTAGGGTGCAGTAATGCAAAAGAGCTGTCCTTGATATTTTATATTTATAAATGATCTGGAAAGGGGTACGATGAATGAGGTGATCAAATTTGCAGATGACACAAAATTATGCAAAGTAGTTAAATCTCAAGTGGATTGATATAAATTGCAGGAGGACCTTGTGAGACTGGAAGATTGGACTTCCAAATGGCAGATGAAATTTAATGTGGAAAAGTGCAAGGTGATGCATATAGGGAAAAATAGCCCATGCTGTAGTTACACAGTGTTAGGTTCCATCTTAGGAATTATCACCCAGGAAAGAGATCTAGGCGTCATAGTAGTTAATACATTGAAATCATCAGCCCAGTGTGCTGTGATGATCAAAAAAGCAAACAGAATGTTAGGAATTCTTAGGAAGGGAATGGAAAATAAAACGGAGGATGTCATAATGCCTCTGTATCGCTCCATGGTGAGACCGCACCTTGAATACTTGAAGTCACCACACAGAAACATCTACTCCAACTAACTGCTCTCTTTCTAACCCACCCAGGTAACTATCTAATGGTATCTGCTAGGGATGTGAATCGGGCTTCGGACGATTGAAAATATTGGACGATATTTTCAAAATCGTCAGAAATCGGGGGCTCCCCCAAAACGATAGGAAAACCCCACAATGGCACCGATAGCCTTTGCCCTTACTATGTCACGGGGGCTACCGGTGCCATTGGTCAGACTCTGTCACATGGTAGGAGCACAAGATGGCGCGGGCCATCCAGTGCTCCTACCATGTGACAGGGTCCAGCCAATGGCATGGATACCCTGTCACATGGTAAGGGCAAAGGGCCATCGGCGCCATTTTGATTAGTGGCAGCCGACGGCCCGGAAGCGGGAGATCGCTCCAAGGACCCCCACTGGACCACCAGGTACCCGTAAAAAGTTTTTTGGGGGGGTTGGGAGGGTGTGGGAAGCTAAGGTATTAGTTTTAAAGGGTCAGGGTGGGTTTTTTGTTTATCGGCTCGGGCGCAGCCGATAAACAAAACCGCGATCGGGCCCGATGAAAAAAAAAACAAATGTGAATCGGAACCGGAATCCGAACCGATTCCGGTTCCGATTCACATCTCTAGTATCTGCACCATCTCTTTTAACATCCAGTTCCCCATCCACCATTTGCAAAATACAAATGTTACACGTGCGGAGGCGCAGTCGTTTCTCAAGGAGGATTGTGAGCCCTTGGATCACGGCGCAGCTCAGAGACACACTGCGAGAGGTGAGCAAGTACAAGCACAGGTAGAGCAGGAGCAAGGCTGGACTGAAGACAAGGCAAGGATCGTCTGGAACAGGAACAATGAAGGCTCAGCCCTCCACTGGACCTACATGACAGCACAAGAAGTTTTGTGATGCTGTCTGAAACTACATAGTTCCAAAAAAGAATAAAAAGCAATTTACTGTACATAAAGCAGGGTCTACCCAACAGCCTAGTATTGGTATTACACAGATGATTACTGTGCAGTCCCTATTATTGAGCATGCCAGAACTGGGAATACTATGGAGACATTCATAGCATCTGTGCAGTAAACCAGGTGTTACTCTGTTAGTAACACCTGCTGGCCACCCAAAAAGCAGCACTGAAATGATCTCCAAAACAAATCTAGTCTGGCACTCCTCGCTGTGGGAGGCCATTGTGGTGCCTGTCATGGTGAGAAAGTGTGAGGGAATAGGGGATAAAATATCCTAGGCATGCATATCTACTGGCAGTATGCCTGGCTTCTGTTCATTTATAACTTCAAACCCTCACATGTCCCATCTTTCAGTCACACTTCTGTATGTACATATGTGCCATGTTTGTGCACTTCTGGTTCGTATTTGCAGGGCCACTGTGTGCACATGCTCCAGGCACAGAGTGCACATTCACTGGAGACAGAATGCATTGTGTGCCTGAAGCGCATGGGCAACAGCAGAGGTTTGGAGTAGGGGGCAGGACTGGAATAAACCCAGCAGTGTGGAAGCGAGAGAGGAGGAGAGAACTGCGAGAGGATAGCCTGAGCTGGGGGTGGAGGGGCGTTCTGAGAAATGAGAGGGCAATGCAGTATAGGACAGCTCCTTCAAGCCCTGGGATTTCAGAGCTGCCCTGCTTTAGCTTGTCATTTTCGATGGGCCCTTTACACTAGTTGTTATTATAAACCCGCCAAAGAGTGAATTATAGTTAGTCCATCAGTGTGCCTTATCACCACATTAAGAGTGACCTGCTGGTATAAACAGCCTTCTGCATGCTTCCTGCTAGGGAAATTAATGGGAGACATCCCTGCCCCCAGAGCAGAGTTCAAAATCTGTGACCTCCCCATCCCACTCCACTCTTTTCAGGAAAAACCTATGACAAATAAATAAAATATTCAATAAACTGAGCCTCCCACCTCCACCCCAGATGTTTACAACCAGAGCAGGTGCACCTGTCACACTGGCAGAGTTGTGGCTGCGGTGGTGTTGGATCCCCACAGTATGTAAAAGTGCCCAGGTAATCACCTCCCAGGGTGTCCCAGTGCCACAAAGCTCGCCTAGCTCTAAAAATTATACTTCTTACTTATATAGGTGGGAAGCTGAAGCATTGCAAAATACTAACCCAAATATTCACACAAGGTTCTATTGGCCTGGGCCCCAAATCTCAGGCAGACGAGAGCAGCCCTCTGCTGCCTACTCCAGCTCCTCTTCTCTCAGGCAGAATACAAGGATCAAGAGGGGTAGGGTGAGACAGCATTAAGTGCGGCAGCCCCTCTCCATTGATTGTTCCCCCTTCCTTCCTGTTCTACAGGGAATAGGAGGGTAGGAGGGTGAGAATAAAATGCACAAGATTTCACTTTTCAATTTATTGTAGTGGGTCCCCCCGTCTGGTGCTTTATCCTCAACTAACGGGTGCCACAAGTCCGCGTTCGAGTCCGGTCGGGGAGGAAGCCCGGGACCCTGGGTGCAATCCCTCTCTAGCTTACTCACAGCTCACCCTCTAGATAGAAAATCGCACCAAGGTGCAATATCATCCAGAAAAGGAGCAAGGAAACAAACTGTAGAATAGGCAGGAAATAAAACTCAACTCAAGTGACCACCCCTTTAGCCCCTGCACTGGAATCAGCAGGAAAATTTTCAGAAAGAGTCCAGAAGTAGTGTTCAACATAAATCCTTTACTGCAAATTAAAGAACAGGGTCCAGGCAAAAACCACAAAATTTGAGAATCAGCATAGAGCAGATAAACAAAATAAAACAGGGTTCCTCTGTCCATGGTGAACCTTCTCCTCACTCTCCTATCTCTTCCACCAGTGGCATAGCCAGAATTGAATTTTCGGATGGGCACAAGACAAGGCTAACATGGGTGGGCTGTAGGCATGCAGGTCTGAGACCTACTAATTGTATTCCTATTGATAAATAATGCCATATACTGCATCCTACAATGGCTTTCTAAGTAGTTTGCAACAGCCATAATGCATCCAGCATGAAACTTTAAAATATTTTACCTCAATTATTTCAAGCACTTACCAGCAATAAAAATTCTTTATTAATCTGTATTAATTTATTTTATATTTATCGCAGTTTATAAATGCACAAGTATGTTATGTAAAAAGCAAAGAAAATAAACAATCAGACCCAATCAATCATGTAATAAAACAAAAAATAATGTATTCTTTCATGAATCCTCTTTGCAGAAAGCCAGACATCATCATAACTACAATAAAATATCATAATCATCAGAACAGGTGCAGAGCAGAGCTAGGACAATTCACATTACAACATGAAAAAAAATGTTCAGATTCTGGTGTCACCTCAGCAAAAAATATCCCTCCACTGCTATTCTGTGAAGTAACACAAACTCCTGCAAAGAAAGAGGCATCTAGAACCTTTCCATACCTTTCAGTCACAGCACTGACTCTCAGGACTCAAATAACAGTAACCTTATGAAAAATCAGCAATGCAAATACTACACCAGGCCCTAGAACATTAATACATCACCTACTGGAGTAACAGAACAAGCTGGGCTTCTACAGAGAAACTACATGTGAGCAGAAATACTGCACTTCAGTCACACAGGCAAAACAGAGACCGACCTTTACCTAATATAGAAATAAGAGACTACAAATTAGAAACAGAAACATGCAGACAAAACCAAAATCGAAAGCCTGAGAAACTAGAATATGGAGTGGAATAGTGAAGAAAGAGAAAAATACAAAAATATAAGAAATGCACATTCCAAAGATGTCATATTCAAATTGCTAAAATCTCAAAATATTTTTTTATCTTTGTTGTCTGATCTTTGTATTTTTCTAATCAGTTGGTCCTGGTCTCTTTTTTCCATTTTTCCCTTGTCACTCATTTCCTAATTCCTATTCAGAGTCTCTCTTCTTCTATTGTCTTCTTTCCTTCCACCCTTGGAGAAGAGACGGCTGAGGGGGGATATGATAGAGGTCTTTAAGATCATGAGATGTCTTGAATGAGTAGATGTGAATCAGTTATTTACACTTTCAGATAATAGGACCAGGGGGCATTCCATGAAATTAGCAAGTAGCACATTTTAAGACTAAACGGAGAAAATTATTTTTCACTCAACACACAATTAAGCTCTGGAATATGTTGCCAGAGGACGTGGTTAGTGCAGTTAGTGTAGCAGGGTTCAAAATGGTTTGGATAAGTTCTTGCAGGAGAAATCCATTAACTGCTATTAATCAAGTTTACTTCGGGAATAGCCACTGCTATTAATTGCATCAGTGGCATGGGATCTTGGTGTTTGGGTGATTGCCAGGTTCTTGTGACCTGGTTTGGCCTCTGTTGGAAACAGAATGCTGGGCTTGATGGACCCTTGGTCTGACCCAGCATGGCAGTTTCTTATGTTCTTATGTTCTTACATTTGCGCACGCTTTCTCTCACAGACTCCCTCACACACACAAGCTTTCACTCTTATATGCTTTCCTCCCCTCACAAGTTCACATTTTCTACACACACACACAAGCTCTTACTCTCTCATCCCCCAGGCTCCCATTCTTATGCACACACAAACCCACACCCAGGCTCCCATTTTCTCGCACATACACATATTCAAACTTCCATTCTCACCCACACATACACACACCCAGGCTTCCATTCTCACCCACACATACACACACCCAGGCTCCCATTCTCACCCACACATACTCCCATTTAAGCTCCCATTCTCACCCACACACACAGGGATTTTTAATTAGGCACAGCTAAACTCTTACTTCCGCTGTCGCGGAGATGGAATCCCACGATAGCCTTGCTGCTCCAGGCTTCCTCTTCACCATCGCGGGGATGGGATCCCGTGCCGGCCTTTCTTCTGAAGCTCCCTCCTCTTCGCCATCTTGGAGATGCAATCCTGCAACAGCCTTGCATCTCCGGCCCTCCTCTTCGCCGTCGCAAGGATGGGAACCCATGATGGCATTGCTCCAACAAGCCTTTTCCAGTTGGGTGGGCCTGGGCCCAAATTGTGTGGGCCACTGCCCACCCAAGCCCACCCATGGCTATGCCACTGTCTTGCATCTTCATTCTCAGTCAATATAGCCTCATCAGAGGGGCGGGGCAACTAGAGTGTGGCTTCCAGCACCAGAGAGTCTGTTGGAAAAATATCTCCAATCCAACAATATCAAAATGGGTTCCAAACTTCCCAAAACTTTAAACTGTAATCCAATTATTCAACGTTAAGGCTCTTGATTTTCTTTTCAAAAGTCTCTCATTCACTCTTTACCCTCCCTAGGCTGGTCGCTTGGGCAAAACGATATCTGATCCCAGTCCTCAGGGAGGCAACCCTCCCTTTCAGACCAAGAAGTCAAAAATCTTTAAAAATCAACACTTCTCCTCAAGTGAAACTCTAGATGAATCTCAAAAACAGCTCTCCTTCTCTATCTCGCCTCTGCTATGAGATCAAGAGGTGATCTCCAGCTCCTATCCCTTTCTTCAGCTCAACAGAGTGAGATCCTGGGAGGGATCTATATCTCCATCCTCCTGGCTTCTTAAGCTGCACCTAACCCTCTAAAGAACTGAGCATGCTCCAAGGGATTTTATACCCTCTTGAAGCCTATCCCACAAAAAGGTGAGGTTTTGGCAAGGGAAGGATTAAAAAATGCAAACTCACGCGCCTGGTCATGTGCACATGTGCACCAAATTTTAAGTGGATACACACAAATGCCACTTCTACTGCATAAATTGGGGAATTTTAAAAGGAGCGTTCACCAACACCATTCTCAGTTTTACCAGTCTGTCCCCAGTTCGCCCAGTTAAGAGATAGGTCTTCCAAACCCCCTGGTTTAATAGCCTTCACTTCCCTCAATTATCCCCAATCCTTAAAACCCTGCAGAGCTGCCTGTTTATCTTTATTTTAAAACTTACACGGCATCATTAGCAGAAGTAAAGTTATGCGGCAGGGGGCCTCAGTGTAAATATTTTCATGCACATCTCAGCTTCATGCCCTTTCAGGAAAGGGACCCCTGTGGCAGATTGAGCAGTCCCCCAGGACAGCATGGACCCCAGTGGCAGATCAAGCGGTCCCTCAAGGGGGGGGGGACCCCAGCAGCATTCCAGGAGGTGGTTGGGTCCCCCAGGAGAGTGTGGACCCCAGCAGCATTCCAGGAGGTGGTTGGGTCCCCCAGGAGAGTGTGGACCCCGTGGACCCCAGCAGCATTCCAGGAGGTGGTTGGGTCCCCCAGGAGAGTGTGGACCCCGTGGACCCCAGCAGCATTCCAGGAGGTGGAGTTGGGTCCCCCAGGAGGGTGTGGTTCCCAGTGACACACTGGGAAGTGGAGTCAGGTCCCCAGGAGAGCGTGGACCCGAGAGTTGGCATGGACCTTTCAGCAGAGGGGAAGCGGCACTGAGGAGATGGCAGTGGTTTAGATACAATGGACCCCCCCCCCCCCCCCAGTCCAACACTGTCCACTAGCTCAGTTGCATCTTTTCACATGGGGAAAAAAGGGGGAAGATAATAATAATACTCTAAGTGGGAATGCAAGAGGTTTCTTCTGTTCTATATGGTGTGATATACTGTGGGGGGGTCAACAACCCCAAATTGTTAAATATTAAATGTTCTTGCTACCTTGTAGAAATGTATATAGTTGTGTGGCCTGAGACTATTAACCACCAGTAGATGTGCTGTTTGACATCCTATTAGCGATGTACAGTCATGTAGAAATGTATATACCTATATAATCTAATAAACCTGCATATATTGGTACATACTGCCTGCCTTGTTCACAGTCTCATTTGTTTTTCTGGAGTGAAGGGAGGGAAATCCCACCCACTAACACCTTCTTCCCCAGGTGGAGGCACGAGGCACCAAGAATGTGAGGACCGATGGAGTTTGCCCTAGGGGGGCTCCAGCCAGGTCGGTCCCAGACCCAGGAACACCCCCATGAGGTAAGCGGTCGAGGGGGCATTACAATTACATTTTTTATTCTTTTTATTCCTCCTGTTCCCTTGTGCTTCCAGCTCAATCAGAATCATCCCCTACTGAAGCTACAGACCCCAATCCTTCACTCACAACTACCCAAGGGGTTTATGCATTTTAAGCTTCTCCCTCCTCCCATCCAGCTCAGCCATTGTAGAGACAGACCTTGGCCGGTGGCCAGAGACCATGGCTTTCTCTGGAAAACAGTCCATATGTTCTTTGAGTTTAGCCACTAGATGTCACTATTGTGCAATGGTACAGACTCTCTCCCGAAGGCTGCATATGCTGCCTCTACAGGATCCCCAAGCCCAACTGGCCCAAGAAGCAGAAGCCAGGTTTGGGAATCAAACCCAGGACTTTTACATGGCAGATTTACAATTATTAAAGCAGTTACATTCCAGAGATGGAAAATCATTTCCTCCCCTCCATTCCCTGTCATCACACACAGCAAGGAGGACACAAAGAAAGTTGACCCAGGAGTTATCCATTTGAAAGTATTCTGTTTTGCCCTAGATTTCCATCTCCTACCCCTTGCACATTTAGGTCAAATCTGCTGTATGAGCTGCAGGACAGGAACCTTAAGGACTCTGCGCATCACCTCTGCCATACGGGTAGAACATGGAGCTAAATCCAGGGGCGGGGTGAGCATGAATCATTTTCATGCCTTTTCTCCAGAGGTGGAAAGCATTCTGTACTTTAATGGCTTAAAAAAACATTTTTTTAGCCTGCACCATTGCTTTATCTTTCACCATTTGAAAACATCACCACAACCTGACAGTGTCATTAGTTACTGTCGGGCTGATACAGTACGGACGCGTATGAAAAAGTGCGGCAGTGCCAGGCGCCCGCTCGTTTGACGCGCGCACATTTTGGTTCACAAGCCGCTCGATTCAGTATTCAAATTAGACGCAAATCGAAGTGGCGGCAAACGAGCGTCCAAAGCCCATCAATGAAGCGGTAGGCGTTTGCAATCCATTTTACTGTATAGAGCGGTATACAGCGCCTATACAGTATCCAGGGTGCGCTGGTACCTGTCATTCAAATGTCATTTCAAATGTCATTCCACCAGGTAAATGGATGGTTCTTTTCTACAGAACCCGGACGTCCACGTCCTCGGACATCTGGATGTCCACATCTGGACGTCCAAAGTCGGGGGCTTCCATTCATGGACCTTCCCTCCTGTATCTGGGCGTCCATGATTGGAGGCCTTGCTGCCTTCCAACGTCCATGCCCGCTGCCTTGAGTGCCCGGCTGGACGTCCAAGGTCGGGGCTTCCATTCATGGACCTTCCTGCCTCTATCTGGGCATCCATGATCGGAGGCCCCGCTGCCTTCCAATGTCCATGGCCGCTGCCTTGACCGCTTGGCTGGACGTCCAAGGTCGGGGCTTCCGTTCATGGACCTTCCCACCTCTATCTGGGCGTCCATGATCAGAGGCCCCAGTGCCTTCCAATGTCCATGGCCGCTGCCTTGAGCGCCCGGCCGGACGTCCAAGGTCGGGGCTTCCGTTCATGGACCATCCCGCCTCAGGGTTGCCTAATTCTAGATGCAGGAGGAAGGCTCTGTTTAGGCATCCATATAGGCGTCTGTATAGGCGCCCGCTGTGTCCCCCCCCGTCCCCCCCCGAGCCTCAGGATGCCTAGCAGACGTCAGATGAAGGCCTGGAGTGGCTCCCATCTCTCCAGCGTCCTTAGAGACGTCCATGTCTGGAACCTCAGAGGCGCCCCAGATGGATGGTACAGTTGAACCCTGGCCTGGCGCAGCTCCCATCTCTCCGGTGTCCGTAGAGGCGTCCATGTCCAGAGCCTCAGAGACGCCCAGAGATGGATGGTACAGTTGAACCCAAACAGAACACATACCTCCTCTGGTCTTGCTGCTGGGTTCTCTGGTCTTGCTGCTGGGCTCTCCTATTGGCATCTCCAATCTGCAGAGCATTTCGAGCATTTCTCATTCTGCTTCTCAACTGAATGAAAAATATCGCCAGAGCCAAAATATGCATGTTGTCCATGGCGCTGTCCGGTACGAAGCTGACTGAACACCACACTAATGCCAGGGTCAGGGTAGGCGGTAAATATTGAGATTAAAGATGCGGTAAATAAGCTGGTTAAAAAGGCGATAATTTGGGCGTACGTTACTGTATCAGAGAGAATAGTTAATCCGATCATTATTTATTTATGAAACTTTTTTTTTTAATATACCGACATTCATAGGGCATATCATGCCGGTTTACAAAAAACTGAAGCAGGTGGAAAATACAATGAACAGGGGTGGGGGAGAGGGGGAGCAGGCAAGAAAAGGGTGAGGGGGGGCAGGGGAAGAGCAGCAGGAAAGGATAGGGCAGAAGGAGAGAGAGGAACAATCAAATTGACATAACAATCATTAACATATCATATACATGCGGCGGGCGGTAATGGATACGCGTCTTTTTCCGCAAACGCTAAGGACGCGTAAAAGCCGATTCTGAATCGCGGGTCCATCTTACGCGCTCAAAACGTGCATACAAAGAGGGTTAAAAAACGGGCAACCGCGGCCGCACTTTACTGTATCAGCCCGTGTGAAAGTTGCTTTCTGAAATTGGCTAGGTGACATGCTAAGAGGTCCACATTCAACGTGTTTGCCCGGCTAAGTCTGGCTCTTAGCTGGTCAAATGCTGGGATTTGAAAATCCCCGGTTTGATAGGCCCTGACATAGCCAGATAGATTGGCTAAAAACTTATTGGGGCTATGTCAGGGAAAATCCAGGGGTGATCTGGGGCAGAGCTGCATTATCCAGCTAAGACAGCCGCATAAATCCAATTTTCAGCGTTATCCAGATAAACCTTAGGAGAGCTGGAGAACAGTTCTGAGGTTAGGCAGATAAGCTCACCCCAGCTACCTTTAAGATAGCCAGGCCCATTCAGCGACATGCCTGCGCTGCTGAATATCCTGGCTAATTTAGCCACGTAAATTTATTTGGCTACCTTTGCCAGCTGGCCAACAGCTGAATATGGACCTCTAAATATTTTAAGCGACCCTTGATACAGACCTAGACAGATGCATGCGCGCACACACACAAGTAAATGTCTATAAAATCTGAACACGGCACGATTCAGGCACATTGACTCTCCTTTCACTCTATCCTGTTTGTCTTTCGTTGTCCGTCCCACAAAATTACCAAGGGGGAGAATGAAATTCCAGCGTTCTGCCAATTGGCTAACTCTGTATAGAGGGGGCTTCAGAATTCCCCCTCCCCCCTCATTGCTGCTTCCACTCTGCATTGCAGCCCACAGCCCTGGGAAAGCTCCTCGGTACAAGCTTGTTCTACTCAAGGGACCGGAAACCCCTGGCACATGGGCCGCGCGATGGTGTGCAAAGCTGGCGCACCACTCCCTCCGACACGCCAGCACCCTGAGCAGTTATAGGACTTACAAGCCATTAACCTTGCGATGGGTGGGATTTGTAACCTTGGCTCAGGAGTTTCCATTATGCCCCGAGTGCTGGCGTTCTGGGGAGACTGGGTTCAAGGGCAGGAGAGAGAGACCGTCCCACCCCAGCAGCCCGCAAGTGGCCCATTCTGAGGTATTCTGTTTGCCAACCCGCACACCACACTTTGTGGGCTTCCCCAGAATAAGGGGACACTCTCTGTACTGTTTTCTGTTTGCCTCTGCTGCCATTCAGCGCTGAGTACAACTGCATTTGTCCTTATTGTTAACAAGTTTTACAAGGCTGTACTGAAATCTGTCTGTAAATTACAGATTTATGCCAATCTTCCACCGTGCCTGTACCAATGAGAAATCTCGCCGAAATGTATACGAAAGTCTTCGGGGTACATTTTCACCCCCCCTTATAAATAACGTAGGTTACAAAAATAAGGTGGCTTCCTTGTAACTCGGGTTTAGAGGAGGCAGGGGAAGAGGAGAAAGGCTGTGCCCACTGGCGTGTGTGCCCCTGCCAGTGCTATTGCTGTAAGGCATTCACATTTCACAATCGCTTGGCTTGACTTCACACTTCTTATTGTCTTCCAGGGGGGGATGTGTTGGGGGAGGGGGGGGCTGCATGTGCAGTTGCTCAGATGCTGTTCCCATTTCCACATGGCTGGAAGTCCAGCCTTTGATATTTAAAGTCTTGTTAAGCCCTGGCTGCCCCCCAGCGCAGCCTCCTAGCTGTATAGCGTGTGTCTGTACAAGCAAGGATCTGCGTGGCCCCTGTTTTCTTTAATGCCTTCGCATGAAGTCCCAGTTGTCCATCTGCTGATATTGCCATGGCTTCTTCAGCATTTACTCCCAGAATTATGCACAAACGCGCCGAGAATTAATTTCCCGGATTAAGTCTTGATTAAGATGTGTGTCACTTTGCTGTCTCAGAATTTATTAAGAGCCCTTGTCGAGGCAGCGGCAGATGGAATTTCTGCCCAATGTTTGTAGATGATAATTTCGCCTCTTCTACAGCCATTTGCATATGATTGCATCTGTCAAGCACAATTTCCTCCCCTGGAGGACTTCAGGCTGCAGTTAATTTAAGGAGGAATAGAGACTTCTGCCTTTCAGCTTGTCAAGGAAACTTCCAGCCAATGCCAGCAGTGGGCAAGACCAACCTTTCCCCCAAACACAGGGACACCAGAATAGGAGGGCCAAGGCAGCAATTAAAGAATGAGCCTAGCTTCATGGGGAGCGCACCTATTTTCTTCTAACAGCTCTTACTGATATAACTGGTGCAAAACACAACAGGCAAATGTACCTTTGTCATTACAATTATCTCTACAGCACACCCAAGTGAAACAACCCTTGTTCTCTAAGCAGAATCATGTCGTTTTTAATGCAAAACCATTCACAGAGATAAAATGAAAGAGAGGACATGGACAGCGTGGTCTCTAAAACTCCTGGAAAGCAACAGGTTTGGATAATTCTTATGTTGGTGCAATAAAAGGGATCATTGTGAGACTCAAAGGTGAAGGGGGAAGAATATATGTGGAGGCTCATGAGGAAAAAGCAAAACTGCTTAACAAATATTTCTGTTCGGTGTTTACTGTGGAAGGGTGTGGAGCAGGACCACATAAAACAAACACAAATAAAATTGGAAGTGAGATAAACTTCAAACTATTTTGAGAACAGAGTGTTTGTGAGGAGCTAACTAAATGTAAAGTAGATAAGGCAATGGGGCAGATGGGATACATCCAGGGGTATTAAGGGAACTTAGAGATGTCCTGGCAGCTCCCCTGGCTGACCTTGTCAATGCTTCTTTAGAGTCTGGAATACTTCTGGAAGTTTGGAAAAGGGCAGATGTGGTTCCTATTCATAAAAGTGGAAGTAAGGAGGAGGCTGGGAACTACAAGCCAGTTAGTCTGACCTCTGTGGTGAGCAAACTAATGGAATTGCTGCTAAATCAGAGGATAGTGCAATTTCTGGAATCCAGTGGACTGCAAGATCGGAGGCAGCATGGTTTTACCAGAGGTAAATATTGTAAGACAAATCTGACTAATTTCTTTGATTGGGTGACCAGAGAATTGGATCAAGGGAGAGCGCTAGAAATAGGGTACTTTCAGCAAGACTTTTGACAGAGGACTTATACATTCATTTTGCACCTTTGGAATGGATCCTAAAGTGACTGACTGGGTTAGAAAAAGGCTTGACAAAGGCTAGTGGTAAATGGAGTTTTCCTTGAGGAGGGGGTTGTTACTAGTGGTAAATGGAGTTTTCCTTGAGGAGGGGGTTGTTACTAGTGGGAAATGGAGTTTTCCTTGAGGAGGGGGTTGTTACTAGTGGTAAATGGAGTTTTCCTTGAGGAGGGGGTTCTTACTAGTGGTAAATGGAGTTTTCCTTGAGGAGGGGGTTGTTACTAGTGGTAAATGGAGTTTTCCTTGAGGAGGGGGTTGTTACTAGTGGTTGCCACAGGGATCAGTCCTTGGACTGGTCCTTTTCAACATTTTTATGAGTGACATAGCGGAAGGGTTGTCAGGAAATGTTTAGTATTATCGGCAAAATGACAAAATCTGTAAGAGGATGGACAGCCAGGAAAGAGTGGAAACATGAGGAGGGATCTAGCAAAGCTTGAGGAATGGTCTAAGGTCTGGCAACTAAGATTTATTGCTAAAAAAAATGCAGAGTAATGCATTTAGGATGCAAAACCCAAGGGAAAGGTGCAGTATTAGAGATGAAATTCTTCTAAGAACAAAGGAAGAGCGGGATCTGGGGTAATTGTATCTGATGATCTTAAAGTGGCCAAACAGGTGATAAAGTGATGGTAAAAGCCAGAAAGATGCTTGGCTGCATAGGGAGAGGAGGCAGAAAAATGGAGGTGATAGGTCACTTGGACTACTGTGAACAATTCTGGAGACCGCACCTTCAAAAGGATAAAAACAGGATGGAATCAGTCCAGAGGGTGGCTACTAAAATGGTCAGTGGTCTTCGTTCTAAAGTATATGGGGATAGACTTAAAGATCTAAGCATGTATGCCCTAGAGGAAAGGCGAGATAGGGGAGATATGATAGAGACATTCAAATATCTCAAAGGTTTCCATGCACAGGAGGAGAGACTTTTTTTCAATGGAAAGGAGGCTCTAGAATGAAGGGTCATGAGATGAGGTTGAAAGGGGGTAGACTCAGGAATAATCTTGGGAAATATTTCTTTACAGAGAGGGGGTGGATGCATGGAACAGCCTCCCAGTGGAGGTGGTGGAAACAAAAACAGTATCTGAATTCAATAAAGCATGGGATAAATACAGGGGATCTCTAAGGAAGTGATGAGAATTATAATGCTAACTTGACTGGAAGGATGGGCAGATTGAATGGGCCATACAGTCTTTTTCTGCCATCATGTTTCTATGATCAGAATCTGCAAAGAATCCAGTTTTCTCCTGCATCAAAATGGCAACTAGGACTCTGAACACAAGAGAGAGAGAGAAAGTGAGATAATATCTACAAAGAGAAATTATACAGATTGGTATAGAAAAAGAGATATAGGAACATTGATAGACTGAGAAAGGTCATTTCAGAGCAGAGAGAGAAAGACAAAAATAGAGCGATATAACAGACAGAGATATATTACAGACTGAAAGATAGATAAGCTAGATTTAGAGAGACAGATTGGGAAACAGATAGACAAGTACATCCACATAGAAATATTAAAGAAACGGAGATATGACAGATCTCAAGAGAAATATATTTCTCAGCATATTCACCTGTAGGTATTTAGATGTAAAAAGTTAATAAAGTGATACACTGATATGTACATATACAATATAAAAGCAGCAGCTTACTAAGTTTTATTATTTCTCTACAATCAGCTAAGAGGCCAAGTGCTCAGGACAGCAGGGCAGACAAACAGGATACCCAGTGCTTGGAATAGGAGTGCGAGCATAGGCGGCACTAGTGCTGAGAAAAATGGGGGGAGAGTGTATATTCTCTAAATACTCAGGAGAGGAGGGAGTGTGCATGGGATACCCTCAGTGCTCGGGGCAGGAGGTAGAGCATGCGGGGCACCCGGTGCTCAGAGTGCTGAATGCAGGAAGGAGGGCGACAGGAAAAACAGCAGCTATAACAGCAAAATATGTTGTATCCTACCACCAGAGCAGAAATGTATTCTGACTAGTAACACTGACCAGTACCAGAACCTGGTAAATTGTCCTTTTTGTTCTATGCAATTTTATTTTACTGTTATAGCCCCTGTTCCAAATTCACGTGGCATGTGTGTGTGGGGTGGCAAAGCAGTACCCATGCTCATAAGTTCTTCCCTCGCAGAAGGGGGAAAAACTCAGTCTTTCAGTGCTCTTAAGGGTTTTTTGCTATCTGCAGCTCCTCTGCAAACAGTCCAGTAAGAACAAAACAAGTACTCCACACTGTAGCTGTACGAAAAACAAAATCCTTTACTGGTGCTCGTGACTGCAGGAGACAATTCACAGCAGGTAAACTATAGCTTAGTGCACAGTCAATATGGAAAATAAAGTCCAAAAATGAAATCACAGCCTCAATGAACAGCAATGCTGCACATTCCTGGCAGTAGGCACTCTTGGCATAGGAAAACCCTCCCTGGGCACATCCCTTGGTACCTGCATTTCTGTTTGCAGCTCTCTTTATACAATGCAGATCGGTCTCTGGCCAATTCCCTCCCTCGGTCAGCAACCCTTGGGAGCTTCCCCTATTAGACAGTCTTCCTTCCGACTCCCACAAAGGACAATCCTCTTTCTTTAGCCTCCGCAGAAATCTCTTAGGCAGGATGCATAGAGTATGAGGCAGTTCCACTAGTGTTCTCCTATTTACCTGTGCAGGACCAGACTAGATACTTGGTCCACCTTAAATTCCTTAAGGAACATGTGCTCTAAGGGCGGGATCCTGCAGGGCAGATGGAGCTCAGAGGGCATAAGCAGATACTGGGGAATAAGAGCTGGGATCCAGGTGGGGATAACCAGACCAGGCCCAGGTCTCCAGGAGGAAGGCAGCTCCTGTAGAATATTGCTGTCCAAACACTGAGCCGAGATTAAGCTGAAATATGAATCATTAAATACACTGTTCTGAAGGGAAGACTGTCTACTGTTGTGTGATTGTGAAGCTATAGTAAAGATAAGTGTTTTAAGAAAGGCTGGAGTCAGAATAATTTATGCCTCCAGGCCTGAGGGAATCACTGCTCGTTCCCACAGGGAGTTTAACTCTCCTCTTCTCAGAGACTTCTTCCATTTCAGAAATTCTCAGGAATCCCTCTTAGATCCCAAAACTAGACCTCCCCAATCCTCAATGTTTGGGTACCCCCAACCTTGGACTCCAGCCACCTTCCCAGGACAGGAGGCCAGACTACTAGTTCTCTCCCCTTGAAGGGACCACTGTTCAGCACATCTCTTAGCCACAGCAACGTCCATAGGAGCCAACTTTTCAAAATAATTGGAGGTGCTAAAATCTTAGCACAAATCCCCCTTTCCCTGGACACGGTAAAGGAGTTTGCTTAATATGGGGGTGCTCAAGCACCCACCACACCCATAGAACTGGATCCTATGGCAACACCCCAAAGAAAAACCCTGAAGCACAAGGGCACAAAAGTGTTGTTAAAAATATGACACCTCCCACTGAGTAATGCTGAGCCTCTTCGACCACTCCTACTCTATGCTAACATAACACACCTCATGCAGGGGCTGTTGAGACACAGATGCTACACTAGTAAGGGGCAGTTTTGGGACCCCAGTATACTGTTAATCTCACTACTATGTATTTTTTCTCCTTTTATATGAACAGCTTTGAAGGTAATTGTAAAAGCAATTTCCATGGCTAAAACAGTGCTTTCCTGTGGAAATGGGTTTTGTAAAATTGTCTGCCCAATATGCGGGTAAAAGTATGGGTGCAGGGCCTCTCTGTGTGTACTTTTTACCTGGTCTGGGGGATGGGGTTTGGAACCATGCACATGTTTATGAATTTAGCAGAGGCGAGTATTTTTCAAAGTGAAAATTAGTGTAAAGTTTACAGAAAAATAGCATTCGCAGACATTGCACTTATGTGGACAGTCTTAAAAATTACCTCTTTTCATGATTACTTTGGAAACACAAGTACTAATTGTCATACCAATAGAGTTTCCTGAATCCGAATCTGTTTGATGCTTCTTTGAGTGGCAGGGTCAGGAGGGAGAGTGTGCAGTGATTCCCGTGCTCAGGAGAGCAGGGAGAGAGCATGGGGCTCTGCAAGGGAAATGTTAGAAAGTGAACATAAGAACTGCCATACTCTGTCTCATCAAGGGTCCATAAAGCCCGGTATCCAGTTTCCAACAGTGGCCAATCCAGCTCAGAAGTACCTGGCAGGATCCCAGATATTGTATAGATCTCATGCTGCTTGCACCTAGGGATAAACAGTGACTTTCTCCAAGTCTAGGTGGTTAATAATGTTTATTGACTTTTCCTCCAAGAACTTGTCCAAACTTCTTTTTAACCCAACTGCTCTAACTCCTCCAGCAATGAATTCCAGAGCTTAATTGTGAAATATTTTCTCTGATTTGTTTTAAATGTACAACTTACTGTAATAATTTAATGGAGTGTCTTCTAGTCTTTTTATTTTTTGAAAGAGCAAACAACTGATTTGCATTTACCTATTCCCTGCCACTCGTGATGTTATAGACCTCCGTTATATCTCCCCTTAGCCGTCTCTTCTCCAAACTGAACATCCCTAACCTCCTTAGCCTTTTTTCCTAGGGGAGCTGTTCCATCACCTTTATGAGTTCGGTTGCCCTTCCCTGTACCTTTTCTAGTTCCACTATATCTTTGGATTTGGTGACCAGAATTGCACACTGCACTCTAGGTGGGGGCACATGATGAAGCAATCCGGAGGCATTTGATATGCTCCATTTTATTTTCCATTCCTTTCCTAATAATTCCTAACATTCTGTTTGCTTTTTTGACTGTTGCCATACACTGAGCCGAAGATTTCAATGTATTGTCCGCAATGACTCCTAGATCCCTTTCTTTGGTGATGTCTCCTATTATGGAACCCAACATGTAACCACAGTTTAGATGATTTTTCTTTATATGCATCACTTTATACTTGTCCACATTAAAATTTCATCTACCATTTGAATGCTCAGTTTCCCAGGCTCACAAGGTCCTCCTGCAATTTTTCACAATCCGTCTGTGATTTAGCAACTCACAATAATTTTGTATCGCCTGCAAATTTGATCACCTCACTCATTCCTCTTTCCAAATTATTTATAAATATATTAAAAAGAATCAGTCCCAATACAGATTCCTGGGGCACTCCACTATTTACCTTCCTCCATTGAGAAAACTGATCATTTGGTCCTACTCTCCCTTTCCTGTCTTAACCAGTTCACATTAGGTCATTGCTTCCTAGCCCATGACTTTTTAATTTTTTCAAAAGTCTGAGAGACACAATTATCCACATGTTTATTAACCTGTTAAAAAAATATAGGCAAGATTTCCTGTGGGTAAATCAAAGTTGGCTGAGTCTCATTAAACAATATTTATCTACATGTTCAGTAATTTTGTTTTTAGAATAATTTCTTCGATTATTACCAGCACTGACATCAGGCTCACTGAACTATAGTTTCCTGGATCCCCCCTGGATCCCTTGTAAAAACTGGCATTATACTGGCAATCCTCCAATCTTCACATACAATAGACAATTTTAATGACAAGTTACAAATTACGAGTAAAAAAAGATCTGCATTTTCATTTGAGTTCTTTCAGAACTCTGAGTTGTATACCATCTGCTCCAGATGATTTGCTACTCTTTAGTTTGTCAATTTGCCTTATTACATTATCCAGGTTCACTGTGATTTGTTTTACTTCCTCCAAATCACTACCATTAAATACTTTTTTCAGCATGAGCATCTGCCCCAACATCCTCCTCAGTAAACACTGAAGCAAATAATTCATGTAGTCTTTCCACTATGGCCTCATCCTCCCCAAGTATCACTTTTATACCTCAGCCATCTAATGGTCCAACCAACTCCCTTACAGGCTTCCTGACTCTACTGCAAGCTTCTTTACAAAAGGTCTTTTTGCCTAACTCAATACTTATGCTTTTCCCTATTTTTTTATTTGAATCCTCTTTATATTTTTGAAAGATATTCTTTTGCTATAAGAACATAAGAACATAAGAAAATGCCATACTGGGTCAGACCAAGGGTCCATCAAGCCCAGCATCCTGTTTCCAACAGTGGCCAATCCAGGCCACAAGAACCTGGCAAGTACCCAAAAACTAAGTCTATTCCATGTAACCATTGCTAATGGCAGTGGCTATTCTCTAAGTGAACTTAATAGCAGGTAATGGACTTCTCCTCCAAGAACTTATCCTATAATAGCCTCTTTCACTTTACCTTTTAACCATGCCTTCCTTTGGCCTTCCTTCTGCCTTCTTTAATATGTGATATACATTTCGTCTGGGCTTCCAAGATGATATTTTTAAACGATGTCCACACCTATGTAAAACTCTTAACCTTTGCAACTGCAAATTTTAGATTTTTTTATAACTATTTTCTTAATTTTATCACATACAGCCTCATTTTCTAAAGTATCACAGGCCTGCGATACTTTAGAAAAATGCGGTAATGAGGGGCAGGGAGCCGAAACGCGGGGGGGGGCGGTCCTGCGGTAGCCGGCAGCGATCGCACCTCCGCAGTGCGATTGCTGCCGGCATCGCGCCCAATAACTCCACCATAGAAGGTGGAGTTATTGGGCGCGAAATAGGCAGCGAAAAGGCCCTTACCTTTTCGCTGTGCGCGCTGTCGTCGCATAGTCGGCCCCGGTGACGCCCCGACTCCTCCTCTTCCGGGGCCGATTCCGCCCCAATGTAGGTAGCGCAGGCGTGCGATAGCCTTAGAAAATAAGGCCCATAGTCTCCCTGATGAAAGGGAAGTACTAGAGTAATAGTTTTCCTTACTGTCTTCCTTCTTGCACCAAATCCTACTTTCCACTAAGGATTAGGTCTAAAACAGCTCCCTCTCTCATTGGTTCCTGGACCAGATGCTATATGAAGTAGTCATTTATTTCATCTAGAAACTTTACCTCCCCTAGCATATCCTGTTATGACATTTACCCAATTAATATTGAGATAATAGAAACCTCCCATTATTGTGTTGATAAATGTATTAGCTTCCTTAATTTCTGTTAGCATTTCATTGTCTGCCTCTTTGTGCCAAGCACATCAATTCATCACATATGCAATTTCTATCCATCAGGATTCCAGTATGCATTTGGTCTCCTGCAGGATCGCTTTCTTGTTAGACTTTATGCCATCCCTAGCATAGAGTGCCAACCCCCACCACCATCACCACCAATTTGATCCTCCCTGTCATTGCGATATAATTTGTACCCTGGAATTTCACTATCCCATTGGTTTATCCTCCTTCCACCAGGTCTCCGAGATGCTAATTGCCTACCACTTCACTCAGTGCTATACATTCTCTCTCTCCCATCTTATTTTTTAGACTTGGCATTTGCATACAGACATTTCGAGGTATGTTTCTTGTTTATATTTATACCTTCCTAGCAGTTGACAGGGATAATTTTGAATCTTAAATCAGTCTGCTCTTTACTTAAAGAGTCACCTGAACTACCTTTGTCTTTATTGGAAACTATCAGAATGCTCCAACTTCCTTATTTTGTTAGTATACTTTGAAGATAGTACCTTCCTTTAAAACATGCTCTGAGCAACCGTCAGCTTTCCCCCATGTTCTAATTTAAAAACTGCTCTCTCCTTTTTGAAAGTTAGTGCAAGCAGCCGGGTTCCAGAAAAGGCCCCCCCTTCCCCAAAATGATGCCCAGTTCCTAACAAATCTAAAAAACACTCTTCCCTGCACCATTGTCTCTTCCATGCATTGAGACTGCAGAGCTCTGTCTGCCTCTAAGATGCAAGTGAAGGCTTGGAAAATGGAGTCCATAGTAGTTTATTTCTGTCTTGCTTTTCCCTTGTTAAGTATTTATTTTTAAAAAGGTAAACCATTAAATGCTGCCAGGTAGGCAATTTTCTTAAGAATTTAAACTATTTGCTTTGTGTTTTACAAGGACAATAGATAAATAGAACTCTAATTGCAGAATATGGCCATTTAATGATTGTCAATTGACTTTTTTGTATGTATTTGACTTTGTTATGAATTGTTTTTTATGAAATATTTTATGAATTGTATATAATGCACTGTATTTCTAATCTTTGGGCAATCCTTAGGGATTCAAAGTGGGGTAAAATATAAAAAGAAATAAAAAAATAGAAATAGATAATTATGTATGAAAATGTAATTTTGTAGTCTTTCCACTATGTGAGTCTGCTGTTATAATTCATGTTTGCTCTGATATTGCAATATTTTACTTCAAAAAAATACTCAATTGAAAATAGATAGTAAATAAGAGAAAACCATAATTCAGGATTTTCAGCAACACTGCAAGTATATAAGATCCAATTTTTTCACACAGCAATATAAAGGTAATAGAAGGAATAGAAGAGTAGCTGAGCTTTCTGAGACAGGCAGGCACTGAGATAAAACTATAGCTTGAGAGAAAATAATAATGAGAAATCGATAGCAGCAAGTACATTCAAACAGGGCTTTTACCCATTGGGTGCCTATAGAAAACATCATGATTGCATAAAGTTTAACAGTCTCTCCTGGCATCTGTGTTACAGTGGGTGAAAAAGTATCACAAGATCAGCAGAGTTTGTACCTCCCGGTTAGAACTGGGGTCCCTTTTTACATATAGCACAAACAAACAAAAAATGCCAAAGACATAATAAGGTGGTGAAAGTTTGTTGCCACTGCAAATGTAAGTGTTCATCTTTTTTTTCTTGTCTATACAGAAATAGTTCATGTAAGTCCATATGCCTTCTCTAGCATGTACAGTTTGGAGTCTCTTTGATGAGGAACATGATATAAATTAATAAGTCTTTTACTGATCTTGTTTAAGAGGGTGTGTTTCAGACTATATAGAGTATGTTAAGATTCTTTTTCTGATGCTGTATTTAGTACAATACATACATGTATTTCTCATATACAGTAAGAGAAACCCCTATTATTTCTAATACTGCACACAGTTTAAGCATGTATAATTTCCTGAGTTTGTAAAATATGGAATTCCATCTTCTTTTTTTGTTGCATAGAATGTGTTTCTTCAGTTTACTGCTAGCCCTCAGATTCACCTCTCTAGTGCCAAGTTATTTTTAACAGTGATAAACATTCCATGGTTTATTTTATTCCATAGATTGATGGTGAAAATGTGTTTCATGCTCATGGCTACAGTTCCTACACCCCTCTCAAGAAAATCCTTTAAGACAGATACAAGGGTTCTGATAGTACTAAGTAGACCATTTTTTTTCTAATGGCAATTATTTCTGTAAGAAACAAAGAAAGTGACGAGCTGGCCAAAAAATTATTAATGCAGATGGGATGTTATTGTTTTGTACCCAGATTACTTCCATGGAAAGTAAAGGACGTTGGAACATTGCTGCAATGTGCTTCTATTATAGTCTGTGAGAGTAAACTTGCACACTTTGAAAAGATGTTGCTTCTTGCTTTACGATGTCTTTCTGCTTATGTTCTGGAACCCTAAGAATAAAATCACCTATATACACTATACACACTGCAAATAGGGCTGGATTTAAAAAAGGTTACACGCGTAAATCTGGAGGATTGCATGCGCCGGCCTATTTTAAAAAAGCCCAGCAACGCACGTAAAGCCCTGGGACGCATGTAAGTCCCAGGGCTTTACAAAAGGGGTGGCCCCTGGGCCGGAGGCAGTAGTAACTTTTCAGATAAAGGTAGGGAGGGGGGTCTAGATAGGGCCGGGGGGTGGGTTAGGTAGGGGAAGGGAAGGGAGGGGAAAGTGCGGTGGGGGTGGAGGGAACGGGCAGCACGCGCAGGGCTCGGCGCGCGCAAGTTGCACAAATGTGCACCCCCTTGCGCGCGCAGACCCCGGATTTTATAAAATACGCACGGCTACGCGCGTATCTTATAAAATCCAGCGTACTTTTGTTCGCGCCTGATGCGTGAACAAAAGTACGCACGTGCGCTGTCTTTTAAAATGTACCCCATAGATACTGTAGGACTAACTATATAGATATATAAAGATAGATACAGATAATGATAGAGGTTCTTTCATGCTTGTTTGGGTTCCTGGCTGGAGGATTTGTGATGTTATGAAGTCATGCTCATGTTGTATTGGTCAGCAAGACAGTATGGCACAAGTATGTTTGTTAACTTAACATTGGCCAGAACCAGCATATGCTTCACATAGACCCTTTGTCTCTGTCTCCCAGATCCCCACAGACTCAAACACCCACTCACATATAAAATACCACAACCACAAATACATGACACACACACACTTGCACTGATACCCATACATAAACATACAAAAAAATACAATGCACACAAACACAATCATATCAAAACAAACGCACAGAGAAACACACAATCACAACCAATACACACATACCAACACACATAGAAGGCGAAAAGACATACAAACATATACAAATAAAAACATATGCAAACTAAAAATACACATACACACAGACATGCATATAGAGCACAAAACACTCACACCAAACAAAACCAATTACATTCAAGTACAAAAAAACCCCCCAAACATACAAGGCACAAATAAAACACAAAAGAAAAACCTCACACAGAAACTCAAACAAACACAAACATGCATACAAACATATATTAACACACACTGAAAAACAAATACACTAACGTACAAGAACACAAATATACACACCCAATCCACACTTAGAAACATAACGATATGCAACCAATTTCAAACACAACACAAAACACACAGTAACATACAAGCACACAACGTAAGTGTACACAAACACAGACACCTACACACATATAAGCACAATGTCCTCCTGCAATGTGTAATTTTTCAGTAGTCCAACTTTTCTATATATACTCCCAACAAGCAGAAAAACAGCCAATCCTATTTTTTTTGCAAAACGTTTTATTAACTTAAGAGGCCTATTTTCTAAAGCACAGATAGGGTAATTTTTAATAAGGTATATAACTCAGTAAGGCCCCGTATAGATAGGTGCACCTAAAGTTATGCCTGCATTTTATAAACTACACAGTAAGAGCCACATATCACCGCCCCAAAAGTACATGTATGTTAAAACACAGGCACCTCTGCGTTCCCAGACGCCAGGGAAGGCTGCCCACAGAGCGAGAGCTCCAGACTCTGGCCTCCTTCTGCTGGGGTGGCTGCCGCTGCGATCTTGCCACTTCTGACATGCCACTCCTCTAGGCGCATGTGCAGCTGAACTTGCCCTTCTCAAAGGGCCAGAGGTGGGAAACAGGCCCCAGTGCCCATTGATGATCTCACCACCAAAGGACCATTTAAGGCCGGCTCCTTCTTCCAGTCTTCACCTTGGCAATAGGTCATCTCCATTTGGAGTAGTGTTTTGCCGGGTTCTTGAGTTCCTGAGTTCCGTGGTCCTCGCCTTTCTCCTTCCTTCCCTTCAGACTGATTTTGGCTTGACACCGGACTGGACATCAACTTTGCGCTTCTTGCCGCCCTCCTCAATCTTTGCCTGGACTCTGACCTCGAGCTTCGCTGCCTGCCCCTGACCTTGGCCTGTTTTCTTGCTTTGCTTACTTCTCCGAACTCCTGGCTGTTCCTCGTGTGACCCTTTGGCGTGCTGCCCTCAATGTTCTGACTACTTGGACTTCCATCTCTGCAGAGGCCCCACCTAAGACCAGCCAGTCCCGGCATCCAAGAGCTCAACCTAAGGGGAATGTGGGCTGGTATTGGGTCTCTGCTTCCACCAGCTCTGCCTACTGATGGTGGGGACCTGTGAGGCTCCTCCCTACAGCTAGCGTCAACTCCTCCTTGGTCCAAGGGTCCACCAGCATAACAGCATAGATATGCGTACATCTAGCACCTATTTTATAAACCTTGCACCTATGTGCGCAAGTACTGGTGCGTGAACAAATTGGCATGCTTAGGAAAAGGGAGGGGGGTGGGGGCGAGGCAGGGGCATTCTGGGGTGAAGCCAACAGTTACCTGTATAACTTGCTATTATATGACCAATGCAAATGGCGCACATACGGCTATTATCTGCACCCATTTACTTCTGCTATTTATTAGGTGTAAGTCACAATAACGGTCTTTACAAACAATTACAGACTGGGTGAAGGGTCTGGGTAAACTGGGGGGGAGTGCAGGCTAAATAACCAGGGAGGTTTTGATGACCTAGGGATTGGTGAACAAATTTGTAAAACTGGTTATTTCCTGCATGCGTGCAATTTATTAAATTATCTCACTTGCACGTTTAGAAGCCCACATTTCCTAAGGAAAAAAAGCAATAAAGCCAATGTTCGTGCAAGTGCTTAAAATTAGGAGCACACAAGTGCGTGCCAAGGTGTATTTTATAAAATGCACGCACACTTGTGTGGATGCAAAATATTACTGCATGTGCACTTGCATCCATATATGCACGCATATAGGCACACACATGCTCATTTTAAAGTTAACGTCTCTTGATGTAACTTTAAAAGGAGTAAAGAGAGGGAAAAGGATCAAAGTCCAATCAATGAAACTCAAACCTACTTAATGGCAAATGACAATATCATAAAAAATTTTTGCTTTAGAATTTACATCTGCAGCCTCTCGCCTCGCAATGGGCCGCAAGCTTCAATCAGCTTACAAAGCAGAATGTAATGTTTTTAATCATTTATTGTCATCTTGCTCATCCCAATTTTTAAACTTTATTCAAACAAATTACTTAGCACTAATATAAATTCAAACCACCCTAAAAAAGGTATACCCATGTGAAAAACTTATACTTCTCACTATTGGTTAAAAATTTAACCGCAAATATTGTAAGGAGGAATACTTAGCCAATTCGTCGTGAAATATAAATTAACCAGTCCCATCTTCTTTTCTTCGGCCTCCGCCGGCTTTGATTTTAATTTCTTCGGCCTCCGCCGGAGACAGCCGGCCCCCGAAGGTTGGCGGGGGCCGAAGAAATTAAAATCAAAGCCGGCGGAGGCCGAAGAAAAGAAGATGGGCGCCGCCCAGTCAGCCCCCGCTTGAGGCTGGCTAGGAGGCGCCCATCTTCTTTTCTTCGGCGGCCGCCGCCGGCCTCAATTTTAATTTCTCCGGCGGGGGACTGGCTGGGAGGTTCCCATCTTCATTTCTTTGGGCCGCGCTGGCTGATCTTCTTTTCTTCGGCCCCCGCTGGCCTCGATTTGTATTTCTTCGGCCCCTGCCGGCTTGGCCTCTGGCAAGGGCTGGCTGAAAGGCGCTGAGGCTGGGCTGAAGAAGAGCCACGCGGTCGAGACCATGTGACCAGGTAGACCGGCCCACCGGGGGATGCCCGATCCCCCGATAGGTCAATCTGCCCCTGCTGCCATAACCACATCCTCTGGCAATGAATTCCAGAGCTAAACTATGCACTGAGTGAAAAAGAATTTTCTTCGATTTGTTTTAAATGAGCTACTTGCTAACCTCATGGAGTGCCCCCTAGTTCTTCTATTATCTGAGAGAGTAAATAAGCAATTTACATTAACCTGTCCAAGTCCTTTCATGATTTTGTAGACCTCTATCTTATCCCCCCCCCCCCCCCCCCCCAGTCGTCTCTTCTCCAAAAGAACAGCCCTAACTTCTTTACCCTTTCTTCATAGGGCAGCCGTTCCATGCTCCTTATTTTGGTCGCTCTTCTCTGCACTTTCTCTAGTGAAACTATATCTTTTTTTGAGATGCGGCGACCAGAATTGTACACAGTATTCAAGGTGCAGTCTCACCATGGAGCGATACAGAGGCATTATGACATCCATCCTTTTATTTGCCATTCCCTTCCTAATAATCCCTAACATTCTGTTTGTTGTTTTGATCACCACAGCACACTGGGCCTAAGATTTCAATGTATTATCTATGACGCCTAGATCTCTTTTATGGGTGGTAACTCCTAAGCTAGAACCTAACATTGTGTAACTATAGCAAGGGTTATTTTTCCCTATATGCATCACCTTGCACTTGTCCACATTAAATTTCATCTGCCATTTGAAAGCCCAATCTTCCAGTCTCACAAAGTCCCCCTGCAATTCATCACAATCCGCTTGAGATTTAACTACTCTGCATAATTTTGTGTCATCTGCAAATCTGATCACCTCACTCATCGTACTCCTTTCCAGATCATTTATAAATATATTAAAAAGCACCAGTCCAAGTACAGATCCTTGAGGCACTCCACTGTTTACCTTTTTCCACTGTGAAAACAGAGCATTTAACTTTCAAAAGCCCACTTCCATGGGTACAGTGCATTTTCACGTGCAAAACTCAATTTCGAGCATATAAATGCTTTTTAAAAGCCATGCCCTTATTTTATAAAAGTACACGCATATAATGTAAGCATTAAATAATTGCTCCCCTTCTCTGTGAGCATGCTCTAAACTTGCAGGCCTACGCTTCCTGCATGCTATTCTGGCACATATAGGAAGTGCCAACCCATGGATTTTGAATATGCTCTCAGGGCTGGCAGAGATATGAAGGCGGGGAAGTGGCGGCAGCAGCAGCAGCAGCTCAGGCTCACCACTGAGCAGTTCAGCCAGAAAAGGCAGAGGGAATATGGAGGGGGGAGGGGTACAGATGCAGCAGGAAGAGGGAGATACTGGAGGGGGGCATATGCTGGTGACAGGTGGTGGTTAAGAAGCAGAGAAGAGGATGCAGGATACTTGGATTGGGAGGGATATGAGGCACGGAAGGGAATGCTGGGGGATGGGGAAGAAGAAGACAGGGGAGAGGATTTATTTGTTCAATCTGATATCTCATTTTATCAATCCCACTTGAAATGGGTTGCATTATACATTTTTTAAAATAAGATAAATAAATCCAATGATTCAATACAAAACAAACAAACATCCTCCCTGAACAGCCCAGTACTCAATTAAACCCAATAGCTCGTTCAGACCCCGCTGGCCTACAAGCTTATGGCGTGTACCTTACACCCCATTTCTTAAGCTACCAACCCTTCTTTCTGAGTCCAGCCCCATCAAAGAAAAAGTGTCTATTCATACAACCAAGCTTTGACTTTCTTTCTATATCCTAAGCAATGGTCTTCTGACTGTATACCCTGTAGGACCTTGTTAGATAGCACGGAAGCAACATAAGTTTGGCTCATGCAATTAATAATGTCTCCACTTTGTCTTAATCCAATGCTGTCAATTAACCTCTATTTATTTAAGAGCTTTTATATACCGCCTCCTCCAATTCATTCTTCAGAGAGGTTCACAATAAGACACATTCATAATTTGGATAGTATATTATGTTGTAATTTCCATTATGAAAAGAGTAGGACTTGGTTCTCAGTTATCTCTAAATAAGTATGTTAAGGGGGAAAGCAAGATGGTGCCTGAAGGAGGATGCTATTTACTGGCTCTCCTGTTCATTGGTTTTCTTTTGGGCTATTATGCCACCGAAGCACAAGGACAACGTCAGGATTTGTCCCACTGAATCCTCTTGCCTGAAAGCACAGCCCTTAATATCGTCCTTCATGCCCATGGCTCAGGTGAAGACTGGTAGAGATGACCCTTTTGAGGATTCCAGCAAGGAAACGCCGAGGACCCCAGGGGACGAGGTATCACTCAGCCCCCATCATCAGGACGTGCCGCCAGCTTGGAGGCTTGATTCCTTCCAGGTGGCATCAGAGAGGAGCTAGACAGTGATAGCGTCCCTGCTAACCCGTTTGTGGGGGCCCCAGAAGGCTCAGTTTCTGCTTTACCATCTTTGGTTGCACCCGAGGAATCTCCCCAAATGGAAGAGATTCTTAGTCAGGTGTTCAACGCTTCCATAACTCCTGGGTTGCCATCGGTGGATGCGGCCTCAAGTACTCGATCTGTGGCAGCACCATTTTTAGACGGGATCCTAAAGCTACTGGGTAAGCTGCCTGCCGCTGCATTTGACTCTTTGTGGGAATCTATGGGGTTGGTTTTAAAACAAGCACGCGGACGTCCATGTGCGTGCGGTTCCTGGCCACCACATGGACGCAGTGATTTTATAACAAGCATGCATCGCCGTGCGCATATTATAAAATACAGTTCCCTTGCCTACATGTGCGCCGGATTTTAATATCCATGCGCACATGTGCAGGCGGGTCGGGACTCGCACACGCAGGGGGGGGGGGGATTTTAAAAACCAATGCGTGGCAAGACGAGTAGGCCTTCCCCAGTTCCCTCTCAATTAAGGAGTGGACTGGGAGGGAACTTCCCTATCCCCCTAACTACCCTTCCTACCTTTTCCCCTCTCCTCCCCAACCCTTAACCCCTACCTAGCTAGTCTAACTTTTTTGTTTTAATACTTACTGCTCCTTGAGAGAAGGAGTAACTTCCACGCACCAGCCAGCTGCCGGTGCACGCTTCCCTGGGCCAGGACCTAATGGCTGCTGTCCCAGTCGGCCCCAACCCCTGCATTCAGGACGCCCACCAAAAAGGAGGTTACATAAAGTATTTATTTTTGCTGTGCTGTATATCTCTCTGTGATTCCTGTGACTTTTATTACTATGAATTGGCTGCTGGTAATCCCAGAGGAATAAACGTTATAATTTTGCATATACTCCAGTGAATTAGAGTCTAATTGCTTACCTCCAGGGCTGTGAGTTTGAGGTGCAAGTTAGTCTGCTTGCCTAAGAAAGAGAAGATTAAAGATTTCGCTTGAGGGGTGCAGTCAGATGATCACAGAAGGGAAAGGGAATATTTTTATACTTTTCCCTGTCCAGCCCGAGAGAACACTGCCCTTGCGTCTGGGCCAGGTCCAGTCCACCAGCTAACCTACCTGTGTGTGATTTTGAACCCACAGAGCCTTGTGCCCAGATCATAAAAGCTCAGCAGCAGACTCTTATTTTATGTGTCCTGTTAGGGGGGGGTTACACAGCAAGTGCTGTGCAACCTCTAATTTAATCTGTGAAAGCAATTGCACTTAAAGCAGAGCTTGCTGCTATGACTGTAAAGTACATGTTGGTACATGAGGAAGCAACAGCTCCTGAAGGTACAATGGTTCTGTTCAGTTCAAACATTTGCAAACAAATTGTTAGACCTTAAATTTAAATTTTCCATACTACTAAAAGTCGCTCCTTCAGAATGAACATGATCACAGCCTTTGCATCAACCAGAATCCTGGCCACCATATTTCGAAGGAAGTGTAAAGGTCTCAATGTGACCTGACAGAGCGATTTACAATAATCCAATCTGCTTATCACTAGGGGGCATGGATCATAATTGTCAGCGCCTTTTCAGGTAAATACAGCCATAACTGCCTGGAATGGAGGGGTTTAGAGTAAGAGGAGAGGATGCTTGGGGAGGTGAATTGATCCTTCTGTTCACTTGCAAAAGTTATGCACCCAACAGTAGGACACACCCCATACATGTTCTAGAAAAGATTAAAGGAATACTACAGTCATAACCACCAGAGAGAAATTCTTCTCTGCTCAGTCCCTATCCTTTGGAACATTTTGTCACCCAGCAAGCAGTCACAAAACTACTGAAAACATGACTCTCTCAGGTGTGCTTTTGGACCACAAACCTAACATATCCAATTCTGCAAGCCTTGTTCCTTGATCATTAAAATTCTGAAGGAAATTGTAGTTTTTAAGAGCTTACTGAACATGCATAAGCAATTATCTTAGCATACTAAAACTGTAGCTATAGGTTTTCTTATTGCTCTACCCTAAAGTAGCTATCTGATGTACTTATGATATATCCTTGTGATGATTACTGTGCCAACTGAGATATTAATGTAAATATCGAGCTACTGTAACATGCTTTAAGCTCTCTAGTTGGAAAAGCGTGAAATAAAATAGATGATTATGAAATCCCAATTGTAAAGCAAACCAGAAAGATACCAGTGTGACAGTTGTTTTGAAAATCTGATTTTCTTAAAACTACAGTGACTCCTCCATATCTCAGTTTTGCCCAAAGAATATAAGATTTGCAATACTGGGTTTGACCAAAAGGTCCATCAAGCCAAGTATCCTGTTTCCAGCAGTTGCCATTCCAGGTCACAAGTACCTGGCAGGATCCCAAATCTTGATCGATTCCATGCTCCTTATCCTAGGAATAAGCAATGTATTTCCCCAGGTCCACCTTAATAATGGTTTATGGACTTTTGTTCCAACTTGTCCAAACCTTTTTTAAATCCAGCTACACTAAACAGCTTTTACCACATCCTCCAGCAACGAATTCCAGAGTTTAATTATGTGTTGAATAAAAAATATATTTTCTTCTATTGGTCTTTAATGCATTGCCTAGCAACTTCATTACGTAACCCCTAACCTTTGGGCTTTATGAAAGAGTAAATCATCAATTCATGTTTACTTGTTCTACTCCATTCATTATTTTAAAGACTTTTATCATATCTCCCTCTGCTGTCTCTTCTCCAAGCTGAAGGGTCCTAACATCTTTAGCCTTTCCTCAGACAATCTAAAAAAAGGTCATTAACATGAAGAGTCCTGAAAGGCTGTTCTTTTTGTCTGTGATGTATTTCCCTTTAAGCTATTATATCCTCCCTTTTTCAGATTAATAATGTATATTTTAATACATTGATGTATACCCCTTGTTTTTATGTTATTCACTGTAAACCGTTGTGATGTATATACGAACGACGGTATATAAAATCTTTTAAATAAAATAAATAAATAGGGGAATCGTTCCTCCCCTTTATTATTTTGGTTATCCTTTTCTGTATCTTTTCTAATTCTGCTATATCTTTTTTGAGATGTGGTGACCAGAAATGCACACAATACTCAAGATGAAGTCACACCATGGAGTGATACAGAGGCATGATGCTATTCTCTGTTTTATGCTCCATTCCTTGTATTCTATTTTCTTTTTTAGTTGCTGCTGCTGCAAAGTGAGCAGAAGATTTAAATATATTACCAATAATGATGCCTACATCCTTTTCCCGAATGGCGTCTCCTAATGTGGAACCTTGCATTATGTAGCTAAAATTTGGGTTACTCTTCCCTAAGTGCTTACATCAGTTTGCACTTGTCCACATTGCCATTTGCATGCCAAGTCTCCCAGTTTTGCAGAGTCCTCTTGCAATTTCTCACAATCCTTTTGTTATTTAACAACTTTGAACAATTTTGTATTATTAGGAAATTTGATTGCCTCATTTGTTGTTCCCATTTCCATGTCATTTATAAATATATTAAAAGCAGTGGACCCAGAACAGATCACTGGGGCACTCCACTATTCACCTCTCTTCTTTGAGAACATTTACCATTTAGCCCCATTCTCTGTTTTCTATCTTTTAACCAGTTCCCAATAGGACACTGCCCCCTACCTCATGACTTTTTAATTTCCTAAGAAGTCAAATGCCTTCTGGAAATCCAGAAACACTATATCAGCTGGTTTACCTTTATCCATATGTTTATTTACATCCTCAAAAAATGTAGCAGATTAGTGAGGCAATACAGGGGCCAATGCACATTCTGGGAACATTCTCATGGCATTAGCCACCCACGCACAACTTTTCCCACAGACATGCTTAGCTTTTCCTCCCAGTGCAGGAAGCCTGGCAGGGCCATGGTGGAGCTTATCCCACTATGACCCAAAGAGAATAAGAGGCTGGTGGGACCATGGTAGAGCTCATCCCACCATGGTTTGAAGTGAAGAGGAGGCTGCCAGTCGCCACAGTGGAGCTTATCCCACCACGGCCCGAAGCAAAGAGGAGGCCATGCATGTATGTGTGAATGTATGAGAACCTGTATGTGAGAACTTGTGTGCCTGTATGTTTGTAAGCCTGTGTGCATGTGAGATCCAGTATGCATGCATACCTGTGAGAACCAATGTGTCACATATAAGCTCTCATAGGCACACTCATACGTGTATGTGAGAGCATTGGAATGATTATGAGAGAGAAGTATGTGAGAGAATGAATGTGTTGGTGTGTATGTGAGAGAGCAAGAGAGAGAAAAAGTTTGTGTTGCCCTACCTCCCCCAATTCACAATAATCTCAGGGTGACTAGAAATCAAAAGATCCCAGGTATGGAGAGCAGGAGATGTTTTAATACTCATTAGTTGGGTTTTTTTAATTCTTTATTTTCAAATTTTGAAATTATCCCAAGAAAACTCTTGTACAGAAAATTCGATGTCTTAACAAAGAAAACATTTTTTTACAAAGCAAATAGAATACATCATATTCCAAATCATGTATTTCTAAATTATAAGAAAATTAGGAGGCGGAAATAAGAGCATTTATAATATTGGAAAAACATAAAGATTGACACATCGAATAGTGCTACAACCAATTCCAATTCCTTACACTGGGCCTGAAATGGGTGCTTCTAGGAAGCGTGCCACTAAGAATGCTCTAAGGTGCTGAGGTTCCTGAAAAACATAGTTATCATTCATATATTTGTCACAACACTTGCCGGGGTATTTTAATATAAATCTAGCTCCAAGCTTAAGTACAGCAGGACGCATCACTAGGAATTTTTTTTTGGCGTGTTTGAGTAACTTTAATTACATCAGGAAAAATCCAAATTGGATAACCATAAAAAGGAATTTGTTTATTTCTAAAGAAAAGTCTCATAACATGATTACGTTCCGATAAGAATGCGAAATGACACAAGTAATGATTTTTTTGAATTAATCCCTGTTTCCAGCGACATCTCCAATATATTTGTTAAATCCAACATAGATGTTTGTCTTCCCAAAGGATCCTGCTCTTCTGCTTGATTTCGCTGTTGCAAATAGTATGCTTTTACAATCATTGGTAAGGCTGTGTCAGGGATTTTTAATATTTGTTTCATATAGGTCTTAAAGAGTTCTAAGGGTGAAACCGATCTTATTACCGGAAAGTTTAGTATTCTAAGGTTATGTGCCCTTAGTGCATTTTCAACCACCTCTAGTCTTTTACTAGCAATTTTTTCAGATGTAATCAGCTTTTGCTGTATATTTTCCACAGTGGTTGTCCTCTTATCCAAGTCTTCCATCTTCTTATTAAAGGTTGATATTAAATTATTATTTAGAACTGCTTGGTTTCTTGTATCCAGTGTGACCTGGAACAACATTTTAATTGAATTTTCTATTGACTTTAATACAGTACAAATCCCATCCAAAGTAATGTTTTCAGGTCTAGATGTTTTTGAGCTCACTGTTAGAGCCCTTAGTTGGGCCTCTCCTGCCTCCATATCAGTGCCTCCGCTTACCCCAGTATCTTGTATTAATGGTGTTCCAGCTGCACAATAAACCGACGGCGTGGAAGTCATGGAAGCCATCGTTGGTCTCTCCACTCCTCCTCCTAAATTCAAACCTCCCAGCGGCTGCAGCCCACGGGTCTCTCTCAGGCTCTCATCCCGCTCGGTTGTGCTGCTCTCCCCTCGGACCTGCGCCAGGGTCACCCCCACTTCCTCCGAAGCCAGGGAAGGTGCGTAGGTGTTTCCGGGATGAGCGGGTATGCTCAGCTCTCCGGGGCTGAGGGTGATGTCATAGGTCAAGGGGGATGGCGTGCGCTCCACCGTCCTTTCCCCAGTGACCAAGCTCTCCGGTGTTGAGGTTATAGCTCCTGTGAAGAATCCTCCAATTTGAGGCTGTCGGGGATCGACCAAGGGTGAGTTAACATTAACTCCCCTTAGTCTTCCCTTTCTTTTAGTATGAGGCATTTCTAGAAAACAATTTAAAGTAAAGAGCCTCTCCTCCGGTGTTCTCAAACAGGTCTATTTGGCAGCCATCTTGCCTCCCATACTTATTAGTTTTAATTATTGGGCATAATTTGATGTTTCCATTTTGAAATATTAGATCATTGTTTAATTAATGGATGTTCTATTCATCAGATATTTTGAAATATTTTATTGTTTGGGAAATACTAGAACAAAATTTATGCAAGATTTTTAAGTTATTAGATGTTTATCAGCTGTTTTGACTTTTTTTTATTAGCATTGTTTTAATATGAATGAAGTTATATTGCTTGATGATTTGCAAGGAATGATGATGTTTCTGTTTTTTCATTGTTGCATGTATAATACAGTTGAGCTTGTGGTTTCCAGTATAGTTTGTTGGCATGTTTCTATTTAAACTTTATGGTCTTTCTATTCTGTATTTGGTGAGGGTCTGTCTGTATTTTAAGGTCCACTGGGTGTGCAACTTTAATTCATGCTGTGAAAATAATAATACTTGTCACTGGCTTTTATGACATTATGGTCATCTCTTCCTTGTTTCTATTTTAAACAGAAGCTTGCTCTTTATTAATTTCACTTGCATGCATAACACTGTTTTGAATGTTTATGCAAGAAATATTTTTTCGTTCTCATATTTTATTGCAACTGTTGTTAGTTTAGGCAATTATTTTAAGGGATGGACTTAACCAATGTTTCCTCTATGGATTGGGTTGCTGTGAGCATAAAACTAATAGGCTTTAGCCAAATAAATCTTGAAAGCCGCATTTATTTTAGCCAGATAAGTTTTAAAAGCGCTACTTATCCAGATAGGTAAGATAGAAAGATAAGTCTCAAATACAGCTATTTATCTGTATAAATAGCACTTTTCAGACTTATCTGGCTATTTGACTTAGCTGAATACATAGTAGCTAAGGGGTAGATTTTCTAAATCTACGCGTGCGCGTACTTTTGTTCGCGCACCAGGCGCAAACAAAAGTACGCCGGATTTTATAAGATACGCGTGTAGCCATGCGTATCTTATAAAATCCGGGGTCGGCACGCACAAGGGGGTGCACATTTGTGCAACATGCACGCGCTGAGCCCTCCGCATGCTGCCCGTTCCCTCTGAGGCCGCTCCGAAATCGGAGCGGCCTCGGAGGGAACTTTCCTTCTACCCCCCCTGCACCTTCCCCTCCCTTCCCCTACCTAACCCACCCATCCCCCGGTCCTATCTAACCCTTCCCCCTACCTTTGTTGGCAAATTTACGCTGGCCAGAGGCTGTTGTAACTTTGCGCGCATCAGCGGCCTGCTGGCACGCCATCACACAACCTGGGGGCTGGTCCAGAGGCCTCGACCACACCCCTGGGCCAGCACCACGCCCCCGACACGCCCCCCAGAACACCCAGAAAATTGTGACACCCACCCGGCACGCCCCCCTTGCGAAGCCCCAGGACTTACTCGCGTCCCGGGGCTTGCATGCGCCGCCACGCCTATGCAAAATAGGCTCGGCGCGCGCAGGGGGGGTTTTAAAAGGGTTACGCGCATAACTTATGCGTGTAACCCTTTTAAAATCCGGCCGTAAGTATCTAGCAAAGTAGTGGCATCCTCTAACAGTGACGCTGCAGTGGGTAGATGGAAGGCCCAAAAGGTAGCACAAACAACCCTTATTCAGCGATCCCTTGGTCTCCCCACTGAAGATCAGAGCATCACAGCTTTATAGAAGAATCTGTAGTCCTGGGGATGTCATCCAACAGTGACGCAGCCTCGCAGCTGGAGGTCTGGTTAGGACTGGGGAACCCCAACAAGAGCAGCACAGACTTCTAGGCAAGACAGAGAAAAGTCTTCTGCCTGGACCAGCCAACTCCCCCGCAGACTAATAAGCCCTTGGTGGCCCACAACTGGAGCTGGAACATGGCACTGGCTGGGAGCTGGAGCATAGCACAGACTGGGGCCAAGGACAGGGCTGGAAACAAGGCTGGTGCTGGAGGCAGGCAAGAGCTGGATACAGGCTGGAAACACAGGCTGCAATCAAGGACCAGACTAGGGCTGGAGACACAGCTGGACAGGGCAAGACAAAGCAAGGCTTGTGCTGGAGACAGAGACTGAACTGAACAGGTAAAAGGCTGGACAAGGATAGGACTAGAACAAGCTACAAGGTCCAATCAGGGCACAAGCCTGGGCTAGGCAAACCTAGAAGGCCTGAAGGCCACAAGGTAGAACAGGAAATCCCAAGGGGCCTCTGAGCAAGACAACAAAACCTGGAAAGCCACAGAGCAAGGCAGAAAGGCCTGGTCAGGGGAACTGAGGTGACTTGAAAAAGCAAGAAGGGGATGGACAGGGTGGCGGAAGTAGGACTGGAGTCGCCGCCTCATGGGATCAGCAAGAGGGTGATTAGAGCAGCTGTGAGCAAGGCTTGCTGAAGACCTCTGCTTGTGGTGGGGGGGGGGGGCTATATAATAGGCACAATTGTGACTACTGCAATGGACAGATGGGAGGCTCAAAAAAAGGTAGCACAAATGACATTAATTCAGCGATCCTTGGTCTCCTCCCCCACCCCGCCAGATTTCTTTTTAATAATTTGTAGCCATATCTTTCCTTCTGCATTACTGACATAAAGAATGAAGAGAGATTTATGGATATTACAGATTCCCTAGACAGAAACAGAGAAAGAAGCATGGCAACTCAAGACCCTTGCTGGACTGACCAGGAAATAAAGCGCCTCTAAACTAAAAGCTAGGAAACAAAATCTGAACCACAGAAAACATTTTCTGGGACAGAGAGAAAATAACTAAACATTTGTTTAGAAAAGTCTGTAGAATGTACTGCTGCTTCACAAATAGAAAGCAGGCCACAAAATATAAGTTTTGGATACCATGGCTGTACAGATAATATTCTGTCCAACCTCTGTTCTACACAATACCTGAGCCACATCAATGGCCAAATCCCTCAGCACTTTTTTTCCATGTTGTAAGATACATAAGAAATTGCCATACTGGGTCAGACCAAGGGTCCATCAAGCCCAGCATCCTGTTTCCAACAGTGGCCAATCCAGGCCATAAGAACCTGGCAAGTAACCAAACCATCATAGTATTTTATGGATTTTTCCTCTAGGAACTTATCCAAACTTTTTTTAAACCCAGTTACATTAATTGCTGGCGCACGCATGTTATAAAATCAGCACGTCTATGTGTGTGCGCCGGGAAGCGCGCGCATGGATGCGTGTGTGCACCTTTAAAAATTAACACCATGTGCGTAAATCCCAACTCCCCCCCCCCCCCCCCGAACACCTATTTATTCTGCCAATAAGGTTGTGTGAAATCAGGTTATGCACACTTATGTGCATAATCATACGATTTTATAACAAGCCATTTATGGGTATAAACCAGTGTTTTATGCACACAAATGGCCTTGAAAGTTCACTTCCCACGCTTTACAATTTAATAAGGCATGACACAAATGATGCCCATAATTGCAAAAAACTTCCTGTTGCTTATTGCACCTTCCATAGTTTTATAGCACATGTAACATCTAGAAACAAAAAAGTTCAGTTTATGCTCTGAATAAGATATATCATACTTTCATATTTACAATGTCAAAACCCAATTAAGATCTGGAGTTAATGCAAAAAATGCAATTAACATCAATTTGCTCTTTATGTGCATATCCATATTTCCTAATTATTGTGATAACTCCAGATTTACATCACCACTAATTTTCATGTAGTTTCCAAGTAGATAAAAATGGAGATAATGGAGAAGATATACAAAAACCCACGAATGGTGTATGTGGACAAGTGCAAGGTAATGCACATAGGGAAAAATAACCCTTGCTGTAGTTACACGATGTTAGGTTCCATGTTAGGAGCTACCACCCAGGAAAAAGATCTAGGCATCATAGTGGATAATACTTTAAAATCGTCGGCTCAGTGTGCTGCAGCAGTCAAAAAAGCAAATAGAATGTTAGGAATTATTAGGAAGGGAATGGTTAATAGAACGGAAAATGTCATAATGCCTCTGTATCGCTCCATGGTGAGACCGCACCTTGAATACTGTGTACAATTCTGGTTGCTGCATCTCAAAAAAGATATAGTTGCGATGGAGAAGGTACAGAGAAGGGCAACCAAAATGATAAAGGGGATGGAACAGCTCCCCTATGAGGAAAGGCTGAAGAGGTTAGGGCTGTTCAGCTTGGAGAAGAGACGACTGAGGGGGGATATGATAGAGGTCTTTAAGATCGTGAGAGGTCTTGAACGAGTAGATGTGACTCGGTTATTTACACTTTCGAATAATAGAAGGACTAGGGGGCATTCCATGAAGTTAGCAAGTAGCACATTTAAGACTAATCGGAGAAAATTCTTTTTCACTCAACGCACAATAAAGCTCTGGAATTTGTTGCCAGAGAAGGTAGTTAGTGCAGTTAGTGTAGCTGGGTTCAAAAAAGGTTTGGATAAGTTCTTGGAGGAGAAGTCCATTAATGGCTATTAATCAATTATACTTAGGGAATAGCCACTGCTATTAATTGCATCAGTAGCATGGGTTCTTCTTAGTGTTTGGGTAATTGCCAGGTTCTTGTGGCCTGGTTTTTGGCCTCTGTTGGAAACAGGATGCTGGGCTTGATGGACCCTTGGTCTGACCCAGCATGGCAATTTCTTATGTTCTTATGTTCTTATTAAGAAATATTACTGTGATTTTTGTATATCTATATTGAACACACTTGATAAGCCCTATTGTATATCTATATTGAACACACTTGATAAGCCCTATTACATATTGGATAATGAAGAAGAGACATGATTTAGAAATAGTGGGAACCTCCATCATCCAGCCTTAAAACAGGAGAAATACCATGCACTTTTGGAAAAATATATGCATCTCAAATTGTTAACCTGTCCTTTATTTTCCAGCTTTTCCATTTGTCAGTTTCAGACATTGCAAAATTTTCCAAATAAACAATTTTCTTATGCTGCTGCACAGGTTTTCCCACATTCTGTAAAAACTTTAAAATTCAATTTTGCCAGTAAAACCTTTTTAAAAAGTCCGCTTTCGCCGATGTTACCATTCAGGCTTCCAGCCAACTTATTTCTTCCATTGGGTCTTTCAAGTAGAATAATCTGAGGGTACACCAATCCCAACTGTGAGACTTTCAACATTTAATTTAGAAGCCAGCTGCAAACTAAATCCTTCTCTCTTCTTCCCAAGGAAAGAACCAAAGCTCTCCTCTGAAAACATAAGGAAACCCATAACCCAAGAGCAGACCGGACTCTTCTCCAAACAGCACCATCACCTGTGTCTGCTTGAAAAACTGCACAAAGCCGGGCAGTCCTCTCTCCATTCCAGTGAAGACGTCACCTGAACCAACCAAAATCACTACCACTACCAGGGGCTGTTTAACGAGCAGGAGCTCACCAGGCTAAAGGACGCCTCATCCAATGTGGGGCCAACCCAACTCCTGGACCTGCCACCAAGAGGACAAAATGATCCATCAGACCCTTGCAAGTCTCCATTACTGGCTAAGTACAAACCTTCCCCTTCCTTTTCCCCGCAATAGGTTAATCCAGAGAGCTTTGGGTAATTCACACAGGCTGATTCCACACACACACACACACACACAAAAAGTGCTTAATAAGCAGTCAATAGCAAGCACTGATCTTGCCCCACCCACAGTAATCTCCCCATTCCTGCCAGCATCCTTGCACCTTCTATAACATATCCCTCACACACGCTGGCACAGGAGTCTGTATGCTAGGAAGTCCCTTTTATTAGAGATCTATAATATGTCTTTATTAAGAGAGATTGGAAAGCAAGGCATGCAAAAAGAAGAGGACAAATCTGGAATCAGAAACGTGACTTTTACCACTGTCTTGAACTGCTCAATTTATAAAAAGCAGCTCTGGACAGACCAAAACTATGACAAGATGTGTTTCTACAATGTGATCTTTGCTACACTGGATGTGGATCATCTTAGTGGCTTTGCTGCATTAAGCTTGTGGACACACAACAGCATAGTTTAAAAACATTGGTGTCACATGTTGTCATTGCCTGACTGCCCCTGAACATGGCAATATCATCAAAGATGAGGAGCCCTCAGGCCTCCATTCTTGCAGCTTCCCTTCCCAGCCATGGACTGGAACAGTGATGACACATGCTGTGGAAGATCATCCTTCCTACTCTAGTAAGGGAAACATTTTCTACAGCCTAAAAAAATAGTCCGATTTCTGGGGTTAGCACCCTTGTTGGCATATCTAGTGCACGCCTGAATTTTTTATATTTAGATCAAGCTGTAATATTTGGTAGATCAAGGGCTAAATGTCAGGGGCCAGGGAGAAACAGTGCTGATCCGGGACACCCACAAGGGCACTACCCCAGAGTTCAGAAGGTTACAAATTGCCAAAAGAGCAGTAATGAGGGGTCCTGTATGACTATCGCATGCGTAGAAATCTTTGCATGTCTGCTGATTAATTCCATGTCTGTTTTGAAGCGTATGACAGAAAGTGGCCTTTGGTACGTTTTCTGTGTCATGTAGGGACCTTTATTTTCATTTATTTTATTTTGCCTGGGATTTTCAGTGTTATAACAAGAAAAAAAAAAGTCAGTAGAAAAATGACTTTGCTGTAACACAGGACAAAAATCAGCAGAAAAAGTATTCCTCCACTGATTTTTTTTATTCTCATATTGAAATCCCCAGGTAAAATAAAATAAAAACTGAGAACAAAAAGGTCCCTCTGTGTCAGTCAGACATGCTGCTGGGGCAAGGGTTAGGTTGTGCTTATGTTTGCATGCACTACAGACCAAGCTTTTCTATCTTGCATGGCTCATGCTTTGCTTTCTCTCCCCTGTTTTCCATATGATTGACTGATGCAGGCAATGGAGGCTCCTGCCGTTAACTATGTTTCTTAATATAACTTAAAACCTCTATGGGTGCCACATTGTACTTCTTTTCTATTCCTGTGGATTGAGTAATCATTTCTTTACACTTCATATTACTACTATTTATCTTTTCTAAAGCACTACTAGATATATGAACTGCTATACAGACTCATGTAAGAGACTGTCCTTGCTCCATGCAGCTAATCAAAACATATATGACAAATGAGTCTATGGAAGTGCATTTACTGTAGAGAAGTGGTTAAGATTTAGAAGCAGCTTCAAAAAAGTGAGTTCTTAAACTGAATTTGTATACAGTCAGGGACGGAGCATGGTGCATAAGAATATAAGATTTGTCATACTGGGTCAGACCAAATGTCCATCAAGCCCAGTATCCTGTTTCCAACAGTGGCCAAGTCAGGTCACAAGTACCTGGCAGCAGTATCCCAAGGGGTAGATGAGATTCCAAGTTTCTCATCCCAAGAATAAGCAGTGGATTTCTTCAACTCTACCTTAATAATGGTTAATGGACTTTTCCTCCAGGAACTTATCCAAACATTTTTTAAACACAGCTACACTAATAGGGGTAGATTTTCAAACTTGCGCGCGTGTCTCCATGTGCGCACGCTACCCGACGCGCACACATGGACACTCGATTTTGTAACATGCGCGCGCATGTTATAAAATCGGGGGTCAGCGCATGCAAGGGGGTGCACAATTGTGCACCTTGCGCGTGCTGAGCCTGCGCTGAGCCACGCAGCCTTCCCCCGTTCCCTACCCCCCCACCTTCCCTTCCCCTACCTCCCCCGCCCTTCCCCCCTACCTTTTTCTTTGTTTTTCTTCTGTTTTAAAACTTACTTCAGCCCTGGGGCTGAAGTGAGTTGCATGCGCTGGCCAACTGCTTGCACGCGATCCCTGGCACAGCGGCAAATGGCCACTGTGCCGGGAGCCTCTTACCCCGCCCTCCAGACCGCCCTGCCCCCTCCCCATCCTTTTTTTTTTGCAAGCCCCGGGACTTACACATGTCCCGGGGCTTTACACGCATCGCTGGGCCTTTTGAAAATCTGCCCCATAGCTTTTACCACATCCTCTGGCAATGAATTCCAGGAATATGGCACAGCAAGGTAGAAACCGTGGAACTGAGAATGTCAGTGGAGGAGAAGGGCACAGATAAGAGCAACTTGCTTGAGTTCAAGCGGAAGGTTGTAAGGAGAGAGACAAGGAGATAGGTAATGAACTGCAGAGTGAATGCATTTATAGGCAAGTAAGAAGCTTACACTGCCTATGGAAGAGGACAGGAAGCCAATGTAGCTACATAAGAGGGATTACATGGTCATAACGACTTTGAAGGAAGATAAGTTATGTGGCTGAATTTTAAATGCATTGCAGTGGAGAAGGAAGGTTCAGTGGGAGACCTACAAAGAGCAAATTGCAATAGTTTAAGCAGTTCATGGTAAGAGTGGATACTGTTTTCCCCTAATGTTTCCTTATTCTTTTCTTCTGTTTTGCAATGTGTTTTCTGGAGAGATCATACAACCGTTGTTGTAAAGGGCCTGACTTCTGCAGTCCAGGCTTGGCACCAGCAGATGTTTGCAAGCATGCACCGAGGTATCCTCTAGATTGTAGCAGAGGGCCCTTTTAGATGTGGAGTTGTATGTATTGTCTAACTTAGATTTTCATAGGTTCTTCACTGTTTTATGATGAAATAATTTAACGATGCTGATTTCCATTTTTCTCTCCCTGATATAACCTGCTGGTTCTCCAGCCGCAGAAGCCATCATAACTGAGGAAGAGGGAAACTACTAACCCTCCAGAGAACACAGCCAAGAATTTGCCACCCATCCCAGAAGGGGCACTAAAACATGTTTTTTGGCTTTTATTCTTGTTTCTACATATACAATTTTAATTGTGTGTGATTTGGTCTCCTGCACCATTTTTCTACAGCCTTAGTTTTGTGTAAGTAGGATTGATGAGTATGAGTGCAGGAGTCTGATTACATAATGTACAATGGTACAATGTAGGTAGGGATTGGTTTTAATTAGTAATATTACTATCTTTAATATAAAGCTTGGGGATAATTTACACGGAAAAGCAGTTACTACCCTTAACAGAAACATGGGGGTAATCTGCATGGCGCGGCAGTTACTACAATAAGAAGCCTGTTGGGCAGAATGGATGGACCATTTGGTCTTTTTCTGCCATCATTACTATGTTACTATGGATTATGGGTGTGTGCAAATGACTGAGCATGAAGAATGACTGATAGGAAGGGAGAGACATGCGTGGCAGTGAGTGCATTAAGATGCTTATGCACTAAGCAGGATACGGCAAAGTTATTTTTCTGCAGATGCAACATACTGCAGCAATTACAGTACTCTCTCTTTAAAAGCAGTGAGAAATGGCTCAGAAATGGACTTCTTTCCTGATACTTTTTTCATATTCCATTCCAATAGAATATGATACAATAAAAGGAAAAAAGGAATAGCACAATATGGCTTCCATGATTTTCTACTGGAGAAAGATAAAAATATTTTTCATCCCACTGAAGATAATGGGAGCTGTGTAGCCATTCGGTTAATCCAATCTACCTGACTACATCTGAAAAGGAGTAAATCTATTGGGGACAATTTTCAAAAGGGATTCTTCATGGGTAAACGGGAGTTTACCTGTGGAAAAGACCATTTGAAAATTGCCACCACCACCCCCCCCCCCCCTTGTGGGGAGAACTGTGCATTGTCAATATAATGTGTACTTTCCCCATAGGGTAAAGGGGCGGAGCTGGGGATGAGCCTGGGGCAGACTAGCCCAGGAACGCACAGGGATTTCATTTTGAGATACCCACAGGTTGTTTAACCTGTATATTATTCTGCATCTGCAAAATTACAGTACATCCTTCATTGTATCACTCTAAAAATGCAGGAGGAGTTTAAATCCTACATGTCCACTCTGAACCACCGACTGGCCAGTTCTTCAATTTATGAGGCTTATTTGCTAAAATGTTTTGTGATGATGATGCAGCTCTATCCCAAACAAACAAATGGGATAAAGGTACAATGTCTCTGGGGTAGCATCACCAAATGGGTTTACTTTGCGAATGCTGTGACAGGAATGAACCTCACTCTTGCACCAGGGCATGTTCTCAGTCTCTCAGATTTATTGCCAATGCTCTTTCTTAATACTTGCAACGTGCCAAAGAAGAGCTTCCTTTTGGAGCTCATATCCTCTCTCTGCTGTGACGTGAGGAGGGCAGTAGCACACAGAAGAGCTGGAAGCAAAATGCTCCTGGTCAGCCAAAATGAAAAAAGAAAAAAAAAATGAACATCTGCTCAAATGTAAGAAAACCAAATCTGATGCTCTTTCAACACTTAGCAAATTATTGGTGGGGCAATTGGTAGTAAAGTCACTTATTCTAGCCCTCGACGATGAATGAAATCAGAGTTGTATGGGGTTTCTCTCTCATACACACATTACTTCCTAGACAGCAGCCACAGCAGCTTGGAGATGAGCTGTGAAGGGATCAGAGCGGCAGGAAAATCAAACATCACATTCATTACCATTTTTCATCCAACAAAATAAGACTTTTGACAAACATAGACTAGGAGAGTTAGAGAGACCTTTGGGAAAAAATGAAAAAAGTTTTCTGCCAAAAACTTTCAACATAAGTTTTTATTTCTCGTTGGCAGTCCATTTTTCATATAACCCTCTGCTTCCTAACAGTCCATATATTTGCATATACAAATAGGTACAGATATTCCAAGAGCTTTCTTTCATTATCAGAGTGCCTGATACACTAAAGAGTTTCTCCTCTTTTAGGGTCATTTTCTAATAGCTTACATATGAAAGTCCGCAAATACATGCACAAGTTACACCAGCTGTCAAAGCCAGGTTATGCACATGTTCACTTTGGAAATTACCCACGAACACTCCCTGCACACGAAGACAGCAACTAAATGTGTAGGCAGAAATATTTCAGGACCAATCAAGGTGCATACTTCTGAAAATCCAGAAATATGCAGGTAAAGTGCAAATCCTTCCCCAACTCTGCTCCAAGAATACCACCACTCAGGCTGGGTAAACCCGTGCGCATACAAGACATCCCCTTGTAATTTTACCCCATATCAGGCAGGCAATTTTATTTAAAAAAAAAAAAAAAGCCATTTCCGTAGGTAAAGAACAGCTTTATTTGCAAAAACGCCTTTGAAAAAATTGCCCTCTCTGACTCTATGGGGAAAATGCTTAATCATGGGTAGGCTCCTTCATTTTCAGTTCAAACTGATTTCCCCCCTAATTTTAGACTGACAAAAGAGCAGCTCCAGAGCTGCAGATGCAGTGTCTCCAGGCCTCCAGCAACTGCTGGAAGCCGAAAGCACCTGCAGCATTTCAAGTCCTATCCCGCCAGCAAAAGCGCTCGCTCTCCAGTGTCACTGGTGTGGCACTGGAGAGCAAGCGCCTGCTCTCCCCTTCCCACAAGCAGCCAAAATGTCTGCTGCTTGGTGCCGCCAATGTAGCATTTGAAGCGGGCCAGGCCCACCAGACGCCCTTCCCGGCAGGCTCCCTGGCCCCGCACAAAAGCAGACGTGCAGTGCTGCAGGGTGCAGGAGCCTCGGTAAGCCTGCTGCCGAAGGAGAGAGGAGAAGCCTGGAGCCACCTCTAGTAAGGAGGAATGCTGGTACAATGGGGGGGGGGGGGGGGGAAGAGAGAGATTCTCAGGGATGTGAGGAGAGAAAGGATATGCTAGGGGATGGGAGTAGAGATGGGGATGCTGCTGAGTGGGAGAATCTGCTGAAGATTGTTTTATTGTATTGGCTTCTGTCCACCAAAACAAACTCCAGTATGTACCCAGAAAAATAATGCCTCGTCTTTCCCACCGATTATCTCCTGTTTTTGTTCTTGTCATAATAAAAACCCTGATAAATTCCCATGAAAATTAAAAAAAAAAAAGAATTAAAATGAGGGTCCGTATTCATGGGCCATTCTGTGTTTCTAAGTAAAATATCAGTGCAATTGGCTTTTTTTTTAGCTTTAAATCCATCAGCCATCCTGACAATGACAAACTTGTTTCTCAGCTCACATGGATTTTTATAAAAGAAAAATGAAAAATATTCAAGATCATTTGAAATACAACTGTTATGGCACCACTGGCTCATTAAGTTAAAATATATTAGTATTTGCTGAGTTAAATAGTGCAAAGAACCTAATATTTGTATTACTAGACAACAGCTCAGCAATCTTATTTCATACATAGAAAGGGACATCGGCACAGTGGATGATTAAAGTCTCTTTGCTGGGTTAGACTGAACCTGGGCCCAATTTGCACTCATTGTCATGTGCAAGGGAGAGGATGGTTCTGTTGCTCCAGGACCCCAGTACTCATCCTTTCTTGGAAACTTGCTGAAGCTCCAGCAAAAGGCTTTTCTGTACAGATCTCCCTTAAATGCTCCCAGGAGTCCAGCGGCTAATAACCAGCTTCATTCAATTCCCAGTCACATTATTATCCAATCTACTGGGAGGCATTAATATTCAGAGGTGAAGGCAGGAGGGGAGGATGGATGTGTGCAGTTAAATGGCAGCTCCTGTTCTGCCTGTAGTTGCTGCAAATCCTCTAGCAATAACCTTATATCATGTAGGACAAACTCAGGTATTTAAACTGCAAATCCCAGTCATGCCACTGCTCAAAGAAAAACCAAGGGAGGCAGAACAGGGGAAAAAAAAAAGAAAAGGAAGATGTCAAAAGCGGAAAAAGAATTAGACAGATAAAGGAGACAAATGACAAGGACAGAGAGGAGAGAAAGGAGAAGGAAATACAGGAAAGCCACGCAGATGACGGTAGTCTTCATACTAAGCGCGTATTCTTCAAGGAAAGGTGCACTACAAAATCAGTTACAAGAGCAGCCTTTTTGGAAAGATGACACATCCTGTGCTGGCTCTTATCTAACTTTGCAGGGAGACAGCTCTTGATCATGGTCTTTCACATTGTCATGAGACTGGAATAGATCTGAAATCCTGTGACAGGTCCATTAAACGACCCACTGATCATTCGCTACAGCAGAAGATCAGTTTACACAGCAACAGGATTTAAAGTAGATTGCAAAGAAACAACTTCAGGAAAATATTAGCTATTGTACATTGTATTTAAAAAAAAAAAAAAGAATATTCTGCACACATCCACAGCTCATGGTGAAGGACATAAACCTACACAATAAAATGTGACTCACAAACAATAAAAACTAAAGATATAAAACTCCCACCCACAATCAGAAGATGGACCACAGCAGAGCTCAGAATCACAGGGTTCCACTGGATTTCCCACAAAAAGCCCTCTTGAAGGACAGGTCAAAGCCCACATTTCAAAGCACTATTTTAGAGGGGGGCTGATAGAAATTTACATTCTGTTCTAGTCCCCTTAATTCTTCCCTATAAGAGCCCTCCTGTTACAAGAGGGCAAAGAGAACCTCATGCAAGGAAATGGTATGTCCGAGCAACCTAGTAATGATGGCAGAATAAGACCAAAATACTCCATCCAGTCTGCCAGCAAGTCGCTCATGGTAGTAGTAACTGCCACCCTATGCAAGTTAACCCTAAACCCATTTCTTCATTTCTAATATCTAGCCTCTAGGGATTTATAGTGTTTATCCCATGCACTTTTGAATTCACTTTTCCATCCTCACCACCTCTTCCGAGAGGGCATGCCAGGCATCCTTTCTCCATGTAGAGACATTTCCTGACGTTGTTTTGAATCATCCCTCCCTGGGAGTTTCATTTCATGACCCCTAGTTCTACAGTTTCCTTTCCAACAGAAAAGGTTTGAAGTTCATGCATCATTAAAACCTCTCAGGTATCTGAAAGTCTGTATCATATCTCCCCTGCGCCTCCTCTCTTCCAGGCCATACATATTCAGATCCTTCAGCCTCTCCTCATAAGCCCTCCAATACAGACTCCACACCATTTTGGTGACCTTTCTCTGGATCTATCCTTTTTGAGATACGGTCTCCAGAACTGAACACATTACTCCAGATGAGACCTAACCAAGGACTTGCACAAGGGCATTATTGCCTCCTTTTACTTACTGGTTATTCCTCTCGCTGTGCATCCCAGCAATCTTCTGGATTTAGCTATTGCCTTGTCACATTGCTTTGCCGCCTTCAGATCAGTAATAGTGTCTGGTGATCTGAAGGCGGCAAAGCAATGTGACAAGGTAAGTCAGGACTTCCATAACAGATCTTCAGATTCGCCTGTCACTGATCTGCATCAAGTCTTTTATGCAGTTGTATTCCTATTTTCTCTACGCCAAGATGCTCACTCCTAGAGGCATTCTTCTCCCCTGTGGACCAGATGTCTAATCCCAGACTTATCTTGATTTCCTTTAAAACAAAATATCCCAGGTTCATCTCTTCTCCATCAGTGTAAAGAGTCCATTAGGGCAAATTAATATTCATAAGAGATGAGGACACTGCCTTATTCAACCTCCTCTCTTGAAGACTTCTAGCCATGCTGTTGCTATCATGGAAGTGACAATCATAAAGAGAAAATCCTGTCTCTTATTTACCTAATATCTCATCATGAGATTTATTAGGTCACCAATGCATTAGAAATATGTTAACTCTATCCCTCCCCCATGTTTCTCTCTTCATCCCACCTCACATTTTTCTTTTAGCCATCCAATAATGAAAATGAATAGTATTTACTCTCATAAGACCATCAGTCAAACTGGAAAATATACTCTAAAAGCAGTCAAAAAGTAAAAACAACTCTCTCTCTCTCTTTCTCTGGCAGCTTCACCAACAGGTTAGTTTAATAAAGTTAATCTAGTTTATACAATGCTTAAATTCAAATATAATGTATACACACACATAAATAGTTATCTGCAGAAATTCACAGAAAGGTTTTAGACAGTTGGACTCTTTTTTTTCCCCCCAAGTTTGAAAACAAAGCGATTGATTAAATATTGTGGTTTTCAGGATTTGTGAAATGTTTGGAATAAGAGCCTAATGGTAGTCATTTTCACATCAGGCTCTCTGACAGCTGACACCAGCAGCTACGGGAAGGGATTGCTACATTCCCTGCACGTTCCCTCACCATGTGCATGCAAGCGCCAGACAATATGGTTCAATCCTCTGATCCCTTTGTGCTGGAGAGGAGCTGGCCACTAAAGCTTTCTCTGTGTGCCACAGTAGCCAGCTGCAGCCCTGGCTCTGACCTTCCCACTGCATGCCTCAGGTTCTCTCCACCATGGTTTTCTCTCCTTCCCTCTCTGTCACCTTGATTCTCGCTCCCATAGCTCTTGGTGACTGAGCAATGAGTCAGTAATGATGAATCCATTTTGTGTGAAGAGTTGTGGAGACAGTGATCAGAAACAAAAGGTTATTGATGGGATTGGTTTCAGAGAGTTGTGAAGAGCAAGGCGCTGATTTCTATTGGGAGGGTGGTGGAGCATGAGAGGACCTGAGCAACATAACTGTTAATCCCACGTGGGGGCTATTTTCACATCTGGCATTGCATACCACTTTGGCACAATCAATTCATGTTGATCAAGAGTCTCTGTTAATGTTTTTTATATATATATAAATAATTTGTTTTGCAAAACTGGGCATTCTATATTTTAAAAAGACACTTCAACCCTACAATCCACTTACATTTGAATTGTGATTAGTGAAAATACAAGAACCTCAGGAGTTGGAAAGAATAACAGTGAAACATCAACTATCACAGTGGAGTTTAAAAGAGATTTGGACAAGTTCCTAGAAGCAAAGTCCATAACACATTATTAGTCAGGTAGGCTAAAGAAAGCTATTACTATCCCTAGGAGTGAGTAACAGGAAATGGATCTATTTTATGGGGTCTACCACTGAGAAGACAGGATGATGGGGGTCAATGGTAACACTGGTCTGATCCAGCATGGTATTTCTTATGTTTTTCTATAACACTGGAATACTACAAACGAAACAAACAAAAAAACCCTCAAAAACAAAAACATGAAGATATATAGGCATTCTTTCATTACTACAAGTTTTGTCCCATGTGTTTTATTAAGTAAATAAGATGGGTCTTCCTGTATTCCTTTGGGATTACTATCTTTGTACGGGACTGATATTCTAGATTTTTTTTTAAATAAGATGCAAAAACAAACTCTTGAACTACCTGTAATATTTGAATGCATACTTCCTATACATCTGCCATTATATTTATGCCAAAAGAAGAAAGAAAATATAAATTTAGAAAAATCTTTAGGAAGGGAATTGATATATCTTATATTGATATATATAAAATGTTGATGTCCATGGTAAATGGCCACTCAGAAGTTGGCATGGGAACCTCTACAGACTGCCCACATGTGGACAGAAACCTTTCCGAGACTCGCTGACACTAATGTAGCCACTTGGGAATTGGTGTGAAAGCCTATGGCAAAAGCAGCACATTGGTAGAAGGGGCAGTAGTTTATAACTTCTGGTACAGTCAGTATATATATATATATATATATATATATATATATACACATACACACACACACACACACACACACACACACAAATAGCCTATAAAGAAAATACTTTGGGCCAGAAGTACTATAGGGATTTTCTTCACTTTGATTCTCTGCCAAAAATAAAAAAAAGCTTGGTATATCTAACCCATAACATTTTCTGTTGTAGGCTGCCTATACCAGCAAGAGTTCACACATTTGAAAGATAAGCAGTCATGAAGATGTCAGAAAGGCAACAGTTAGATATGAACAGGTCAGAGAGAAGAAAAAGATGGGGATATAATAACCAAATAGCTCAAGAATACAGGAGGAAAGTCAGCCAGCTAGAGAAAGCCAATGAAGCTTTGTGACAAAAGTCCCCATAAGAAATGAAAGCATTTTGGATTTGACTTTTTGGTAACTGCCTGCTGTCTGATACAACTGCAACATCCTCAGGCTTGGTACAAAGGTATTAGAGGCCCCAGGCAAACTTCAGCTCTGTGCAACTCGCCCCCTCCCTCCTCCCAGGAACATTGCTCTCTCTTTCTCCGTCCTCCCCTGCTCGGCCTAATTCTAAGATCATTTCCCCACCCGGCGCAGGGTGTAGTGCGAAAGCAATAGCGCGCACTTTCACCAGCTCCTGCCGCCGCCGCCACAGGGCGTAGAGCCGGTGGTTTCCGTGCTGCAGCGGGAGGGGAGAAGGTAGAGAAAGCAGCAGGGAGCTTCTGCTGCTAGGGCAAGGCTCCGGGCTCGGGGCACTCCCGCAGGCTGCCTAATCTGCCGAGTGCGTCCACTGACCCCCCGACAATATCGTAACCTTTGGGAAGCGCCCGGCAATCCGTGTACGAGCAAGAAAGCAAACATTATGGGCCTGATTTTTAAAAGCATTTACTTGAGTAAAACTGGGCTTTATTCGAGTAAATGCACTTTACTCGAGTAAGTGGGTTTTTGAAAATTGCTACAATATATGCCATTGAATTGTCCATAGGATTTACTCACATAAATGCACTTTACGTGAGTAAATAGCGTTTGAAAATTGCTACAATAGTAGTTACATTTATGCGCGTAACTCCTTTTGAAAATTACCCCCTATATAACTCCTTGAAGTAATGCATTCCACATATACATGAAGCATATCTTATTACTGAAACAAACAGCATTGTATATATGTTCAGGAGGCAAAGAAAGTGTTTAAATAACATGCTAACTGTACATCTTCACTTTGTGACCCCCGCCGGATCATATACAATTGCTTTAGTCTGTGTAAGGCAACCTCAAAAGTAGGACTTTATTCTTTTTGTGCTAGGAAAAAAAAATCATCTTTATTAAATAAGGCCCTTTGTTGCTTACAAAACAGCCAATGCATCCGAAAGATCAGGAGAAAATCGTAACTAGCATTCACAAGCCCTCGTATAGCGAAACCCCCTCCTGCCTCTGTAGGCATGCACCCGAATAAGGAACTGTTAAACGCGCAGCCTCCGCGGCCAAGTTCTGGATTGCGCGACCGGCAGGCTGGAGTTTTAGCATTTGGGGAGGGCTAACGTTACCAGGATTTTAGGAAAAAGCTAAAAGACGGTTGAAAAAGCAAGCAGATGGTTGAATTTTAAAATTGGATTTGATGACCGATTTTTGCGTCCTAGTGTCCGACCATGATGTATTTATGTAGTTTATTTTTTGTTTGTATGTGATTATGGACGTTATTTGTGATCCGCACTAAGCCCAATCCCTTCGGAAGCTGAAGAATAAATAAATAAAAGTCAAATATGCACTGTTTAAGGGGACCAACCAGGGACCACAAGCAGAGAGAGAATTTCACACAAGCAAATAAAGACAGCAACCCCCCCCCCCCCCCGACCAAAAGAAGCTTCCTCTTCCCTAATCCAGCACATTAGTAAAAATAAAAGGAAAGTAAACATTTCAGAGAGAGAGGGAGAGAGCTCTCGCCAGATGCCGTCGAGTGCTACGGGCACTTGCCCAGCAGTGGCAATGCGGGAATCGGGCTTTGTGATGACCGGCAGTGGCCATGGTGGACCTCACCAGCGGGGGGTGCCAGCTTTCCACTGAACGATGACCACCCCTCCCCGGACTGCCCATCCCCGCTATAGTGAGCCGAGCCGAGCCGAGCCGGTCCCTCTGCGGACACCGGATCTCGCCCTGCCGTGCTTCCATCAGAGCCGAGCCGTGCCGAGCCGAGCCAGGCTGCCATCCTGAAGAAATCACCGTCTTCGCTTCCCGCGGCAAATGGGGCTAAATCGTCTCCGAGTCACCGGGGCCCTCGGTCTCCTGCGTTTCTTTCCGCAGGAGGCCGATCGCCGCGGGCGTCCGTGTCTCCCCCATCCCCCGAGTGCAGCTTTCTACCCTTGCGCCTCTCTCAGTCTCTGCCTGCTGTTCTTATGTCTGACCAAAGGAGCCCTGTGGTCTCTAAAGTTTATTTGCAACCCTGTTTTCATGAGTTTTATGTTGGGCCAAACGGTAACACAGCCTGCGGGGGGGGGGGGGGGGTGCATGAGCGATTGAGCAGGACTGTGACTGCCTGCGCTGTATTGCGGGTCTGTGTCCGTCCATCCGTGTGAGGGTCTCCGCGGGGCTCTCCGCGTTCCCAAGTCGCTTTCTCCGGGTGTCCCCCTGGGACGGGAAACGCTCCGCACCTGCAGCCGTCAGTTGCGCTCTTTTGGACTTTTCCAGACTAGGAGGAGGCCGGGCAGTGCGGCTCCGGTTCCCCTCCTGCCGGGCCCCTGCCTCGGGTCCTGATACTCCATGCCCCAAATCCCTGCCTCCCTTCCATGGCCCGCTCTGGCCTCATCATCACTACCCCGACCCCGTTTGTCCTACTCCTTTCTCAGTGTTGAGCAGAGATTGAGGGAAGGATGAAAACCAACCAAAAAAAAAAACCCTCATAAAAGAGTGGAGGTGGTGTAACATGTTGAGCCCTGCTTCCAGGAGCATCCCTTCGGGTTATAATAAAGCAAAATCGAGTCCGTCTGGCCGGTGGTCCCTCTCCCTCTGTGTTCCTTTACCATTCGTTTACCGCGGCGCATTCCAAACGTTACCGTCTCACGAAACGAAAATAACCCGGCGACATTTCGGAACGCGGACTCCGCTTTCGGCTCAGGGCGGACTCTCCGCAGGGCTAACGGCGTTTATCTCTCGCTGGCTGAAAAAGATCTGGCAGTTTAGTTTTACATTAAATGCACGCACATTCACACACAATTTTTCCTCGGGACATTAGGTCTGTGGTTTTGAGTGTCAGTGTGTTTTTTGTTTAACTACATAAATAGATCTTTCACAGTGGGGTGTTTTTTTTTTTTCGTTTCCTTTGTTATTTTAACTGCGGTAAATTAAAAATAAATTGATTGGAATAAATATTCTGAACAAATACTGAAAAGCGTTTTCAGATCCCCAAAAGGCGCTTTCCCTTTGCCTGAATGCTTGGAGGGTTAGGGCTGTATTGGGAAATGGGAACGGGAAGCAGCCTTCAAATCGCTTTACTTTACAATATAAAAATGCTTCGGCGGAGCTGTGCTTGTTATTTTGGGGTTTTTTCAATAAGGAGAGCTTGCGATGGGCAGATAAATAGTGATTTGCACTAGGAATTCACAAGTCAGCGTGTTTGATGGATGACTAATAATCATCAAAGCGCTTAGGTTTTAGCAAGATCCCTATCACTTGTATATAGGAAATACTTTCCCACTGTTTCAGTGGGTGATTGAGTGGGGTTAGATTTCTTCAGATGCTTATTTCTAGAACACTATTTCCATGGATGAGTACATGTTAACTTTTCTACCATTGTTATAGGCCGCTGTGCATAAGTAAATGTGCTGTTTCTGCGGGCGAATGACTATGTATAAAACGATGTATTTCTGTTATGGTATGGATTTCCTGTATTTCATCTTTTCTGTAGGCGAATGGTAATTTATGGTTATTTCCATCGGTTTCTATAGGCGAATGACCAATGAAGAATGTACTTATAGTGCATAGGCTATCTAGAAAGGTGAATTTTATTTCAGGCGATTTATTTATTTATTTATTTATTTATATACCGGTCTTCTTACATTATATGCAAATCAAATCGGTTTACAGAGAACTATTAAAAGGTTTGCTTGGGAGCAATTACATATAACGAATAACTTTTTGAAAGATTTAAGTTTCATGCTTTCTGTAGACGTGGAAAATAAAAGATAAACAAAAACATATTAGGTGTTCCCTTTTTATTGAACTAACTTAAAGCAGACCCGATGAATTGGACGTAGCTCTGGAAAGTTAGCCAAGGCACGTATTAGGTTAGAGACCAATAAAAAGCCTCACCTTATGTTTTTGTTGATTTGTTTCCACCTGTTCAAGTTGACTAACAGGGCAGCCACACTGCTTTATCCCCGATTTCTAGAGGTGACTGATGGGGAGGAGGATTTATTTATATTACACAGTTTCTGCACTGAGTGATTGCGCTTGGGAGGTTTTATTTATATTGAATAGCATCCATAGGCGCGCGATTATGGGTTTTCTCTATTAGTGTCTGCAGATGAATGATGGAGGCTAGGAGGATTCGTGTAAAATGTCTATCTAGTGTGGGTGAATGATTACAATTAGGAGGATTTCCATTCCACCCCCCACCCCCTTCACTGATGGAAAACCTCGCTGTTGGTGGGGAGGCGAGGCCTAGTCCTGCCCCAGACCCCCAGAAGCTTATGATTCTCTGTCGGTTGTTGCATGTGACAAAGGAGGGGAATCATTTCCAACCGGCTTTCTTTTAAATCGAGAAATAGTGGGAAATAGATCCTGCACATTCTTTCCTTCCTGCGAATTTTAGGAGGGGCTGACAGGTGTGACCAACTGGACAGAAAGTCTCAGTCCCCTACAGAACACCTCCGACTTTCTCCTATTCTGGGCTCTGGGCTTCCATCCGTACAGCGGTAACTGGAAAAAGGTGGGGGGACGGGACGTCCACTGATTTCTTCTATAGGAAGGGTGCTGGGGCAGTGGAGGTTGGCAAAACATGACAAGTCCCAAGGTCGTGTTTCATGAGATTTCCCCCTAGCCTAGAAGAATTGTAAATTGCTTATCTAAACCTACACAAGCAGCTAACTTTTTAAATCTCTCCACGCATCTAACTTAGACCAAATACAGAATAACTTCTGATTTTAGTTTAGTTCTCTGTTTGCCCGGTTAATACATATCTAAGCCAGCACGTCCTAGTTTCTACCGCAGTAGTCCCTTCCTTTTATAGACATTTAATTTGGATTAAATGTGTTTCTTTTACACTAATTGCACTGGCTCACTGCACACTGAAACAAGTCAGTATATACAGTAGTTTTGGAAAACAAAAGGCCGCACTGCAGTATTATTATTACTTTATGAGGTCTACCTCATATTCTCATGACACACTCGCTTATTTATGTCTCAGCATTTAATTTCCCGGTTCTGTAAACAGAAATTGCTGGGAAGATATTATGACCCTTTGGAGAACTTGTGTTTAGAGAGAGAGAGAGAGAGTATAGACGGTTACAAGCAGCTCCCCCCCCCCCCCCAGTTCTGCCCCCCCAGGACTGCAGAGGACGAGACGGGGCAGGCTCCCCGCAGGCAGCAAGCTTCCCATGCAGGACAGTGACAGGACTCTCGCTGTACTGTAAACAGGAGCCAGAGCCTTATATAAATATCATTTTTCCTGCAGCTGTCTAAAGCTAACGAGCTGTGCCTTCTCTTTCCAGAGTCTGGAGCAAGTGACTCGGAGATGTGTTCGCCTTGTTTTCGACTTTCTCTCGCTGTCAGGAAGCCGGAGTTTAGGGACTTGGATCTGAATGAATGCGAATGGTTTTGCACAGCCACAAGAGCAGCATCGCGGCTTGGAGCCACAGCAGCGAGAGCTGGATCATGACCATGTTTAGGAAGCGTGGCGACAGCTCTGCTTGACTGGGTTGAAAAGAGATGGCCGGGTTTGCCGTAGCCCAGAATATAAAGCCGATTTGGAGCTAGAGCTCTGGCCAGGGCTGTCGGACTCTTTCCCCCTCCGATTCTCGGAGGCCTGCAGCTCGGGCGGAACCGTTTTCAGCTGCAGGGACACTTTCTCCAAGAATCAGGGAACACACAGGCAGACCGGTCACTTTCCGGCAGACAGGTCGGTCAGCGACCATCAGCCCCTCAGGCACAGGCAAATCCTGGCGTCTTACCGGGACCGTGAAACCGTGAGCTTCACCCACGGTGCACATGAATTACGCTAAACAAGTGCAAGCAACAAGCGATTTCTTTTTTTTTTTTCCGATGTGCATGCGGTCCTCCAATTCCAAGCCCGCTTTTCCCCCCTGCGTATCATAAATGAAGGAGCAGAAGGAATAAGAGAGAAAGTAAACATTGAACAGTAAAGCACTCACAGCGGTTCCAGAGGGTGCCTGGACTTAATCCTCGCTGGAGGGGAAGGTGGTCGCCTCGCTCAGCTTCCTGTGCCACTGCCGTCGGAAAGTAGACGGTAAGTTCCCCTAATTTCCTGGGCGCCCGGTTAGCTTGGGGCTCACATGAGAGAGAGGAGGAGACTCTCCAGTCGACTGACTCCCCCATTCAACGCTGCCATTCACTTTATGGAAGGCAGCCGGCGCCCCCAGTCAGAGCCGACGGGCTCCCCTCGCTAAACCCGCCCCATTGCCGCGGTCCATTCCGCTAGGGGCCGCCCTTTACGAGCAGAGAGCGGCCGAGCCCCGCCCCAGGTGCCAAGGCGTCCAATCACAGGCCGTCCGTCTCCCGCCCCCGGAGGCGCACCTTCTTACCAAGCACGGAGCAGCCGCCGTGCAGACCCCGCCCATTGGTCTGGCCCCGCCCCTGAAGGTTGCGAGGTCTGCGGTCGGGCAGCTGGAGCAGCTGCGTAAACTCGCTCGCGGCAGCTAGAGGTGCATGGAGTCGTCAACAATTTCTATTGAGGTGAAGAAGCAATTTCTGTCAAGTTATCGGCGATACTTTGTTACAAATAATGTTATGGCTGATGACCAGAATAGCCAACACTGCCACTGCACGAATCGTGGTAATTCTGTCTTTTATTTCAGCACACTGTACTGGATATTGTGTAGAAACATTTGTACTTAGAAGAATAAAGAAAACAAGGAATAATTCGTTCCTGAGAAATCTGTAAATCACCTTGGGGTCTTTTTTTTTTTTAGTTAGGATGGTCTTCTCTTTTTTGGGGGGGCAAATCCTTAGGAACGTCGAAAATTAGGAGTTAATTCCTCCAAAATAAACGGCAGGGGGAAAACTACCCAATACAGGGCAGAGGGCCCTGCTGGGGAAAAAATGGCATACACAATAACACAGTCCACATTACAAACGGTTTCTGTGCCTCACAGGGGAAACTTGAAGTTAGGAGTCCTCTAAGGAATTTTTTTTCCAAAGGCATAACTGGAGGGGATTTTTCTGCATTTGTCCTGTAGGAATTTTATCAAGGTACTTATGTGCATCAAGCAAATAACCAGATCCCTAATCTTTGTGTAACTGTATAGCGTTGTAAGGTGCATTTTTCTTTGCCTTTGGAAAAAAAATAATTGGATGATATTTGTCCTCTGTTGCATGTGGTTTAATGAAGAAGTCGCCTTCTCGGTTCTGCCTGCTCCAAGTGCGTGAGGAATTTGATCTTTCTGTGATTGCACAAACCCTGGGCTCTTTTGCAAAGATAAAGCCGTTTGTAAGAATATAAAAATATATATTTTAATTTTTAAAGTATATTTATGATTAGCTGGCATTGTTTAAGTTTTAAGCTTTTCATTTATTTATTTTCCCTAAAATGTTTATTTTCCAATTTCACTTCAAATTTGAATTTTACGCAATCGAGCTCAAATTTTGTTTTGACAAAAATTGCCAAGGCATACATTTGACTGACTAATACTGTAAACAGATATAATAAACAGCATATCAGGTATTAGTATAATATGAAAAGGCGCGTTAGCCACCATTTGCATCGGCGCTAAGCCTTTAGCACTAACGCAAATGTTTTCCTTTTTTTAACCCACCAGAAATTAGTCTTGCATTAACTTCTTTGCCGTTGCCAGGGATTGACCCGAGCCTTTATTTTAGTATTAAAATGAAATTGAAGGTGGTGGGAAGCAGTAATATAAGGTATATTAAGCGAAAAGAGGGTTGCATAAGGGCATACCGCTTCCTAATGAGCTTAGGGAAGGGAATTCCCGGCAGGAGAGTGCTTTTTACCACGAATAATTTACCGCCTTTAAAAATCAGGGTACGGCTGGTAAAACCCAATGTTCAAAATATTTGGATACTTTCTAACCTGTCCTTTTTCTTAAAGTCTGGGATGTCAGTTTCGGATTTCTATTACCATTTACTTGACTTCCATAATATATACAACGAAGATAAATTGCACTCAATTTTATTTTTCCTTTTTTTTTGCATTTTTAAATCCAGGGCCATCTAAAGAAAAACAATGCTACGATTAAAGATTCCTGTTGCTTAAAAAGACATACATACATCTTCTACGTGTAAAGATATAACTGCTTTCTGGAACTGGGGAAAAAAAAGCTCAGGTTATAGTCAAAATCGACACGAAAATTCAGGGAAGACAAACTAATAATTAATGATGCTAAAACTATATTTTTTGGGATCGTGTTGGCTCCAGCTGAATTCCTGGAGGGGTGTAAGGTAGACTGGTGTGCACCTATGATCCTTTTGCTTAATTGTCAATGGAGTGGATGCACAGGCAAAATCATGAAACTGCAGCCGAAGAAGAAAAGGTACTGGCATGGCACTCACAGTGCAACAGATTTTCCATGCAAGAAATAAAACTAACGTACTTAAGCAAAAGGAAAACGTTATTTGTGTGTGTTTTGCAGTTTGGCTCTATACCTAAAGCCTGCATTACTATATGGCGTGCGGTTAGGCTTTAGTTTAGCATCTTTAGGGGAATCATACTTGTTCTTATTTTTTAATGTTTGAATATCTTCCTAGAGTTCGGGGTTTGTTTTTTTTAATGTAAAAATAAACTCTAGCTCCCTGCCTGCATCACATGCACAAATATATTAAGAGACTCCGGGGCTCATTTGTCAAACATTAGTATTGTCTCTATGCTCTGCTCCTTTAGCGTCGGCACTGATATCGCCCATGTCTCATTACTTTAGCGCTCGATGATAAATTAATCGAGCGCTAAAGTGCTCAAGCCAGCGCAACGCATTCACAAAGAGCCCTTCAGGCTTTTTTTCCCCCCCTTGAGGTCAGCGTCTTGTCAACCTTTCCTGAGATTTATGATGCCAAAGGTTACCGTAAAGCTTTCACATTGACATGTTTTAGAGATTAGTAAGTGACGTTGTGAAAATAGAAGTATTTAACTCAATGTGATTTAAGATCAGTAAAATTATTCTATGTTTGTATTCTTTTCAAATGCATAGCATGACACACTTGTAGGGGACATCAGGACAGATACAAGACGAGATAAAGAAGAGTTGATTGTCCTGTGCAGAAAAGACATGCAGCTAGCCTACAACTTTTTAAACTAGTTGTGCATGTAAAACTTATCTTTGATAGAGAAAGATAGGCAACTGAAACAGGTGACTCTCAACACTACAGACAGCTTCAGTTTCTGGTCTATGTTGAGCACTGAGCAGAATAATTTCAGAACTATACTGGCATTTATATGGATTCAGCTTGCTTTGCTTTAGAAGAAGCTGGGGACAAGGCTGAGGAAAAATTCAGATGAAATCATCTTTCTCTTTTTTTTTTTTTTTTGTTCCTGCAGTTTCCCCCTGCTTCTTTGGGCTTGCAACTCACTCGGAACTGACCCTTGCTGGGCTAGTGCACCACGAGTCTTCATCTGCAGCTGCCCCTTGAGCTTTTTCCCAGGGTTGATATCCCCATCTCTCTGCATGCACCAGGGCTCCTCCCAGAAACCTGGAATCATTATGCACTCTAAATCGGGCCTCTAGGTGTCGTCAGTGAATGATGACTCGGTTTTTCCCTACCCCCGAGGGCTGTCTCTGTACCAATCCTAGCCCCAGTCAGCTTCACCCAGGAGTCAAACTCGGGTTCGGTGCATAAGTTTTGCCACTGAGCCCAAAGTAGTCTTTCAGATGCCTCGTAAAAGCACAATATTGGTCTTTTTTTTTACATTGCTTCCTAAATATTTTTTTTTAAATAGATTAATAGCATGTATTAAACAAACCAATAGATCCTAATAGACTTTCTTACTGATTCCATTGTGATTTTTTTTTTGTCAGGTTGAAAAATGGTCGATTGTGTTTTAAAAGTGGTAATGCTAGCCACAACACACAGTATCAGCCTGCCTGTTTCCCAGTTCTATGCTACTGGTTGTTCCTGTTATTCCTTGCTATCCTTATTTTTGTCTAAAGTTTTTTGTTTCATACCTTTTATTATTCTTTAATAAAAATTGCCTATCAATTTTATGTCATGCCCTTTAAAATTAAAATCACTCTTTTGCCATCATTCATTGGTAATTTTTGCAGTATTCATATTTTGGGAATATCAGGATGTTGCTGGCTTCTAATTTTAAGTTCACTTTTCAGCAACTCATTATGCATTGTGCCAAATTGCCAAGTCATATTAATGAGGAGTATAAATTAAATAAGCAGCCAAAATAAATAAATTAATTAAATATCTGGGGATAGTTGATCTGCAGCATTTTTCTCATTCTTCAAGACTTGAACTGGCTCAGATGACATTCCGCTTTGCCTCAGTTTATGCGTGTAATACGGCTTTGAAAATTATCTAGAGGGTCGTGCACTCAGTTACGCATGTTCTTGTAGTTGTACTTGTGGTGTGGTAGGCGGTCCAGAGGACGGGGGAGGGAAAGCATTTACGGAGAAGGCTACACCAGCCTGCGAGGCAGTGTAACTTCCTATGCATCTGTGGACACTTTATACGTATAAGTCCTTTGAAAATTCAAGCTAAAATCTGCAGGTGCTTTGCACTGCAAACTTCAGCTATACATGGGCTGCTGAAAAAGAGAAACGAGCTGAGCTTTAAAACCACTGCCTTTTTATCCAGCTAATCCTCCATAAAAGTATAGTTCCAGTATGCTCATTTACTTTTAGCTTCCTTCACACTTCACATTTACTTTTAGTGTTCCTTCACACTGTTGGTACTTCGAATGTATACATTATTTATTTTGGATTTAACAAGCAAATCAAACCAAAATCTATTTTTTTAATCTTTTATTATCAAAGAACCAAATACAGACACAATTCTAATACTAATCAACTTCGATAATCATACACATTTCCCTCGTTTTCTCCCCACAGAGCTCACCTAAACAATATGTTTAATGCATAAATAAGGCAAGGAAGAAGATCATCACCTCGGTGCGTTTGTACAGGCACTCACTATTCATTTCCACATTTCTTAGAAAATGAATCAGGACTTTGTATTTCTTTTGGTAATGATATTGCTATGTTTTCCAGTCCTAAGTTTTATTTATTTATTTGTCGAGTTTTATATACCGTGGTTTGGTTTCACCATCACAACGGTTTACAAAGTTTCGATGTTTAACAGAGTTTCAGAAATTCACTTGCTTGTTAACATAGTTCTCATAGTCGTTATAAGTGAACCAAACTTGTGATTTTTAATATTTTTCAATAACATCGATCTGTGTGTTCCATGTGTTTTCCATATTTGAATGTCTGTCTCATCTTTCTTTTTCCATTTAATAAGAATACCTGCTCCAAGTGACATTTAATAAGAATACCTGCTCCAAGTGACAGGGAGTGCCACAAAAAAAACCAAAACAAAAAAAAAACCTTGCTGGGCAGACTTGGGTCTTATTCTATCATCATTTAATATTAGGCTGATGTAATATCAGCATGCGTTAAACAGGTGTGCATGATCAAGTGCCCACTCTCCTAACACTGTGCCGATCTACCTCTCCCAGGTGCTCCATTTAATATTTAAATCAGTTGTGCATCCCTAACGCCTCCTCAGCAGCGGGCATCCAGGAAAGGTGGCTGTCAGTGGGTTAGGAAAATGGATGCTCAATTTTACCAGCGTCCGTTTCCCTAACCTGTGCACAGCCATGGGTTAGGAAAATGGGCGCTTGTTAACGGAGCCTCCCTTTTCCTAACCTGACTGCTGGCACACTTTTTAAACATTTTTAAAAAATTTTTTTAGGGTTCTCCTTTTTTTGGTTCCTCTGACTTAATATGGTCATGTAACTATTTCTGCTTTTCTGTAAACTTTTTGGGATTTTCACGTGGCAGGTGTTCATTTTGTAAGGTAAAAATGTGCATGTCAGGCACACATCTTTTTTTTTTTTGCATTGGGGGGACATAAGAACATGCCATACTGGGTCAGACCAAGGGTCCATCAAGCCCAGCATCCTGGTTCCAACAGTGGCCAATCAAGGCCATAAGAACCTGGCAAGTACCCCAAAACTAAGTCTATTCCATGTTACATGTGATGAGCACTATTAGCTACACGCTCGGTTGGATGTGCCTTTTTTGGACGTACTAACCCATGTTTTGCATCAGGAATTATGGGCACACGTCCAAAACACACGCCCAATTGTGTGTTGAGCCGTGTGATGCGGCCAGCACATGGTATTGCATTGGCCTGAATGTTATTATGTAGCAATAAGACTAGCTTTGTCTATTAACAAAGGAAAACAATACTCTTTATGTTCTAATATACTGAAAGTTTTATTCATTGGGCATCTGTGTTTAGTTATAATTCTAATAGCATATATAACTCTATTCCAAAAATCCTAAATGTTGACACACTCCCAAAAGCAATAAATAAGAGTGGCATTAGGACTTCCATATTTCAAACAATTTCCAGAGAGCTATACCAGCTTTAAAGCCTAAAAAAAATCTATTTTTATTACAAATATTAGCCATGAGGATTTCTTTCAGCATGAACGTAGACTAGGTTTGCAGTGTTGACCACCCTTAGCTAGTGACTGACCATCAGCATTGGTTCTTGGCATCCAGTGCTTCTAGTAGGGTGTAGAACTACTAATGATTTTTTTCTTACACTAAAAAGAATCACTACCATCTATTCTAAATGCTGAATTCAGATGCCAAAAACATAAGTACAACATTAGATTAGGCTTTGACTGTGGCTCAAAGGGCTAGCATGGTTTCTGTATACTGCAGCAGAGCAACTAAACATTGTAGAACAGGTGTAGTAAAAAAAATGATTTCCCATCTGATTCTATGTGCAAAAAATGTGTTGCCCCCCCCCACCCAATCCTGTCTCTTCACTAGGCAGGGGGGGGGAATCTCTGGGGAGTTGCTGGTATTTGTTGCACACCAGTGCAGCCCAAGAGTGTTAAGATTTATTACCTTAGACACAGAGAAACTCTTTATTCCAGATGTCGTAAAGCAGGTACAAGAAAGTTATAGCAGATCACTGAGTGCACCATTACAGTGACATTCTATATGGCAGCACATGCAAGCCAGTGCAGACAGGGAACGCGGAGGGTGATGTCCCCTATCTCTAAACTCCACAGCCTTCAGTCTACTAGAAGTATCTCTGCATCCACTAGATAAAACCTAGGACTGAACCATTGGGTCCACTTTTATGGGCGAGTGCCTTGGCAAAATGGTTAACTCACTTTCTACTCTGCCGTCTCCAATGTATCCTCCACTGGGAATAGCATAGATACTTTGCAGTTATTGAGTAGTTCCTTACAAATGTTTAGATCTGGGCTTATTTAAATTATTTGAATACTTGCTTCAGAAAGAAAATGTAATTAATGTGAATCATTACTTGATTATTGTCATAAAAAATCAGAGTCCTTATATTGTTGCAAGATGAATATTTTTCTGAATATGAAAATAAGGAAGTAGGCACAATCAGTTCAAATAATGCCATGAAAGACAAAACACTTCGGGGTAGATTTTCAAAGGGTTGCGCGCGTAAGATACGCATGCAACCCCCGAAAACCTCCCCCTGCCTCCCCCTGCGCGCGCCGAGCCTACCTTGCATAGGCTCGGCGGCGCGCGCAAGCCCTGGGACTCGCGTATGTCCCGGGGCTTGCAAAAAGGGGCGGGGTGTGGCCTGAGTCAACAGGCACAGCGGAGGGAGGAGGGATGGCGACTCGCCAACAGAAGTGAAGCATTTGTGGGGGAAGCGACTCGCCGAGAGAAAAGAAGCCTTTGGGGGCCGAGGCTAACTCACCGAGAGAAGAGGAGCCTTTGAACTGGTAGTCTTCCATGTTTAGCTGCAACTAAGCTAGTGCTGAATTAAGAGGGTTTGTGTCTTTTGAATGGCGATGAAGCTGCGAAGTCCTATTAAATGTGTGTAAATCTTTCGGAGAGTTCTCCCTATATATTTCTTGCTGCAAGGACACTCAGTCATATAAACTACATATGTAGTCATACAATCTGTGTATTCTCTAGCTACATAAACCTTATCAGTAAGAACATCCTCCCATGTTTTACTGGTGATTCCATGACTACGCATCATGCAATGACCACACATCCAATGTCTCCTTGGAGCAATATCTTGTTGTGAAGCCGGTGTGACTAAAAAGAATGCACCAACATATCACGCATGCTTTGTTCCAACAGCAAGTACAATTTATGGATTTACATGTGTATTTTGAATTCTTTCAGAAACTCGAAGTGACCATACTATGAGGAAGGACGTTACAATGTTTCTGTTTTTCCATTGTTGCTCTGCATACAGAGGCTGGTTTGTTGTGGGTTCCAGTTCAGTTCTTCTCAGCACATTCTGTTTATACTTTCTGATCTCTTTATTCTGTATTTGGTGAGAGTCTCTCTGTGTTCCCATATGTTACTGAGGTGAGATATTTTGCTGGTATGTAATTTCTATATTTTCTAATAAGAGTTTTATTGGTGTTCTAGGGTCTAGTTTAATATGTGCAGTATTGCTTTTCATAGTTAAGGTTGTTACTGTTTGAGAGCTGGCAGTTAGGGTTGTTTTGAATGGGAGGTTTACTACATTGTAATGATAATTCAATTGATTCATGGCTTTCTGAGGGCCAAGTCCACACACAGCACACATTACAAAATGTCCAATTCCATTGGAGTTCCAAGTGTCTTTTTTTCAGAGTTTTCTGGTTGGCACTGCAGCAGTGCATGTAAATATAATAGGCATGTTGTAAGTGATATTTTTCCCTTAGAAGACTGTACTTTTGAATGTTCTTTTTTATGTAAAATTTGTTATAAATACATAATTTTGTGTGTCTGTAAATGTTATGGTCGTGGACCCTTGGGCCGGCTGAGAGTGCAGGTGTTGCACTGTGGGGACCCACAGTGAGCGTTGCAGCCAGGAGGCAGCGCTGGAGAGAGAGACTCTGAAGAAGGCTTCACCACTAGAAGACCGAGGTCCCCCCAGGAGGAGCCCATAGGGACCCGGACCTCTTGGACTTAGGTGGGACCCTATGCGACCAAGGATCCAGGAAGCGGCCAAAGAGATGGTCGATGAGGATGGCAGGGCCCAGGAGGCTGGAGAGTCTTCACCCTCGGAAGCCCGAGGTTCCCCCGGGAGGAGCCCGTGAGATCCCGAACCGCTGGGACAGGAGAATCCTCTGGGCCAGCAAGAACCAGATACCTATGGAGGCGGAGGAAGCAGAAGTCGGAGTCCAAGAACGAAGCCAGGTCTGAAGCCAAAGCCAGGGGCGGAAGCTAGAATCAGAGTTGTTGGACAGAGCCGGGTCAGAAGGCAGAAGTCCGAAACCAAAGCCAGGGACGGAAGCTGAAGACGGAGTCAATGGACGAAACCGGGTCAGAAGACAGAAGAGACGATCCAAGATCCAAAGCAGCAACTAGAAACTCAGGGAACTGAGAGAACGTCGTTGCAAGGCACTGAAGATGTCCAGAAGCAGGGTTTAAATACCCTGATAGCATCTGACGTCATCTGAGGCAGGGCTTGAGTTTTCCCACACTGGCCCCTTTAAGAGGAACTCCTCCCCGCACGCACGTAGGGGGCGGGGCCAGCCGTGGCGGATTGACGGCATCTCCCCTGAGGAGGGAGAGACACGATGGAGGCAGTACAGGCCTGAGGAGGCCTCGCAACGGCACGGGCCATCCCCGAGGTAGGTGGAGGGACCGGGGCATGGCCCGGGACCGTAACAGTAAAGGGTGTGCAAGGCTGTAAGGTTTGCCTAGGGGTCCTTTCCCTATCCATGAGTTCCGGGGGGGGGGGGAGGCTCATGTCAGTTTTTAAAAATATAGATTGCAGGATGGAGATGGGCTTTATTTGATGGGCCTGGGACAGAGACTGGTGGGCCAATTCAATAAAGTACCCACAGCCTAGCGCACAGTTTAACGAGTGATTGGACATGCAAAGCTAACATCCGATGCAATAAGGGGATTAGCACATCCAAAACACACATCCAAACTCACATGTTGCTAATAGCGTTCATCATATGCAAATGCCATGTAGATAAGGCTATTAGCTATTACCCCATGCAGAAAATCACCACTCAGCTAACGCACCCTTTGTATTGTGGCAAATTTAACACCAGCCTCGAAACTGGCATTGTCAGCCCACGGGTGCAGGGCTCAACTAAAAACCAGACCAATACTGCTTGCTGTGGGATAGCTGTTCACGTTGAAATGGCACAGATCAAGGCATCCACTTTCAGGAAATGCAGGCGTTCTCTGGCCAGCAGGTCCAGGGGGGTACAGGGCCTCCAAAGCCAGACCTTCTTTAAAGATGGCTTCCGGGGCATCCCACTCCAGGTCAATCTTGCTGTTTCCCAATGCTGGATGGCTTCCAGCATTGGGGAAACAGCAAGAAGCTTTCTGTAGAGACACCAAGATGGGATTCTTCTTTGGTTCCGTCATAGGATCCAGGCTGGGAACTCCCAGAATTTTCAGGGTCTGGGAAAGCAGGGCCGGCAATTCATTTCTGTGGAAAAACCGTAACATGGTGTCATGATCCGCTATGCTGGAGGGAGGAACAATCAGATAGGGGTGTCAATCTGATGTATTCCATAGGCGGACTTAGCAATCCATGGTTATAGGCTGCCGGAGATAGTAGTAAGTGGATCCTTGGGCCGGTGGCAGATGACCACGCCCCCGGGGGAAGATCCCGAGAGGGACCACTGGCTAGGCTTAGAGTATGGAGACAGACACACACTAGTTCTTTTATTAAACAGGTCTTGAAACCACCAGAGGTGGCAGTAGTGAGCTGAAGTGCCCAGTAGGGCTGAAGTCCCTCAGATACCATAACAGCGATCCCTGGATGGCTAAGCTGTTGAGAAACTGTAGACAGTGAGTAGGCAGGGTATGCAGAGTTCATGAACAGAACTAGATGACAACACTCACAAATTGGTCTCAGGGAGCTCAGGAGCTGGAAAAGATAGGCCCTCAAGGAGCGAGTACCTGGTTCCAGGGAAAGCTCTGAGAGAGCGATGGTAACTCACAATGATGTAGATAATGATGACTTCCAGGCAGAAGAGAATCAGCAGATAGTCAGGAACGAGGGCCCTCGAGGAGCGAATACCGGTTCCCGTCTGTAACCTGAAAGGTAAAGAGAGAGAGCGAGGCTCCCTGAGGAGCAGGTACCGCTAGTAAGTCTGAGGAGGCAGAGTAGCTTAGGCAGGGAACCCAATCTGAACCTTAATCATAAGAACATGCCATACTGGGTCAGACCAAGGTTACATCAAGCCCAGCATCCTGTTTCCAAAAGTGGCCAATCCAGGCCATAAGAACCTGGCAAGTACCCAAAAACCAAGTCTATTCCATGTTACCATTGCTAATAGCAGTGGCTATTCTCTAAGTGAACTTAATAGCAGGTAATGGACTTTTCCTCCAAGAACTTATCCAATCCTTTTTTAAACACAGCTTTACTAACTGCACTAACCACATCCTCTGGCAACAAATTCCAGAGTTTAATTGTGCGTTGAGTATAAAAGAACTTTCTCTGATTAGTTTTAAATGTGCCACATGCTAACTTCATGGAGTGCCCCCTAGTCTTTCTATTATCCGAAAGAGTAAATAACCGATTCACATCTACCCGTTCTAGACCTCTCATGATTTTAAGCATCTCTATCATATCCCCCCTCAGCCGTCTCTTCTCCAAGCTGAAAAGCTCTAACCTCTTTAGTCTTTCCTCATAGGGGAGCTGTTCCATTCCCCTTATCATTTTGGTAGCCCTTCTCTGTACCTTCTCCATCGTAATTATATCTTTTTTGAGATGCGGCGACCAGAATTGTACACAGTATTCAAGGTGCGGTCTCACCATGGAGCGATACAGAGGAATTATGATATTTTCCATTTTATTCACCATGCCCTTTCTAATAATTCTCAACATTCTGTTTGCTTTTTTGACTGCTGCAGCACACTGAACCGATAATTTCAATGTGTTATCCACTATGACGCCTAGATCTCTTTCTTGGGTTGTAGCACCTAATATGGAACCCAACATTGTGTAATTATAGCATGGGTTATTTTTCCCTATATGCATCACCTTGCACTTATCCACATTAAATTTCATCTGCCATTTGGATGCCCAATTTTCCAGTCTCACAAGGTCTTCCTGCAATTTATCACAATCTGCTTGTGATTTAACTACTCTGAACAATTTTGTGTCATCTGCAAATTTGATTATCTCACTCGTCGTATTTCTTTCCAGATCATTTATAAATATATTGAAAAGTAAGGGTCCCAATACAGATCCCTGAGGCACTCCACTGGCCACTCCCTTCCACTGAGAAATTGTCCATTTAATCCTACTCTCTGTTTCCTGTCTTTTAGCCAGTTTGCAATCCACGAAAGGACATCGCCACCTATTCCATTACTTTTTACTTTTCCTAGAAGCCTCTCATGAGGAACTTTGTCAGACGCCTTCTGAAAATCCAAGTATACTACATCTACCAGTTCACCTTTATCCACATGTTTATTAACTCCTTCAAAAAAGTGAAGCAGATTTGTGAGGCAAGACTTGCCTTGGGTAAAGCCATGCTAACTTTGTTCCATTAAACCATGTCTTTCTATATGTTCTGTGATTTTGATGTTTAGAACACTTTCCAATATTTTTCCTGGCACTGAAGTCAGGCTAACTGGTCTGTAGTTTCCCGGATCACCCCTGGAGCCCTTTTTAAATATTGGGGTTACATTTGCTATCCTCCAGTCTTCAGGTACAATGGATGATTTTAATGATAGGTTACAAATTTTTACTAATAGGTCTGAAATTTCATTTTTTTAGTTCCTTCAGAACTCTGGGTTGTATACCATCCGGTCCAGGTGATTTACTACTCTTCAGTTTATCAATCAGGTCTACCACATCTTCTAGGTTCACCGTGATTTGATTCAGTCCATCTGAATCATTACCCATGAAAACCTTCTCAATTACGGGTACCTCCCCAACATCCTCTTCAGTAAATACCGAAGCAAAGGAATCATTTAATCTTTCCGCAATGGCCTTATCTTCTCTAAGTACCCCTTTAACCCCTCCATCATCTAACGGTCCAACTGACTCCCTCACAGGCTTTCTGCTTCGGATATATTTAAAAAAGTTTTTACTGTGAGTTTTTGCCTCTACGGCCAACTTCTTTTCAAATTCTCTCTTAGCCTGTCTTATCAATGTTTTACATTTAACTTGCCAATGTTTATGCTTTATCCTATTTTCTTCTGTTGGATCTTTCTTCCAATATTTGATTGAAGATCTTTTGGCTAAAATAGCTTCTTTCACCTCCTCTTTTAACCATGCCCATGCCCTTGCTAATTCAACTAGTAGCGATAACAGAGACCTTTAAATATCAGAAGTGGATGATGTCATCTCAGGGGGATGCCCCTGAAGCTCACGCCCTTGCTGGTACTTCACTCAGAGCGCACGCGCGCCCTAGGCTTCAGACAACATGGCGGGTCTGCAGCATCGAGCCGGCCCGGGGACACCGGAGAGAGATGGCAGGGAGACGCCGCGGCAGCCAGCTGTCTTTCAGACCTGGAGGGAGTCACCACAGAGGTAAAGAGGGTGGAGTGAAGATGTCGGGCAGCGACGGTCGCAACACATGGTCCAGTATGGCTCCAAGTCTAGAGGGATTTCCCCATCCTCCGAGTCTGTACCCATTCGTCAACTGTGGTATCCAGGTCCTTATCAGGGATACCCTTGGTGGGTGAGGCATATCCTGAGATACACTGATAGGGCTGGGAGGGCGAGGCCTTCCTGGTTGGGGCTTGGTCTGGGTCGGGCAACAGCCAACTGTGCCTGAATGAAGGCTTGAAGGCCTTGAAAGAATTCTACCCAAAGAAAGGTCACCAGGTCCATGCCTAGCCCAGGAGGAACCAGGGAAGGTGCCGCTGAACTGCCCTCTCCTGAGGCAGATGCAGTCTTGGGATTACTCAGATCTGGGGTGCTGTCGGATAATGTTGTGGTTGATCCATCTTCCGAAGGGGAGGGACTGGGCTTGGAGAAGGTCTGGGAAACCAACCCTCCCTGGGCCTGCTCACAGTGTTGACACAGGAAGGATTCAGGTCAGAATGTGTAGCCCTAAATATGGCAAGCAGCACAAAGAGTGTTGCTTGTGCTTCTTTGCTGCTGGAGCCATAATAAATTGTAACTTGTGCATTCAGCCAGCTAGCACTTGATTTGAGTGTGCACAGATGTGCCCTGATAAGTATAGTCGCCCTTAAGCGCGAACGTATGCCTCCAGTTGTGAGCAAGCGTATGTATGTACTTATGCTCACAGATATGCGCACAGGTATGCACGCGTTAGGTGCACAGCAGGACTGGCCTGTACCGTGCGTACCAACGGTCTATGGGGGAAAATGGCGTCGCATGAAACCATGCGCAAGATGGCGCCGTCATGGCCTGCCATGTGGAGAGCCCACCGAGCCTAAAGTGGGGCCTAGCCCATTGGGGGGGCTGCTCAACCCGCTTGGAAACCCCCTTCCCTTGCCCCAATGGGATCGGGAATGTAGTTAGTACGGCTCGCCGAGCAAGGAGACTAGAGGAAAAACTTAATGAAGTCCTTCCATGCCTCTGAATTGGAGGAATCCTTCTTTTACTTACCTGGGCTCAGCACTTACCGGCTGAGTACAGAGACAATTTCTGGCTGAAGGGGGAGAGTGCTTTGGCCTTCACCGCCGTGCTCGATTTCCTGCACCCGCTGCCTTTCAGCTGCTTCAGCAGCAAAGTCCATGCTGGGAACCGGCTACCGGACCAAGGCACAGCTCTGAGGGATCTTGGAAATCGCCTCAGGAATTCTCAGCAGGGAGAGGGACCTTTAGGTATCATCGCAGGAGAGCGGGGCTTGAGCTTGCTCCAATTTAAAGATATATTTTTCTTCTTCTAACGAGTACTGCAATCCCACTAAACACTAATGCTGGCGTAGGAAAAACACTTCCACATCTGCTAGGAGACAGAGAGATACTGAAGGGCTGAGGTCGCTGCATGGGTATATCTAGGGTGACGTCAGCTTTGAAACCTGACTCCGTTTCCATCTGCTAGCAGGGGAGCACATAATCCATTGGTCCTGAGTCGATCTGGCTACAAGCTAGGAAATCTAATTAAATATTTCTTTAGAGAGAAATGATGGGTGCATAGAACAACCTTCCCATGGAGGTAGTGGAGTATCTGATTTGAATGACCTATTAGTAAAAATTTGTAATCTATCATTAAAATCATCCATTGTGCCTGAAGACTGGAGGGTGATTAGTGTAACCCCAATATTTAAAAAGGGCTCCAGGGGCGATCAAGGAAACTACAGACCGGTTAGCCTGACTTCAGTGCCAGGAAAAATAGTGGAAAGTGTTCTAAATATCAAAATCACAGAACATATAGAAAGACATGGTTTAATGGAACAAAGTCAGCACGGCTTTACCCAAGGCAAGTCTTGCCTCACAAATCTGCTTTTTTGAAGGAGTTAATAAACATGTAGATAAAGGCGAATCGGTAGATGTAGTGTATTTGGATTTTCAGAAGGCGTTTGACAAAGTTCCTCATGAGAGGCTTCTAGGAAAAGTAAAAACTCATGGGATAGGTGGTGATGTCCTTTCATGGATTACAAACTGGTTAAAAGTCAGGAAACAGAGAGTAGGATTAAATGGACAATTTTCTCAGTGGAAGGGAGTGGACAGTGGAGTGCCTCAGGGATCTGTATTGGGACCCTTACTTTTCAAAATATTCATTAATGATCTGGAAAGAAATACGACAGTGAGGTAATCAAATTTGCAGATGATACAAAATTGTTCAGAGTAGTTAAATCACAAGCAGATTGTATTAAATTGCAGGAAGACCTTGTGAAACTGGAAAATTGGGCATCCAAATGGCAGATGAAATTTAATTTGGAGAAGTGCAAGGTGATGCAGATAAGGAAAAATAACCCATGCTATAGTTACACAATGTTAGATTCCATATTAAGAGCTACCAGGCAAGAAAGAGATCTAGGAGTCATAGTGGATAACACATTGAAATCATCGGTTCAGTGTGCTGCGGCAGTCAAAAAAGCAAACAGAATGTTGGGAATTATTAGAAAGGGAATGGTGAATAAAACGGAAAATGTCATAATGCCTCTGTATCGCTCCATGGTGAGACTGCACCTTGAATACTGTGTACAATTCTGGTTGCCGCATCTCAAAAAAGATATAGTTGGGATGGAGAAGGTACAGAGAAGGGCGACGAAAATGATAAAGGGAATGGAACAGCTCCCCTATGAGGAAAGACTAAAGAGGTTAGGACTTTTCAGCTTGGAGAAGAGATGGCTGAGGGGGGATATGATAGAGGTTTTTAAAATCATGAGAGATCTAGAACAGGTAGATGTGAATTGGTTATTTACTCTTTCGGATAATAGAAGGGGGGCACTCCATAAAGTTAGCATGTGGCATATTTAAAACTAATCGAAGAAAGTTTTTTTTCACTCAACACACAATTAAACTCTGGAATTTGTTGCCAGGGGTTGTGGTTAGTGCAGTTACTATAGCTGTGTTTAAAAAAGAATTGGATAAGTTATTGGAGAAGTCCATTACCTGCTATTAATTAAGTTGACTTAGAAAATAGCCACTGCTATTACTAGCAACAGTAACATGGAATAGACATAGTTTTTGGGTACTTGCCAGGTTCTTATGGCCTGGATTGGCCACTGTTGGAAACAGGATGCTGGGCTTGATGGACCCTTGGTCTGACCCAGTATGGCATGTTCTTATGTTCTTATCTCTGAAGGAATGATAAATATTGTGAGTTGAATTATGTTTCTCTGAATAAAGAAAATATGAGCTAAAGTTTAGCTCACATTTTCTATTCACGTTTTCTTATATTGGTTTCTCTTGAGCAAATTATCTATTCACAGACCTCATGAGTGAATTAACAATCCAGAGCTCATCATTTTGTCCATTGGTTTACCTTGACGGGATAACCCATTCACAGACTTTGAATTTATCAGGCCAGAACTCTGTTCCTCCCGGTCATAATATGGTCCAAGTTCATGAAATGGCTGCTGCATCCTCCATTTGACATTGTCCAAACATTGTTATTTATGAGGCTTAATTTCATAGGCATAAGCCTGTATGCCTGAACTCATACATATCAATCCTGCTCATACACTACTGAGTCTTTAAAAAAAAAAAAAAAAGACAATGGTACCTACAGCAACTTTAAAAAATTTATTTTAGAGGTGGGGTGGGGACCATGGTGAGGGGGCAGGAGAAGGAAGGAGAGACTTGGCCATCAGGGGCACTCAGAGCTTACTCTTCAAGAGTATTGTCATCTTCTCTCATCTGTTCCCAGAGGTGGAGGAGCTGCATGTCATGGCTGGACTGAAAGAGAGAAAAAACGGCTAGTCAGACCATAAGAACATAAGAAATTGCCATGCTGGGTCAGACTAAGGGTCCATCAAGCCCAGCATCCTGTTTCCAACAGAGGCCAAACCAGGCCACAAGAAACTGGCAATTACCCAAACACTAAGAAGATCCCGTGCTACTAATGCAATTAATAGCAGTGGCTATTCCCTAAGTAAACTTGATTAATAGCCGTTAATGGAATTCTCCTCCAAGAAATTATCTAAACTTTTTTTGAACCCAGCTACACTAACTGCACTAACCACCTCCTCTGGCAACAAATTCCAGAGCTTTATTGTGCGTTGAGTGAAAAAGAATTTTCTCCGATTAGTCTTAAATGTGCTACTTGCTAACTTCGTGGAATGCCCCCTAGTCCTTCTATTATTTGAAAGTGTAAATAACCGAGTCACATCTACTCGTTCAAGACCTCTCATGATGTTAAAGACCTCTATCATATCCCCCCTCAGCCGTCTCTTCTCCAAGCTGAACAGCCCTAACCTCTTCAGCTTTTCCTCATAGGGGAGCTGTTCCATCCCCTTTATCATTTTGATTGCCCTTCTCTGTACCTTCTGCATCGCAATTATATCTTTTTGAGATGCGGTGACCAGAATTGTACACAGAATTCAAGGTGCAGTCTCACCATGGATTGATATAGAGGCATTATGACATTTTCTGATTATTAACCATTTCCTTCCTAATAATTCCTAACATTCTGTTTGCTTTTTTGACTGCTGCAGCACACTGAGCCGACGATTTCAAAGTATTATCCACTATGATGCCTAGATCTTTTTCCTAATATGGAACCTAACATCGTGTAACTACAGCAAGGGATATTTTTCCCTATATGCAACACCTTGCACTTGTCCACATTAAAATTTCATCTGCCATTTGGATGCCCAATCTTCCAGTACCAAAACAAGAAACAAAGAAAGCAGCAACAGCTTAAAAAAAAAAAAAAAGGAATCAGCACCTATAACTACACTCACAAAAGGAAGCAGCTGGTCAATGCCCGAGTGAACCCTAAGGCATGCATGCACCTCAGCGGGATTTTTCTTAAAAAAAAAAAAAAAGAAAAAAAAGAAAAAGGTACCTGATCGGGGCCAGCAGAGGCCTCCACATTCGTCTCTGCTTGCAGAAAAGGAAACAATTTGCCACAGTTCATAGAGGTTCCAGGTTGTGACCTGATATGACCTGACATAAAGTTAGCACTGCATGCACTCATGGCGTTAGGACTGGAGGATTCATATGCTCTGAAGAGAGGATGCTACATGTAATGCAGCCGAGGGGAAGAAAAGAGAGAGGGGAAAAAAAAAAGAAAAGAGAGAGGGGAAAAAAGAGCAACAAACAAAAAAGGACACAGTAACGGAAAGGAAGAAGGCACAGAAAGGAAATGAACTAAGGAAGGACAAAATGGCTTCTAGTTACAGGACAAGCAAGCACTTGTCGGTGAACACAGAAAAAGCTTTTCCTCCGCAAAGGGCACACGTATGATACAATGGCACAGCAGACATACACACACAAGTAAAGGAAAGAGACGTAAGCACTAGGTATGCACTGTGAAATAAGCTGGATCAAGAGGCGCACAACCGGGACGCAGCATCTGTCGCTCCAGCATGCCAAGCTGAGACAGATACTGCATGGAAATGCACTTTAAGTCATGCATGCAGCCATGAGAAACAAGCAGAGACATGCAAAAGGACTTACTTACAAGGTGGTTTGTCTTCTACCAATCACAATTGGTCCTCAAGCCCTTCGCATCCCTTAAGGACCTTTAGGACCATTACGAAATAGGCGAATCAAAAACAAGCCCGCATGGGACTCTGGAGGGAAGGTATCTTGCTCCAGTCCCGGGGTCAGCAGCACGATATTCTCCAGGTCCAGATCGGTCTGAAACCATAAGAACAAAGAATACATGCTTTAGTTCAGAGTTTAGAAATGAAACCGCAATCTACAAAGGTACTATTTATTTATTTTAGATTTAGCTTGCTCCTTTTTATTGGTAGCACAAGGCAAGTTACATTCCTGTCACCAGAAGGTTTACAGTCTAAGACCTAGATTCATCAAAAAGCCATAGAGAAAATAGTAGAGAATGAGATGAGCTTCGTTTTTCTGGCTCGGGTCGGGTTTTGGTTCGGGCGATCGTTTTTTGCCAAAAACGAAACTGGAACCCGAAACCGGAAAAATGAATTTAAAAAAAACAAAACAAAACACGAATAGGGAAAAAACCCCACCCCAACCCTTAAATGTGACAGGGGCTGACCAAAGGCACTGGTAGCCCCTGTGACATCGAAAGGGCAAGGCTATCGGCGCCATTTTGAATACTGGCAGCCGACGGCCCGAGTATAGGAGATCACTCCGGACCTCCGCTGAACCTCCAGGGACTTTTGGCAAGTCTTGGGGGGGGGGGGGGGGGAACTCCTGACCTCCCTGTCACATGCTCCTACCATGTGACAGGGGCTGACCAATGGCACCGGTAGCCCCTGTGACATCGTAAGGGTAAGGCTATTGGTGCCATTTTGAGTCATAGCAGGCCCGACAGCATGGAGGGAGAGATCGCTTGCGGGACCCCACTGGACTTTTAGTAAGTCTTGGGGAGGGATCGGGATGGTGGGGGGGGGGGGGGGTGTAAGAAAGTCAAATTTAAGGGTTGGGGTGGGTTTTTTGTTTTTTTTTAAATAAATGTGCCCCTCCCCCCGCTGTAACCCAAAAAATGAATTTTCCCCAAAGCTCAGGGAAAATCCATTTCGTGGTTCAGGTCCCCCCGAACCACAACGAATTAGGCGAATGCACATCTCTAGAAAATAGTGCCTGCAATAAAAACAAGGGAATGGTTAGCTTATTTGCAGGCTCCCACGTCGCATAGGTAAATAACGCATGGTGTGTTGTGTCAGCGCGTGCTACATCATTTTACATGGCTAGCATAAATTAGTGCGTTGTATGTTATTTTTTTCATGTATATATCCCAGCTTCCTGCAGTTGCCTCGGAAGGTGTGTCAGGTGTGGGAGAGAGGAGATGAGAGTTGGTGAGTTGGATAGTGGGAGCAGGAGCTTTTTCTGATTTGATTACCTGAGTGAGTTGTCTGGTGTTCTGTTGCCATCTGCTTCTTTTTACCTTGGTCTTTTGTCTTCTTTGTTGGAGTGAAAGTTTTTGTTTGTTAGTCCAGTTTGTCTGTCTGTCTTTTGGTGAGGAGGAATGGTGATGGAGCAGTGGAGGAGAAGTGGAGGAGTGGTGTTGGAGGAGTGAGGAAGAGTGGTGTGAGTAGAGGAGTGATATTTGTGGTGAGGAGGAGTGAGGAGGCTGGAGCGTGAGAGGCATGGAGAGGAGAGGCATGAGGAGAGGAGGCGGGAGGACGCGGGCAGGAATATTAGGAGGAGAAGGAGGAGTAGGAGTAGGGACAGGGACAGGAGTAGAGATAGGCAAGAGGGAATAGAAGGAGGTGGGAGGGGGATAGACAGGCAAGGATGGAGGGAGAAGGACAGCAGGCTAGAGATAGAGAGAGAGAGAGAGGGCAGAGGGGAAGGGAGTGGGTAGGGTAGGGGGAGGAAGGGAGGGGAGAGGAGAGTGGGAGGGAGAGTGAGGAAAGGGAGGACACCTCTCTGGAAGTGGAAGTGGCACCCCCTTCTGGCAGCCAGGCAGAAGGACGTCCTCATCTCAGGGCTCTCAAGTTCAGTGTGCAGTATAATGAGATGGGTCATTGCAGGGGTCCTGGAGCATTATGCAATCCTGTTTGGCAACTGGGTGGCCAAGACCTCAAAGGCAAACAAGTCCCAGATCTGACACATCATAGCCCAGGGCATCTCCAGGCACAGCAGAATCCAACGACTGGCTGGCACCGCTGTACTGGCATGGCTTGGGGATCTGTATAATAAGTGTAAGGTGAGGATATCCTTACAGGTAGTATACAGAACCCATAGGTTAGCCCACTACAGGGATGGCTGTCAGTCTGTGGAAGTCTGCCTGGTCCCAAACAGCAGCAGCAGCCCTCTAGGCCCTCAGCTCTTTGCCTGTGGATAATCTCGACAAGAATCTACTCCCTCACTCCTGCTCCCTAGCTGTCACACAGCAGCTGGCACTCTGTTCCAACAATCACCAAGCACACAGCAGTGTCGAAGGGAAAGGTTGGTTAGTGTACAAGTGAAGCGCTGAGAGTGCTAAGCAAAACCTATCCCTTAGAGTCTACATCAGATATGGCTGCACCACCTCTATGTATGCACAGGAACGCTATTGACCTACATATGGCAGAAAAAAAGGTAGCTCTACCCTGCCAGCATATAAAGAGGACAGAGTGAGTGTCAAATGATGTGGCCTGGGGTGGCAGCCTCTATGTCTACTGTGCATGATATGATCTAAGGAGACCAGTGACTGGAAAAAAAAAGACTCTCAAATAGGACTGCCGCCAGGCCTCTGGCACCTGCCAAGCAAACCAACCCCACACAAACACACACAACCCCCTGCACCGGGTATCTCATTACATGCTGCCGCTAAACCCTCATCCAACCCATTCATCTGAATCAGCCCAGCATCAAAGCCGTTAGATGGTCCTTGCCACTCCACATTCCTGCCATCCCAGCATTCCCACATTCAGTGGAGAGCTTCTTAGCACACACTTCCTCCCTCCCACCCTCCCTAAAGTGGCAAGCCTCAGTGACAACTTAAGCTCTGGGTAGCCTGCACACCCCCAAATAACTGGACTATTAGGCCCATCCCAAACCCTAGGTGGAAAGCCCTTTAAATTATGAAGAGAGACGTCTGCGTGCACCTAGGATGACACCGGGAGCAGGAGGAAGTCAGCGGCATTCCAGCCGCGAAGAAAGTGACAGCGGTGGCTCCCCATCTGTGAAGATGATGGCAGTAGAGGCAGATGACCCGCCGCGAAGAACAGGAAGTGGTGGCATCAGCAGCCCCGCAGAGGCAGGGGCATCGGGTGGCACTTGGGCTGTGATGATGCACCCTGGATAGGGGGGATGTGAGGGAGAGAGAAATGAGGATAGAGGAAGAGGGAAAGGAGAGTGGCTATTGGGTGGAAGGAGAGGGAGGAAGGACCTATAATGGAGTGGGGGTTGGGGGGGGAAGGAGAGAACTAGGGATGGAGCTAATAGAGAGAAGACTCTGGATATGATAGTTGGGGGGGGGGGATAAAGTGGGGAAAAGAATGGAGGAGAGAGCATATAAAAAAAGTAGAGAAAGGAGGATAAAAAGAGAAAGACATGCAGGCAGAAAGAATATGAAAAAGAGACAAGAGGGAAGAAAAACAAGGAAAGAAGCAGAAGAGAGCAAAAAAGGAAGAGAACGTTTTAAAATATCCACTTTGAGGGGAGAGGGCAGAATGGGACACTAGCTGCCGGCCTGAACTGCCCTCCACAGCAACACTGAGAATCCTCCCCGACATCATCCAGGTGAGGCAAGGACCTTGAAAAAGCGCCTTACTGTAAGACCATTTGGGGAGAGTGCAGAGCGAGATGCTAGCCTCTGGCCTGAACCACCCTCTATAGTGATGCTGAGAACATTCCCTGTCATCCTGGTGAGAGACAAGGGCCTTGAAAAACTTCCACACAGTGGCACGCTGCTGCCAGCACGCTGAAGCCATGCATCAACTGGGAGCACCCCTTGAAGAAGCTTTGCTCCGTGCTGCATTTTTTTTGCATCTCAAGTTGGGATGGGTAAGAAGAAGAAGGGGAACATCCATTCTCTCTCTCTTTTTTTTTTACATGTTAAGTTTTAATCAAAATATATGATGTAAAACAAAGGCATTTCAAGCACAAATCCAAGAAGGAATACACATTTTTTAATTTACACATCTTTACACTGAAAAAAGTCCACACCATGGGGGCAGCAACTGTCACCTCTTGATACAATTTCTACAAAAAAAACCCCAGATGTAACACATCCATCAAGAAGACTTATCTAGAATAAAAGTTTCTAGGTGACCAGGACAAAGAAAAACATTTATTACCCTGAGAAATTCTACCAAGTATTTACAAGGAAATTCAAGAAAAAAGGTTCCCCCAATTGCTAATACTCTAGATTTTAAATTTAGAAACATCTTCCTCTTTGTTGGAAACATCAGGAAAAACTTATATAGCCTGACCACAAAAGGTACACTCTTGTGTTTAAAGAATTGCTGAAGAAACAACTATCAAAAAGAGAAACAAGAGGGGTCACGTGATGTGGATAGACTGAGCAAGACGTGTCTCGCTCTGCTCTGGACGCCGCGCCGCCCAAAACTGCGAAAGAAACCAATTTTACCGCCTCTGTGAACTTTTGAAACGAATCACCGGCTCTGCATATGTCGATAGTGAATTTTATGCAGAAATCCCCCCCTCTCCGAGTCGTCCGGGGGAGTCGGAAAGAAAAGGAGAAGGTTAAAGCGGGACCGGACAAGATGGCGACCGGGACCCCTCAATCTAAAATGCCTGTGTCGCTGGAAACGCCAAATGCTGAGCACCTTTTAGGGGAAATCAAAGAAATCATTCATACAGCACTCGATGAAAAATTGGCGAGCATCGGCACCCAGCTTGAGGAAGTGAAGGCGGCACTCACTGATCTCGGCCCTCGGGTAGATCACGCGGAAGGCCGCATTTCTACCTTAGAAGATGACTGCTGCGCTCAAGACTCTAAAATAAAAGAATTAGAAAAGACTGTACGGGATCAAGCAGAAAAACTAGATGATCTCGAAAATCGAGCTCGTCGTTCGAACCTGCGATTCATTGGCTTTCCAGAATCCATTGAAGACTCTCAATTAGGATGCTTACTTGAAACGTGGCTGCCAGAGGCTCTTCTCCTTCCCGAGCTTAAAGGAGCCATTTCTATTGAACGGGCCCATAGATTAGGCCCAAAAAGACAGACAGATGGCAGGCCGAGGATCGTCATCGCGAAATTCCTAAATTTTGCGCATAAAGCCCGGGTCTCTCAAGCGGCGAGATCAAAAGCTGAGCTATTCTATGAGAACTCTAAAATCCGAATCGTACAGGATTACTCCGCAAGAGTGGCGACCATACGGAAAGCTTTTTCAGCGACCTGCTCTCATCTTTACCAGAAAAAAATCAAATTTGCACTCGGCTATCCTGCGAAATTACGGATCTGGCACGAAGGGCAAATACAACTGTTCGAAGAACCAAAGAAGGCGCAGGATTTCATTGAGGCTCATTATGGCGCCGGTTAAAAAATAGGCTGGCCGGTAAGTTTCAAAAATCGCTGCAAGTGGCCATTTTAGGCTTTGGCGGCTCGGCTATCTATGGTGACAGGGGCAAGTAGATTTCCAACGCCCTTTTCTACCTGAGAGCTTGAAATGGGAAGCGGCTGACTGGCATAGTCGGTGCTTGACAAAGTTTTCACAGTTTTCTTGCAGTTTTTTTTACGTTTATCTTCTACTCAACGCCGAAAGGTAGCTCACTCTTTAGCCCAGATACTACAAAATTTTTCAAATTGTTGGCTGCATGCCCTCAGCAAAGTCGGACTGCAGCTGGTGACTGAGTTGCTCGGATGCAGGACAGTACAAAAAGGTGACAATGGGACTGCATATGATGACGCTGGTTACAGGGCGAAAGTTGGGCTTAGTTTTCATCTAAGAGGCGCATATATAATAATAATCATATTTCAACATGTTATACTATGTTATTCATTGCACCAGAATATTGTGTCATAGGACTTGTATATGGTTAACTAGTTTCGGGTTTTTTTTTTATATGTCACTATTGTTATTGTTATTGAACTTCCTTCAGTTTTGTGTGACTGCTAACATATGATATAGGACTTACTCATAGTGGGTGGCGCGGTGTCCATCCACATGCTACACGTGCCAAGTTTTCTCCGTCAGGGAGAACGGTACCTTATTGTTTATTAGGTTGGGCTCTTGGGAGGGTCGGGATGGGGATTCATGGTTTGCGACTACTACTTTCTTTGGTACCAACTGTTCACAGATTTTTGGGGCTGGGAATGGGTAAGGGGATTTGTCACTTGGGTGCTTTGCTGCTGTGTGAGGAGGGTTTTCTGTTTGGAATGGGGTATTTGACCGGAAGAGGGAGAATGCGAGACAAGCCCCGATATCACCCGACTGATGGGGCTGGGTGGGGCTGGGCCCCAGCTCCTTTTCGGCATTTATTGATAAAACATATCCTGACAGGGCTTGCTAACTGGAGCGCTTATGGGTAAATATAGGATACTTTCCTGGAATGTTGACGGCCTGGGATCTCCGGTAAAACGGAAAAAAATTTTGCAACATCTGCATAGGTTGAAGGCTAATATAGCCTGCTTACAGGAAACACATTTATCCGAGTTGGAAAGCAGGAAACTGAGGCGGGAATGGGTGTCAGAGTGTTATTTTTCACCGGCAAAGGGCAAGAAAGGTGGGGTAGCCATTCTAATTAATAGAAATGTTCCACTAACCGTAACCAAGGAACTCCATGATAATGAAGGGAGATATGTTATTATTGTGGGCACTCTTGCTGGAAAGCTGATCACTCTGTGCAATGTGTATGCACCCAATTCCCCAGACAGGGAGTTTTTTACACAACTGATTAATGTATTGCAGCTTAATATGCAGGGTGACCTTCTGCTGGCGGGGGATATGAATAGTGTTATGGATGCCTATTTAGACAAATCCAGAACACCCCCATCATACCGCGATAGCTCTTGTACAGGTGTACGTCAACTATGTAAATACCTGCGACTAGTAGATCCCTGGCGAATATTACATCCGGAGGAGCGTGATTACACTCACGTTTCCAGAGCTCACGGTACCATGTCCAGAATAGATTATCTCCTATTAGCTGACCATATGTTCACTTCAGTCGAGGCAGCAGATATAGGGGTTATTGCAGTGGCTGATCATGCTCCCATTTGGGTTGATATGTGGTTTACTGCTGACCGGAGCCAAAGACGGGTGTGGCGGTTCCCGGGACACCTTTATAATGACCCTGACTTTCATAATTTCCTCAGGGAGAAATGGGAAGAATATGCCGAAAATAACAAGGCTCACGTTGACAACCCTATATTGTTCTGGGAAACCAGTAAAGTTGTCCTCAGGGGGGAGATCATTGCATATACTATCCGCAAGAACAAAAATCTTAATGCAGCCATTCTTCTTCTAGAGGGAAAACTAAGGACCGCAAAAAAAATCTTGGTGGACAGACCCAATCCGCTTCATAGGCAGGCATATCAGTCCTGTCTACAGGCGTTAAATGCTCATATACATCTTAAAGCCCAGAAAGCACTCCACTCTTCTGACCATTTTTTCTTTAGATATGGCAACAAATCCAGCAAACTCCTGGCGAGGCTGGTGGCGGTCAAAAGGAAAAAATCTTATATTTCCAGTTTACGTACGACTACAGGCCAACAGGTCACAAAAACTGCGGAAATTTTAGAAGCCTTACGCTCCTTCTATGAGACCCTTTACAGGGAAGATAGGGAAGGGGGCCAGACAGAGGAAGATCTGTTTTTCCAAGATATTTCCCTGCCACATCTGACTTCCCTTCAGCAGCAAATTTTGACCCAACCTATAACGGAACGGGAACTCAGTGGAGCCATAAAAACTGGAAAATGCCATAAATCCCCGGGGCCGGACGGATTCCCAACGGAATATTATAAGCTTCTGCAGTTAGTCATTACTACCCCCTTAACTGACTACTATAATCAGGCCTGGCGGGAAGGTGCTTTTCCTCCGCATTTCAATAAAGCTTTTATAACCGTATTGCCAAAGCCGGGCAAGGACCCTTCTCAGCCAGCATCTTACCGACCCATTTCCCTTCTCAATTATGATCTCAAACTTTTTGCCCGTATACTAGCGCTCCGAATTAATGTTATATTGCCCACGCTTATTTCCCCGGCTCAAGCTGGGTTTGTACAGGGACGTAATGCCGGGTCTCATGTGATTAGATTGCTTACGGCTCTTGAGACTTCACATAGACAACAATTACAAACCATGGTAGTCGGGTTTGACTCAGAGAAGGCATTCGACAGGGTCTCATGGGACTACATGTTTTCTGTTTTGCGACGCTTTGGATTTCCAGCCCAGCTTATTCAAGCTATCTCCCTTCTCTATAAAAATCCGGTTTCACATATATCAGCCAACGACGATCTTTCAGGGGACATTCCTATTCAGAGGGGAGTAAGGCAGGGCTGTCCTCTCTCTCCGATTCTGTACATTTTGGCATTGGACCCGCTACTTAGGAAGCTGCTAGAGACATCCGAACTTCAAGGGGTAAAATTTAAAGGGGAAGAGTTTAAAGTGGCCGCTTTTGCGGACGACATGTTAGTCGCTCTCAGTAACCCGCATACCGCTCTACCCCAGGTGTTAAGACTACAGAGAGCCTTCGGAGTCTTTGCGGGACTAAAAATTAACGTGGAAAAATCGGAGGCATTGGACGTATTGGGAACTTTGAGGGGCACATGGCCGGGGGCCTTTCCCCTTCGCTGGGTTGATGATTCCCTAAAATATTTAGGCATTTATATCCCCGCCACACTGGACCGACTTTATTCCTTAAATGTTACCCCTTTAAAACAAAAACTTTTAGCAAAACTGTCTGTATGGCAAAAGTTGCCACTTTCACTCTCTGGTAAGGTTTTGTTACTGAAAATGATGGAAATTTCAAAATGGCTGTATTTGTTTGCAATGTTACCAATCTGGCTGAAGAAAAAAGATGTTAAAGCCATAAACTCTGCTCTTAGCAAATTTCTGTGGAAGGGTAAGAGGGCCAGGATTTCCCTTTCTATTTTAATGCGCTCTCGAAGGGAGGGGGGTATAGGTTGTCCAGATCTACAGGCTTATAACTACGCAAGCTTGTTGCGACATGTAAGAGACTGGATAACGGATACGAGATATTGTTCACCAGTCCTCCATTATAATCACTGGTTGTATCCACTCACAGCTAGTGGGGTGTTGCAGTCTCCCATACATCTGTTACCTCCCTTGATCCCTTCCAGTGCTCTTCTTTTTCCCTTCTGCCAGGTATGGAAAAGAATCTGTCTGCTGTTTAAGGTAAATCCTGAATACACTGTATGCTTACCAATTATAGGCTGCTCTTTGTTTACCCCTGGTATGCAACACCCTCCCTTTGCAAGATGGCTAACATGTGGTTTGGTTAATGTATCACAGCTGTTCCACGTGCGGGCTGGTACCCCCATTCCTATCAGTTTCGAGGAACTACAAGGCACGTATGGGCTACCGTCTACAGACTTTTATTGCTATCTTCAATTGAGACATTTTATCATGGACCGGCTTTTCAAAGACCCTCAATTTTCTCTTTCGTTTAATCTGTTGGCGTTTATACAAGGTTCCGACAAGAAACGTCATCGTTGCGCGCAATATTACGTTGAACTTATACGTTTACTTCATCCAGTGGATTCAGGAACAATAGTCCAAAAATGGAATAGATGTCTCCCCGAACCTATTACACTTCCTGATTTTCTGCGAAGCCTACAGAACATACCCAAGACAGTGGAAAATGTTATTTTACGGGACAAACTATATCAGGTATATTATCAAGCTTTCTATTCTCAGAGCAGGGCGTTTCGCATGGGAGTTACAGAGTACAGACAATGCGCTCGATGTATGGATCCCAATCCGGATTTCTATCATGCCTTTTGGTCGTGCAAGGTTCTTCAGGTCTTCTGGCGATACCTTCAAATGTACATGCGGTCACTTTGGGATACCCAGATCCCGTTGGAACCCAAACTGTGGCTTTTTGGGCTGGTCCACGACTCAGAGGCGGTTATAGACAAATATAAAGTAGACTTCTTTCACAAAGTTTTATTGATGGCAAAAACTACTATCCTTGCCCAGTGGATGGAACAGCACCCGCAGCACCAATCGATATGGGAACATAAAATGCAGATCCTTCTGCATATGGAGTATCAAACAGCGAATCAGAGACCAACCAAATACAAACAACAGACAGCCCGAATATGGCGAGATTATGTTCAACGGCTTCCAAGTGAAGTTATAGACCTGCTTCCGAAGCTGGAGAGTGAGGAGCCCCATGCACCATCACCCACTTAAATAGACGTTTAGGGAATACCCTTTCTAGTAGGGCCGTGAGTGATCTCCGCAACCTCCTAAACAATATTTTGTGTTATATTCCTCATTTTGTGCTCTGTTCCTCATCATTTTTTCTTTTTTTTTTTCTTATGTGCAGTAACCTTCTCACATCCCCCCGAGAGTGGGGTGAAATACTATAGTGACAAACAGGGGGAGGGAGGGAGGGAGGGAGGGGAGGGAGGGAGGTGAGGGGGGGGGGAGAGGAAAGGAACTCCCCAATTAAGGTGCTGATACCTCAGTACCACAAAATTATAACCTTGGCTCCAAGAGAGCTCTTGCTGTAAACTTGTTCCCTTTCTTTTTTCTTTTTTCTTCTTTCTTTGCTCAGCAGTATAATTTCTAAACCTAGGTCTCTTGAAAAGAGGGCAGTCATTTTGATAGGGGATAGACCATATTGTATGAAGCATTGCAATATTTTGTTCTTTTTATGTCTCTGTCCTTTGTTACATTATGTATATGGTGACCTATGAATATTACTGAACTGTACCGCTTGGATTTACGCTCTGTTATATGTTACAGTTTGATATAAATGTTGGATCTGAGGTTATGAATAAAGATTATTATACAAAAAAAAAAAAAAGAGAAACAAAGGAAACCACAAAAGCTGACCTAGTGGAAATTTTGCCATTTGAAGGAAAAGAGATCATCAGAACTATCTATTGAGGCCAAAACACCCATGGCACCATCACTAGGTACCTATCACTCTCTTCTTATCTGGCATATAATAAAAACTGGATAAAAGAAAAGATTTTTCTGAGGAAAATTGCAAGACTTCAATAATATATTTTTAAACAACTCAGTAACTGAAAGGAAACGAGTCTTTGGGAAATTATGCAAATGTAAGTTCTTAGATCTAAGTTTGTTGTCCAACATTCACATTTGTAATGAAGACTCAAATTATCTTTAATTCCTGAAACTAATGACGCTTGAATTTTGGTAATCGCTCCAGACAGCACTCCTAAAGTATCTTCAATTGATCCCAACCTTTTGTCTACCTCCATTAGCTTAGAGGAGACAGCAGATGAAAATCGACTCAATTGAGAAACAGAGCTGGAAAGAGACTTCTCAATCAGATAAAAGCATTCCAAACATCTTCTAAAGAAATATCAGATGATTCACAAGTCTTAGAGGAAGCATTCTCTTCCTGAGCTGCTGGTAACTGCACAGGCACTGGAATAGCACACCAAACTGAAGCTACACCAGAAACTTCTATCATAGAGTTTCTTGAAGATGAATTCACCACATCATCTAATGAGGGTTCCTTAATTTCGGTACCTAGAACAAAGTTGGAATTCTCATCATGAGGTTCCATTCTGGCCAACATGCTGTTATAGGTTCAGATCGTGCACACTGGCGCCCTTGCCCAGGGGCTCTGACCTGTGGGACTAATCTCATATAAATACACACAATTACTAGGATTATACCTGGGGTCTTGAACCCTGGAGTTTACCCCCTACACAAAGAGCCACACCCAAAATTGGATTCAGTACGTCATGGTTCTAGCTAAGAAAGTAAGTTTATTTGAGCAATAGGACAGAACAAATAAAATCAGATCGTATAGAAGAAGTTATGGTAGATAATAACAACTGCTACATAGATCTAAAAAGCTCACATTTCCAAAGGATTAGCCATATCATCATGTCCAGGGTTCTCTCTTCCCTCTCTTTCTCACTGTCTCTCCTTATACACTACAAACACTTGTGAAAGCAACGGCATTCCCTCCCTCTGAGTTCTTATCAGATTTCAGACACAGCTGTGTGGCTTTCATTTTCTCTCTCAGACTTTAGTAGACTTAGTGGAATAACTAAATAAACACACTCTTACCTGTTCATAAACATTTCACAGTGCAAGACAGTAAACAGGAGTTCACTCAGAGGTTGACCTGTGGCCTTCAAACTAGTTTGTGTCTGGGTGAAAACTCTGACTCCATATCCAACCTACCCTTCATTGCCAAAATCATTGAAAAAATCATCCACTCCCAGCTCACCGATCACCTAGAATTGAACAACATATTACACTCTTCACAATTTGGCTACAGGAAAAACCTAAGCACAGAAACACTACTCCTCTCATTAAATGACACTGTACTCAGAGGATTCGACAGCGACCAAAGCTACTTGCTGATTCTCCTGGATCTATCAGCTGCATTCGATACAATAAACCACACAATCCTTCTCGAAAGAGTGTCTGAAATAGGAGACATTGGTAAAACCTTACAATGGTTTTCATCCTATCTATCACACAGAAGCTTCCAAGTAATGTTTAACAATACCCTCTCAAATAAAATACACCTCAATACAGGAGTTCCCCAAGGATCAGCGCTATCAGAAACACTCTTCAACATCTACCTCCTCCCAATATGTCACCTGCTTGATCGCCTTGGTCTGACCCACTTTCTATACGCAGACGATATACAAATACTTATCCCAATACATAATACCTTGGAAGAACATACAAAAAAACAACCATGTATCTCGCAGAAATTAAACAATTATTAACCGACCTAAAACTCATAATAAACAAACATAGACAAAACAAAGATAATCATCCTAGACAGAAAAAGCAACAACTCTCCAACACAACTGCTCAAAATGGAGAAACAAAAAATATCAATCTATCCAGTCACACATGCTCGAAACCTAGAAATCACCATCGACAGCGACCTATCCTTCAGGATCCACATAACTAATAAAATTAAGGAAGGATACCACAAACTACTAACACTCAGACGACTGAAGCCTTTCCTTTCACTGGACGACTTCAGAACAGTTCTACAACTACTTATTTTCTCCAACTCCTTACTATTCGGACTACCTCTCGCAACCATCTGTCCACTCCAAATCCTACAGAACACAGCCGCCAGAATCCTAACAGGAACAAAAAAACACAATCATATTACCCCATCCCTTATATCGCTACATTGGCTCCCAATTAAATACTGAATAGACTACAAAATACTAAGGGCCGGATTTTAAAAGGGTTACGCACGTAACCCTTTTAACCCCCCCCTGTGCATGCCGAGCCTATTTTGAAAAGGCTCGGCGGCGCGCACAAGCCCCGGGACACACGTAAGTCCCGGGGCTTGCAAAAAGGGGCGGTCGGGGGTGTGGCCAGGGGGCGTGGCTTTGGATCGGGGGCATGGCCGAGTGCCCCGACACAGCGGCCTGTGTCAGGGCCTGCTGCGCCGGCGCGCGTAAGTTACTACTGCCCGGAGGCAGTAGTAACTTTTCAGATAAAGGTGGGGGGGGTGGGGTGGAAGAAAAGTTCCCTCCGAGATTTCGGAGCAGCCTTGGAGGGAACGGGCAGTGCGCGCAGGGCTCGGCGCGCGCAAGTTGCACAAATGTGCACCCCCTTGCACATGCCGACCCTAGATTTTATAAGCTATGCGCGTATCTTATAAAATCCGGTGTACTTTTGTTCGCGCCTGGTGCGCGAACAAAAGTACGCGTGCGTGTAGAATTATAAAATCTACCCCTAACAATCCTACACAAACTAATCATAGAACAGCAAACCAACTGGCTAAGTAAAACCATTGAACTCCATGCCCCAAAACGAGACCTACACTCAACCAACAAAGGTCTCCTGAAAATTCCACATGCCCGAACCACACAACTCAACACAACTCATGAAAGAGCCATATCCATCAGAAGCCCCAAACTATGGAATGCACTTCCAATCAAATTAAGAACACAACCCAACATAAAACCTTCAAGAAAGAACTGAAAACCTGGCTAGTCACCAAAGCCTTCTTAAACTCAACATAAAGAAACTTACCCCCTTTACTAACACCTGAACAACATTGCTAATATCTTTTTAGAATATAAGAAACGTATTTAATTAACCAAAAATGTATATCTGACCATTTCATCATTGTAAGTTCAACCTATTCATATTGCATCTTCTAACGTAACTGTGCAACTCTATCCTGTACCCTTATTCTGTAACTTCATCTTGTGACTTTATTACAAATATGTTGTATTTGCTAACTCGCTAAGACCGAAAATTTGTAAACCGTTGTGATGGCAAAACTGAATGACGGTATATAAAACTCGATAAATAAAATAAATAAATAAATAAATTTGGCCTATCCTCTATAATACATCCTCAGCAAAAGTAACAAAAAATGACTCCAACACATGCCCAAAGGAGCTGAGGGAGGAGATCTTACCTCTGGACTCAAGGAAGGATTTCCAGATCAGTGTTCAGCGAATCCTGAAGAACTGGTCTGGTACAAACCACATGTTGGTCCATTGTCCAAGCATTGTTATTTATGAGGCAATTTCATAGTCATAAGCCTGTATGCCTGAACTTATACATATCAATCTTGCTCATACACTACTAAGTCTTGATATAATGGGCAGCTAAAACACTATACTATAAATGTTGATGCAAAAGTTTTCCAGCATTTAGAATCCAAGTGAAATATGATTGGAGTGCGTTTCGCTATTAGAGCAACATTATATGAGAGCTTCTCTTTCCCAAGTTTATGGTGATTTAGAGCCAGCAGTTAATGCTTATGCAAGTATTGGGTAGGAGTATTCTGTGCCGACAGTTGATGTCTACGTGAGCATTGGGTAGTAATTTGCAGAATATATATCAATTGTTGTTTCCCTGAAGCAGCTTTGTATATAAGGCGAAACTTGGGCCCTAGTTAGGACTGGGAGTGAACTCTATTTTTCTGTCGGATGTTGGAAGCTTCTGGGATTGAAGCAGTGATATTTTGTCTTGAAAGTTGGATACTTTTTAGGTGTTTGAAGTGATAGCATTTCTAGATGATATTTGGAATCATGTAGATCATTTCACATTACTGGGCTTTTTTATGTCAAGAAAAATACTTATAGAAGCTTCTTATTGAGTACATATTGCACGTAGGTATTTTTTAATATTTTGAAATATGTTTTGATTTTTTTATTTGATGTATGATGGAATGATGTGTGTGGAAGTACTTCACCTACATTTGTGTGCATGAATGTTTTTTATGGGTGGAATTTATCAATGTAAGTGAAGTTTGGAATATAAGAATAGAAATATTTGAGAAACTGTACATATGATATATGCTTGTTAATTTGTATTGTGTATAAGATGATGTGAATAAAAGTACACTTTAAATTAACAGGTTAAGGACTACTGAAATTGATTAATATATTTACCCCTAGCTGTTTTGTTTTTTTTTAATTATATCCTATGGGAAGAAAGAAGCCCATGAAGAGCTCCATTAGAATCTAGGGGTGGGAGACAGCATAGGGAAACAGAACAGGTAGCACTAGCTCTGGATTTAATAGGCACCCACTATGTCTGTACCTAAGGCGGAAAACATTTAGGGGCAGCAGGCTGGCTAAGATTTGTTGAGATTCAGCAGAGAATAGCCTTCTGCTACTCTGTTAACAGTCCCTTGCAGGAGGGTGAGTGGTAAAAGTACCAAACGTGCCTAGAGGCAGCAAAAATCCAAAATCCATCCCTGCCCCTAGACACAGTGTTGTCACCTCTCCCCTCCCCCCAAATAAGGTTAGACAACAGGGACCAGAAGGTCTAAGGCACAGCCCCTCAGTTTCCTGCAGCAGCTCAGGGAGATTCTGTGGCAAAAAATAAGACAATTCTGAAGCACATTGGCAAACATTTCCAGGTTTTTTATATTACATTATAAAAATTAAGTAATGTTCAGGTCCTGCTTGTCTGTATAATTTTTTTTATTGGGTTAAGAAAAGAGATCTCAAGCATCAGTAGAGAGCAGAAATCTCTGGGATGGGAATATAAGAGAGGAGGACCAGGATTGGGTTTAGGAGAAGGGCGGGGGGGGGGGGGGAGTGTGAGACAGAGAGAGAGGACAGGGATGGGGAGGACAGGGAGAAAGAATTGGGGATGGGGAGGATGGTAGATGGGAAAGATTGAGGAAGGGGGAAGTTCTGGAATCTGGGATGGGGGAAGAGAAGCGAGAGGAAGGGAGTTTCTGGAATTGAGTAAGAGAAGAAGGGAGTAGGAAAATAATCTGAGGTTAAAGGAGAGAGAGGATTTGAATTGCACTGATGGGAGTGGAGGGAGGGAGCATGTCTCTTCTGTGCTTTGATCCTGCTCCCTCTTGTATCTCCTCTCTAACTTCCTGCCCAGTCTAGCATATACACACAGCTGGCATCAATCCCTTCTCTTATATACCCCCCCCCTTCTCTCACACACACAGGTACATTGCCCAGCTGATTCTCTCTCCTTTTCCTGCCCTCGTGAATATCAGGGCTGGTGCAAGGGGACTAGGCACCTTCTGCCTTGCGCCAGCCCCCTCATCTCGCTGCTCCCACCTGGTTATGCCACCCCCCCCCCCCCCGGTCATGCCGCCACTCCTATTAGGGGGCGCGAGCCATGTGGGGCTGCGAGCGGCGGCTGCTCATGCCTCACGCCCTAGGCCCAGGCCTAGTGCTTCTGCCGGCCCTGCCGATGATCTTCCCTCAGCCCCTCCTGACTTCTCCAAAATGATTTCCCTTTGCTCTGTCTGCTCCAGGCTCATCTTCCCCACCTCCTGTCCCTGTAGGCTGCTTGGGAAGGAAGGGACTAGATCAGGAAGCAAAGGGCTGTTCTCTGTTGAGTGAGATTCAGCACAGCTGGAAAGCAGCAAATCTTCAGCCAGATTGTTGCCGCACTAGGCACTGAGAAATCCAGGCCTGCTGTACTCGAGACAATGGAGGGTGAAGTGACTTGTCCAAGATCACAAGGAGGGTCTGTAGGATCTGAATGCTGGCTTCCTAACCACTAGACTACACTTCTGCTCCACTATTGCTGGTCACTCCCACCCTGGCAACACAAATTGAACTTTGTGGGAGTTTCCCTTTGAAAATGACCTTGCATTCCCTCATACAATACCAAAATTGCTTTCACAGAGGGTCATTCTAAGACTGTCTGCATACGTGCAAAGTCTGCAGCTAATTTTTTCCTGAAGACTTTGCATTAATTTTCAAAGTGAAAATAGGTGCATACTTTCATTTTAAAAATTATCCCAGACAACTACCCACACACATTTATACCTAAGTTGTGCTGGTAGTTTTTCTGAGAAAACTTATGCGTATACTTTAGAAAATTCAAAAGTATGTGCATAAATGCACAGGTCGGGTCCTGAAGTTACTTTCAAAATAAAAGGTAAAAAAAAAAAAAAAAAAAAGGGTTTTATAGGGTGAGGAAGAGAGGGGAAGGGAGGTTAGGGTATGGAAGTTCCCTCCCAGTTTGCTCCTAAATTGGAGCGAACTGGGGGAGCCCCGATCTCATCATTGCGTGAATCTGATTAATTCTACCCCCTTGCGCCAGGCATGCATGTTATAAAATCAAGTGTCCATGTGCGCTTGCCGGGTAGGGTGCACACAAGGATGCTCGCATGTATTTTTTAAAAATCTACCCCATGTTGTATTGGCATCTTACACAGCTAAATTGGAAAGCAAGACTCATTCACACAGACTACTTTAAGCACTAGGTAGCATTACTACATACTGTCTTTTCTCAACTGCACTGCTCACCATACAACAACTAGTGATGAATGTGATGTTTTCTAGCCTGCAGTGCTGCCAAGATATTATGGCAGGACCCCCTGCATAAGAACATATGTGGTTGGGATGTTCAGAATAGAGTTCTGCTGGATAAGTGCAGAAGATGATGATTCACTGTGTGCTGGGTTATGACAGAAGTGGTAAGTGAATATTTTAAGTGAAGGCTGTATCTTTTTGTTTTGTGCTTGTAGATGGTAATGGGTATCCCCTCTTAACCTTGCTGTTAACTCCATCCTTGCATCCAACTGCTGGTTCAGAAGAGTGTCAGTATTGACTACTGCACTTTCACTGCAGACTGCTACGTACTCTTGCCAAAGGGCCGGATTTTCAAAAGCCTATGTGCACTGGGCCTATTTTAAAAAGGCCCGGCCACGCGCGTAAGTCCCAGGGCCGAAGAAAAGGGGCGGGGGGCGGCTAGAGGCCCCCAGCACAGTGGCCATTTGCCACTGTGTCGGAGGATCGCTTGCTGGCAGGGTGCCGTCGCGCACAACCGCTCCTGCCCTGAGGCAGGCGCAAGAGGTAAAATAGAAATTTTGGGGGATTTTGATTAGGGCTGGGGGGGGTTAGGTTAGGGGAAGAGAGGTTAGTTTAAGGGGTTGGGAAGTTCCCTCCCAGGCCGCTTTGAAATTGGAGCGCCTTGGGAGGGAACCGAGGAAGGCTGCAGGCGTTGGCGCGTGCATGTTATAAAATCGGGTGACCATGTGCGCAAGCCAGGTAGCGTGTGCACATGGACGCACGCATGTAGGTATTAAAATCTACCCCGAAGTGTACAGTGCATGAAATTCTGTTTTGTTTTCTTTTATGACTTCAGCTTGTGTGGGACACTTACCTAACTCTGGTATAAGATTATTTGTTATTTCCTGAGAACTATAAAAGTGCTCTTTTGATTCTTCTGGATCAGGGCTGTTTAAGTGTTTTTAGCATGGTTATATGAGGAAATTTGGTGACTGAATATTTTTAGCTTTTAGTTCCTTGATCAAGCTGGCTTCACAGTCAGTGTATGGGCAGAGCACTTTCTCCACCTGGTTCCAAATACTAATGACATCAGGCAACTGACTGCACATTGGGAAAGTAATGATTATTATTGTGCATATTTTAATGAAACTGAAAATGTATTACATTAAGCAGAGCAGTGATTGGTGCAAGAGGCTGCATATAGACTGAGATACGCAGGGTCTCTGTGCTATGGCTTTTTTTTTTTAATATAAGATACAAATATTTTTATTTGCCAAACTCGGTGAGTAACTTTCTGATAGAACTTTTTTTAAATTCTGAATTTGGGTGAATTGAGTCCAAACTAAGCAATTGTTCTGAAGACTCTGGACTCTCATTAACATAAGAACAAACACTGAAGAGACACAAAACCATGTAGGACCCTACCACTAAGGTCTTGAAATCCAATTGCTTTTGTAGTAAAGACCATATAAATGTATATTGCACTGTGGCTATTGGTGGTATGCTTTCTGAAGGACTGGGCTGTAGGTATTCAGAAAATGTATTTTGACTCCAAAGTCAGCAGTCCTGAGTTGTATATGTGTTTGTGTGAGGTTCTAACATGATGGTAATATTATGTCATATTATATATATCAAATAACAGTGGCTTTGTGGACAGTGCTGTTTGTTGACTCTTCTCAGTTGCTATCTTAAATACACAAGATTCCAAAGTATGTGCATAGTTGCATGTTGGTAAGTGTAGTCCAGAGGTGCTACATAAAGGCTGTGAAGACTTATCTATGTGACCTAGTGATCATTTCCAGCTGGGAGTTCCATTTGGTTTGCTTCACCTCTTCTCAGCTGATCATATGACACTGCAAAGGTTATGGGGGTTGACAATCTCACATAGACAAATATTTTTAGGACTTTGCCAAGTAACATAAGCCTGTATTTGCTCCTTGAAATGCACTCTGAGGCAGAAGTAGAAGCAAGACAGAATAAGCATGCAGGGCAAATATCTACAGTGCTTTTGGAGCTTCTCCAGTTCAGGTGGCTCCCAAAGCAGAAAGATAATGAGAAGGTTTTATGCATTCATCAGAATAGGTACACTTTTGTTGAGAGTGCCTCATTTTAAGTGGATGGAATCCTGTTGAATGACATTTTTTCCCCAGTGTCTTTCTTGAAAAACAAGATGTGCACTAAGGAACAGTGATACACAAAAACAAGCCCCAGGATTCACAAATTATATACTATTCAAACTTCAATCTGGCCTATAGGTTCATGGCTGCTTAGCAGAGGGAAGAAAAGAGAAGACTTAAACATATTAGGTTTCTATATAGTTTTGATTCTAATTTATCAATGTTTTTGTCTTATTCTTTGACTAGAAAGCAGGCCTTATACTCTGCACAGTTTGGCATACAAAATGGCATTGGGAGAGATGTTGATCATTTCCAGGCACTAGGTTGATGAGTCTCATCTTTGGGTCACAGACCATTCCTAAGCAAGTCACTAAATCATTAGCAAAAATGTAGTGATATTTTCAAAGCTTAAAGCAGCAGAATAAGTTAGATTTTTCAAAATAGCAACGTTTATTACTTAATTCCTCTTTAGTATTTATTCCTTGGTCTCCATTTTTTGTCCTAAACGGTTTAATTATTTTATGCCTTTCATTATTTTGGAACAGAAATTATGGTCACATTCTAGAGCAGAGCCATAGTGACTTTCAGGTAGTGGTTGTAGGCACCACTACCTGAAAGGCATTGTGATCCCATGATGCCAACCTACCACATGCAATTATTATCTCCAGCAGGGCCAGCAAGGCAGGAGAAATGCACTCCCTTTTTGCCAGCCCAATCTCGGCGAGCATCTATAAACCAATCTGTCATGGCACCTCTTCCTTCCTCTTTTCTGCGTTCCACACAGTTGAAACCCGAGCTTTACGGGATTTATAACCGTAGAGCCTTATGGCTCAAACATCACTTGTTTGAACTGCATGGCACATAATTGTCATGAGCCAACTAATAATCAAATAGGCAATAATCGATAGACCCTCAACATCATGTATCCTATTAGAAATTTAATCGTGTGCCCTATTACAAATTTAGCTCACCAAACATACTAAATGACAAATAACCCACTCACAGATATCAATCTAATGATGCTGAAGTAGTAGACAGATTATTCATAGGTTAATTAATAAATATAATAAATAAGAGGCCAACAATTGTGGAAGGCAATTGAGGTTATCTTCTCACAAAATCTCCAGTGACGTCACAGCATCTGAAAGAGCATCCAAAGGGGCAGTCCCCTGAGGAGGCGTCCCACTTCCACGGGCTGAGCTCCTTATCTAGGTTGCTGGCTGGAGCAGATTCCTGTGGTGGGTGCCCCTTTGCTCAGGGGCAAAGCTAAACTGCAGCCTGCAGATGATAAAAACAGCAAAGCCCCTCCTGAGGTTCATTTTCTTTCTACAATCTCTCATTTTCTCAAACCTCGATTACTGTAATTCTTTACCTTCTAGGTCTTCCAACTACTCGCTTAAAACCCCTGCACCTACTGCAAAATGCCGCTGCTAGAGTATTGTCTGGAGCAAGAAAATTTGGCTCTACACTGGCTTCCTGTACAGTCAAGAATACATGATAAAGTTCTAACTATAATATACAACAACATTAACCAGAACGACGACGATCTGCTAGGAATAACATTTAAACCTCACATCCCCCTGAGAACTCTAGGATCACAGAACAAAGGCCTCCTAGAATTTCTATACCAAATTTAAGAGACTCTCATCTAACGTTAACTAGAGATAGAGTGATCTCAATTGTCGGCCCAAAACTATGGAATTCTATGCCAGAAGAACTTCGAACATTAACAGATGAGAAATTCAAAAGCAACTTAAAAACTTGGCTTTTCAAAAATGCCTTCTACTTGACTGAATCTCCCAGTTCCCCATGACTCAGAAAACATAAATAATTCTTCAACAATCCCCCCCTCGCTTACCCTTTAATCTAGCTCTGTTTCTATGATAGACGTCTACCATTGTATTACTTCCGTTTATATGAATGTCTATCAACCTTGTAATACATTTTATTTATGAATGTTTCACTTGTAAACCATTATGAACTAATTATTGTCACATGGAATGATGGTATATAAAACATTTAAATAAACAGATTTGCTCCTTGCTGTCTCTGCAGAGATCTCATATCTGACTGACAATTGGTATCTGTAAAGCTATTATATTTTTCTTTAGGGATACAGACCTGGACTGAAATCACCAATTTATTTTTTTTTCGCATAGGCCACTGAACAACTTTCACATGCCAGGAAGTTTGGACACCACTGACCAAAACTGGACGTGAACCTCTGACATAGAACTGAAAGACTGTGTATTACTGTGCCAATTCTCTGAGCTATCTAGTTTTCTCTAGAGTGAGCACATAGGAGCTTTTTCAGCAGACATTTGGGGATTGTTTGCTATAGCAGTTCTCTTTAAAATGGAATATTGCTCTTTTATTTATTTATTTAAAAGTTCTTATATTTCCAGAGTCAAGATGGCCGCCGACTGAGACATGCACACAGAACCTCTCTCCTCGTTTTTCCTCCTGGTATCGGATTACCTTTGTCTAGATGCCACACAAGAAGCCCAAAGCTAAACTAAGGGAGACTACTACTAGTTCTCCCTCATTTGGCTCTTTACAACCTTGAATTGAGTTTTTTGGTGCAATGCCAGTTCTTACTTCTGCTGTGATGGCCGCTTCAGAGGAAGACTTAGAGCGAAAGTCTCCTCTGCAGGCAGAGGAGATCTCTCTTAGCCCGGGAGCGCCACCACACCATCCCCTCCTTGTCATGGCTTAACATCTATCAGGTCGATACAGTTATGCCGCGTTAGAAATAGTGCGGCAGTGCCAGGCGCACCCTCGTTCCCTGCATGCACAGTTCTCTTCACCTACTGCTCGATACTCTCTTCAAATTGCATGCAAATGCATGCCGCGTCTGCGAAGTGTTAGGCGAAGGTTAGGCCTGCGCAACCCATTTTACTGTATAGAGCGCCTATACAGTATCCTGGGTGCGCGGGCCAACGCTTCACGGCCACGCTGGTATCTGTCATTTCAAATGACATTTGAAATGACAGGTACCAGGAAGTGGACAGTTATGTTCTCCGATGCTCGGCAAACTTTCCCCCAGCCCCCGCTCACCTGCACTGGCCGCGTCCGGTCTCCGGTGCAGCCCCAGTCCTATCCCCTCCTCCCGAAGCAAAAAAAAAAAAAACCGAAAAAATAGCAAGAGAGCGAGGGGAGAGACGGGCAATCCTAGGCTCGGGCCTGCTAGTCTCTTCTCCTCTCTTCCCGAAGCAGGGTGCGAAAAGCAGCCTTGCTCCGGGAGGAGGGGGGGGCAGTTTAAAGCGACGAAGCGACTTACTTTTGCAGCCCCCCCACTCCGGACATCGGCAACGACCGCGGCTCCAGCCTCCAGCTGTCAGACAGACGCATCGCTCGTGGGAAAGCGGCCCCTATGCGTGCAATTGGCTGCTCAAGACGTGACGTCACGACATTTGGCGTCACGGCATGTGATGTCACGTATTGAGCAGCCAATTGCACGCATAGGGGCCGCTTTCCCACGTGCGATGCGTCTGTCTGACAGCTGGAGGCTGGAGGCAGGAGCCGTGGTCGTCGCCGATGTCCGGAGGGGGGGGGCTGCAAAAATAAGTCGCTTCATCGCTTTAAACTGCCCCCCCCCTCCTCCCGGAGCAAGGCTGCTTTTTGCGCCCTGCTTCGGGAGGAGAGGAGAATGGACTAGCAGGCCCGAGCCTAGGATTGCCCGGTCGTCGTCGCTGATGTCCGGAGGGGGGCTGCAAAAGTAAGTCGCTTCGTTGCTTTAAACTGCCCCCTCCTCCCGGAGCAAGGCTGCTTTTTGCACCCTGCTTCGGGAGGAGAGGACAAGGGACTGGCAGGCCCGAGCGTAGGATTGCCCGTCTCTCCCCTCGCTCTCTTGCTACTTTTTTTTCGGGTTTTTTTGGTTTTTTTCTTCGGGAGGAGGGGACAGGACTGGGGCTGCACCGGAGACCGGACGCGCCAGGGCAGGTGAGCGGGGGCTGGGGGAAAGTTTGCCGCCTACCCTTACCCCTGCCTCTAACGCAGGGCGCGCGTTACTGTATGGGAGGGAATAGCTAATTCGCTCGTTTACATTTAATATACATGCCGCGTGCGGAAGGGGTTACCCGGGGATTTTAAGAGGCGGTAGGGATGAGTTAAAGGGGATAGTGTATTGCAGGAAGGGCTAACGCGGCCGGAAAGTGAGTAGAAGGCGAGTTAGGAGCAGGGTAACCGCGGCCACACTTTACTGTATTGATCTGTTAGTCTGGACTTCCGACTCCTACAATGGAGATTCGAGGAGCTCAGACTTCGTCGCACATGATTCTGAAAGAGGGCGGGAGTTCTGTGCCTCCTTCTGTATATGCGACAGTGGCACCTGCTGAGACGGAGTCCCCTGTTTTAGGGGCTATTGGAGCGGTTTCTCCTTCACTTCTGGCCTTGACATCGGCCCCTTCTGGTGGTTTTGATGAGGACGTGTTTCAGAGCAGTGGTGAGTCGACGAGTGTCCAGGTTAGTAAACTCAGACTTTCTAAACCTTTGGTAATTACTTTAGATGCTTTGTGGAATACACTTGTGACTTTGGAAACCTCCATAATCTTCCTTAACAACAGTTATAATGGACACCAACAATCGATTATTGCTTAATTCCAACTTGGTATCGTCTCAGGACACTAAGCTTTTGATACTGGATACTCGTGTAACTACTCTTGAAAAGATTCAACACCAATTATTTAATCGGATTTGGTATGTTCAAAGAAGATTGAGAATATTGAAAATGCCTTATGTTCTTTAAATTTGAGAATTCTTAATTTTCCTGTTATCAAAAAGATTTCTCCTGTGGAATTGTTTCGTATATTTCTCAAATTCTTAAAATTCCTAAATCTGTGATGACTGTAATAACTAAGGCATTTTATCTGCCTCAAGTTGTATCTGAAGAAGCTCATGGAGATAATTTGCCATCTGATAATTCTTTGGATTTGACTAATTTCCTTGAAAATTCTCAATCAATAGAGATTTATGTCATGGGACTTTGCTTGTGACATTTATTTTTTCCTCTGATCGTAATAACATGCTACATTTTTTCTTTCGTAATAGATCCTTGTGGTTTTATGGCCAGAAGGTTTGGATTTATCCTGACCTTACTAGAAATACTCAGCTTGGTCGCAAGAAATTTCTTTCTTTATGTGTTGACGTCCTTGCTAAGGGAGGTCAATTTGTTTTGTGTTATCCCTGTAAATGTTCTATTAGATACTCTAATGCTGATTATATTTTCTTTGAGCCATCCCAACTGCGGGCGTTTCTAGATTCACCACCGCCTTAGTCATATGTAGTCCGGCTTATAAAATATAACTGGCGTATCCTCAGTATGATTTTTCATTATTTCATGGTTTATAATTCGCTCATTTTTCTTCTTGTCTCCCTTCCTTTTCTTATTATAATATGTGAGGTCTTTATTTTCTTTTCCTGATTAAGTAATATGTTTATCATACCTTGTTTAACTTTGTATTTCTCACATTTCTGTACATAGTATTTTTGTATTTTTATTTTTGAAATTGCATAAAAATAAAAAATAAAAAGTTCTTATATTTATTTAAAACATCTTACACAGATGTCCTGAGGGAGGGAAATTTTCAATGGGACTTCTGTGGGTAAAGCAGTGCTTTACCCACAGAAATGGCCTTTTAGAAAACTGCACAGCCGATATGCATGTACAACTATATACATAGACACTGTGGACCTGATTTTCAAAAAGAATTTACAGGCCTAGAATGCGGTTTTATGGGCATAAATTGGCTTTTGAAAATTGCCCAGATGGCTGCACGTGTAAATTAAGCACTGAAGAAATGCAGCGCATACTTTTACACACATTAGAAAAAAGTGTGCCAGGGGCTGGAGTTGGGATGGGGATGCCATTTATGTGCACACTTTTGATTTTCAAAAGTATGTCTGGAAATCTATGTGTGACACCAGGTTTTGTACTTACCGCCCAATTTTCAAAGCAGACCTATGTGTAGAAGTTTGAAAATTTGGGCTGAAGTCTGCAGGTACTTTGTTCATGCAAATTTTAGCTCTATACGAACCATTGAAAATTACCCTCTCAATGTGCATATTTTTATGCACAAACAGGCCGATGCTATAAAGTGTGCTGGGCCTAGCACATAGGATAACAGACTCTTGGAAACGTGTTTTGGACGTGCTAGGCTAACACCTGATGCAATAAGGGGATTAGTGCGTCTAAACCAATGCGGAGCTAATAGCGCTCATCACATGTAAATGCATGTAGATGATGCTATTAGCTATTACCCCAATGCAAAAATCACCATGCGCCCGATGTGCATGTTTTATCATGGAAATCTTAACGCCAGCCCTGGGGCTGGCGTTAAGTCTTTACACACTCTGAGCTATCTGAAAACCTCCTACAAAGCCACAAAAATGCCCAAAAATCTGCTTTTCTGCAGTTCCTCCTACTTAGTATTGTCCCACAGGAAGCAGTATGAAAAAAAAAAATCTTGCTGACGGTCAGGTTCGGAAAACGGATGCCCATTAATTGAGTGTCTGTTTTCCTAACCAGCGCACAGCCACTTCTCCTGGGCGCCTGATGCCATCGATGTGCGAGGGACGCACAATTTATCCCTAGCGCATCCTTTTTAGTGCAACCCCTCATTTAAATAAATGCATCGCGTGCCCAGGTGAGGTAGCTAGGTGCGCATTAGGAGAGCGGGCGCTCAATCATGCACTCCCATTTTACGCGAACCAATATTGCATCGGCCTGATAGGGGAGAGATGTTCCAAAGGGCTGAGTCTGGGCAGAGTTGGAACTTACAAGCATACTTGTAGATTTTACAAATTACATGCATACATTCTCTTAACAAAACTACGTGCACCAAATAGCAGATGGAATTGCATGTGTGTACTTTTCTGGAATAATTTTCAAAGTTGGACATATGCGCATAAGTCTGCTTTGAAAACTGGTGTAACTTACTGTAGCGCATATTTGCCAGCCTCACTGTAGCATATCATTCAATTAAATGAGGAAGACTAACATACTTCTGTCTAGAAGCTATAATTATTCTAGCTGCCTGTGCACAATGCAGCCACACCAGGAATCAGTTCAAGTATGTTTATTGTGGCTGGTAAGTCCAAAACAAACTGAAATTCTTAAGCAGGAACACATATACAGCTTCATGTCAGCATTAAACATTCAAAACACTGACCAGGTAAAACTGTTTACCAATTTCCTCAGATTCTCAGAGACATAGTGCCTGCAGCATTCAGGAGCCTGACAGCCTCTCCCTCTTAATCAGGGCCGTCATAACAAGTAGGCAAGATGGGTGTCCACCCATGATGTCAAACCAAGGGGGCACCGGAGGAGAGGAAAAGTGGGACAAACTGTGCATCATTAGCCCCCTTCCATATACTTCTCTCCATCTCTAGATTCCCTAGTTTGGCCAATAGTAGCCCAGCCTACCCCAACATGGTAGCAGGAGCCACGCAGCCAGCAAAGGGCATGGAGGTGCCAACAACAACCCTTACCCAGGGTGCCGTGCTCTCCTTGTCACATGGAGAAATTATTTATTTTATTTATTTATTTATTTAAGGTTTTTATATACCGGCAATCATGAAAACATATCTTGCTGGTTTACATGAAAAGGGAGTGCATTAAATACATCAACTCGAACTGTGGTGACCGAAGGAGCAGTTACAAATAACAAGGGTAGCAGAACTTGGAGAAGAAGGAAGAGATAGGAAAGATAAACGGTTAAACGGTATACAAATAAATTAAATGCTATGTACAAATTATGTCTTACCTATTAATTTCCTTTCCTTTCCTTCTGCTATACCAGTCCAGAACTTATGAGTATATCCTCTCCTCCAGCGCAAATGGAGACAGAGTTCTAAAATATATTTTTTCATGACATCACTAGAACACAAGTGATGAAGAGAACACATTCAACCAATTTACTATTATCAAAGCTATAAATAACAAACAAAAGAAATATCGTGAACACATAGCAAATTTAAATTTAAACCTGCAGTGCTACAGCTGAAAAGCTGGAAAATATTCAACAACAAATAAAATGAATATCAGCAAAGCTATTTGAAGGAAATCATGCCCAAATGTAAGCAACAGTAAAAATGAAACATTCAAATTAAATGATTAGAAATCTTATTCCCAAAAATATAGGGCAGGGTTCTGGACTGCTGTAGCAGAAGTAAAGGAAAGGAAATTAACAAGTAAGACATAATTTCTCCTTCCATTACTTTCTGCTCCACCAGTCCCAAACCTATGGGAAATACCAAAGCCCATTTAAGGGTGAGTGGATAAAAATCCTGCTTTTAAGACAGATGAACCAAAATTGGCATCTTGTCTAGCGAGAAGATCCATCCTCTAATGCTTTGCAAATGTTCCCAAGGACGTCCATGTTGCCGCCTTACAAAACATCTTTCAGCTGCAATTTGCACCTTCAAAGATAAACCTTTGTCCAAACCACTTTGCAAAATGTAGAGAATATCTCCAATCTGTGCTTTCCATGGCGATATTCCCCTTTTTCAAGCAAAAATTCTCAAATATATGCCCCTGACGTAAAAGGCCCTTCATTTGATGTAGAAACTTAAAATATTCAGGAGTGAATACACCAGCACTATTTCCAGGGGGATCCTGCTTTGAATCGGATAAGAAATTAAAAGCAGGAAGTAATTTGGGAGGAGCCTGGCTTAACATAGAAACTCCCCTTGACGACGATGCTCCCGGTGTGTCAATCAAGAGGGCCGCCATGTCCGAGGCAGCCGTTAGAATGGCTGCTGCTGATGGCTCCCCCGAAACCGAAGCTGCCTTAGATAAGGGTTTTTGCTTCACAGCCGCATCGAGCACCTTCTTTGCTGAAACAGAAGAGCCCAACTCGGGTGTTTCTGATTTACTGCGGCACAAAGAGCAAACTGTTCCTTCAGCGGAACTGCGCTTTGCCCCACAACCGCTGCAACGATGGGCTTTCTCAGACATAGGGGCTGATGCAATACGGTGCGCTGAGCCAAGCGCACTGTTAACCTGCAGTCAGACATGGGTAGACAGAGGGAGTACTCCACCTAGACAGGATGAGATCGCTCTATCAACGGATTCGGAGATAGAGATGCCTAATCCTGATAATATAATTTTGGTGGATGTCTGGAAAGCTGTCAATAAAATGGAAAAGATGCTTTCTTTATCCATGGTACAATCCACCAATTTTACCAAAGAGACTAGGAATTTACTGGAAGACCACAGCAAGCGTATTGCACACTTGGAAGTAGTGAATGCGACCACCTCTTCACAAATATTGTCATTACAAACATCTGGGACTACTTTTATGAAGGATTCCTTAATGATTTACAAACAACTAGAGGGGATTGAGAATGTTATAAGAAGTAAAAATTTGAGATTATTGAACTTTCCAATTACCAGATTAATTTCAGGCCAGGAAATGTTTAAAAAATATGCAAAAGAAGTTTTGTGTATTACAAAAGATATTCTCATATCTAAATGTTATTATGTGTCTAGCATGAAAAGAGAGGAGGCCGCACGAGAGGGGGAACTAGATGTTATCTCCACAGATAGTCCAAATTTATCAGCTTTTTTGGAGTCATCTATGGATGATATTCCAACTAGGGCCACATTTATAGTGGCATTTGCTTTAGAGCAAGAAAGAAATTTGGTTCTCCAAAAGTACTTCAAAAATAAAGATTTCTGCTTCTGTGGCCAAAAGGTCCAGGTATTCCCGGATGTCTCTAGAAGCACTCAATTAAGGCGGAAGCAGTTCCTAACAATGAAATAGAGAGTACTTGGTCTAGGGGCCACATTCTTTCTTAAATTTCCGTGTAAGTGCTTGGTCACTTTTCTTAAGAATAAGTTTATTTTTACGGAACCTGCCCACCTAGAGGTATTTCTTGTAGATAAAGGTGGGTGAGTACGTATTGGCAGTTTCCAATTATTGGGGGTTAATTAAATGGTAAAAAGTTTGGTTTTTCTCCATTATACATATGGATGTGATCTTCTGTTAGAATTTTCTTTTCTTGTTTTAAGCTCCCTTATAAAGTGGACTTTAAAATTTGGAATTACATGATTTAATTATCTTGTTGATTTTTCTTTTGAAATATGTTGTTTTTGTAATCCATAAACTTTCTTTGCTTCTTTCATTGTAAAATGTATAAGAAATTAATAAACTATAAATTAAAAAAAAAAAAAGCCCCAAACTGGAACTTTCCCGATGCAGATCGCTACTGGCTATCAACCATGGATTGTGAGATGGAGTGGGCAGAGTCTTCCCTACTTTGGCCACCCAGGAAAGGGACTTCCCTAAAATCCCCTCTTGGGTCAAGAACCAGTGGTCTTGCAAGGAAGAAAAAAATCAGCAAGATCCCAAGAACAGAACACTGGAGATAGCCCAGCCAGACAGATGGTATACTGGAAGTCCCCCACCTGTCCTGCATCTCAGACCATGAGACCTGGCTCCTGGAGTAGGCAAAACCCACAAATTATAAAAAGCGCCTTTTCCCACTTAACTCTCAGACAGAATACTGCCACTGCCACTCAGTTCTATGACTTAGCCTGCAGGGCATCTGACCACTCCAGTGGCATCAATGGAGGTGCTGTGCCAGAAATTGTACTGTAACATCCCTTACTTCTCCAGTGGTGCTCCCCTGACATAGCTCCTGGCATCATGCTGCATCTAGCAGCTTGGACTAGGAAGAAGACGGCATGTGCAGTAGAAAAACTCCTGCTTTAGAACATCAGAGCCTAAGGCTTGATTCACTGAGCATCTTTCCCATAGACACAGAATGGGAGAAAAGCCGCAGTGAATCAGGCCCTTAGCAAAGTAAAATAGTCCAGTTTTCCTTACTTACTTTTTCCTTTCCATATGTTCAGAATTGATTTCTGGGGCTAAGGATACTATAGATGCAACATTCACATTTCATAGAGAGAGGGAATCCCAGCCACTGCAGAAACAACTGGTGGCCAGAATCAGTGTGCACACATTTTGGGTTCTGGAGAGAACTATAATCTGTTGCACCTGACTGGGGACTATCCTTGCACTAGGTGAGCTAGATGGGAAGGGGTAGAGGATTATAAATGGGTAAAAGCTCAAGTTAGTTGACAAGGAAGGCTCCTGGTACCATTAAAGGTTGGTTCCGACTGAGGTGGAAACTGAGAGGTGGAGGAAACTGCTGCTTGGCCAAAAAACAAACACTGAACAGATACATTCAAATAAGATGCCTCCATTTTCCCTTCTTGCAATTCCTCATCTTTAATGTAGGGCTTTTGTGGCAGGCCCTACACCCATTTCAGAACTGTTTCCAACTTCTCAATGTTCGTACAACAATAGGGTCTCCAGAACTGAACAGGGATCTCACCAGTGACAAGCATAATGTCTGTTTAAAGGCCTAACAATACATTTTTGACTAGCTTTCTAGAGTTAATCTCAGAAAGCCTGTCAAAAATATATTGATAGTCCAATAAAAAGTTGTCACCTTATATTATTCTGTTAATATTTGTTTCTGTGCATTCAAGTGGATTAACACAACTGCCACACTTCTGGCAAACTGGAGAAGCAAAATTGCAAATACTACAATACAGTGAGATATATATGTCTTCTAAACTCTAGGATGCCTAGAACTGTCTCTTCAAAACAGGGTAACTGTGAGCCTAGGCAAGTTCCACTTCCACCTCCTGATTTTGGAGTAATTGCTAGCAAAGTTTTAGCGCGCGCGCACCCTTTCGCTCCTTCATACTACACCTGCCATCTACCTCTTGTGAAGAGTTCCTCCCTTACATGCTTGGCTCTCACAGTGCACTACCCAAGCACCCCTGCACGCAGGCTCGCGTCCTCTACCAAACTAGCATCCTTTAAGCCCCACCTTTCCGTGATACGTCACGACACCTCTCGGCTCGTCGGCCCGCCTTTCTACGTTACCTTACAGTTTGTTGTTATTGACTGTTCCTCTTGCCAGTAACACTACACCTTTCATTCATTGGTTTCCCTGCGCCTTGGCTCCCTCTCCTTTAACTACTAGATGATCGTCTTTTCAATGCCAGACCTCCTTAACGTCCGCCCCTCTCTCTCTCTAGTCCCCCGCCTCTGGGCACTTTCCTCTACCTGTTACTGCCCAAAACGGTTGTCAATCGTTGCCGCTCGGCTTCTGATTGGTCGCCCTACGCTGACCCACCAGGCAGCGGGTTAGAGTGCGTTACCACGTCAGTGAAGTTTTCAGGGGCTGTAGCGGCCGGTTTCTGTCTGGGATATCCCTCCCTTTTCCCTGCACCTGAGCTGAGGCTGCAGCGGGGCACCCTTTGGCCCCCCGCAGAACTGACGGAGCGCTTCTCAAGGCTTGGTTCTCGGGCTGGAGATGTGAGCTTCCCTGCCTACGGAAGGTTTCGGGCTACTGCCGGGAGCTCCTGACCGGGCCGCCATTTTGGATTCGGGGGTCGGACCGAGTGACAGGTCAGCACTTGCGTTTCCTTCTCGGTCAAGGATGGAGCTGTCGGAAACGGCCGCTACGACGCTCCCCGGGAAGATTCAACAGGGCTAGCTAGGGGAGGTTTCTTCACTTGGAGCCCGAGGCTGAATCGCCTTCTCTGGAGGGTAGTCCCGCTCCCCCCTTCTGGGTGAACTCTCACCTCAGACTTTACCCTTCTTGGCACGGCCACTCGTTGAGAGAAAGCTGGAGGTGGGCTGCGCCTGACCCCAGGTACAATGGGGGAAGGGTCTAAGTTCGGGCAGACTTGCCGATGACTTTCCCGGGACAGGAGATATGATGGCGTTTATACTGATAGAGAACAATTCTTTTGACTTAGGTTGTGATTAGAGTTTTTCTTGTGAATATGTCTGAGTTTTTGTGTGAAACCCATTTTTTTTTAATTTTTGGTTTTTAATTATATTTGGGATTAATTTGTTGCGTTTATATTTGGAAAGTCAAACACAAAGGCCACTATGTTCCATAATCTTGTACTGTCTGTGCACTTTCCAATAATGTCTGTAAAATTCATCATAATAAAGAAAGCATCAGTCTTTGGTCCAAAGAAATTACATGAATTTAACAAAACCCTGACACTTCAGCCTTTCTTAAGGCCACCTACTTTAAACAGCCCATAATTTTTCCTGACCCAATACTGTAAACTCTTCTCTTTCAATACATTGGTGGCCACTGCAGTCAGAATTATCCACCATTTAATCTTCCACTTCATTAAATCTTCTGACAACTAATATTCTGGCATCCCCAAATTAAACACCTACTGAAATCTACAAAAGACCATATCAAGAGCATTAGGGACAGTCCTGCGACCAATCAATCCAAGCTATCTTCCCTGGAAAATCAGAATCATATAATCATGAGCATCAGTGCTATGCTTATTAAAGCACATACCGCTTTATATAATTATTTACTGAATGATAGTAAGTTCATTTTTATTCAAAAATAATTCTTAAAAAATATGCAGTCTGAAAATTCAACAATTGCAAAAACTTCAGTCTCAAAATTCATCCATCACCAAAAAATAGAAAAACACTGAGTGCATAAATCCCAATCCTGCTATTGCCGTTTCACCATGTCAGCTGGATTGAAAATGAAGCTGCATAATTCTCTTCTTGATTAAAGAAAAGGAAGAAGACTCTGTACTGTGGGTAGCCTGATCAGTTAGTTATCTTGGCTGCCTCAAGCAGCTCCACTGCTGCTGCACCCAGCACTCAAAAAGAGTCACATCCAGTGGATGCTTTCCCTCTCTCACTCACTGGGGAATAAACAGAGGCTTGAAGGACTCAAATATGGGGAAGATGAGGAGGTACTGTGTATGCTGCAACAAAGCTGGACCCAGCTATCTGTGCCCTGCACTCTATTAATTATCATACTTCCATTGCTCATGCTGTTGCTAGGAGGAACAGGCATGCATGATTGCACAGGCTCTCAGAAAGGGGTTCCTACAAGTTCAAGATGTACCGCTAGTGTCTCTTGTTACTGAAAGCAAAGCCCAGGTGCTGGCCTGGGTCTGAGTATCAGGCAATGGGTGACTTTTCAGTAGCACACCTGATCATGTGTGAAGGCACACCAGTGTGACATAGCACACTTGTAGGGACAGTCTGCCATACAATGTGGGTCCTGCCATCCAGTGAGAACAGGTTGACACTCCCATATCAATTTGTAGATTCAAATTGTAGGGCTCTATCACCCAATCAAAACTCACAAACAATTCATTTACTGTTTTTCTTTGCTATACATATTGCTGCAACGTTAAAATACAGCTCCAAGTCTATACAGCAAAAGCACCTTTTCAAATCTGTGAAGTCTCTGTTTGAAACTGGTATACAGATAGGTGAGTCAGAACAATACCATAGCTACCCCGGTGACCCTTTAAAAATCACATTGTTATGCAGTAGATGTATTGATGTTTTGCTAGCATATATGATCTGGTTAGAATTTTTTCAGTGACTGCAGCACTTCATCAATCATATGCTGTGTGCTATAGTGTGTTCTTGCAGTCCTTGCAATATGCTTTATATTGAGAAAATGTAGCAGTCCCTTTGGGACAAAGTTGAAGCATTCTTGTTGTCACATTGTCTGGATAAAGGACATGTTTTTGAAGATCTAAGACTGATCATGGGTGGCACTTTCTTTTCTTTTTGGATGGCAATTTTGATTATGTTTTGTAACAAAGTGAACAGAAGTGGATGTGCGTTCAAAGGCCCTCACTGTGTAAATTGATTGGATATTCTCCATGAAAACAACCATCCCCCTGTAGGTACAAAGAATAAACCTTTTCCAAGAACTCGTAGGGTCAGTTTTTTATCTGACAAATTAATTGCAACTGATTTCTGGAGAACTGTGATCTCATCCAAAGTCATTCCCTGGAAGGCTTGAGCTGGTTCAGATTGCTGTTAACCTGATCCCAAAACAACAGATGGAGTCAGTTCAGCAGCAGCTTGTACCTGTTCACTCTTCCTAGGGAGTGAGCTTTGCTGTGATTTCAACTGTTTTGTTACAAAGTGAACAGAAACAGATATACTGTTTAGACATTTGCATGGAAGGCTCTCACTGTGGAAATTGATTGGACTGTTTTCATTTTAAAATTGGTTCTGTTGTAAAGATGTGGAGTCTTGTGTGTTTTTTTTTTTTAACATGAACTGTGTTGTAGCAATATGAATAGCAAAGAAAGGGGTGAATGGATTATTTGTGAGTTTTAGTTGGGTGATAAGAGCCCTGCAATTTGAATCTTCCAATTGTTATATTGGGGTGTCACCCTGTTCTTAGGCAGGTAGGACCCACATGATGGTATGTGCTTCATAACAATTTGTGAGTATTTCTCAGCTTTGTAACAGTTTCTTGGAGATGTGCTTACTCCAGAAAGAGAGTTATTCAACATCATTTTCAATACAGTTGACATGCTGAAATGTCATCTTCTTGACTTGATTTTGTGAACTCAGCTGTGCTTTTTTTCTTTTTAAATGATGGATGGATTTTAGAACTGTTGAATTTTGAGTACATTTGAATAAAACAGGACTTGGTATCGGTCAGTAAGTGGTTATATCAAGTGATTTTGCACTTCATTAAGCATACTGCTGGTGCACGTGATTGCATGATTGATGCAATTCAATTGTTTTGTTTTATGCTGGGATTTGTTTATTTTTGGATATGTGTATCTACTTTTTTTATTTTGCTGTATAAACACAAATTCCAAATAGAAGCAATCTTTATTTAGATTTGGCTCACACTTTTCATTGGTAGCTCAAGACTCTTTAGGTGTGTTGGCTTTATACGCTGAAATTGTCTTGTGGTACTTTTTTTTTTTTTTTTTTGTGCTCCTTTGGGCTTCTAGCTCAATCACAACTGTACCATGAACTTCAATGAACCTTTTCCCTTTGTTTTATATCCCAACTCACTTAGGCCAGTTATTGTAATGACAGTCCTCTGTAATTCTGCATTCACAGGCAAATACGTCAGTCATGAGGTGCTGTGACTGGGACTCCCTTCCACAGGAGTTGTGAAAACTGCCATGACTGCATCCCCAGCCCCAGCTGATCTGGGAGAGCAGAAGCCTGCCCAAAGAATCAAATCAAACTTGGGTCCTCTTCATGACAGGGCATAGCACTGCCACTGAGCCATCAGATTGATCCCTTGTAGTTTATTTCTTGTGAATGCATGGTTTGGTGTTAAAATGACCCTCCTTACTACCCATCCCTCCTTGAAAATATACATTTTCTAGTCTTTATATTTATCCTTATCCAGATGCAATATCCCTTTTCAGTGAGATATCTTTTACCCAAACTTGATGTAAAACGAAGTAATTAGGACACAAATAGACGATGAGTCAAAATTTAGGATATATATATATATATATATATCTATCTATCTATATATATATATCTATATATATTTTTTTTTTACTTGTAAGCCTTTTACAATATGAAAAATAAATTTCCAAACAGTAGTATCTGCCTTGGGCCCACCTTTAGGAAAAGAGAGAATATCAAAAGTTTATAAATAAATAAATTTTTAGAGTATGCATTGCATATAAAATTCTTGCTACCCGGATCCTGTGAGATCTGGCCTTTTGCCTTGGTGCTTTGCACATGGTATTTTGGTTATTGTATCATTATAGGTGCTATTGTTTATTTGCAGTGTTTCCACTCCCTAGGTGTATTTGTAAATCTGCAGTCATCCTGGACACAATATCCATAAAGTTCAAAGTACAAAATTTGTAATGTCACTTCTCTGACTAGAAGATAACACATTAGGCATGTGACAATGTTTCTTATAGTTAGACTATCATGTTACCCTGCATTTTAAAGCCCTGTAAGAGGTTATCCAACCTTTTCTTCTCGCGCTCTGCATTTTCCATGAAGGACCTTGCTTCCGATAGGTCTAAAAACAGTGATCTAACACTATATATTGGAAGCCAATCTAAGAACTAATCCCCTTCCATTAGTCTTCCTCTCATTCACTTTCCAGTCTTATCTCATTTATTTCAGACATATTTCAACATTTTTCCATCCCTGCAGACAAGCTAGTAATTTAACTCTATGTGCTCATGTTAATTTCCCTGAAAAAAATTCCATAACAAACATAAACTATTGTAAACATCATTAAAACTGTACCATTTGTCTCAGATTACAGAATTTCAATATGCCTCAGTAACTAACTTGCTATATTGAATAATTTACCCCTCTGTACATTTAAGAATATTTTGTTATGTACCTCCAAGAATATCCTAGGTTAAACTTTCAGACTCCCTGATGCTATCTTCCCTTATCTTTGAACACTCATTTTTTATAACCCATATAACATGGGATATACATCCATGTATGGTCCCTATGCCATCATACATTTTTAAGCCTTCTCATCCAGATTCTCAAATGAAACAATGAACCATGGTTATCAATGAAGTTTAGTGAGTCACATTTAAAACTGAGATGTTAACAAATAGTTGGTGCGAAAAATTGCTGCCCCATATATCTCTGCATTTTCCAGGTGATCTTTGGAAATCTTTACAAACAAACCAACCAGGTTGTTGTCTTGATTTTGCAGCTAAATACGCATATACAGTACTTCTTAGTCCCTAGCACAGGAGTCAAAATCTGACTGCTACTTTTTCCTTTGCATGTAAACAAAGAGCTTCATTAAGTTCACCTTCCATTAAGTTTGTTACTTTCTAAGTTGGTGCATTTGTTCTCATATTCCTTATAACACAAAAATGTACTTCATTGATAATATTCCGTACTTTATGTATTCTCATCTCCATATTATCTGTTAGTCATTTGTTAACAAACATTGTTTCATGGTAGAGGCACTATAGGTCTCTCTTTTGTTTATATAGTAACTTATCATATATAATCAAACTTCACAGTATCAAGTTTGCTTGCAAACCTCAAGCTTTAAAACTGTATAATCCTTGAATGAACCAAATCATAGTAACCATTAAGTCTCAGGTACTCCTGGCTGTGATTATTGTAGTCTATTTGGGTCTCAAGCTTGCCAGGAAGTACTAGAGGAACCAAATATTTGCAGATTAACTTATATTCTGGCTTCCAACCAGTACCCTGAAGAGCTAGACTGTTGTTGCATTGGATTTGTGTTATATTGCTGCAATAAAGGTTTTCTGTTCAGCACTTATTGTGTCCTTGGTTTCATATTTAATATGGGTGACAAGGATGGGATTCTATTGAGGCACACAGGAGTTCCTGCTGGCAGATCAGAGGAGAGCGGTTTTCACTGGAACTGGTGTAGGCCTGAGTGAGTTGTTCTCCTTAGCAGCGTGATCATCTCTGCAAAATACCCCAAGTGAATAGAGCAAGTTGTGAATAGAACATGGTGTCCATTGGACAAACTGAAGAATTGAACCCCTTGTACCCAGGCAAATGAGAACTGTGCTGCAAGATTGGACTTTTTATTTGATAGCTAATGGCATTACCAATGTAGAGAAAATGTGGGCTTTTACTATTCAGTGTGTGTGGGGCAGAAGATACTTTAGAATTTTGTCCTAGCCCCTCTAGCACCTGTGAAACCCTCTGATGATTCATAAAAGGAGATTCTGACTGAACCGCTGGAGCATTTCTTGCCCCAGCCCTCAGATATAGCACAAAATAATGTTTTCTATAAATGGAATCAGGGCCAGAGGAGAATGTTTCCAAGTTTTAATGCTGAATTTCAATATCTGGCACAGCACGGTAACTTCCCAAATTTTGGAAGAAATGCTGTGGCATTGGCTGGTGTGTGTCCTCTGAAGCCCTGCAGAACTGACTGCTTGCAAAGAAGTAGCTTACTTAGCAAAGGGCACAAGAGAGAGCATTAGCTGCAGAAGGAGCAGTAGATACGCATGATGAACAAACTGCAAGAAGCCTATCTTACCCTGTCTCTACCCAAAGTTCTACACAGAACCCACAAACATCTTTCAGTGGCTGTGAGGAAGCCCACAGTTCAGTGCCATTTTTGTGATGAGGTGATTGAGAGTGCTGAGCCAAACTAGAAACCACCCACCTTTTGGAGAGGGGTGGGAAAGCACCGTTGGCGTACCAAGCAGCACAACTTGTACAGCAGAGGCATTTTCTTCATGCTCTGACGAAGAGTATTTTGTCTTATTCAGAAGACCATAACAGTTAACATAAATGATGTCATGCATCACAGAAGGCGAGACTGGATCAGTTTTCTCCATTTTTCATCAGAGATGTAACTTCTGCAGTATTGGGCATTTCAGGGACCTTTACAGCTCTTTGCAGCAACACTCAGATGGCACACCATTCAAAAAATGTTCTCTCAGATTTCAAGATAGTGTTTGAACAGGGTCCGGGTGACTATAAAGGTCCATCCCAGTTTGGATGAAACCTCCAATGTCCTGTTTACACTTTTTATAGAACGATTGAGGCTGGATCAGGCTCATTGTCCAGAAAACTTTAGAGCCTGTCTTATCCCTGGTAGGAGACGCTGATTATTACCCTGATAAAAACAAACGGGAGACAGTGTTTGTGGTGACTACAAATGCATCATAATAAACAAGGCTCTGAAACAGCACTCATATATCCAGTTCCAGTGGTTAGTCATCTGTTGGTTTCACTTTCAGGAGGGAACGTTTTTGCCAAGTGGGATCTGGCACAGGCATGCCAACAGCTGATTGTTGAGGATGCTGCAGCTTATTCTCAGCCTCCACTCATAGAGGTGCTTTCTGAGTAAAGTGTTTGCAGTTCAGAGTTAGGATACCTCCTGGAATTTTCCAGAGTTCATGGAAGGCATCCTCTGAAGAATTCCTGGGGTGGTCCCTTATTTAATGCTTTGATCTTATGCTATGTCCGTGGAGGAACTTATTGTTCAGCTGGGGGAAGTGCTGTGCTCATTTATTAATGCTATTCTCTTTGAGTCATATGTGAAAACTGTGTTATGTCTGTCTACACCAGTGGTTCTCAACCCTGTCCTGGGGACCCCCCCAGCCAGTCGGGTTTTCAGGATATCCACAATGAATATGCATGAGAGAAAATTTGCATACACTGCCTCCATAACATGCAAATTTTCTCTCATGCATATTCATTGTGGATATCCTGAAAACCTGACTGGCTGGGGGGGTCCCCAGGACAGGGTTGAGAACCACTGGTCTACACCAAACTGACACTATGGATTCTGTTTATTATAGGATCAGAAGCTGAGCGAGTAAGAGTAATTGTGCATGTTGCTGCCGTGAGTCATCTCCCAGTTCCCTCATCCCTTTATTCTATTCTGACCTGAGGAAGAGAGTCTTAATTCTCGAAAGCTAGACAAGAAATGTATTAAATTAAATGAAAAAATAAGGTGGTATCTTTTATTTCTGTGCAGTCACACAGTAGCCATACTAGTTACTTCCCCCATCATGTTAGTGACATTTCTATATTGGGAGTGGAGGAAACTTAATGAGAAATACAAACCTTTTGTGTTAAGCCAGTGGTTCTCAACCTTTTTTTCTATTGGGACACACCTGACAGATAATGCTTACATGTATGACACACTGAACACTTGTATCAAAAATCAAATGGTACCACAAGTATATTTTAAACACCTCACATATGTGCAAAACCAAATATATGTAGGCCCCTTACTTCAAGGGTCTGTATTATGCAACAGACTCTATTATTGTATTGGGTCACCTTACTTTAATTTAAATTTTACCAATTGTCCGTTTTTTGTTGAGATTTTTTTCTATTTTTTCTATTTTAAAATCAATTGTCACACAATCTCCGCAAATACAAGGAGGAGGACACAAATATTCATCTACTCCATGGTAGTTCACCCGACACAGCTGTGTTTCGGACGATGCCGTCCTGCTTCAGGGGGTGTCCTTCAAGATTTATTTTTGAGAGCGTCGTAAGGAAGCCTTTTGCAAATTCATTGGTATTGCTTCTTCTTTTTAAAAAGAAGAAGCAATACCAATGAATTTGCTTCTTCTTTTTAAAAAGAAGAAGCAATACCATTGAATTTGCAAAAGGCTTCCTTACGACGCTCTCATTTGCTTCTTCTATTCCCCTCTTTTGAGTTCCTTCGCTCTTCCAGATATTTCTCTAAATGAAGTGGATCATAATAAACGTATCTGACCCCATCTACCTGCATGACACATTTACATGGGAATCTTATCATTATTTGTATTCCATATGTTCTTGCAGTATTAGCCAAGGCGATAAATCTTTTTCTTTTTTCTTGTGTCTCCTTAGAGACATCTGGATATATCCAGATATTTTGGCCCAAGTAAAGGGAAGATCTTTTAATCATAAAAGCTTTTAAAACTCTGTCTCTATCCAGAGACTTCTCAAATTTAACCAAAAGAGTTCCTCTTGACTCTACTTGGGCGGAATAAGATGTCTCAATTAATCCAGTTAAGTCCAAAGATTTATCTACCTGATCCAAAACATCTAATTTCTTTTCATTTACAAAATATGCATTAACTACATGTGGAAACTGATCAGGTTGCCATGACAAAATATCCAGAAAGTAATTTTTTAGTTGTTCCCTAGGAGAAACCACCTTACACCTAGGGAAATTAATAAACCTTAAATTTGTATACCTGACCTGATTTTCTAACACTTCAACCTTTTTACTTAAAGCTGTTTCACCTTTAATTATTGATGATTGTACCATTTCTATAGAAGATAAATTCTCTTGCACTTTATTTATTTCTACCCCATAGTTAATTACCATGGGGTTTAAGTTTATCAATACATTTTGCATCTCTTTTATGCTATTATTTAATTTCAAAATATTATTTTGTAGCGTATTCATAGCACTCCATAATGTTTCCACAGTCACTGTTTTCTGATTACCAGGAAAGGCGTCGGGTAATTGGGGTGGAAAAGATACATTGACACAAGCCTGGTCAGCGAGGTTTCTCAGTGGGGGGCTTGTTACCGATTTTATTGATGATATTGAGATCCTGGGATTAACCAAGTTCTCTTTCATCACTCCTTTCTCTTTAAGGGGTAGGATCCCAAGTTCCTTTCCCTGATCTTGATTATGTAGTTTCATATCACTAGCTTCCGCCTCCAACAAGCTCATCTGTATCATCGGTATCTGTATGTCAGGTGAGCTAGGATCTCTAGTGGTCGCACTACTCCTTGGAGGAGGAGGTATAGTTGGCGCCCCGGGACTTAAGCTCACTTCTCCCAGTAGAGGTGGAGTTTGCTCTCCTACCACCTCTACAACGGGATTCTCCAGGGTTACTAAGTCCAGAGGTGGATAGAAATTTGTCAAAATTGTTTGTACTGGGGAAGGATTAACCGGGGTTGAGGCATCCGGGCGAACCCTTCCCTTCCGCTTTGTGTGTGGCATAAATATCAACTAACAATAAGATGTCCCAACAACAAATTGAAACTTCTACTCACTGTTCCTGTTATTTCAAATCAAATTAGGGCGTTCGAGAGACAATCCAAACCTTACATCACTTTCGACATCAAAGAGGGAGGGCGCCTTTTCGCCTTTGCCGACCCAAGCCGCGCGCCCCTTATGGAGCGCAAATCCAACTATTTAATAAGGAGCTATACTTTAAAAGAAAAAACATTTTAAATTAATTGGAAGTGTACGCTTCTCATTCTTATTGGACAACATTTTTAATCACCTTATTCCCCATCATTTTCTTAGCTTCTAAGAATGTTTTCAAACCCTCTGGCTCGAAATATACATATCTTGCATTTTCATATCTAACTAAACACTTGCAATGGTATCTAACCACTAATTGAGCTCCTAGTTGTTCAGCAAGGGTTTTCATTTCTAAAAACTGCTTACGTCTGATTTGGGTCGCTCTTGTAATATCTGGAAAAATCCAGATTTGATAATCTTGGAATTTAACTGTTCTATTTCTAAGGAATAATCGTAATATGTTATCCCCATCAGAGGGAAATATAAATTTAACTAGAACCGTTCCTTTTTTTCTCTATTACATCTTCAGAAGAAGATTCTAATACTTGTCATTTGTTGAATTTTCTTGACCGCATAGCCGTGCCTTTCGCCCCAAATTTGTTTGTTAACCGCCGCCAACATGGCCGACGTTTTGCTACGACGCTGCTTCAGGGCGGACTCTATAATTCAACTACATAAATTGCATTTATTTATTGGCATAAAACAAATCTTTAAATCGGTACTGCTGTCGAAAATGCTCACGGTTTTAACGATACCCTTCTTATTCAGATGTTGGGCTTGATCTGAATCATTTTTTAACATGGCCACGCTTTTTTATACAAATGATTGACTTGAAAATAGACCAATCCTTATGTCCATAAAAATATGTATAACCTATTGACGTCAAATTTAAAGGTCTGTAATTACATCGTATCCATGGTGATACGTATGACGTACTCACGTCAAATTCTAAGGTCTATTGAATTGCTTAACGTATATTTATTGAACTCTTTTTGTTCCTGGTTCCATCGAATATACAGATTGTCACTCAGTGTATTAGAACCAAGTAAGCTGGATACTTTACTTTGATGCAGCTCCAGCACTGCTCTCTACATTAATGGCGGGGGTGGAAGGGAATTGGAACCAAAAGGTTACTAAGGGCCAAGAGTAACAGATAAGTAAGAGAAAAAAACAAGTGTGAAAGCTTGCTGGGCAGACTGGATGGGACATTTGGTCGTCTTCTGCCGCCATTTCTATGTTTCTATGTCATTTCTATGTTTCTATGTACAGTGTCCGGTCCCCCTGACGCAGCCCTGATGCAAAACACGGCCGGGGTCCTTGCTTCTACACCACAAACCACAAGTTCCTAGACTAATGTGTACCACTGATGTGACTGTATCTACAATAAAAGTTTTTCCTGTCAAGATGCATTGACCAGTGATTTATGTTTGCCATGCATTAGTTACATTGAATAAAAATAAGGTGTAAGAACTTGAAAAGAGCATTGCTTTACCCCAGTTAACCCAGCAAAGCAGCATTTGCTTACACATTTTTCTTTAGCTCTGGCATTAGACAGTCAGAATTAACGTGAGGCATTCCACTGCATGTTTACAGTAACTGGCAGACGAATTCTTATCCCTATGCAAGCATCTCTTTAAGCATTCCTTCTTACCACAACAAGCCGAGCATCCAGAAGTGCTCTAGCACAAACACACCATAAGCCCTTCAGTCACTGTCCTAACCCAGGTATTTCAAACAGAAAATACTTACCCCTATTATTCTTTCCTGAAAAAAAACAAAATAGATAGACCAACTATATCCCTTGCTACCTTCAAAGGACAAGTTTATAATTAGCACAAAATTATACAACTATATAATCCTTACTTAGATGCAATACCACAGTTTCAAAAGGTTCAATTAGATTTTACCTGCTAATTAGCTTTCCTTGAGTCCTGACAGACCAGTGACATGTGGGATTCCCCCTCCTGCCAGCAGATGAGGGCAGAGTGCGAAAGCTTCCTGATGTCACCACCAAAAAGGCTGACCCAGAAGAAGGGAAGGCAGTAGTCTTTTGCCAAAGCATGGCTCAAACTCTTCTTTACCCTGGCTTCACGTTAATTAAAAAAAAAAAAAAAAAAAAAAAAAAAAAAAGACTTATTAGCTCGTTATCCAGCCTGCTCCCTTGACTATGACCCCATCACCGGGGTAAGCTCCATTTTGGTCCCTTGGAATTCAAACTCCTTGCCTCTCGCAGTATGGAGCCCATAATTTTCTCTTCCTTTTTCGGTTTAAATTTAAGTAATAACAAGGAGAAAGAAAACAGGAAAGCAATCTGCCTTTGCATCACATAGTGCTCCCTTCCTAGACTTACCATTCTATCAGGCTGATACAGTACAGTGCAGGGTTCATTCTATGCATTTTAATCGGGCAGTAATGCCATTGAAATAGTAATTTGAGAGCATTTTCAATCATGGAAGCTGCAATTAAGCCTTTATCCATTCGTTTAAAGATCTCTTCCCATTCCTTCTGAGAGAAAGTGCGCTGTAAGTCTCTTTCCCACGTCAATAGGTGCTTAGGTTTGGTAAATACTGCCCGTCCCAGGAGTGTATAGATTGTTGATAGTAGCTTAGCGGTATGGTCAGCTTTCTGGCATAAAATCTCAAAATCAGACTTGTCCTACAAGCATGTATGCATGGGCATAATGCCACAGCTGTAAGTATGGATAGACATCTGAGTTAGCTAGATCAAATTTCAATTGCAGTTCCCGGAAGGGAATCAAAGCCCTGCCTGCCCATATGTGTTCCCATTGTCGAATGCCCTTGGATTTCCATACTTGAAAAACTGGATTCTCATATCCAGGAGAGAACGCTCTATTCGCATATAAATAAGTACTCCGATGGTATTCCCTGGTGCCTGTAAGTAAATGACCCTGTCTGATTCATAGATCTAAGGGTATTAGCATGGATGGTGGAAGAAGGTCCTTAGTGTGCACTTGCCATGTTGTTTTTGGTTGCCATAATATACTGGGGAGTGGGATGTCCCCCAGAAGTTATTGGCTAAGGTGTACCCATGGCTTTATGTGATACTGCCTATGCCAGTCTACTAATGTCTTAAATTGCGCTGCCATGTAGTATCGTTCTAAATTGGGGACCCCCAAACCACCTTGCAGTCGAGATTGAATCATAATATGCCGTGCTACTCTGGGTCTCTTACCTCCCCAAATATACATCAGTAACCTTCTTTGCCATTTAATTAGGTGCGGTCATGGGACTGTTATGGGTAGGGTCTGAACAGTTTAGGCAAAACCATCATTTTAACAGCTGCAATCCTACCCAGCCATGAGATTTGATATCTATTCCATTCCTCCAGGTAATGTACAATTTTTAGCCATAATAGATCATAATTCAATTGAAATAAGTCTTGGATGACGCTTAAATATACCCACAAGTATTTTATTTGTTTGGGTGCCCATTTAAATTTGAATTGGTTGCATAGTGTAGATGCCAAATTAGTATTTGTATTTACATTGAGAATTTCCGACTTTTCCCAGTTGATTCGTAATCTGGAAACCTTGCTAAAATTTTCCAATTCAGTAGTCCAACTAGGAAGCGATTTTTCTGGGTCTGTGACAGTAATCAAGTCAATTTGGAAATGAATTGCCCCACTGTTATACCTCTAACGTCCGGGTTATTCCTCACCTTTATAGCAGAGAGTTTAAAAAAGATGGCGTACAAAAGCGGACATATCTAGGAAGTCTTCTAATTGAGATAATACAACTTTTTCAAGAATTTTAGATGGGGATGGTAGGATGGATATTGGTCGGTAATGCTCTCAATTGTCAGAGCTGCTGGTATTATTTTTTTGGATAGGGTGAAACAAGTAGTGATATAACCTCTATATGGGACTAAGCCTTCCAAGAGTGATTGATTAAGGATGTGATTTTTAGAGTAATAGTACTGTGTATTAATTTTAAGGAGCTAGCTGGAATGGGGTCATGTGGGTGATTTGCAGGTTTTATTTTATTAATAATTTGCGTGATTTGAAGTTTAGAAACTGTCGGAAGTGATCCATTTGACTGGTTCAGGTTTTTTTTTTTTAACATGTTCTATCATTGGAGAACAAGTAGGGAATTGAGTTTTTAGCCTATTATTTTTTCTAACAGATGAATGGCATATTCATTGCAGGCATTCTTTGAGAAGCAGTTGTTGCTTGAGAGATTGTGGAAGATGGGTCCTTGATTAGGTGTTTGACATCGTAGAGTAATTTGGAGTTAAAAATTACCCCATGAATCTGCTTAGCTTAGTATTCTTTTTTTTGCTTTTTTGATTAACATCCGGTATTGAGAGAGAATTGATTCTGGTATGGCAGATATGTAATTAGTACATGGGTAATTGGTCTCCCTTTGTTGTATTTCCCAGTCTAATTTCTTAACATTTTATAGTCTGTTTTCTCATTCTGGCCAGGCAGGCACTAATATATCCCCACCACTGTACTTTCCCTTTTACCTTGGAATTTCTTTCATAAGGATTCCAGAGTGCAATTGTTTCCTGCAAAACTTTTATCCTGCTTGACTTTATGCCATCCTTAACTTGTAGTACCTCCCCTCCACCAATTTTATTTGTCCTTTTATTTTGATATAATGTGTAATCTGGTATCACAGTGTCCCATTTGTTATTCTCCTTCCAGTAGGTTTCTGAGATGCCTATAATCTATATTTTCCTTTAGCACCATACATTCTAACTTTCTGGCCTTATTTTTCAGACTTCTGGCATTTGCATACAGACTTTAAAAGATAGATATGTTTATTTAAGCAAAATAAATATTATATATTTAAGCAAAAATACAACTTTATAGATGGGAAACACATAGGGATCTACCCAATAAGAAAATCAAAATATGGAAAAGTAGAAGAAAATATTAACCCTATCTTCTCTGGAGATCAATTGATTATAGAAAGCAAGGAAACAAAGAAATATGTAGTTTCTTTATAGATTTTTTTTTCTGTATAACATAGTGAAATTTCTAAATATTTATAAATCAGAGAAGAAAATTGGGGGCCATAGAAACTAGCAGGGACTCTCTAGAATCCAAGATAGCTTTCATTTATTCATGTACAATGAAAACAAAACAATACTTATCTTTAACTACACATTTACATGGGTAACTCAGCATAAAGGACATTCCCAGTGCAATAGCTTCCTTTTTCAAGGCTAGAAACCTCCTCCTACATTTCTGAGTTTTCTAGCTATATCAGGAAATATTCTAATTGCTTGACCATGAAAAACGGAATTCAAATTCCTAAAATACAATTTCATGAGCCTGCTAAGATCTTGCTACATTGCAAAGTAAACAAAAAGAGTAGTATGTTCAATAACTTCAACTCCTGACTTTTCCAAGAACTCCGTCAAATTGACTTCTGATGAAATCTGAGCAGCTTAAGCTTGTGATGAAGTAGGGTGAGATGGTGATAAGGTTTTTTTTTTGTTTTGTTTTTTTTATTAGTGGAGGGAACTTGATCCGATGAAATATGCAATAGTTTCCTCAAAGCTACATATGGTGTTTTCCCCATTATCCTAGGATAATTAACAGTTGAAGGTTTGTGTCTAGCTTGATTATCTAAGAACATGCCTAAACTGGGTCAGCCAAGAGTCCATCAAGCCCAGCATCCTGTTTCCAACAGTGTCCAATCCAGGCCACAAGTACCTGGCAAGTACCCAACAACTAAGTCTGTTCCATGCTACTGTTGCTAGTAATAGCAGTGGCTATTTTCTAAGTCATCTTAATTAATAGTAGGTAATAGACTTCTCCTTCAAAAACTTATCCAATCCTTTTTTAAACAAAGCTACACTAACTGCACTAACCACATCTTCTGGCAACAAATTCCAGAGTTTAATTGTGCGTTGAGTGAAAAAGAACTTTCTCCGATTAGTTTTAAATGTGCCACATGCTAACTTCATGGAGTGCCCCCTAGTCTTTCTATTATCTGAAAGAGTAAATAACTGATTCACATTAACCCATTCTAGCCCTCTCATGATTTTAAACACCTCTATCATATCCTCCCTCAGCCGTCTCTTCTCCAAGCTGAAAAGTCCTAACCTCTTTAGTCTTTCCTCATAGGGTAGCTGTTCCATTCCCTTTATCATTTTGGTCGCCCTTCTCTGTACCTTCTCCATTGCAACTATATTTTTTTGAGATGCAGTAACCAGAATTGTACACAGTATTCAAGATGCGGTCTCACCATGGAGCGATACAGAGGCATTATGATATTTTTCTGTTTTTTTTCACCATTCCCTTTCTAATATCTAATATCTCAGTTCGTCTAGAGAGCAAGTCTGTCCTAGACCACGGTGGCATTAAAGCTCTGAATACTCTTGATATCAGTCTCAAGTCTATGGATCTCATTCTGGGCCTCCAAAATAGATTCTTCATGCTGCTTAACAGCTGCTTGGCAGCTAGAGAATTTTAACTGAAAATTTTTTTTATGGCAGTCCCGAAGCTAGCTGTGAGCTCCCACAGGGTGTCTAAAGTCACCACCAGTGGTTTAGAAGGTGTTAAGAGGGACTCAGCCAAAACCAGTTGCTCCACACCGGATGGAAAGTTGAGTAGGACTGGATATGTCTGCGGCACATCCAAGCACCGGCGAAGGCAGCTACAATACAAGATTTGCGTTCCCTTCTGCCTTCACTGGCAAAGAAGCTCTCTGGAGCACTGATGCCAGATTCTCGTGGTAATATCATCCAAGTGTGACTTGGCAGCCTCGTGGAGCAACACCTCTCAGTTGGCAGTGGATGCTGATCCAGGGGAAACCTCATCCTTGGGTGACTCCGGAGTTCTTTCCCTGGAAAAAAGAATGGGGGAGCACATCCCATCTGGTTAACAGTGGATCCAGAGGACATGTAGGAAGAAATTAGCTGCTGCCCCTCAAGGTGTGTAGGATTCAGGGGGAAGACCCTCATCTTGCACTTTCATTTAGACAGCATACCGAAGGCAACAAAAAAAACTGGTAGGGGGCAGCTACCACGTCCTCTTTCGTGCTGCTATCTTGCTTCCTTCATGAGGCAGGATCTACATACAAATAAAATGACTTTAAAATGTCTTTCTATGTTTATATGTACCCACAACCTGCTTATTATGAGATGATACAGGCAGTTGGGAGTTATTTTTATATATATGGTCTGTATTTAAATACACTTGGGCTTTTTCAGCCTTTATAACTACCTCTCTATAAGGATATTCTAACCAACTTGGTTTGCCTGTATCTTTTGAAGATACCTGCCTCCGAGCCATGCACAGCTGAGCAACTGTTGGCTTTCCCCCATGTTCTAGTTTAAAAGCTGCTGTATCTCCTTTTTAAAAGTTAGCACCGGCAGTCTGGTTCCACACTGGTTAAGGTGGAGCCTATCTTGTTGAAATAGGCCCTTCCCATGTTGTTGAAATAGGCCCTTGCTTCCCATGTTGTTGATAAAACAAAACAAATTTAAAATCCTCTTCCCTGCACCTTTGTCTCATCCATGCATTGAGAGTCTGGAACTCAGCCTGCTTCTGGAGTCCTGCATGTGGAATGAGGAGCATTTCTTCTAAGGATGGTAACCCTGGAGGTTCTAGATTTCAGTATTCTACTTAAGAAATTAAATTTACCTCCAGAATCTCCCTCCTTCATCTTCCCATGTCATTGGTACCCACATGTACTAATTCAGCCTGCTCCTTCCCAGCATACTCTAAAATCCGTATCTTGGTGGTGTGTAGATCTGATACCTTCACACTAGGCAGGCAAGTTACTAAGGGGCTGATGCAATAAATGAGCGTGGAAAATGGGCACTCAGTTTTGAGCATCCGCTTTCTTAACGCCCTCCCAGCCACCTCTCCTGAGTGTGCGATTTGATATTTAAGTGAGGGGTCATGCTGCCAAGGAGGTGCTAAGGACAAATGTGCACCCCTAGTGTCTCCTTGGCAGCGGGTGCCCAGGAGAGATGGCTATCAGTGGGTTAGAAAACGGACGCTCAGTTCTGGCACTTTTTTTTTTTTAACCTTTTGGTTCCTCCGACTTAACCATATACAAATCTGCCTTATCTACTGTCTACCCAGTCTCCTGGAATTAAACATTTCTCCACTAATCGAATTCCTCACAATCCACCTAAATACATAAAAACCTACCATTGTACTAGGAGATTTTAACCTTCACATGGACGTACATCCATTATCAAATACCTGCCAGACACTAACTGATATAACGAATACACTAGGATTCAAACTAATTATAGACAAACCCACACAAAGCAGGACACTACCTCGACCTGATTTTTATCAACAACAGCTACCTAGAATATATAAACACAAATTATACACAAATTCCATGGTCAGATCATTTCCTCATTCAATCTACCATTAAACTTAAATACTATTAAGAATTTAGATACTTAGATTCTATTGGTTCCTTTTTTTGTATTGTCGACCTTTATAACATAGAAATACTAAAAGACAAATTAGAGGAAAAATTAACAGATTTCGACTACAATGATTGCTGCACCGCAACAACAGCATGGGTGAATACGACTAATAAATTAGCAGACGAAATAAACCCCACAAAAAATATATGCATCAAGGAACCAAAACAAATAAATCCCTGGCATAACAAAAAGATAAAAGAAGTTAAGCGAAATCTTAGAAAAAAATAAAAGGAATGGAGAAACCATAAAACAGAAAACTTAGCTAAATACCGAAAACATCTGGCCTATTACAAGCAAATAATCCTAGATGGAAAAAACCCAATATTTCAGTTCAAAAATAGAAAAATTTGCGAATAACTCAAGAACATTAATTATGGTGAACAAAGACCTTACCAATCTTAAAACTGAATCTGCCCGAGAATAGATGCAATGAAATAGCACAGTTTTTCAGTGACAAAATTGTGAACTTAAGAACCAAAATCCCAAATACAACTAAACGAGATTAAAATGTGTACAAGAGACGTTACACAGTGGTCTTCGTTTGCTGAGATATCAAGCTTGGAATTGGAAATCATGCTAAAAAAGTTAAATCCTGCTCCCCATAAAATTGACACCCTACCTATTATGGACTTAAAGTTAGCTAACGAAGATTATAAACTTATCCCTAGAGGAAGGTTCAATGCCCGATATATTGAAAGGAGCAATAATTAAACCAATCATAAAGAAAAAAACCATGGACCCCCTAATCCTGAACAACTACAGACCAGTTTCGAATTTACCATTAATTGCAAAACTAATAGTTGTTTTTGTACTGTTTTTTCTATCAGAACATTTAGAAAACAATATCCTGTATCCTTCACAGCCCGGCTTTCGTAAACATTACAGCACCGAAACATTACTGCTTTCACTGACAGTTAATAGGAAGAAATAGGACTACATAGCAACACAATTGCCTGGTTCAGATCATATCTAAGTAACAGACTTTTTCAGGTGCAGATTAAAAACACAATGTCAGAAAAAGTAAGTCGACAAACAAGGACTACCACAAGGATCAGCACTGTCTGCGACACTCTTTCATATTTACCTGTTACCTTTATGCCATCTACTTGCAGGCCTTGGAATCATATACTACATATATGCTGATGACATACAACTAATTTTACCCATTGATGACACAATTGAAAAAAAAATTAAACCTAGCCAATATTTACCTGGACATAATCAAACAACTATTAAATCAAATGGAGCTAGTTATAAATATTGAAAAAATTGAATTCTTACACTTGGAACGAAAAAATTTTGATCTAATTCAAACACCAATAATGCTTAAAAATAATCAAAAAGTGGAATTAGCCGAAAAGGTACGGAACCTTGGCGTAATAATAGACCTGGAGCTTAGCCTTAAACAACACGTATCACTGAAAGTAAAAGGGTACGCTAAGCTAATGGTTCTAAGGAAGTTAAAACCTTTAACACTAGCAAACTTTCAAACAGTTCTACAAGCACTAATATTTCCAAGCACTGATTACTGCAACGCTCTGTTTTTGGGATTACCATATACGACTATAAGACCACTTCAAATATTACGAAATTCTGCCGCAAGAATACTTACAGGTAAAAGGAAAAGAGATCACATTACTGAAACACTAGCAGAATTACCCTGGCTACCTATAGAACATAGAGTACAATATAAAGCAGTACGCACAATACATTAATTCATGATAAAAAAGCAGAGTGGCTTAACACAGCACTGCGTGTACATGTACCACAGAGAAATCTGAGATTGGCTAACAAAGCACACCTAACTGTTCCTTCTGTTAAGACAGCAAGACTTACCCAAGTCAGAGAACAAGCACTGTCCTTAGCAGGACCCATACTATGGAACTCAGTGCCTCTTGAGATAAGATTACAGAGAAATTTCAAACTATTTAAGGGAAGTTTAAAAACCTGGCTTTTTAAACAGGCATTTTGTAAAGAGAATGGAGAAAAGGAAAGTAAATCAGGTATCATAACATCAGCACTTATGTGCTTATTTGTTATTTTAAGACTCACTGAGAACCTTAGATAAAAAAAATACATTGCAAGAGAGATTTACTTGTAAATTAACCATGATACATGTATTAAAAGGACAAGACATATGACATTCATAAAATAGTCTTTATATTGGAATTTTCTGTAACCATAACCTTGTTGGCACTTTTATAACGTATTAACCATTTCAATTTTTAACATTACTATATGTGCCTTTTTGTAAACAGTTGTGATGGTATATAACTTAATGACGGCATAGAAAAGATTTTAAATAAATAAATAAATGTTAAGTCGTTGGATGTACAGAAAAGCAGTATTTTCTGCTGTTCTGTACATTTTTTTGGGCTGCTCAGAAATGAATGCTTGCTTTGGGCAGGTGTTAATTTTTGAGTGTAAAATCGTGTGGGTTGGGCGCACTTTTTTTTTTTTTTTTTTAAAGATCTGGGGAGAATAACAGCCTCAACAACATGCATTTGCATGTGATGAGCACTATTAGTTTTGCGGGGGGTTGGACATGCGTTTTGGACGCGCTAATCCCCTTATAGCATAAGGGGTTGTGGACACACGTCCAAAACATGCGTCCAGCCATGGGTTAAACAGCGCACTCAGCTGAATACACAGTTTTGCATTGGCCCCTAAATGATCCTCACACTCACCAGCCACCCAGTACAACGGCTGTCCTAACCCTTCTCTCCTGAGCATGGATCCGTGGAGTCACAACCTTGGTGTGAGAAGATAAAGCATTACCTGGAGGGCAGGTCCTAGCTACAAGATCTCTTCCTACCTCACCAAAGTGATAGGCTCTTGCCAGGTGACCTTGCTTCTCCAAAGCAGCACATAGGCTACTGAACTGGAGTTGGAACCACTCTGAAGATCTTCTCTGTGTTACCCCTGTTTGTTTGCCTCATCTCCTCCAGGTCTTTGCCTCCACAGATCAGACTCGTTCTCTAGGAGGTAGGAGTTCTTTGCACCTGGTGCATACACATAAGCTCTCACTAACAGATAGATAATCATATATTTATTTATTTAATTTATTTATTTATAGATTTTTATATACCGGGGTACGTAGGTAACATCACCTCTGTTTACATTCAACAATAATTCAGCATTGAGCTTTACAATGAAACATAGTAACTGAACAAATACAATACCATGTATAATTTTGTATTAATGGAATATAAACAATATATGGAAGACTGTGGAAATTAGGAAGAAGAGTAGAGGATTCAGTTCATTAATAGTAGGCTTTTTTAAATAACCAGGTTTTGAGGTTTTGTTTAAATTTTTTGTAGCAAGGTTCCTGGCGTAATTCAGAGGGCATGGTGTTCCATATATGTGGCACTTGGCACAAAAAACTGGCTAGCCCCTATCTTGCTACTGAGCTTCTGTCTGATTCTTAATTTGTTGAGTTGTTAGTTTTAAAATCTGATTGATTTGTCTCAATGTAAAAGGGTTGTTTAAATTTTACTAGGGTTTTTAAATTTATTAAGTGACTTAAATCTATGATTTTTAAACTTGATGATTAGGTGACTAATATTAGTTGGACAAAATGGTCAGACAGATGATGAAATGCTAAGAGAAATCAGGGAAGCTAACCAATTTGGCCGTGCAGTAATGGGAGATTTCAATTACCCCAATACTGACTGGGTAAATGTAACATCAGGACTTGCTAGAGACAAAGTTCCTGGATGTAATAAATGATTGCTTCATGGAGCAATTGGTTCAGGAACCAACAAGAGAGGGAACTATTTTAGATTTAATTCTTAGTGGAATGCAGGATTTGGTGAGAGAGGTAACGGTGGTGGGGCCACTTGGCAACAGTGATCATAACATGATCAAATTTAAACTAATAACTGGAAGGGTGATAATAAGTAAATCTGCAGCTCTAACGCATCCAATCGTTTTCCTGTATGAAATGTAGAACTAACTTGAGGGATATCATCTTTAGTTTCTCTTTCCAAAGGTTTAGGGAGTGTAGGTCTAGAATGGGGCATGGACCCCCTGAGCATTTCGGAATGAGGAAATATTGGGAATACCACCATGAATTGATTTTATTCTTTGGAAACAATTGGATTGCTTGTTGTTGAAGTAAAAACTTTTTCCCGCTTCAGAAGATGTAGATTGGAAATATCCTTCATCGCGGTAGTGCGGCAAGGAAGGGGCGGTTGGGAAAGGAAATTTAGATGGTTACCCTTGTGAACAATTCAAAGTATCCATTGATCTGTCGTGATTCAGCTCCACTCCGAAAAATAACTCTGAATTCTTCCCGCAACTGGGGGACCTGGCTGTGGCTGAGACATTTCAAAAGCCTCCACCATCTTTTGAAAAAGAGGTCTGGGATGGTTTTTGCTGTTTTCTGCCTCTTTGGCAAGGTCTAGCTTGAGCTGATTGGGGCTGCGAGTGTGGTAATTGATATGACAGATTGCTGTGCTCTATATGGTAGGAAAAACTCATATGGTTTTCGTTGGTAGTAAAATGGTTTCCATTGGTAGTAACGTCTTGCTGACGTTTGAGGATCTAAGGATCCCAAGAGGGACTAAACTGCTACATTTTGCTCTTTTAATTCAGCTACTGTATCTTTAAATTTTTCTCCAAATAAATTATCTCCTACACAAGGAAGATTAGTCAGTTTTTCAAGTCTTCTCTGATAGAGCTAAAATGGAGCCATGCTATGTGCCACGCACTAGCTCCAGGGGCCTCCCCAGCTGGCACCCCAGCTATGGGCTTTTGACTGGCAGTGAGGGAGCATGAGTCAGTCAAGAACAACCCTGACGCCAGATCCCCCAATGGGAACCAGGCTCATTGGCTTCACTCATCGCTGGAGGATGTCACTTTGGACCAATGGTTCCTTACCATAAACTATCAGGGGATCAGTCTCAACTTCAGCCAGCTCCCAAGGATCTCTCCCCCATGTCCATTGTGGGATTTGTCCGTCCAGTAGGTCATACTTCAATCGGAACTCTCTTCCCTTCTCACAGCAGGCGCGGTAGAGCTGGTCCCTCGCTCCCAGCAGGGCCAAGGGTTCTATTCAAGGTATTTCCTAATTTCGAAAAGAAATGGCAGCTTACGCCCCATTTTCGACTTCAGGGCATTGAACAAGTTTCTCTCAAGAGAAAAGTTCAAGATGGTCTCTCTGGGTATCCTGATTCCCCTCCTCAAAAGAGGAGACTGGCTCTGCTCCCTCGATCTCAAGGAAGCTTATGCTTGCATAGCCATTTTCCCCAGCGACAGAAAATACCTTCACTTCGTGATGGAAAAGGCTCACTATCAGTACAAGGTGTTGCCTTTTGGGTTGGCCTCAGCCCTTCGTGTATTCACCAAATGCCTGGCAGTGGTGGCTGCGTACCTCAGGTGTCGTGCGGTGCATATCTTCCCGTATTTAGACCAAGAGCTATTCCTGCGCAAGGGCACTGGGTACTTTAGCCTTAACAGTGCGGACTCTACAAGCCTTTGGGGTTCGTGATCAACTACCCAAAGTCTCACCTCTGCCCATCTCCTCAGCTGGACTTTATTGGTGCCAAACTGGACACTGAGCAGGCAAAAGTAGTTTTGCCCCGCGATCGGGCTCTTGCCCTCACCTCGCTGTTGGCCTTCGTCCGCAGCAGCCGGCAGGTGACTGCCCGCCTTCTGCTCCATCTGTTAGGCCACATGGCAGCTTCCATCCATGTTACTCCTCATGCCCGTTTGTGCATGCGGAGGGCTCAGTGGAACTTGCGGTTACAGTGGCAACAGGCCTCTCAAGACCTCAAGACCTGCATTGCAGTCATGGAACCTCTGCGAGTGTCTCTGTCCTGGTGGGAAAACCTCTACAATTTGGAGTGGGGGATTTCCTTCACGGTAAATAACTCAGGGATATTAATATCACACCATTAACCAACAATATCTCCAAATAAAAAAATGGTGTTTTCAAATTCTAAAAAAGTTTTAATAGGCACAAAACATAACACCTACTCTCAATTTTTTCACATAGCACATCAAACAAAATTAAAATAACCCCCCCCACCCCTAAAGTTCTTGTGACCCAACTAGGACCTAGTTTCGACTAATCCTCTTCGTCTTCTTCAGGGGACACCCCATTTAAAACCTTCCTTCCAAACTGCTCCGCCTCAAGTGATCCTTACTACCGACGCCTCTCTTCAGGGCTGGGGAGCCCATGTGGACGGCATCCAGTCTGGACCGTGCACAAAGCCTGCTGTCAAATAAACTTTCTGGAGCTTCAGGCGATCCTTTACACCCTATGGGTATTCATGGACTGGTTGTCACACAAGGAAGTCCTGATCCGGATGGACAACCAGGTACCAATGTGATAAATCAACAAACAGGGAGGCATGGGCTCGTTCCTCCTCTGTCACGAGGCGGTGCAGGTGTGGACCTGAGCCCTGTCATAGGGGATGTCGTTGCATGCAACGTACCTGTCTGGGACTCTGAACATGCTGGCGGACCGGATGAGTCACTCCTTCCAGCCACACGAATGGTCCCTCAGTCCGGAGGTAGTGGCCAATCTGTTTTATCGGTGGGGTACTCCAGATGTGGACTTCTTGCCTCCCCTCACATTCACAAGATGAGCAAGTTCTGCTCTTTGTCATTAGGGGCCGGTCATCTGGCCTGTGTTGCCTTCTCTCTCCACTGGGGGAGAGGTCTGCTGTATGCGTACCCTCCTCTCTGGCTCTTCTTGAAGACCCTGCTGAAGCTTCAACAGGACAGAGGGACCATGATCCTCAGGGACAGAGGAACCATGATCGATCAGGCCCCCCATCTGGCTGGGGATTATGCTCAATCTGATCACGCAGAACCAGGGCACCCTGCGCCATCCGAACCTCCAAGCGTTGGCTCTGATGGCTTGGATGTTGAGCGCCTAGTCCTTCAGCCCTTGGCCCTCCTGGACAGTGTCTCCTAGGTGCTGGTGGCTTCTAGGAAACCTTCCACCAGGAAGTCCTACAGTTTGAAGTGGAGAAGATTTTCAGTCTGGTGTGAGGGGCATGGCTTGGATCCATTCACATGCCCCATTCTCCAGCTGCTGGACTACTTGTGGCACCTTTCTGAGTCTGAGCTTCAAACCAGCTCAGTCAGGGTCCACCTCTGCGCTGTGAGTGCTTACCATTGAGGCGTCGCTGGTACACCTGTATCGATTCAGCCTATAGTAGGTCGCTTTATGAGGGGCCTGCTCCAGCTGAAGTCTCCTATTCGGCCTCCTGTTGCGTCCTGGGACCTCAACTTTGTCGTGGTGTAGCTCATGCATCCTCCCTTTGAGCCACTGCATTCCTGTGAGACAAAGTTCCTTACCTGGAAAGTTATATTCCTTGTGTCAATTACTTCAGCTCATAGGGTCAGTGAGCTTCAGGTCTTGGTTACGTTCCCACCATACACGAGATTTTTTCACGATCGTGTGCTCTTGCGTACACAAAACCTGTTTAAGGTGTTATGACTGATTTCCACCGTAATCAGTCCATTGTTTTACCCACCTTCTTTCCTAGGCCTCGTTCCCACCCAGGGGAACGGGCTCCTCATACTCTGGACTGCAAGAGAGCCTTGGCTTTCTATTTAGATATCACAGGCAGTCCACTCAGCTCTTGGTGTCCTTCGATACAAATAGACTGGGAGTGGTGATGGGTAAACAGACTTTATCCAACTGGCTGGCGGATTGTATCACTTTCTGCTGTGCGCAAGCAGGCCTTCCACTGGCTGGCAGAGTTAAAGCTCACTCTGTGCGGGCCTTGGGGATGTCGGTGGCTCATCTGCGAGCAGTCCCCATCGTCGAAATTTGCCGGGCCACAACGTGGACTCTTCACATGTTTGCGGCTCACTACTGCCTGGACAAGGATAGGAGTCGGGACAGTGCCTTTGGTCAATCTGTCCTGCGCAATCTGTTCCAGACCTGAACCCAACTCTTCCTGCCTAGTGCCCCTGATGGGAGCCAGGCAGTCCCCTGCCGACCAACAGCACCGCAGTTATTGTGCCCGTTGGCACTTTGTTCGGTAACTGTTGGTCTCACCTGCTAACAGGGACAGCCTGGAGCTTGGTATTCACCCACATGTGAGGACTACCATTCTGCTTGTCCTCTGAGAAAGCGCAGTTGTTTACTTATAACAGGTGTTCTCCTAGGACAGCAGGATGATAGTCCTCAGGAATCCAGCCCGCCTCCCTATGGAGTTGGGTTCTCCTTCCGGTTTGTTATTTTATTATTTCGCTCATATTTTTTCTCTGTGTTACGAGACTGAAGGGGGACCTCTGTGGATAGTGACATGCTGGGCATGCTGAGTGTGCTGGTTAAAGCTTCTAGAAATTTTGACAAAAGTTTTCCGTGCCGGGCTCCATCGGATGATGTCACCCACATGTGAGGGCTAACAGGTCCTAGGAGAACACCTGTTACAGGTAAGCAACTGCGCTTTACCGAAAACAATGTTTTCTGTAGATAGCAGGATGAATTAGCTATGCTTCCCACCCTCCTCCCTGGATATCTTATTTTTTGCTTATATACTAAGGCCACTGCATTCTAGCTTTTTTAGTAACTAAAGAGAGTGATGATGCGCTGTGCGTGGGAAGTGCCGCATAGGCGCGGCACAACACAACTTTGCATCTTGGAGAAGAATGTCCGCTAGAGTGCGTCGTCTGTGACATCACCCAAATAGCATGGCTAATTCATCCTGCTATCTACGGAAAACACCGTATACGGTAAACAAACTTGTTTGTTTTTTTTTTCCAGTAGCCTTGTAAAGTCTGCAAAGTGCCAGGAAAAACATGCTTTGTCTGCAACCAGCTCCAGTCATGTTTTGTCGATAGTCCTGTCCCTTTCTCTCTCAGAAAATGTTGAGATTGCACCTTTTGGCACATGTATGGAAGTGTCTGCTGTTATCAGGGGTTTGAAAGTTCCTCCAGCTTACTTGGCATAGAAGAAATCCACTCGCCATGTACACCACTCGTATTCCTCCCCACCTAAAAAAAGTTCTCTGCTCCCCCCCCCTTTTCATCTATCCCTCTCACTATCGCCCTTCCATTTTTCCATTCTCCCTCCCTCCCATGACTCTACTACCCCCTCTTGCTCCCACCAGCTGATTCTGTCAATCTCAACTCTGGCTAAGTGCTGTACAAAAGCTGCTGCTGCCGCTGCCTCTCAGGCTCCCATGAGGGCTGAAACTGCACAGACTGAAGATGAGGCCCCCCTCCCAACTCCTACTGGACCCCAAAAGCTCCTTCCAGCTTTGGTGCAGTAGTCCCACCCTACTTGCTAACTCTCAGTTAAGCAAGTGAATTTTTGAATTCCTGAGTGTGATACATTTCTGTTTTAGCATTCAAATAATGTAATATTTTATTTTGCAATCTGTCATAATTAGGTGCATTAAACCTGAATCTGAAGGAGGAGCCTAGAGGCCAGATGTATTAAACTTTTCATCTCTGATCTGAGTATATACTTCAGTTTTAGCTCCCCTGTGAAAGGATTTCAATAACTACATCTGAATCCCATGTAGATCTGTATACATTATGATTTCAAAACCATTCCATTGCTTTGCATAATGTGAAAGAGTTGGCAGATTTGATCAGGAAGGTACCGGGACTAGAATAGCAGGGTGTGCTGCCTACTCTCCAGTGTAAGGTGAAGTAGCAGATAGTGTTGCAAATTCATATTGAGCCTGATTGGTATCGTATGGGATGCTGCAGAAGAAACTGTGCAGGTAAAAAAAAAAAAAAAAAAAAGTCAGGTATGTCTTAAGTGTAAATTAACTACTAGAATAATCAAGATTGCTGTGAAGTGGAAGGTGTTAAATACTCCTTAGAGTTCCCTGATGCAAAAGCAGTATTTCAACTATGTAAAAAAGTGGTAATTCTCACCCTCTATCAATTTAAAAATGTTAAATCATTGTTTTTACATTCTTCAAGAAACTTCTACCCTTGGGAGTGGTCATATAAGTAAGAGTCATTGATTGCTTTATGCTTGGTGCATCTGATTGGTCCATTTAGTTCTGAGGTCACAAATGACACCGTGAGCCTTATCCCCATTCCGCTTTATAGGGAAAAAGGTTAGTAAATCAGGCCCCTTGTGCACGGGGATCCATCCCAGTCTGCATGAGGTAATGTCTGACACTGTTGCAAACATAATTTTCCACGGATTCAGGGAAGCACTTTAAAGAGTTTCAAATAGAATGATTTAGTAATATTTTAATCAATAAAAGATGATTATTACTATGCACACAAAAACAACCACACATTTCTCTAATTCAAATCAAATCAAAGTTTGTTTTTCCAAACACTTAGCGTCGGGAACAATAAATAGATCTGCTCTTTCACTTTAGAAGTTTTAATTCTGCCCCCTGATAAAGTTGAAAAGGTTACTTTGTCTTTGAGATATTAAATGTTCTGGAAGGGCTAGAGGAGCCCAGTATCTGAGGCCTGCGATAATGCGGATGCTAGGCTGGCTCCTCCCTTTGGGCAATGCGGTTTTCGAGCGCTGGGGGGGGGGGGGGGGGCGGCAGAGTTATTTAATTTTAAATTTAAATCTGTGCACTGGGGACACCTTACTGGATCCCCACGGGTCCTGATTGGTCATCCCCAAGTGCATCAAGGGATCACATGCTGACAGCGCCGCCCCCTTTTCCCTGCTCGGCCGTGTTGATCCCTTCCCTCCCTCCTCCTTTTTTCTTTTTCAGGGCAAGGTTATGTTTGTCGCAGCTGGGGTGGGGTTTAGCAGAATTACCAGAGCCATGATTCTTTGGGGTGGGGTTTAGAGCAAGGAACCCGCTAGGTGGCGCACTTTCTTAGACTCTGGCTGTTTGAGTTGCATGTGGCTGGGTTCAGGTACATGGTTGGGACTCCTTGCTGGGCTGTGGTGGGGGTCTCGGTTAGCGGCGGGATGCCGCTGGATTGTACAGGTTTGGTGGCCTGTGAAGGGATCAGCTTTCTGGGGCGAGGCGGTTGATTCCTTGGGGTGACTATTTATGTTCAGTTGTTGGCTGTGGTGTTTGTTTAATAAAGCTGTGGCCTTCTTTGACTTCCAATTACATTGTCTTGAGTTTTTATTTGGTGAATGTGTCATTGACGGGAGCTGAAGGAGGGGGCCAGTAGTCCTGGCTGCCCTTATTAAACCTGGGGAGACAGATGTTTCATATGGTTCTTTGGCTATTACTAATAAACATTTCTTCCTCCCTCCCCCCCCCATTTCAGCTTCCATACAGAGTTACTTTATTGGAGGTTTTAAACAAGATAGCTACTACTTTGTTCTCTCATTTGGTCCTGAAACCGGAAAGCCATTTTTGCTCTCTTACAGCTAGAATAGGAATGCAGCTTCCCAACAAACTGGTTATAACAAACTAAAACAATTGCCTCTTGTCCCCCAATGAATTTTGCAAGGTATTTGTTGGAGAAGTCTTATATTGCTCAGGCAGTACATTTTTGAGGGTAGAGGATATGTCCATTTTCTGCCCCTTAGAAAATGTCCCTCCCTCTCAAAGCATGCAAGGTGTGGCTTCATCTGGTCTGAATGCCCTTAGTATGGTTACGACCATAGCAGATTCTGCCATTTAATGATGTCAGAAAGGTTTAATATGTTTAAAACTCCCTAAGTGAATAGGAGAGTGATTTTTTTTTTTTGTAAGGATTGTGTAGAGTTATAAAGAATAGGATTCTAAGTAATGTCTAGAACCACTGAGGGGCTCCTTAGGTGCCTGTCTCCAACTGAGAAGGTTCCAAAGAGGTGTGCGAGGAGGAGGAGAAGAGGTCCAGAGTGGAAGTTCCTGGCAGTTGAGAAGAGAAAAGAAATTATCAGAGTCAGTGGACTTGGCATAGTTAGGGGTTGCTGAGGGGGAAGAGCATCCAGGCTGGGAAGGGTATGAAGAGTCCCATACTGATCCCAATATCTTCAGCCCATTACTCCAGAGGGAAGAGACTGTGATTTTGTGTGTGTGTGTGTACTGTTTTGGACTCTGTTGCAGTGTTGGTGTACTGCTCAGGAGCTGGTTTGGAATTTTGTGTTTTGCTTCCAGTGTTGAGTAGACTTTATTTTGAACAATAGTGCTGGACTGAAGAATGATTTTCCTATAGTGGTAAAGAGAATAGTGTGCAGAGGAGCCCCCAGAGTAAGTACAAACCCTAAAGGCCTTGAAAACTTGTGTTTTTCACCCCTGTGTGGGAGCCCGGCTATGGTCATGGGGCTTTGCATAGACCCAAAACAGGACGGGGGCTACAGGTTTTTAAGGGATGCCACCATGCTGACGAGTTTTCAGACTTTCCTGTGTGCTCAGGGATGTCCTCTAGCTGCAGATAGATAAATAATTGGTTCCTGGATCTGAGTTCTGTTGACTTCTTTTTTGAGATTTTGGAATATGCCGCACTGTATTTCAGCTTTAATTGGAGGAAATGCTTATTTAAAATGTCACAAAGAAACTAATATTTCTCATAGATTTTTTTTCCTTATTTTTTATCTCTTGCACAGGCGGGGTTCCACTCTTGAGTATCTCTCTCACCTTTTGCCTCTGTTTTAAAACCTGTGGTACTGAACCCAAACTCAGAAAACATGTATGGCTTAGTAGGTCTTTAAAATATGATTCTTCTACACCACATATTTGAAACAGTGCTTCAAAGTGTTAGAAGGTCAAAAGAGTAGCAAGTTGCAGTTTGCCTAGTAGGGATGTAGCTCCTTTTCATCTGAGCCTTGTGATTTGATTCCTCAAAATTTAGATGTTTGTGTTGCCTGTGCGATAGATTTCTCTCAACGATTTGATGCATGTTCTTAGTGCAGTCTTATTTATTTATTTATTTTGCTAGTTTGCTTGCTTTGCCATGCTATCCCTCAGAGCTGGAGCCAAGCAATTTGGCACCTATCGCCAAATGAAAAACTGAGCCCTCACCCATTACACGACACACGATACCAAGAGCTAGAAGACTTGTTATAGGTTTGTTGTTTACATAACACTTAGAGGCAGATTTTCAAAAGCCTATGTGCGCCGGGCCTATTTTAGAAAGGTCCGGCGATGCGCGTAAAGCCCCAGTACATGCGTGTGTCCCACAGCTTTGAAAAAGTGAGGTGAGGGAGGGGGCAGGGTTTTGGGGCCAGAGGCCTCCGGCAAGGCGGCCATTTGCTGCTGTGCCGGAGGATTGCGCACGCTGGCAGGCTGCCAGCGTGCGCAACTTGCGCCTGCCCAGAGGAGCGTGCAAGAGGTAAAATAACTGTCGGGGTGGGGTGGGAGGTTTAGGATGGGGAAAAGGAAGGGAGGTTGGGTTAGGAAGTTCCCTCCCAGGCTGCTCTGAAATCTGAGTGGCCTTGGAGGCCATGGGCGTTGGCGTGCAGAGGATACAGAATTGTGCATCCCCTTGTGCATGTCGACCCCCGATTTTATAACACGCGCGCACATGTTATAAAATCAGGCATCCATTTGTGCGTGCTGGGTAGCGTGCCCACATGGACACCTGTGCGCAATTTCTTAAAATTTACCCCTTATTGTTTATACTCTATTGTAAACATATAGTAAATGTGACCCTAGTCCCCAAAGCATGACTCTTTTTTATGTCTGTATAGATATAATACACCTCTTATTGGGAAAACAGAATAAGCTGAACTATAGATCCCTACACAGAAATCAAACACTAGCAAAATCCTTCACTTCTGTCACACATATAGAAATGAGCAAATTCTCATCAAATACTGAAGAAGGGATCCTAAATTAGAAATAGAGATGTTTAGACAAACTGGAAACCCCAAGGAACATACCTGGGGGCTTTAAAGTTCTGGTCACCTTCCTGTGGGGGTGGAAGGAAAACTCCAGCACTCTCCCCACTCTCCTATCCAGGACTCCCCAGCAAGCCAAAAGAAAACGGAAGTACAATACAACAAATCTTCCATATCAATACAGAACTAGTTGCCAGCACTCAGAGCAGCAAACCCAGCTATGAAAAAGCAACAGTGCAAATATTACAGCAAGTGCTAAAATGCCAATAACCACCTATTAGGTAAACAGAATAAGCCAAGCAGCTATAGATCCCCTCACAGAATACCTCACCTCACTCGCACATGCAGAATTTGGATAAATAAATAAATAAATAGTACTAAAACTATATTCAAAAAAGCCAATAAATAGAACAACATTCAATAATTTAAAACTCATATAAAAGTTTTCCAAATATTAATAAAATATTTCAAAATAGACACAAATAGTACCCAATAATTAAAACTAATAAGGATACAAAAAAAGTCTTCTGTTCTCCATGCCTGGAAACTTTGGATTTCCAGATGCCCTGAGAGTGTTATGGATTAGCAGGGAGAGAGGAAAGTAGGGTTGCTGCACACAAACTTTCTTTTCGCTTACTCACACATATACATGATCTCTCACACACATACATATTTTTGAATTTTAAAAATATTTATATTCCGCCTATACCGGAACCCTGTGCTAGGCAGATCATAATCTAATAAAATTCTGCACAGCACAATTACAATATAATAAAACAACATCTACATTGAGACCGCTACAATTACAAAATGCTGCTGTCAGGGTTTTAACTGGCGTAAAGAAATTTGATCACATTACTCCTACGCTAAAAGAGTTACACTGGTTACCCATAAAATACAGAATTGATTATAAAGTGCTTTGCCTTATACATAAATTCATCTATAACGCTAATACTGAATGGTTGAATGCATCCTTACGAATTCACACACCTCAGAGAAATTTACGGTCAGCAAATAAGGGTTTATTAATTCCATGCGTAAAATCCGCCCATTTGACTAAAGTTAGAGAGCGAGCAGTGTCTATAGCAGGCCCAAGCTTATTGAATTCTCGTCCTAGTGAATTGAGACTTCAACCTAATTATCAAACTTTTAAAAAAAATCCTAAGACCTGGATCTTTACAAAGGCTTTTGGAGAAGAGATTAAGTGAGTGTGTTATATTTTAGACTTTTATCTAAGGCTGTGTTATGAACATATGAAGAGACTATTACTGCTTTTATTTTATTTTCATTGTTTTATCAATGTTATTTTATTTAACACTTTTATTTCAATTCTTATTATCTATTTTCATATTTTCAGTTTAACTATTAATTTTTATGGCATGTTTTATTCTAATTTTAGGTTTTTTGTATATTGCATATGAGTTTTATTATGAATTTTTGTATTGTGTTTATTTTTGACATTTGTGAACTGATATGATTTGAGTACAGAATATCTGTATACAAAATAATATAAATAAATAAATACATTTACATAAAAACAAACTGGACAATAAAACAATATCTCCAGGCAATCATAAGCACAGCACTTTACCTGCTTCCTGGGTGATTATGTGCTGAAATAAACAGATAGACCTTTAACTGCTTCCTAAACACCTTGATATCACCTATTGCCTACAAAAAATGTGGCAATGCATTCCATAATACAGGCCCAACTGAAAGAAAACCACTCATTAATGGGTTTCTTGTAAACAAGCAGCCTTAATTGTTGGAATGATACACACGCTGCCACATTCTTATATGCTCTCACTCACTTTCCCCCTTCCTCTTTTCAGCCCCGCAACAGATGGGAACATTTTCTTTTTCAGGCAGCAGAGGACGATTCTGTACTAGCTTCCTGCTTCTTCCAGTAGCGCATGATGCGTTGCTCCTCCAGGCCCTGCTGGCTGTGTTGTCGCTTCCATTGGGTCCGTGCTTCTCCTCCTGAGGCCCTGCAATGCTCTTGACAGCATTCGGCTGGCCAGTAGGAGGAGGCTGATACTTGTTGTTCCTGGGCTGCACTACTCTTCGCCTTCTGGGAGAGAGATGGGTGAAGGCCGATACTTGTTGTGGCCTGCTCTTCACCGCCAGAGGGAGGATGTCGCTGCTTCACACTGCAGCTGCGTCTTCCGGTCCTGCTGCTCCAGGGAGGGGCTGCGCAGGCCACCTCTGAGCTCGGCTGCATGTTGATCATGGTTTTTCCCAGTTTGTTGCACCACCACCCCACCTCTCTCACACAAAGGTAGACGGCACGCCAGGAACATGTACAGAGCTCTTAGGGTTCTATTGGCTTGAATTGAAGACAACTTGGTAGATGGCGCCTATGGCTGAGGCCATATTGCCCATAGGCTAGCTACGGCTCTGCCATCACTCATCTAGCCAGTGGGAAAGCTCAGGCTCGTACTGTAGGGCTTGAAGAGTTGGAGAACTGCTTTACAAGTCCATGTTCTGTCCTGGCTGTTTGAATTTGACTAATTTCTTCTGGTACTCATGATGCCTTGCTTTCCTGCTTCTGTAAAATGAAATGTGCCTGTTCAAGAAGGAGGAGTAGCTGCTACAGGCTGAATGTTGTGACTTAGTGTATAGCGAGAGCTATGAGAACAGCTGCCATGGATGTGTCTTTCAGCAATCGGCTACATTAAATATGAAAGGATACCATTTATTCATCCAGAGGGGGAAACTTGGCTAGCCACCTCCCTGGCTTGTGAAGATGTCAACTTGGCTCTCCTGCATAGGGTCAGAAGCTGAGTGCATGCAAATAGTTTTCATGTAATTGTTTTTGATTAAATGTTTGTGTAGAATAGTGAGTTATCAGGTGGCATCCTGCTCTGCTGTCCAATTTAAATAATCTAAGTTACAGTGCAGCGTAGATTATTCAGTTTTCTCCTCCCTAAATCTAGCTATGCTTCCTGCATATTTACTATATGGTCTTTTAACTCATACTTATTTTAAGCAGGATTTGATTTATACCACCCCCGAGCCTTTGATTGGATAGACTGTTTATAAATGTAAGTAAATAAGCTAAGCACTAACCCTGTTTTGATCTTTGTTTCCAGGGCTGCCAGTATGGTGGATAAGAGTATTTACATTGTTCAAGGAGAAATCAGAACTGTTGTAGGTGCCATAAAACGCAACGCCAGATGGAGTACTCATACCCCTTTGGTAAGTAGATTTGCGATGCATGGGATGGATTCAGGAGACATTAATCATTTTTTGTTTACCCAGGATTTGAGCATACTGTAAGCTTTTCTTCTGGAACATGCATGCAGATACATTTGGGATGGCAAGCATGGCTACCAATTTTGGTGTTTGTTTTTTTAGCAGTTTCCAAATAGTAGAAGAAAGAAACAATATATTCAGCTACAGTTATGTAAGCTGAAGTATTAGGATAAAGAGTGACTTGCTTAAAATAACACACAGGCCGATACAGTAAAATTCGCGCATAGGACACTCTCCTGTGCGCACGATTCAGAAAAAAAATTATTCAAATTAGGGCCCGCGGTAAAAAGAGGCGCTAGGGACACTAGCGCATCCCTAGCGCCTCTTTTTGGACAGGAGTGGCAGCTGTCGGCGAGTTTGACAGCCAACGCTCAATTTTGCCGGTGTTGGTTCTCAAACCCGCTGACAGCCATGGGTTTGGAAACCGGACGCCGGCAAAATTGAGCGTCCGGTTTTCAACCCACGAGCCGTGGGCCGATTTTTAAGTTTTTGTTTTGTTTTGTTTTTTTTAATTTTTGATTATTTTTAACTTTTGGGACCTCTGACTTAATATCGCCATGATATTAAGTCGGAGGGTGTACAGAAAAGCAGTTTTTACTGCTTTTCTGTACACTTTTCCGGTGCCGAGAGAAATTAACGCCTACCTTTGGGTAGGTGCTAATTTCTGAAAGTAAAATGTGTGGCTTGGCTGCACATTTTACTTTCTGTATCGTGCGGGAATAACTAATAGGGCCATCAACATGCATTTGCCAGTCAGGAAGAGAATGTGACTGGAACAGAGAACTCTCCAGATTCGTCCTAACAAGAATACAGAAAGTGAGGAACAGCTCCAGACAACTATACATAAGTAATTCCTATTGCAAAAAGGATAAAGCTCAATCCCACAACATCTCGAATAACAGAGGCACCGATGCAGATATGGTAAAACTGATATCTTATATTGCAAGTAAAATGACATAAAAACTTCAGGGAGAGGCTGCATTGGCAGATAGAACAGGGTTCCCAGCATATGATTTGCCGCTTGTTTCTGGGCTAGGTGCTGATCTTTACATTCTGAAGAAAAGTTAAAAACACAGTATGGTTCTCATCTATTCAGTAGCCCTTACCGTTTCCTGTCATTGAAGTTGCAGGTCATCTGGGTTGGGGCTTTTGATCCTTTGCTTCAGCAATAATCTTAAAAGGACAGCTGTTACTAAGTCTCACAGTGATAGAAATATTCGCATTGGGCTCAGGTTCATCCATATTTTTGGCCTTTGTGGAGCGAGTAGAGCGAAAATTCCAGATAGCAACTGACATAACAGCAGATATTTAGGAGATTTTGGCATAAAAGAGCATTTATTGTGGCCTGAGGAGGAAGAATCTCCATAGCTGCTTCATTAATGACTGCCATTCTGTCCACGACTTGTCTACAGCCATTGATTCAAGAGAAACTGTTGCCTTGCCTAAGCACAGCATAATACAAAGAGGCAGAGGATCAACTTAAGGCATAGCATTTTAGTTTTGTTTATTGATCTGGTAGTTTCCTCCTGTTCTCTTTGGGCCTCCAGTCAGAACTGATCCGTATTTGGCTGTAGCACCAAAAACCTTAATTTGCAACTACCTTGGGGTTTCCCCCCTATTTCTATATATTCCCCACCCATCTCAGCCCAGTTTTTGTAGTAAGTGTCCTCAGCCAGAGGCCACAAACCACAGCTGCTGCCAGAACCTGACTAATATGCATGCTTCATTTGGCTACTAGGTGCCACTGTTGGCAATAACTGAGACTTCCTCTTCTTAAGGGCTGTAAACATACCTTCATAGCAACCTCAACTATCACTAACCCCTTTTTCAAATCTGAGTTTTTAACATTACTTAATTTCCTCCTTTTGTAGTGATAGTGTTAACAAGAGTGTGCTCCCCTAAACTCATAATGCTACCCCCTTTGTCACTTATCTTTGGAGTGAAGGTTATGAAGGGAACAGTGATTACATAGCAGATGAGAAGTGGTTAGGGCATAATGGAGGTAACTGGAGTATCATAGGAATCTCTTGATCAAATGCACTGTGTTCAGTGGTTTTGTACTTTAGTGCGCCACTCCAATCTGTGTTACCAACCGGACAGAAGAATAGAAGTAAAACATGTTATGGTCTGTAGAACATGTGATAATGTGCAGCACTCTTGTCTGAGTTACGATGTGTTCCTTTACATTGTATATTGGTTTTAATTTGGCTGCCTTCATCCTCCTGCATATATATGAGAGAGAGGAGCATTTTTATGTCATAGTGGCATCCAGAGCCATGGACACTATACATAGTTATTGCATAAAGATGTTATATTTGTTTTTCTCTTGCTAGGTTTCTATTTTATTTTGATTTTTGAAGCTCTGAGACTTTATATGTGAGTTTTAGAATAGTGGTTCAAAAATGCTAGATTTTCCCATTGCTTACCACTATATAAATGAGGCAATATGTTGATTGGACACGCTTGTTTTGGTTTCTTGCCCTTTGCCGTCAATAAGCAGACTGAATTAGTTATGTTCTGTGGGTGATGTCATCCGGCAACGAACAGATTTGTCTCTCCAAGCTAGTAGAGCTTTTTAGCTCTGAGCATGTGTAGGAGTTGCCTCAGAAGCCTTCTCCATCTATTTTGTCTGTGCTTTGCACAGATTGTCATTCTGTCTCTCCTTCTTACTTTTTACAAAATTTTATATTTTCTTTGTCCTTGCTGTTTACAGCGATCTACAACAGAATTTTTCAGTTCTGCTTAGCCTTTGACTTAGTTTGTGCCTAGTACATTGCTGATAGAAAAATCCCTGGTGGCTCCAAATCCTGTACCTATGGCCAAAGTAGGTCCGTAATAGGTGGCCATGACCGATGTTGCATTTTTTCTTGGTCTGGATCACAACCAGCCCAATTGCGCAGCTAGTGGAAGAATGTCTCCACGCTCCTTGCGGTCCTGAGCAGCGAAGATTGTGAGCCTCTGGCCCCAAGTAAGAGCAGGTCTGCTTCTAGACGTTGCTACTCATATAGCTCTTCTTGGAGCCACCACTGTGATTACCCGGACTGGAAAAACCCCAGGTGTGTTGAATCCTAAGAACCTTTGCTTGACAGAGCCTGTCAGACTGCCTACTAAGGCTAAGCACTGAGACTCCTTGATGCACTCCGCGTTCAGTACCATCTAAAAAGAAAAAGGACACGACGCAGCATTGGTCAAAAAGTGTACCATAAAAGCATGCATTGAAGAAAAAATAGTTTGACACATCAGAGCACCTGAAATAGAGCACATCAGAGTGCTTGATACAAGGTGCCCAAAACAGACAGGACGTGATGCCTCAAAGCGCCTGGCACACGAAGTAATGGAGCACTCTGTGCACCAGCCTTTGTCGCGACAAACCCATCTATCCTCTGTGGATTTGAAGGCACAATCATAGATGCAATCAGCAACAACATTGATGCATTCAATACAAAAAAAATCCAGAAGTCCTGGCTTAACATCTGTCTCCACAGTCTCTGCATTCTGCTGCTTCCCGATATGCCAGATGCTCAGAACACCCTATTTCATATCCCATGCTGCCAGTTCGACCAGGTGAGCATTATGCCCACAATATGCTGAGCATGACTTTGCCTACCCAGCTCTATGCCGGCTTTGGTGCTTCCTTGCCAGAATATCCACTTTGGCTCCTGCCTCCTATCACTAGGGCCTTGCCGGTTTCACAATTGCTATCCCAAGGCTTATGTTTGCAGTCTTCAGACCCAATCTGTTTATAATTCTTCTGGCATCTAATCCACCTCTTGGAGGGGAATGAGACCTGATCTGATTTCTGATGGCCCTCCATTGACACCAGTCCAGAGGACGTAACAAGCAGTTGAGCAGATCATTGACACTATTCACGGTTTCTTCTCTTCCTTCGTCCAGAGCTGGAGCTGCCTCACCCCCAGCCACTGCAGACTTACCCAGCGGCCTGTCCTATTCTGCTCTTCTCACCACAGTGATGCTGAGTGCTTCACCATTACTGACTTAATTCTCTGGATACCTACGGTTACCATCAAGCAATCAATTTCCCCCTGTATCTGCTCCCTCCGGATTGCAGATTCCTCCAATCTCACCTCATTCCTCTTGGTCTAGTGTCCCGTCTCCAGGGACACTAGACCACTGGTATTCCTTCCGACCCTGCCTGTCTGGGTATTCCTTCTGACCCGGGCCTGCCTGATCTCCACCGGAAGACCTTACTTAATCCAAGTTTGTGAAAAAGATGGATGTGGTGCTTAATATCACAGTATGCAAGGACCTTGACCCCAGAGTGGAAGTTATGGGCATCCTCAAAATTGTGGACCATCCTGCTGCCTGTGCATTCGGTATTAGATGCAGTACTGATGAGAACGTCAGAAACACTTTTTTTTTTCTGGCGTCACTGCTGTGTTGAAATTGGACTTGAAGATTCATATGACAAAGTCACTGGGCTATGGCATGGTGCAACTTCCCCATCACTCCATAGTAGTGGTGTCTGCCCTTAAGAAGGCTAAAAAGATCCATCTTCAATCCACCATATAAGGACAATCGCATATGGGATAACTTCGGCAAGAAGGCTTTTCAGGGCACTTTGCTCATGGTGTGTATCACTCAGCACCGGTTCTATATGGTTCAGTACATTTTATGACTGTGTCCAGAAACTGAAGCCCTTTGTTTTATCAGAGTCTGGAGAACAAATATCTCCTGCACCCCTCTTTGACTTGGAAGAAGCCATTTGCCACTTTCTCTGGTCTATAAGTCTTTTGATACCACAGCATGTACTTTTTCTGCCTCCATTGGGGCTTGCAGCATTTGAGAAGATGTGCATGAAAAATTAGCCGATTTGTCCTGCCTTGATGACAAACTTTATGGAGAAAAGTTGTGGAAAACTGTTTCACAAGTTAAAGAAAGTCTTTGTCTACAACAGCAAAAATGCATCCCTCTGGCAGAAGACCATATCTCACTTATAAGCATCCTTACTATCCCAGGAGGTCTTACTGCTTATACCATCAGTATCGTCTGCCTCCTCTTCCAACTCAACGTCAACAGTCTCGTCCTGTACGAGCAAGAGGTTGTCGAAGAGAGACAACAGCACCACAGACAAAACTGGGACAGTTTTTGATCGAACCAGTTCCTTGTATGCCTCATCTGGTAGGGGGTGGGATATATTCATTTCTCACTCTGGTACCAGATGTCTCAAGACTGATATGCCCCGAAAATTGTTCTTCATTTCAACCGAAAACCAGTGCCTACTCATTCTACTGCTCTGCCATCCAACTCCATATACCTTCCCCAGTTATTTATTATTTATTGTTAATATTGATTTTATATACAGTCGTTTGGAGAGTACCATCACAACAGATTACATAAACAAATTAAATCATAAAAATGAAACAGTATAAAAATAACCACAATAAAGTTAATTAAACATAAATTCAAATAAAAATACAATATGCTAAAAAATAAAATAAAATTCAATTATTATTGGCCCAATAAGCCATACAGGAATGACCTCCCTCACAATATAGCTGGAGATTTTTACGCACGATTTTTCCTAATTCCCAAGAAGTCAGGAGGCCTATGCCCCATTCTGGAACTCGGCACTTCTTTCAGGAGAAATTCAAGATGATCATGTTGGGCATTATTCTAAGCCTTCATCCAATAGGGAGATTGGATGTGTTCTCTGGACCTCGAATGCTGCCTATGCGCACATCCCTATACATCCACCCTTTTGATGTTACCATTGCTTCCGGGTAGAATTTTGCACACTACTAATACAAAGTTCTTCTGTTTGGACTTTCGGCTGCCACCCCCCTCCCAAGTCTTCACAAAATGCCTTGCAGTGATAGTGGCCCACCTATGTCGTAAGGGAATTCAATGGTTTCCATACTTGCATGACTGGCTTCCAGTGTTCCCATCGGATGTGGGTCTCCGAGATCTAACAATCATGATAGAAATCCTACAGTCACTCAGGTTTCTCATAAACTTTCATAAATTGATTCTAGTACCCACTCAATGCCTTCAATTAATTGGGGCCATCATAGACTTGGAACAAGTAAGAGCATTCATCCACACGGACAGAGCGACTGCATTAACTCAAATTGCAAACAGCCTTTTGTCTTCCTTGACCCTTATGGCAACCACATTCTGGTGCCCTTGGGACCCCTAGCAGCAGCAATCCACGTGGTCCCATTCACGTGCTTACATATGCGCCATCTTCAATGGGGATTACGTGCTCAATGGAATTGGATTTTGCAGCTCCTGTCTACGTCCGTCTGTCTCACTCCGGAGATGAACTCTGAAATACGTTGGTGATTACGACTGACAGTTCTTATTCTTGGAGCGCCACTCAGATCTGTTTCTTATCAAGTATCGCTGGTGACAGATGCATCAACTCTGGGCTGGGGAGTTTACATTGGACCCTTCAAAATACAAGGAGTATGGTTTCCTCGGAAACACTGATTTTAAATCAACTTTCTTGAATTTCGAGCGATGAACAAAAGCACCGTGGGTCTTTACCCATCTCCAGGGTTATCTTGATTCAAACAGACAATCAAATTCACATTTTTTATGTGAACAAGCAAGGGGGAACTGGATCCTGGATCCTTTGTCAGGAGACCCTTCTCATATGTCAGTGGGTATTGGAAAATGAAGCCAGTCTGCAAGCTACTTAGCTGGCCAGCATAGAAAATACTCTAGAGGATCGCCTCAGCATAGTCTTCCATCCTCACAATTGGTCACTACAACAGTCCATCTGTTTCAACTTTGGTGGTCAGGCTTGTTTCGATTTCTTTGTGATAGAATAGAACTGGAACTAGTTGATTCTGTTCCATACTACCCAGCGCACTTTGCGAAACACAGGATGCTTTTCTGCTGACCTGGGGTACAGGCCTTGTGTTCTCTTTTCCTCCTGTACCATTTATGAGAACCGTACAGAAGCTTATGTGGGACCAAGCCAAAATTATATTGATCATACCGGCATGGCCCTGTCAAGTGTGGTATGCATATCTCGTGCAGCTATCCACGAGGTCCCCCCCCCCATACTTCTCAGAGATGATCCATGTCTTCTATCTCAGGAGGAGAGCAGTCTGCTTCACTCGGCCCGTCAATTTCTCAACCTCCTGGCCCTCATATTGAGTGCCCAGTCCTAGCTCCTTGGGCTTTGCCTGAACCGATAAGATATCCTTCTTTCAGCGAGGAAACTTTCCTTGAGGCGTAATTACTCCTTCAAATGGAAAAGATATTCAAACTGGTGTGTACATCTCACAATCTAGATCCCTTCACTTGTGAGACAAGATATCTGTTGTCATACCTCCATTTTTTAATCTGTCTGGCCTTGCAACAGCTTTGGTGCCAATGCATCTCAGCGCCATTGCAACTTGCCATTCCCTGGTAAATGGTGCACCTGTTTCTATGCATCTTTTCATTTCCAGGTTCTTGATGCATCTACCAGTTTGAAAACCTTCAGTCCCTTGGGTCCACAATGTGGTTCTCACTTACTTTATGCAATCTCCGTTTGATCCTTTTGAATCTGCATGTCTTAAGTATCTCACCTGAAAGATTGTTTTCCTGGTGGCAGTCATTTCTATGCATCATGTGAGAGAGCTCCAAACTCTGGTGCATTATTCACCGTACCTACAATTTATCCATGATAAAGAGGTGCTTCGCATGCCTCCCAAGTTCTTGCTGAAAATGGTATCTGCTTTTCACATAAACCAGTCAGTCGTACTGCCCACTTTCTTTCCTTAGCCTCATGCTCATGACGGAGAGAAGGCTCTTCACATATTGGACTGCAAAAGGGCCCTTGCTTTATTATAAGCGTCACACTCAAGCCCACTGAAAGATATCGCAGCTGTTTGTCTTCTGTGATCTAAACAGATTTGGCTAGCGTTACTAAAAGAACTTTGTCTAACTGGATTATGAGCTACATCCAACATTGCAGGCTGCAGCTGGTCTCGATCCCTTGAATCTGGTTCAAACTCCTCAGGTTAGAGCAATGGCCTCAATTGCTAATCTCCGAGAGATGCCCATTGAAGATATTTGTAAAGCTCCCACCTGGTCCTCAGTGCATATTTTCACATCACATTACTGTCTGATAGCTTAGCATCCTCTGACAATGCTGTTGATGGGGCAGTTCTGTATCATGCAATCCAAAGCTAGTCTGCTTTCCATGGTGGAGTCTGGGTTGCTTACCAGTAAACGCTCCACTGCAACCCTCAGCTTGGGACTCCCAACAGATCACGGTTAAGCGAGCTAAAAAAAAAAAAGTTTACTTACTGTAACAGTACTCTCCGTAGATAACAGGATGAATTAGCCATGAGATACCTGTCCTCCTCCCTGGCCAGTAGATTATACTTCTACTAGCTTTGACATGTACAGAGGAGGCTTCTGAGATGATAAATGCGCGGGAAGTCTTGCACATGCTCAGTAGAACTAAAAACTCTACTAGCTTGGGGAGACAAATCTGTTTGGTGCTGCTGGATAATGTCGCCCACAGATCATGACTAATCCATATGGCTATCTACAGAAAACATAGTTTACAGTAAGCAAAGTTGCTTTTTATTATTGTTCGTCCTTTGCACAATTCTAGATGTTGGTGATGTCAGGAGAGTGATTGAATATCAGGAAAAAGAAAGTGAGGCTCAAGTATATTGTAAGGAAGCCAAGACATGATATGCAGTGTGGGGCCTGCTTAAAAAAAAAATTAAAAAAAGCACGTAGAGGGAATTTTTGTACAACTTTTCCACGATATACAAGATGTGATTATTTTTATTTACCTAAATGGGTGACTGGGGCCTGCCTGGTGACTTAGTAGTAGTGTTTTGCACTGTCATATGGAGGACCTGGGTTTGAACCTCAGTCCCAGTTGCTGCTCAATGGACTGGGTGGGACAAAGGCAACATTTACAGCCCCTGGGGGGAGGGGGAGTCATTTCTAGGCATCACACAATGGCAACACTTAATGGCCAGAGTTAGGTCTCATGGTTGCAGGTTTCTGAAGGAAAATCTAGTGTGTGGCTCTTGGTCAAGGACTACTGTTCTAATGCAGCAATTCTCAACTGGTATGTCGCAACACACCAGTGTGTCGCCAAGCACTGGCAGGTGTGTTGCGTGCTACCGGTCTCCCGCTGCTCTTCCCTTCTCTTTCTTCACCGAGCGAGGGGCAGATGATCTTCCACTGCTGCTGTTGCTGCCCGGGCTATCAGCAGGTTCAAGCCCAGATGGGAACGGCAGCAGTGTTAGCGGAGGCTGGCAACTGGCTGGGCCTTTTCTTCTTCCCACACCTGCCCCCTATGACCCGGAACAAGAAGTGATGAGCAGTGGGGTGCAAGGAAAGAAGAAAGAGCCATGCCGCATGGAAAAGTAGTGGTGGCAGCATCGGTCCTGAGCAGTAGCGTAGGAGCAAAATCAGAAGCAGCTGCCAATTGGCAATGGAGACAGCAGCATTGGCCTCCCGTGGCTGATGGGATTCTTCTTTCTTGGTCTGCGGGGGCTGGAGGAGGAGGCTGCTGCAGCTACAATTTGTTCTGGGGGGGGGGGGGGGGTGTGGCAGGAAGTGAGAGAGAGAGCCAGCCTGTCTGTGAGAGATTGTATGTGTGATTGAGAGTTTGTGTGTAAGTGAGAGCATTTGATTGAGATCTATGTAAATGTGTGAGAGAGCATGTGTGTGATTGAGAGAAACTGGTCAGAGAGGTGATGTGTGTGTGTGTGTGTGTGTGTGTGTGTATAGGAGAGACAATGGAAGTGACTGGTCAGGGAGATGACTGGAATGTGTGAGAGAGAGAAAGTGATTATGGGAATGAGAAGCCTGTGCATGTGGAGAGAGTTAGCAAGGACTGAGAAACCTGGGTGTGTGTGTGACACAGCATGGGAGTGAGAAGCCTGTATATGTAAGATAGAACATGGAAGTGGGAAGCCTGTGTGTGTGTGTGTGTGTGCAAGAGAGACACTGGTCAGGAGATGATTGGTGTGTGAGACAGAAACTTGTCATGGGGGTGTAACTAGTATGTATGTGTGTGTGTGAGAGACAGAGAGACTGGACGTGGGCCCTAAGGAAGAGGACCATGAGTACAGAGCTCGTGCCACTACTGCTTCTGGTGTGTGCTACGGCCTGCATGGAAGAGGACAGGAGTAGGAGAGGTGCTGGAGGGGGTTAGTAAAGGTGGCTTTTTAAGTTTATTTTTCTTGATTGTCTGTCATTTTAATTACTGAATATTATGTGATGTGTCTGCTGTTTTGAAATATTTTATTGGTGTTTGGAGAATGTTTGATAGTTTTTATGAGTTTTTAATTGTTGGATGTTATTCTGTTCATAGTTGTTGTGAAACATTTATTCTGCTTATTAGTATAGTTATGCAATTATTTCTGTGTGGGGATCTATAGCTGCTTGGCTAGTTCTGTTTTCCTAATAGGAGGTGTATTGGTGTTAAGGGCCTGATTTAATATTTGTAGTGTTGCCTTTTCATAGATAGGGTTGCTCCTGTTTGAGTGTATTCCATAATACAGGTGTAATTGTGTGCGGATTAGTTTATGTGCATTACTGCAGATCCTGGGAGTATGTTAGGTCGGTTCTGTGTATGTTAGGTCGGTTCTGTGTATGTTAGGTCGGTTCTGTGTACTATACAGCCTTTATAATCTCTTAGTTCTTGCAACCTCCGACTGTTTATTCCCCCTCTCTTTCCACCTTAATTGGCTCTCACTTTGTTTCCCACCCACCTTTCCAAAACTTTCCACCGATACATATATACGAGAAGTTAATTGATACGATAGGATATGTTCTGCTTACTATATATTAAGTTAAAACTCTTCTCATATTTTGATGCCTTCTTTGTTATGTTGCTCTTTGTTATTTGTTATATGTTATTTGTTATATGTAACGCTCCTAAGCGAATTTTGTTGTTATCATGTAAACCGGTGTGATCTGTATTCGTACAGGAACTTCGGTATAGAAAAATAATAAATAAATAAATAAATAAATGTGACCGAGGTGAGGTATTTTACTGTATCAGTCTTATTTGTTGTGTTTTCTCAAGAGGACATGCATTAGTGATAAACTGCTGTCTTTTCATAAGTAGGGCTATTGAGCCTGGAAGTAGAAAGAGTTTGAGTTGCTGTTACTGAGATGACACTAGAACCAGAATATCTTTTTTTTTTTTTGTAGGGTGAGTTGTATGGGGAATGTCATAATTCTGCTTTACATTCATAATTGTGGGTTGGGGGGTTCCTGTAGATGAAAACTGTACTTTTACATCTAGCCCCATGACGATCATGGGTCAGTGTGTCATGCATGTGAGAACCATCTGTCAGGTGTGTCCTGACAGAAAAAAGGTTGAGAACCACTGTTCTAATGAGTGAGCTAAGTGAATTGGGAATGGGATATATAAAAGGCAGGAAAACCCTTGGCTACTTGTGAATGAAGATTCATGGTGCCATAGCCCAACAAATGATTATTCTGATTGAACTGGATGCTTAGGAAGCAGAATGAGACTGGTCCCACTTTCACCATCCCTTCCACCCACCCCCAGCTGTTATCCCACCAAAACAAACAAGTTGGTGAATAACTTTTGGTTGTAAATTTTCTGAGCTCCAAATTGACCCTCTTGGACAGACTTTTTTCTTTGTTTTTAAAAGCCAGTTGTTGCATTGGGAAGCTGCTATCTTGCTTAGATATTACACCTGTTAATATGTAAACATCATGGATTACAGTTATTTGTATCATGCATAGTTACAAAGAGATAGATATTCAAATGCTACTTAGCTGGATGAATAGGATTTATCTGGCTAAGTGTCAGCTGCTGAATCTATGCTCAGCGGCTGCGGATAAGTATTTATCCGGTTAAATAGATAACCGGATATCTTGGAGGTGGGCAATGGGCAGATCAAGGCTGGGTAATTTATCTGGTTATCATATAACTTATCTGGTTACTTATCTGGTTATCATAACCAGATAAGTGCCTATATTCGGCCTTATCCGGTTGTTAACCAAATAAGTGTGACCAGCTCAATAGCAGGTCTAATATTATCTGGATATAACTTATTCATTTAACTAGCACTTATCCATTTAAAGTTATCCAGATAATTAATATCCAGATAACTTAAGATAACTGGACATCTTTGAATAATAGGCTCAAAGTTTTTAATTAAAAAAAACAAAAACATCTCGCCTCTTGACCAACATACTTTAGCATTAAACAAGTAGAAAGGATCTCAAAAGGAGGAACACAGGAAGGAATGTCTGGTACAGCTGAAAGACAAGGAAAGAAATCAGGATGGCAAAAATATTGTGGAAGAAAAGTTTGCTAATGATGTAAAGCAAGGTGGTAAAATATTTTTCAGGAATGTCTGGGAAAGGAGGAAAGCCAGAGGTGGTGGCGTAAGAATGAAAGGAGACAAGGTGCAGTGTGTGGACAGAGATAAGGAAAAAGTAGATATGCTAAACAAATATTTCTGTTTGGTGTTCACTGAAGAGGACCTTGCAGAAGGACTAAATGCTGGTTGGCAAGGATAGCTATGAGAGTGGGATAGATACCATGCCATTTACAGACGTGTATGTGTGTGATGCTATCATAAGAACATAACATAAGAAAATGCCATACTGGGTCAGACCAAGGGTCCATCAAGCCCAGCATCCTGTTTCCAGCAGTGGCCAATCCAGGCCATAAGAACCTGGCAAGTACCCAAAAACTAAGTCTATTCCATGATACCATTGCTAATGGCAGTGGCTATTCTCTAAGTGAACTTAATAGCAGATAATGGACTTCTCCTCCAAGAACTTATCCAATCCTTTTTTAAACACCACTATACTACCTGCACTAACCACATCCTCTGGCAACAAATTCCAGAGTTTAATTGTGCGTTGAGTAAAAAAGAACTTTCTCAGATTAGTTTTAAATGTGCCCCATGCTAACTTCATGGAGTGCCCCCTAGTTTTTCTACTATCCGAAAGAATAAATAACAGATTCACATCTACCCATTCTAGACCTCTCATAATTTTAAACATCTCTATCATATCCCCCCTCAGCCGTCTCTTCTCCAAGCTGAAAAGTCCTAACCTCTTTAGTCTTTCCTCATAGGGGAGCTGTTCCATTCCCCTTATCATTTTGGTAGCCCTTCTCTGTACCTTCTCCATTGCAATTATATCTTTTTTGAGATGCGGCGACCAGAATTGTACACAGTATTCAAGGTACGGTCTTACCATGGAGCGATACAGAGGCATTATGACATTTTCCGTTTTATTCACCATTCCCTTTCTAATAATTCCCAACATTCTGTTTGCTTTTTTGACTGCTGCAGCACACTGAACCGACGATTTCAATGTGTTATCCACTATGACGCCTAGATCTTTCTTGGGTTGTAGCACCTAATATGGAACCCAACATTGTGTAATTATAGCATGGGTTATTTTTCCCTATATGCATCACCTTGCACTTATCCACATTAAATTTCATCTGCCATTTGGATGCCCAATTTTCCAGTCTCACAAGGTCTTCCTGCAATTTATCACAATCTGCTTGTGATTTAACTAGTCTGAAAAATGTTGTCATCTGTAAATTTGATTATCTCACTCGTCATATTTCTTTCCAGATCATTTATAAATAGATTGAAAAGTAAGGGTCCCAATACAGATCCCTGAGGCACTCCACTGTCCACTCACTTCCACTGAGAAAATTGTTCATTTAATCCTACTCTCTGTTTCCTGTCTTTTAGCCAGTTTGCAATCCACGAAAGGACATCGCCACCTATCCCATGACTTTTTACTTTTCCTAGAAGCCTCTCATGAGGAACTTTGTCAAACGCCTTCTGAAAATCCAAGTATACTACATCTATCGGTTCACCTTTATCCACGTGTTTATTAACTCCTTCAAAAAAGTGAAGCAGATTTGTAAGGCAAGACTTGCCCTGGGTAAAGCTATGCTGACTTTGTTCCATTAAACCATGTCTTTCTATATGTTCTGTGATTTTGATGTTTAGAACACTTTCCACTATTTTTCCTGGCACTGAAGTCAGGCTAACTAGTCTGTAGTTTCCCGGATCGCCCCTGGATCCCTTTTTAAATATTGGGGTTACATTTGCTATCCTCCAGTCTTCAGGTACAATGGATGATTTTAATGATAGGTTACAAATTTTTACTAATAGGTCTGAAATTTCATTTTTTAGTTCCTTCAGAACTCTGGGGTGTATACCATCCGGTCCAGGTGATTTACTACTCTTCAGTTTGTCAATCAGGCCTAAAACATCTTCTAGGTTCACTGTGATTTGATTCAGTCCATCTGAATCATTACCCATGAAAACCTTCTCCGGTACGGGTACCTCCCCAACATCCTCTTCAGTAAACACTGAAGCAAAGAAATCATTTAATCTTTCCGCGATGGCCTTATCTTCTCTAAGTGCCCCTTTAACCCCTCGATCATCTAACGGTCCAACTGACTCCTTCACAGGCTTTCTGCTTCGGATATATTTTTAAAAGTTTCTACTGTGAGTTTTTGCCTCTACAGCCAACTTCTTTTCAAATTCTCTCTTAGCCTGTCTTATCAATGTCTTACATTTAACTTGCCAACGTTTATGCTTTATCCTATTTTCTTCTGTTGGATCCTTCTTCCAAAACCATGGGACTGAATGAACAAAACCATGGGACTGGATGAGGTGCATGCTAAGATACTATGGTTCTTGCAGGTGTGTTGGAGGACCTTTCAATAGATCTTTGGAAACTGGCATAGTATGTACTGCAAGATTGGAGAAGGGCAGCTGGGGTCTTTTTTTTTTTTTTATTACAAAAGTGGCAATGAAGAGGAGGTTGGAAGCTACAGGCTGATTAGCCTTACAATTGGTAGTGGGGAAAATTAATGGGAGTCTGTGCTGAAGTAAAGGATAGAGAACTATTTACAATCCAGTGGGTTGCAAGATATGAGACAGCATGGTTTTACCAGAGGAAGGTAATGTTAATGAATCTGATCAATTTTTTCTTTTGTGTCTGGGTGAGTAGAGAATTAGATCAAGGGTATGATTTTTAAGTGGTTTACTTGGATTTCAGCAAAGCTTTTGTTACTGTCCTACATAGGAGGTTCATGAATAAAATGAGCAGTCTGGGAGTGGGTCCAAGGTGCTGAGCCGGATTACAAATTTGTTGACAGACAGATGACAGAAGGTAATGTTAAATGAAATTCAACTAGAGAGAGAGAGAGGTGATTAGTGGAATGCTTAAGGGATCATCTCTAGGGCTAGTTCTCTACTGTATCTTTGTGAGTGATATTGCAGAGGGGTTAGAAGGGAAAGATTGTCTCTTTGCTACTGATACTAAAATCTGCAATGGATCGGACACATCGGAGGTTTCAGACAGAGTCAAATTGCTGCATTAAGCCAAAAAGTGCAGAGTCCATGTGTTTAGGAAGCAGAATTGTGATGAGGGGTAAGAAATGAGTACGGACTGGGAGAGACCTCAGGGTGGTAATGTCTGTTGGTCTGAAGTTAGTGAAGCAGTGAGACAAAGTGGTGACTGAGACCAGAGGGATACCTGGCTGCATAAAGAGAGGCATAATTAGCAGGAAAAGAAGGGGCTAATGCCCCTGTAGAGGTCACTCATGAGGCTTCACCTGGAGTACTCTGTTTCATTCTGGAGGCCGTATCTCAAAAAGGGTAAAGAGAGGGCAGAAGCAGTCCGTCCAGAGAGAGGCAACCCAAATGGTGCAAGTTCTGTACCAAAAGGTTTGAGATGAGATTCGAGAGACAGAAGGGATATGATACAAACTTTTAAATACCTGAAAGATATTAAAAATACGAGAGACAAAGCTTTACCAATGAAAAGAAAACTCTAGCACTAGGATTCATGATATGAAACGCTAGGTGGGTAAACTTGGGAGCAACATTATGAAATATTTTTTTCATGGAAAGAGTGGTGGATGCCTGGAATCCTCTGCCGAAGGAGGTAGTGAAGAAAATGGTGACAGAATTCAAAAGGACATGAGACAGAAACACAGAGGCAAGAAATGAACCCTGGGATAATATGTGGGAACCTTTTCTGTAAGAGTAACCTGCACACCGTTGCATTTATGACCCCAAGCACCTTGCTGGGCAGACTAATTGACCACTTAATTTTAAGAATTTATATGCCCCAGTTACCCCAGATTCTAAGCGGCTTACATAACAGCATGCATAACTAAAATTACATAAAAGCATGAATCAAACCAAACATAGATGATAGCCATATTAAATAAATATATGGCCGGAAAATATAACACAGAAATCTGCCATCATTTACTATGTTACTTAGGCAATTATTTGTGGTTGTTCAAAGGCTGGCAGAAAATCTTGCAAAACATCACAGTTCTGTTTCTCAGGCAAAATACTCCTACTTGACCCTAAGTAACACACAAATTACTAGACCAGAATCTATCAGTTAAAATCTCGTAGTGCATTAACCTGTGGAAACCCATCATACTTAAGTCTGCACACTTCAGCAAACCTTTATACAATTATTTGTCAGCAGCATACGTCTTAAACTAAACACTGTCATATATTTAGAAAGCAGAGGAGCTACTTATTTAAAATTACAAAGCAAACCCTTAACCACATCATAAACTTGTCTGTTTTCAGGAGCGCTGGTATTAGTGTTGTGCACTTGAAGTGGTAATGGAGTTGTGTTTTGTAGAGGTAAGCTCCCATGAGCATGTGTTTCATGTCAGTGAGTACTCCAAATTAATTAATCAGATTTGATTTGTCACTTATTTGGAGAAACCTCCCCAACAAAGCACTGCAGTAAAAGCAAATGCTGAAATCAAATCAAAGAAAATGTAAATGATGAACTTAGCAGTCTGAGCCACATCAGCAGTGGGAACTGGACACATCATAGTCTTGAAAGGACAAAACAGTCACATGATACAGTGAGCAGGGCAAGGTGTGCGGTTGCTGTCCCTCTGTATCCATGTTAATCATCATTACTTGCACTTGTACTCACCTTTTTTGCATTGCCATTGCAAATCAGCATTTCCATGCCTCTGAAATTTCAGAGAGGATATATCTTCCAGGTTGGTGCAAAAGAAAGAGTTAAAAAGGAAAGCCAACAGAAGCCAAAATGACAGAGTGCATTTGAGGTAGAGGTTGGTCTTCTGAATGAAATATTAGTAACAGAGCTTACTACCACTGTAGTGTCGGCACTGGACTTTAAATCTGAAAATCTGACAAATTGGGAGAGGTTGAACACAGAGGCGGTGAAGGAGTCAAACAGCGTCAAACAAAAAACTTCACCAAATGATTCATAAACCACTTAAATAAAATAAAAACCTGGAGGATAAAAGTTCAGTAATCTCTAGGAAAAACCCTACAGTGAGGTTTATATATCAGCGATAAGTGCACTTTTTTTTTTTTTTTTTATAATTTTATCTTTATTCAGATTTTTAACAAAATTTTTACATTTGCAAAAAATCAAGAAATTAACTGTTAATACATAGATATAACAAGGAAATATTTCTACATTATTTACTGTACTTCAGTAATAAAGTCCCCAAATTGGGAGGATATATAAAGAAATATAACCAAAGTTAATTCAAGGAAAAGTATATTAATTATACATCAGAGACCATACATTTTTTTCCCTACAATTTCTATCTCTGCTCTTTGTCATTCAGAAACACCTCTAGATGGGTAGGATCTAGAAATATAAATTTATTTTTTTGATAGACAACTAGACATTTACATGGATATTTTAAGAAAAAGGATGCTCCAATTGCCAGGACCCTTGGTTTAAATACTAAGAATTGTTTACGTCGTAGTTGCGTATTGCGAGCAACGTCCGGAAAAACTTGGACCTTTTGCCCACAAAAGGAAATATCTTTATTCCTAAAGAACTTTTGTAGTATTATACCCTTGTCCTGTTCTCTACAAAAAGATACTACTAAGGTAGCTCTAGAGGAAATGTCATCTATGGATGCTTCTAAGAAAGACGTTAAATTAGGGGATTCCGGTTGTATAATATCCAGTTCCTCTACACCATCTTGAGGTAGAATTTTAGATTTAGGAATGTAGTACAGTTTGGAAATACTTCTCTCATCAATATTTGTTATGGATAAAATTTCAATCAAATATTTCTTGAGTAATTCAAATGCGGATAGCAATCTGGTCATAGGGAAGTTAAGAAACCTTAAATTCCTGATTCGATTTTCATTTTCCAACATTTCTAAATTGCGGTGAATGACTAAATCTATCTTTAATAAATGAGTTACTAGCTACTTGTATCGATGTTACCTGGGCGTTTGTAACTTTAACATTTTCATCTAAAACATTCAATCGGTTCGCATGTTGCTCTATTTTGTTGTTAACTTTTTCAATATCCTCTCTAAATTGCAACGTGGAGGTAGTTAGAGTTTTCTTAACTTCAATAAGCAATTTCCATATATCACTTAAGGTGACATTTTGTGGATCTACTGTTTCCATATTCAAATTCCTTTTATCCCTTGAACAATTTTCTTGAGTTAGTAACCCTCCCACACCGACTGCATTATCTGAAGTCCCGGGTTGCACGGCATTTGCTGTGTCCCCGGGTTCCTGTACCTTAACTTGTAAATTCGAAATTGATGTCTCCATCAACGGCTGAGATAATTGTAGATTGGCCGGACTCTCTGGCGAACCTGATGAGAAGGAGATTTCAGGTATAGAATATCTTTCGGTCTGTCCTACACGTCTAACCACGTGGGAGTCCATGGGTCCTCTCGTTAGAGCTACTCCCGGAGAAGATGTAGCAAATTTTGTCTTCCTTTTCCTGCCCATATATTGGAAAGGAATCCAACAAACAAGAAAAACAAACCTAAGAAAAAATTTAGAAGGGGCGCGCCCCTTTGGCGCGCGGCTTCGGCAGTGCGCCGGCGGCTGCGCGCCGCTGTCCTTTTGGTTTTATCGGGAGTCCCGTCGCCGCAAGATGACGTCAGCAGGGCCGGCAGAAAGGCTGGTTTTCCCTCAGCTCCCTAGGTCCCCCGTTCTCTCAGGGTTCCCCTCGCTGTCCTTTCGCCTTCCTCTCCTAAGAGAGGCTTGTCTCACCGATTCCTCCGGGGACTCGCCGCTGTCCTTCCGGTTTTATCGGGAGTCCCGTCGCCGCAAGATGACGTCAGCAGGGCCGGCAGAAAGGCTGGTTTTCCCTCAGCTCCCTAGGTCCCCCGTTCTCTCAGGGTTCCCCTCGCTGTCCTTTCGCCTTCCTCTCCTAAGAGAGGCTTGTCTCACCGATTCCTCCCCACTTTTTCATATTTTTGCACATTTAAAGCAAAAGTTTGAGGTTGGAAGGAGATTTTTGACTAATAATGTTATAAACCTCATTGTAGGGTTTTTCCTGGAGGTTACTGAAGTTTTTTTTGCTCTCAACAATTTTTATTTTGTTGTTTGGGTAGTCTGAGTTTTTTGGTTTGATGTAAATTGGAAGAAGAATAGCTATGACGGTGACATTCAGGAAGTGTGAGTATCAGAAGTGGAGCAAAGAGTATCGAAGGTAACTCCAGAGATTTGGTGAAACTGAAAAATGTTAAACTGTGAGGAGAAAACTGAGGACCTGGAAAAAGGTCCCGTAGAAACAAACTGCGCTTTTTAGGCTTACCGACAGCATAGTTGAATCGGAACTGCATGGCTTCCTCGAGACTTGGACCCCAGCATAGTTTTGGGAAAACTGCAGATAAAGCTTACACATGGACCAGGCCAGAAAGGGGAGGCGCAAACGGGCCCCGTGTTATGATAGCTCATATTCTTTATTTTGCGCACAAAACAGTAATCGTACAGTCATTGAGAAAAGAGAGACTGCATTATAACAGCAAAAAGATCTTTGTTTTCCAGTATTCTGCAAAAGTGGCCCAGAAAAGATGGGAATATGACCTTGTCTGCTGTAAATTGCACTTCATGAAGATACGCTGCATGTTGCTCTACCTGGCCAAACTTTGGTAATGCACACTGGACACACACTGCGGCTTAATTCGCTATTGGAGGTCCTGGCTTCTATCTCCAAGCTAAATGAGAAGGCCTGAAAGATGCAGTTGACTTGGGAAAATTTTTGTAGTGAAATGACAAGTATGTTGTATCTAAGGTTGATAATTGTGGTTTTGAGAGCTCATGAGGGTTTTGGATATTTTTTTTGGATAGTATGAAGTAGTCTAAGGATACTTGGTTTTATGGATTTCATAAAGTTATGGATTGTAATAATATAACATTTCTTTCATATTCAGAGCACCAAACCCTTTATTTTATTTTATTTTTTTTTTGCTTGTTTGTTTTTTGGGGTTCTTTATGGCATGGAGAAAAAAGTTATGTTAACTGTGCAACACCGCAGGACAATTCTTGATAATTTCTGACTGAGAGCCTTTAAATGATCATTATTGGGAAGGACGACAACCTTTTTTCATCTGATAAGGGTTCTTTAGAGCTGGTGGTTGCCAGTCTTAAGTTTGATTCAGTATTGAGCACACTAGGGTAGATTTTCAGAGGCCTACATGCGTAAATCCCAGCGTTTTCACGCATGACCGGGCCTTGTGCACACCGGGCGAATTTTCAAAGAGGCCCGGCCATGTTGCATAAACCCCGGTACGCGCACAACTGCCGGGCCTCTTCAAATGGGTGGACTGGGACAGCACCATTGAACGCTGTCGGTGTGCGCAACTTACTTCAGGTCAGGCCCTGAAGTAAGTATGAAAACAAAAAAACCAAGGGTAGATAGGTAGGGTTTAGGGGGAGGAGAGGAGAGGGGAAGAGGGAGGGAGTTTAAGTCGGGGGGGTGGGGGGGGGGGTAGGGAAGTTCCCTCCCAGTCTGCTCCTTAATTGGAAAGGATTGGGTGGGAACTGGGGAAGGCCCGACTGGGATATATGAGGGCAAGGAGAGAGAGAGGTAATGGGTGGGACTGGGGTATTGTAGGAAGGTTAAGTTTTTTGGGTGTTTTTTTTTTTTTTTGGCAGTTCTGCAGTATAGAATGGCAACATGTAGTAGTATTTATGGGCAATGTTCAAAAAGGGGGGGGACGACCTTGGATTGGGGGGGGGGGGAGTTCCTATCCTGGTGAATGAATACTAATTTAGTTTTTTTCATTTTATAATGAGTAAATCTGTGATTAAACTAGTTACTTGGAATTTAGGGAATATGAAGTCTGCTATTAAGAGACAAAAATTAAGTGCCTTGACAAACAGCTGCAAGAAACCCACTTAAATGGCACAGAACATCAGAAGTTGAAGTGCTGGTGGGTGAGAGAGGTATGGTTTGCCTCCAGCACCACTAAGAAAGCAGGTGTAACTATTTTAATAAACAAATCTATTTCTATGGTGGTTACAAATGTAGTTAAAGATCCGGAGGGGAAAGTTTTAATTCTGCATGTGGAACTGTTTGGGCATAGTATGTGTTGTGCAGTGATTATGCACCTAGTCACTATCATCACAGTTTTTTGTGAGCCTGAGGAGAAAATGAATTAGTTATGGATCTCCACCTCCTTTTGTAAGTGGTGATCTGAACTGTGTCAATGATCTGATTTTGGATAGATCACATTGTGCTTTACTAAGCACCTGTAAAATTCAACTGCATTCAATAAGTAGAACCCAAAAGTGTAAGAATAATATTAATCAACCAATATCAATATCTCACGCAAACAATGAAGATGTTTGAAATACTTATATCTTAGAATAGAATGACCATCATATAACGCAGCTGGAAGCACATCTTACAGGGCTTTCATAGTGCCTATATCCAAGCTAAAGTTTTAATCATCATTCATTCTAAGAACACGATGTACATGCTCCTCTCTTTAGAATTTAAGGTCATTTATTTTTGTATGATTTCTTAAAGTCCTTTTTTTAAAATTTTTATATTACAAATAGAATATCAGTTTTCTTGTGCAGTCTATAGTAAATAATATATATTTATCTTTGTAATTGTTGCACCGGGACAATGAATATCTCTCCAAAACATTCCTCCCAAGCAATTGGGATATGGCTAGTGTCCTAAACTGCTGTATAAATAATGCCCAACATTGCAGTGTTTCAAAAGTAATACTTCTTCCTTCTTTAGGGGAGTAGCTAAGCAATACCAGGAATGGAAACAGCAGAGCCTGGTAATCTAAAACGCAATAATAAACTGTTGAAAAACATGTACACAAACTAGAAACTCACACATCAATATGGCAGGAAAAATAATGTAGAAAATTAAAATGAGAACATAATCAGATGTCTACTCACTGTTGTGAAGAAAGAAATACTATTCAATAAGGCAGCTGTATTGCTGTCAAGAAAGGCACTGCGAAGCTGCCAGGAGACATAGGGTCCAAAGTAATTAAATAAAAACCAGAGCACAATTGCAAACACACAAAAATTGTCAAAAATCACCAAAGAAATGGGTATAATTATTCGTCACCGTGCATTTAAAATGCTGTAACTTCAAATAAATTAATTTTTTAGTCTCAAAGATCACTGAGAAGCCGCCGGAAGGAGGGACTGCAAACCCGCTGTGGACAGCGTCCCGGCATTTTAAAGAAAAAACGACATTTCAGCGTGAGCAGGAAAACTTCCTGTTTAAAAAAAAAAGTGTCCACGGAAGGCTGAAAATTATAGCAGAAACACTGACTACCATTGAAATGAAAACGTAATTTAGTAACCCCCTACATGCCCAAATGCACAAAAATCAGAAAAATATAAACTCATAATGGTGATCGGATGTAATATCAACCATATTTCTGTTGTCTATAAAATATCTTCAAGCCATAAATAATAGACTGGCATTTATGACATCTGTCTTATTATTCATACCTAATGGGGCAAAAGTGTTAAGTTTGAATATCCAATAGTTTTCTCGATGATTGAGTTATAATCTGAGATCTCCTCCTCATATAGGAGGGAGGTATACATTCCAATACAGTCCATGAAAAATCCTGAAAAGCAGTATTGGATTGAATACAGTGCGAAGCCACTCGCTCTGGAAGTTCACGTGATGTCAGCACATCTGATACAATCTGCAGAGTTGATTGTTGGGGAATATTTGTATAAAGTGCTTCTATGTCCAAACTGACTAAAAATATGTCAGATGTAAGAGGACCACAATTGGACAGTTTTCTCAGCATGTGTGCTGTTTCCTAAATCTGGTGTATCCATAAGAACATGCCATACTGGGTCAGACCAAGGGTCCATCAAGCCCAGCATCCTATTTCCAACAGTGGCCAATCCAGGCCATAAGAACCTGGCAAGTACCTAAAAACTAACAGGCCGATACAGTAAAGTGCGGCCGCGGTTACCCTGCTTCTAACCCGCTTTCTACTCACAATTTGGCCGCGTTAGTCCAACCCGTGATTCACTGTCCCTTTTAACCCATCCTTACCGCTTCTTTAAATCAACGGGAAACCCTTTCCACCCGCAGCATGTATATGAGATGTAAACGATTGTGGTCCTCTTACATCTGACATATTTTTAGTCAGTTTGGACATAGAAGAGCGAGTGGCTTCGCACTGTATTCAATCCAATACTGCTTTTCAGGATTTTTCATGGACTGTATTGGAATGTATACCTCCCTCCTATATGAGGAGGAGATCTCAGATTATAACTCAATCGTCGAGAAAACTATTGGATATTCAAACTTAACACTTTTGCCCCATTAGGTATGAATAATAAGACAGATGTCATAAATGCCAGTCTATTATTTATGGCTTGAAGATATTTTATAGACAACAGAAATATGGTTGATATTACATCCGATCACCATTATGAGTTTATATTTTTGTGCATTTGGGCATGTAGGGGGTTACTAAATTACGTTTTCATTTGAGCCAATGGTAGTCAGTGTTTCTGCTATAATTTTCTGCCTTCCATGGACACATTTTTTTTTTAAACAGGAAGTTTTCCTGCACACGCTGAAATGTCGTTTTTTCTTTAAAATGCCGGGACGCTGTCCACAGCGGGTTTGCAGTCCCTCCTTCCGGCGGCTTCTCAGTGATCTTTGAGACTAAAAAATTAATTTATTTGAAGTTACAGCATTTTAAATGCACGGTGACGAATAATTATACCCATTTCTTTGGTGATTTTTGACAATTTTTGTGTGTTTGCAATTGCGCTCTGGTTTTTATTTAATTACTTTGGACCCTATGTCTCCTGGCAGCTTCGCAGTGCCTTTCTTGACAGCAATACAGCTGCCTTATTGAATCGTATTTCTTTCTTCACAACAGTGAGTAGACATCTGATTATGTTATCATTTTAATTTTCTACATTATTTTTCTGTTTGCCCTGCCATATTGATGTGTGAGTTTCTAGTTTGTGTACATGTTTCTCAATAGTTTGTTTTTTTTTTTTTTTGTTGCATTTTAGATTACCAGGCTCTGCTGTTTCCATTCCTGGTATTGCTTAGCTACTCCCCTAAAGAAGGAAGAAGTATTACTTTTGAAACACTGCAATGTTGGGCATTATTTATACAGCAGTTTAGGACACTAGCCATATCCCAATTGCTTGGGAGGAATGTTTTGGAGAGATATTCATTGTCCCGGTGCAACAATTACAAAGATAAATATATATTATTTACTATAGACTGCACAAGAAAACTGATATTCTATTTGCAGTATAATTTTTTTATTTTTTTTTTTAAAGACTTTAAGAAACCATGCAAAAATAATGACCATAGGTAGAGCATGTATACTGTGTTCTTGGAATGAATGATGATTAAAACTTTAGCAGAAGATGGGCACTACAATAGCCCTGTATGATGTGCTTCCAGCTGTGTTATATGATGGTCATTCTGTTCTAAGATATGTGTTTCACACATCTTTATTGTTTGAGTTAGATATTGATAATGGTTGAAAATCAACTGCATGATAGTGTAAAGCTTTACCATTGAGTCAGCTCCTGTTGTATCCTGTTATGGCATAAAAAATAAATATGTACTTCTGTAGCTAGCCTTTTATAACAATATTTACCTACCATCAGATTCTGTGTTTGGAATCAATATTTTCCACATGAATACATTTTTTTTTCTTTGTGTAATCTATAGGATGAAGAACAGGACCCTTTACTGCACAGCTTCAGCCACCTGAAAGAAGTATTGAACAATATAAATGGTAAGTTGACACGTTCATCCAAGAGACCAGTCCCACAGTCTGTCCACATAAACTATAAAAGATAGATGTTTTAAAGAATTAAATATTATAGTACTTGCAGTGTCTTAAAATGGCTTTACAGTATGTTCACTAACTTAGAGCTGAGGAGGGCATCGTACAACCATGTTTACTTGGTCCATGAAAATATCTTTGTATAGTCATTAACCCCCTAACCAATCTGAAAACCATTTTTTGAAAACACGATTGCTTGAAAAGAATATAACTTCTGACATAGTGGTGTTTCAAAAAATGTCACAATTTTATCATGAGCACAATAAATAAATTTATAAAAAGGGGGAAGTACTGGCATCCGCAGGCACAACGTCAAATGCAAAGCTGCTCATTTCTGCACTGCATGAGTGCGGGGAGGCTGCCGCAGTTGCATGAAATGTGACAGTGCAATCATAGTCCCTCCTCCATTGCAGAGCTGCTTCATATATGAGGAGGGAGCTGCTATGGGGCCCCAGGATAATAGGGCATGCGCGTCATCCTCCTGCATCCACTAGGACCCATCCCCTGATTTCTTCTCGGTCCTGTTTTGGCCCCTCTATCCCAACACTGGAAGAAAAGTGTTGCCAGCTGGTGCCTGCCACTTGCAGTGCTGCTGTTTTGCTTGTAGATCAGTGGCACACTCTATATGTGCTGTTGAAAGCACACATCTAGTGGCAGTAGGAGCTGAAGTCAGCAGGTGGCAGGTTGATCTGTTTTTCTTACTGGTGGCTGGGGGTCATAGGGTAGACTAGAATTTGATTGGGGGTAGGAGGTTAGGCTCAGGAGGAGTTACACTGAATTGTCTGACCCGGTAGTGGCCAAATTCCTTGTGAGGGGGAACAGGAGAGACTGCAGTAAAAAAATAAAAAATAAAAATAGAGTGTGTCTCCCTCCCCCCTCCCCGAAAATAATGAAAATGCCATTGGAGAAACCCCATAAAACTGGGTCCCTGTCTATAATAATCTACATTAAAAAATGTTAAATATAGGCTCAAAAAAGCTGGCATACTCTTTTGTTATAATGTGCCAAACTGGCAAGACATTGAAGCATAATTATTATGCTTTTTTTTTTTTTTATATTTTTTTTGAGTGAGCACTTCTTGCACACAATTTTTTTTTTTTTTCAGATTGGTTAGGTGGTCAATGAAAACACAATGGTAGCATGGGCAACTTGGTAAATATCTCATCTTTCTGTAATCTAGTGAACATAATGTAGTCTTGAGACATTGCTAGTGCTGTAACATACATATATACATATATATGTATGTTACATATATTAGTTACAGCATAGGTTCTGCTTTTAAGATATCAGGTCACATGGTGAGTCTTAAAGGTGTTAATACACTACCTCATTCCTGTCAGCAAAGGTGAAGGGTTTGAATTTTAAAAGTGATATTTGTTCAATATATATTAATATTTTGCAAGATTATACGTTTGTATACTAGTAATTGTATTTCCTGGATTTTATTGCTGAGCAGTTGACTCCCTTTAAACTGATGCTTTGTACAGCACCATCTGCCCATATGCCCTGCAGTAAGATTGGTTATGAGAGAGAGGGCAACGTCCTACGATTACAAAGACTACAAAACAGGAGTTGCCAACTCCAGTGCTCAAGTTCCACAGTCTGGCCTGATTTTCATTATATTCACAATGAAGATGAATGAAATTGATTTGCGTGCGCTGCCTCCATTTGTGCATATTCATTGTGGATATCCTGAAAACCAGACCTTTGTGGCTCTTGAGGACTGGAGTTAGCCATCACTGCCACAAAGCAGCTGGTAGAAGTGTGGTTTTTTTCATATCTACCCCTTTGGGCACAGCAAAATAGCAAAAAAGATTTCCTCTTTATCCTGGCAAATGGCAAAGAGGGTTGGGGTTGAGTGACAGTGTGTTCTTCTGCATTCAGCTGCAGTATGTTGTTGCTTAAGCAAGTGGTTCTCAATCCAGTGCTGGGGACGCACTCAGCCAGTCTGATTTTCAGGATATCCATTGACAGCGCTGTCAATGTGCTAATCCAGAGGAAGGCCCATATTGATTTGTATAGGGCAGTGTTTCCCAACCCTCTACTGGAGACACATCTAACCGGTCAGTTGGGTCAGTCAGGTTTTCAGGTTATCCATAATGAATATGCATGAGAGAGATTTGCATACTCTGGAGACCCAGGATATGCAAATCTGTCTTAAGCATATTTGTTGTGGCAATCCTGAGAACCTGACTGGATAGATATGCCTCCAAGAGAGGGCTGGGAAACACTGATGTAGGGTGCAAAAGGATAAATAATGGTACATGCATGTGTTTCATCTTTAAAGCAGTGGTCTAGTATGGCTCTGGTTCTTGTTGACCCTCTCTTTGTTGCACCTTCTGCTCAAGTTCTCCTGTGTAGATGCATATTCATTCACCTGCTCCCACTAACTAATGAAAAGTAGGAACTGCTATTTTCCTATCAATCTTCTGGCACTAGGGAGGGGACTGCCTTGCTGCTTGGCAAGCTTTTGCAACGAGAGCAGCAAGTAGTGTCGCGCAGTGGCTTTGGATTTAGTGCAGCTGTGACAAATGTTTGTGCCAGGACTGCTGTATTGCTCCAGAGCCCTGGGGAGATTACTGGGCCTGTCCATTGTTTGACTTCTGTTTCTTTAATATCCAAATGATTCGTTTTTTTCTCATAAATATAAAATATCATACAATTATCCTTCTACTTTTAAGAGCTTTGTGTTACTGGTTGGTTTCGTTTGTCAGTGCTAGATGGTTCTCCATACTATTTCTTATGAAATAGTTGAGAAATTGCTGTGTTTAATCATGGTTTGTGTATTTCTATCATTATATAAATTGCTGCGCTGTCCTGGGATGTTCATTGTGGTTTTTGTGTGTAAAATTGGCGCATATGCCTGTAAATAGCTTATACACACGTACATGCTATCTTGGAAATTTTACGAGGATGTTGGTGTCGTGTGTCAATGTTAACCAGGAGAAAAGGGGCAATGTCGGGGAGCTCTGAGGCAGGGTTTGAAGTACACGCATAGTTTGCCACTTTGTAAATGATAGATGCACATATATTAGAGAACTTGTCTATACCTTTGTATATATGCTAATTGTTGTGGAAGCGAAATTGTACTTGTCTTTTTGTCTGCAGTTTTTTTTGTGTTTTTTTTGGGAGGGTGGGAAGTCAGGGTGAACTGGTAGATGTGCTGGGGAACTGATGAGTGCAAGTTCACGCACCAGTATATTAAGAAACGGAGTATGCACATTTTTATAAAATACATGACTCTGTGACAACCCTGGATTATTTTGTATACATTGTAATACAGGTGCAAAATATATGTGATTAATTTTATATAATGAAAATTAGGCTTTCTAGTATTTGTGCTTGTCTGTGTGTGCTTTTATCTTAATACATTTTTTTGAAAGAAATATAGTTGAGAAGTATCAAATATTGTGATTGATCTTGTTATGAGAACGTAAAAAGATTAATCTTGTCATAAAGTGACCATCATATAGCGCTGCTGGTTGCTAATGGCTTTTTGGAGTAAGCCCTGGAAAGCGCTAGGGCTTTATAATCATCGGTCACTGTAAAAGGTTAAAGATTCTTCAATACGAAGCTATCATGCACTTATCTGAATAGCTGGTTAAAGTCCACACTCTGGTCATACTTCTTAGTAATCCATGATGGTGGAAATCTGAATGAAGTCCACAATAAGGTCGGGCCGGGCTTTTTGGTAAAATGTGGTGTTCTGTCCGACACTGCAATGTTTCGGAGGACACTCCTTCAGGGAAACAAATCACTTATTGCCGGCAAGATGTGGATTGTGGACTTCCTTGGTCTATGCAAAATGGTTAGTATACTGTCAAGACCAAAGCATCTCTGATGATACATGGGGAAAGAGTCTACCTGCTGTATCAGGATGATAGGTCCGTCACTGAGTGCCCGATGATTATAAAGCCCTAGCGCTTTCCAGGGCTTACTCCAAAAAGCCATTAGCAACCAGTGGCGCTATATGATGGTCACTGTATAACAAGATTAATCTTTTTACGTTCTCATAACAAGATCATAATAATTCTGCTTTTTGACTTATTCATGCTATATCTGGGTTTTTTGTGATTTTTGTAAATATTGTGATTGGTCAGGTTGCATTAGATGACTTTGCGTTGATGGAAAAATTAATGGCACTGCAGCTTTAACAACATGTTATGTCATTTTGCCTTCATATCAACTGTAATAATTGAATATGCCATAAAGCTTACAAGTTGATATTTTTATACTTTTTAAACCAAACTCTTTTTATTCATAAGACAATTTTTGTCTAGTTGGGCACCCCTAATTCTTGATTGGATCCCATTTATGCTCATGTTGGCCTGATGATGAAGTTGCATTAGCCATTATAAATAATTTTCTAGGTATTTCCTTAATACAGTTATTGTAGTAACAACAATACTGAGGATCGCAGTCCTTCAGTGCACTCTGGGTCAATTTCTTGGGCTTTTCTGTCACTTGGGTGCTGTGAGCAATGCCTCCAAAGCATGCATGAGTAGGGAGTGGACTTTGATTTTATGCCATGTCTCCTAGAGAACTGGACAGAATCCTGCTGCTTGGTCACCTGGAGGGCCTTACTTCCAGGGAAATTTAACTAAAGGTCTGTCAACTCAGACCATGTAGAGCAGTCCTGATGCTTTTCTGCCAGTGTAATGCACAGTGAAACTCTGGTGTAAGACTTTTATTTTCATAATTAAAACATGTAAATTTCACTGTTGACTTTCATATTGTATAATGTCAAAATCTAGAGTTTTTGCTTATCTTGAATGGCAGTCTGACAAACACAAATTTTGAATACTGCTGTGTAAATGATGCTAAACATGTAACTTAAAATGCAACAATAAGTAGTGTGCTCATTTCTCTCAACAGTGTTCTCCTTGCCCAGACTTTGAGGTAAATATCCCAGCAAACCCTTTGCCCAGGCCAAATATGGAGGTTTTTCTAAGGCATTTGAGCAAACATTCAGTATGCAAGCGATAGAACATACTGTTCACACTCTGTGATGGGGAACTAAGCTTTTTCAATTTTATGGCCAGATTGAAAGTCACATGTGACTGCTATTCTATAAAATCTACACATCAAAACCTTTGTTTCCTTATTTTTCTATGAAAGATGTTTTTTTCCTGTGAATTAGAGGGATGAAAAGATTACTTCAATTCATTATCTATTATATAGATTGGGTTGGGCACGCTGGTCCTCAAGGTTCCCCTAACTGATTGGGTTTTCAGGATATCCCTAAAGAGAATGCATAAGAGATTTGCATGCACACTGCCTTACTTGTAGGCAAATCTCTCTCGCTCTCATATTCATTAGGGATATCTTGAAAGCATGATTGGTTAATGGGTCCTTGAAGACTGGAGTGCCTACCCCTGGTAAAGATAATGGAGAGACTTGTGTGTTTAAGAACAAGATTTTATTTTCTTGGTTTATTAACCAAGATCTAAGAGGAAATGGTAGAAGGCACACCAATTCCCCAAGCCTGGCTGGCTTGTGGCTCTGACAGCAGTTCAAGGACAGAGTTGCTTTTGAAATGGCACATGACAACTTTTCTGACTTTTTTTTTCATTAGCCTTTTAAAACTGCACTGGCTAAATGTGGTTAGTTATGAAGAGTACAAATGGACTTCATGTACTAAAGGGTTTTCCCTATTTTATATGTAAGAGGAAAAAATATTTGGTGCACCTGTCTCTTTAAATGGCTGCCTTTTTGGATTTTTGACAGAACTCTGTTAGAGAAGAGAGCACCTCTCTCTGGGGCCTATAAATGAAGTATTTTTCCCATAGACACAAAATAGGAAGAAAAACATTAGTATATCAGGGCTATATGATATTGAACAGGAGGACCATTTTGAATAGTATGCGTTGACTCTGGAATTAACTTAAATCAGATCTATTTCTTTTAACTATTCAGTCTGTTGTGGATGATTTTATGCATCATAAAAACCTGAATTGTCTAATACATTCTTTACGGTCAATTTGTATCATTCAAAACTAAAAAAAAAAAAAAAAAAAAGATAGATCTCCGTAGAACATGGAGACTTGTAGAAGTGTGTGAAACAGCAGTTCTGCAACACTTCTTGATATTTTTTCCAGGTCCTACAAACTAATATATTCTGTAGGAAGAAAGTGGATGGGGTCTGGTTTATCCTTGTTCTAAAATCTTTGCTCCCCTCATCTCCAGTTATCCTAGCTCATGGGATTTTAATGCTAGAACAGTCTCGTCTTCCTTTCAGACACCACCTTCCATTCATTCATTGATCTGATTAGTGTTCCATCAGGTGTCTGCTTTATTTTCTTTCTTTCTTTTCTTTCTTTTCACTGCTCTTATTAACTCATGGAAGCGTGAAGATTTTACATTGAAATTTATTCAGGTTAAGCGATCTTTGACATTTGAGTTCGTTTTTAGTACAGTTTTGCATTTATAGTAATATATATTCTATATTTTCTAAGTCCCAAAAGGCTCCATTTTAATCTGTTCAGATGCAAATTCCAGGCTATCTGGCCCACTTTCCCTTCTTGCTGTCCCCTCGTGACACCTCACATGGTGTGTGTTTGATCAGGTGTAGCAGAAAAATCCACAGTCAAGCTGCGCCCTTTAGATTAGTCAATATTATCCTCCTGCCTCCTTTTTTGGTCCATTGGGCTTTTACAGTTGATTTATAATTTTGGAATTCTCGTTGGAGTCTGTAATACAGTTTGTTCATTATTTAACCGAAACCTGTGTAATGAGCAGAGAGGCAATGTAAATGTTAGGCAGTGTTGCTCTGGAGTAGCTTTGTTCTCCACTGAACTGGTGGATGGTTAACTCTCTCATGGATGCAGTTCTTAGTACATCTCCTGAATTGATGAAGCTGAAAATTGGCCTTCAGTTCGCATGTCTCCTGCCCTTGAGACTGAAGCAGCACCAGGTTTTATGATCCTTCCAGTGCTTGGGTCTGAAAGTGAATATCTGTGGTTGAGATTTCTCCTCTGTTTGTAGCTTCTTCAGCCCAGGCTGGTGTACAGTAGCAGCTGTAGATCAGTCTGCTTGGCTGTACCATTTAAGGGGTTTAATTTGTATATGTGTTGCCAAAGTAATACATAAGGAGGGTAATCTTAAATTTCTGCAGGTGAAATGGTACTTTCCCCCATAGAAAAGGTCTTTTTAAAAAAATTGCCTGTCCTATATCTGCAGCGAGGAGGCATTCCTGGAGGCGGGATCAGGGCAGGGTTTGGAACTGCGCATATACTTTTTCTGCAAAAACTTATCCACACAAGTTAGTAGGTGGAAATGTCTGGGTAGTTTTCCTTGTTTTAATTGAATTTTATGTACATTATATTGTAAACCGCATAGATCAATTAACCAATTGTATACGTAGTATATAAGAACTTTTAAATAAAATAAATAAATTAAGGTTTTTTTTTAGTGTGAAAGTACAAATACAAATTAACCAAAGACTTTGCAGCAGTGTGGGCAGTTATAAAATTTAGCCCTAAAGAGGTTAAAAAAATAAATGGAGATAAAATCTTTGTGTCCATAAGGCCCCCCTGCTTTCCCATAGACTGTTGCTGAAGCTAGGTGCGCAGGATGTGCACGCTAGACGTGTGCTTAAGACTGTGGTGTTTGGAATACATTACCGTAGGTGTTTTGGAGGAATCATGGGAAGCACATGTTAGGTTAGGCAACTTACTGGTAAATCAGGCTTTTGGTATTGAATATACAGGGATCTTCCATAGTTCTTCCCTTTTATCTTCCACTTTTTTGGACAACATCTTGTTAATAAAAACTGTTTTGTTTGCATTTTGTCAGAATTTTCTGTATTTGTCTGGTATCTGTGTGCTTAATACTGTTTGTTTTTAAGCAGTCTTTTCTTATACAGTTAACTCTGTCTTCCATTCTTTTACCCTTCAGCTTTGGGATTTCAAGAAGAGCTACTGCAAGCTACTCATGTCCATTTTGAGATTTTTATAGTCATTTATGGGAGATGCTAGAAAAAGACCTGCAAAAATATTTGTTGAACTATTTTTGTCTCTTTACATAGTCATTTCATGAATTAATATAGTATTGCATACACATGAATTGAATTCCTTGTATGTTTTGATAAACTTATTGGTCCTATGTGAAAATTGTGTGATTATGCATGAATGAGTAATTAGTGTCTCATCCTGTGAGGTCCATTTTTTATTCTGCTTTTTTAGTTCCAAGTATGGGTTTTATGGAAGTGATTTTTTTTTTTTTTTTGTAGAATTAAGGTTTAACAAACAAGATGGCTTGCCAGTCAGGTTTTCAGGATATCCACAATGACTGTGCATGGGATGCGTTTACATGCAGTGGAGGCAGTGCTTGCAAATGCATCTTATAAATATTCAGGGTACATATCCTGAAAACCTGTCTGGACGTGTCTTCCAGAGTGGCGTACCAATCTGGTAGATGATATCTTTTTATTGGACTAGCTTTTAAGAGCTATCCTCTGCTCATAGAATTGATGAGCTTTATGCATTAAAGGGTGAATTTTCCAAAGGTTAGTTAGGATCTATCTGTGTGTGTGATATATAAAGTTATGTGGGTAGATAGTCTTAATCTACTGACAAAAAAAGACTTTTGAGACATATTTTTAAACTATGTCCATACATTTGAATTGCATGTAATTGTTGTGCTGGTAATGTGCATTCTTAACACCTTAATTTAAAACCACTTAAGATACCTGTATACTTTTAATCTGCTTAATAATTTGATGTTGAACCAGAAATTGTGCAGGTATTTTGTGTTTGAGTAACAGAGTGGTTGTTTGGTTTTAAAACTATACCCTGCCAAAAATGTGCCCTTAAATATTTATTGTATAAGCACAGAATGGTGTATATTTTATGATTGAGATGATAGGGAGGGTAATTTTTTAAAGGGAGCACTATGGGTAAAATAGAAATTGCCTTTTTGAAAACTGCCACTGATTTTCATGTAAAAATGCATGACTACGCCCTATATACACCTTATTTGAAGCCCATAGGGGAGAAGTGCTCTGAGGGTTTGTTTATGTACATACATTTAAAATTTGAAAACTGCCCGTATATTTTCCCCAAACATTCCCTACACAAAATAGCAGGTGTAACTTTGTGTAGGTAGCTTTTGTTGGGATAATTTTCAAAACAAATTTAAGCACATAAGTTTGTTTTGAAAATTGGTGTAACGTAGGCATGTATCAGCCTATAAACTTATGCTACCTGTTATAAAATTATCCCCTAATAATACAAGAATGAATAAATCAATGTAGGAAAAGTAAACAGTGCACACTGATAGAGCTCTGTACAAATAAATGAAAGTATGATATAAGTAATTTTGCACACAATTAGAATATAATGTTGAGATCAGAGGATGCTATTACATTCTGTTATCTAAATGATGATAATGATGTTACTACTGGGCATACACAGTACTGTAGAGAGACACATAAGAGAGAGTATCTTCTTCTTAGGGCTTACAATCTAATCAAGATAAGAGACAGACAAAAAACAAATAAGATGATTTGTTATTCCCAGTAATAGCCTATTTTAACAGGTGGGCTATAGATGGGATTAATTGAGGAAGAGGGCTTACCTTTGAGTAAACTGCAAGTAGTGAGGTCTCATAAGAGTCTATATAAGAAGAACAGTCAGTGGGGTGGATGGGAATCTAAATCCTTCCCCGAAAAGTTGAACAATACTATATTCTGACACCCTAAATTGATACCCCAACTCATCAATATTTAAAGCTACTTAATTCAGTTGTATGCAGTCCTAATGTTATGATTCTACTCCTCGAGAAGGGAGGAGTTAGCAATCTGTTGTAGATCTGCTAGGGAGTTAGCATTCTTTTGTGATTCTGTTGTAGAGATTTGTTGCTGGATACTCCTGTTGTAGGAGGAGTTAGCGATCTGTGATAAATACATCTCCTGTGAAGAAGGAGTTAGCAAACTGTTATGCTCCGTGGGCGGAGTTAGCAATCTGTATGGAACTGCTCCTGAGGAAGGAGGAGATAGCGATATGATATCCTCAGCTCCTGTAGAGGGAGTAGATAACAGTCTGTTAGAGTTTAGACTACGGAGCTAGCAATCTGTAATGAATGTATAACTGAAAACTCCTGATGGAGAAGGAGTAGCAATCTGTTACCAGTGGAGTGCTTGGAGAGGGCACTCAGCTGTAGAGGAATGTAGATAGGTGGGTCCTTGGGCCGATGGCAGATGACAGCGCCTCCAGGAGGATATCATGAGAGGTACACCGGCTAGGCTTGGATATGGAGACTGACACAGATAGTTCTTCTATTAGACAGGTTAGTAGAACCACCAGAGGTGGCAGTAGTGAGCTGATATGCCCAGCAGGGCTGAAGTCCCTCAGGTACTGGAACAGCGATCCCAGGGTTGCTGAGCTGTAGAGAAACTATAGATAGTGAGTAGACAGGGTATGCAGTATACATAGCCGGAACTAGATGACAAAACTCACATAAGGTCTTAATGAAGCTCAGTAGCTGGAAAGGCTTAGGCCCTCGAGGAGTGAGTACCTAGTTCCAGGGAAAGCTCTGAGAGAGCGATGGTAACTCACAATTGTATGTAGCAGCGATAGCTTCCAGGCAGTAGAGAATCTTCAGAGTGTTGAGGAACATGGGCCCTCGAGGAGCGAGTACCGGTTCCTATCTGCAATCTGAAATAAAGAAAAGAGAGCGAGGCCCCCGAGGAGCGGGTATCCCTGGTAAGTCCAAGGAGGCAGAGTAGCGTAGAGAGAAGTGAGTCCAAATGAATCCCCGCTATCAGTCCTTGCTAACTCAATTCGTCAGCAAATTCTGAGACCTTTTATATTGGAAGCAGATGACATCATCTCAGGGGGACGCCCCCGAGGTTCTCACCCTTGCTGGTACATCATTCGGAGTGCGCGCGCCCTACGTCATCAGGCAACATGGCGGATCTGCAGCGTCGTGCCGGTCCGGGGACGCTGGAGGGAGACAGCATGAAGGCGCCGCGGCATCAAACCGTCCATCAGACCCGGACGGAGTCGCCACAGAGGTAAAGAGGGCGGAGTGAGTGCATCGAGCAGCGACAGACACAACACCTAAACAAGCTGCTAGAACCAAAATAGCGAATAAAACACACAATACCAGGTGAAACTGGTACACAGTAATGACAGCAAGCAAGCATGCAGGTGGGGTTTGAGGACAGGGACCACTTTAAGTGGTAAAGCTACAAGAAATCAGCTGTTTGCTCCACAAGCAATCTATGTAAGAAAATTGGGAAATAATGTATCTGTCTTTAAGATTTCACCCCTTAATTCTTTAACACAAATGCAGGAAAAATCATAAAGTCACTCTTCTCTCCAAATGTCAGAGGAAACTGCACAAAAAGGAATGCATCAGACTTATAAAGTCAGATAAATTAATAGTGACCAAGAGTCAGCTTGCATCTGCTTGCTTGTATGAGCTTAATGAGTATTTTAAATTATCATTGGGTTTGAAGTCATTTTGAGCTGATTCACTTCTGTGTAATCAGTCACTTAATATTTTAGATTAAAGATTTGTTGAAGTTTTGTATTTATTTCTGAACCAACTCAGGTGGCAGTGCTGTGCACTACCATGTGATGGGTCTGTGGTTTGATTTCTGAGTTGTCTTCCACTTCCTGTGTCAGCTGGGGCTAGGGATGCTGCAGGGGCTGTGAGGGAGGGGAGAGGGCATCATGGTCATTGAGGGTGACACCTAGTGGCTAGATTTAAGGGCTTGTGATTGCAGGATTCCGGAAAGATCTCTAGTGCATGGCCGCCAATTCAGTACCATTCATGTAATGACTGGATTTGATATGTTTGCGGGGTGGGGAAATAGAAAATCTGAGAGAAATTATCTACATAGTTATGAATGAAGGCTCATGGTGACAGATCCCAGTCCTGGTTCTGATTTGAGCTGTGTATTTATTTAAAAGCATTTTTATTCTGTAAACATATAAATAAGTTCAAAGAAGTGGGAGAAAACTGCTAGGACAGCAAATTACAAGTATTTCTGATGCACCCTAAACTGATTCTTTGTATAAAGAGCAAAACTGAACAGTAGAAATTTATACACAGCTATACTGGATTTTAATCATATAGTTATTGACTTGTGATTTATAATAATTGTCTTGTTTAATATCTGACAGGTTTCTTAAAATAACTTATAATTTAGATTATAATTTATTAGTATTGAGGATAGATTTCCCCATAACAGCAACTGGAAGAGCACCTTTAATAAATCTAATTTTCAGTTACTGTTACATGGAAATAAAGGTCCATCAAAAAATGTGTGTATTGGACTACATTTCTCCATTGACAAGCAGGGTTGAATTAGCCATGAAACATGGACGATGTCATCTGATGGTGCTGAATGGTCACTTCTCTCTTAGCTCATAGAGTTTTTTTGCTCTACTAAACATGTTACATGTTTAGTAGAGCAAAAACACGTTTAGTACATGTTTAGTAGAACAAAAACATGTCTAAATATGTTAAACATATAATTATCGTTCAGTCTCCAAGCAACCATTATACAATAACTCCAACTACATTCATTGATCTAAATGTTTGCACTACTTTTACTTTTGTAAAGACTATTTCTGATCCATGGATCTATCCTGGATAGATCATTTATACATCTCCTGTTATATATTACCCAAATTATATATAATTGTATCGTTATATACCCTTCACCTGTTAAGTACGTCTCCATTGTATTATATGATTTTAATTTGTTTACTGGTTTTAATTTATATCTGTTATGTTCCTTTCTAAATTCATCTGATTGTAAAGCTTGTTGCTGAATTATTGTTCATTGTAAACCGAGGTGATGTTTTTTTAACGTGCTGCGGTATATAAAAAATCCTTAAATAAATAAAATAAATAAATGTAGGAGAGTTCCTGTGTGGGGGCTGTCTCATGATCTTTTTATTTTTTTGTCTGAGCTCCTTCACAGACATGTAGCCATTCTCTCTTATCTTTTGGTATTTGTTTTTATTCTCAAATTGCCCCTTCAACAGCACTTTTCAGTTCTACTGAAAAACAAAAAAGTTAAATCTTATGTCTGGATTGAAGAAGACCATACCCAGTGATTCAAAGACTGCAGGAAAATGGCCATAACAGACAGTCACAACATCTGTTATTAGGGATCAGGCTCAGTCCTGTTGACGCATTGACCCTCTATTCAGCCGACGCAGCTGTTTGTCATGTTGATGCATTCAGTTTGGGATGCTGCTGCACTCTGGGTCCTGGCAGAATTGTGTTATTAGTTCCATGCTCCATAAATGCATTTGAGATGAGATTATGCAGCAAGAGTCCCCAATGGGGATGTACTTAAATTACTTCCTGTCATCTCAAAAGCTGTATCTCTGTTTAGGCACCTTGAGCAAGGATTTTGCCTGGAGACACCAGATCCGCTATGTTCCTTGTTACCTCTGGTTTCCATGCATCCACCAGTTCAGTTGGCTCAGGAGGAGACTCCCCCCCCCCCCCCCTTTCCTGGAGTCCAGTGGGAGCTTCTCAAGAAGATGAACCTATACTGCCTTTGGAAGAAGATGTTTTTCCCACAATTCCTGGTCAAAGGATAAGTAGCCCATAGATCAGGTAGTGAAATTGATGAAGACTTTCTTAACCTCACTGGCAAGTGGTTACAAGGAGAACACCTCTTCAACTTTTCCTATCCTCAAAGGTGAGTCGCTCTCTCTTTCATGCTGCAGGAGCTCTCATCTGAGGTTTTAGGGGCAGAATCTAGTTTCCAACCATCTTTCGCTGTGGAGTCCAGCCAGTTTGAGGAGGAAGCTTGAGATTTCACTATCTGGAGCTTGCTCCAGCAATATTTCCTCTAAAATGCCTATGAACCATAGCCCCGATTGCTTCCATCATCATTGGGGTCCTTGGTTAAGAACATAAGAAAATGCCATACTGGGTCAGACCAAGGGTCCATCAAGCCCAGCATCCTGTTTCCAACAGTGGCCAATCCAGGCCATAAGAACCTGGCAAGTACCCAAAAACTAAGTCTATTCCATGTTACCATTGCTAATGGCAGTGGCTATTCTCTAAGTGAACTTAATAGCAGGTAATGGACTTCTCCTTCAAGAACTTATTCAATCCTTTTTTAAACACAGCTATACTAATTGCATTAACCAAATCCTCTGGCAACAAATTCCAGAGTTTAATTGTGCGTTGAGTAAAAAAGAACTTTCTCTGATTAGTTTTAAATGTGCCCCATGCTAACTTCATGGAGTGCCCCCTAGTCTTTCTACTATCTGAAAGAGTAAATAACCGATTCACAACTACCCATTCTAGACCTCTCATGATTTTAAACATCTCTATCATATCCCCCCTCAGCCGTCTCTTCTCCAAGCTGAAAAGTCCTAACCTCTTTAGTCTTTCCTCATAGGGGAGCTGTTCCATTTCCCTTATCATTTTGGTAGCCCTTCTCTGTACGTTCTCCATCGCAATTATATCTTTTTTTGAGATGCGGCGACCAGAATTGTACACAGTATTCAAGTTGCGATCTCACCATGGAGCAATATAGAGGCATTATGACATTTTCCGTTTTATTCACCATTCCCTTTCTAATAATTCCCAACATTCTGTTTGCTGCTTTGACTGCCGCAGCACACTGAACAGACGATTTCAATGTGTTATCCACTATGACACCTAGATCTCTTTCTTGGGTTGTAGCACCTAATATGGAACCCAATATTGTGTAATTATAGCATGGGTTATTTTTCCCTATATGCATCACCTTGCACTTATCCACATTAAATTTCATCTGCCATTTGGATGCCCAATTTTCCAGTCTCACAAGGTCTTCCTGCAATTTATCACAATCTGCTTGAGATTTAACTACTCTGAACAATTTTGTGTCATCTGCAAATTTGATTATCTCACTCGTCGTATTTCTTTCCAGATCATTTATAAATATATTGAAAAGTAAGGGTCCCAATACAGATCCCTGAGGCACTCCACTGTCCACTCCCTTCCACTGAAAAAATTGTCCATTTAATCCTACTCTCTGTTTCCTGTCTTTTAGCCAGTTTGCAATCCACGAAAGGACATCGCCACCTATCCCATGACTTTTTACTTTTCCTAGAAGCCTCTCATGAGGAAGTTTGTCAAACGCCTTCTGAAAATCCAAGTATACTACATCTACCGGTTCAACTTTATCCACATGTTTATTAACTCCTTCAAAAAAATGAAGCAGATTTGTGAGGCAAGACTTGCCCTGGGTAAAGCCATGCTGACTTTGTTCCATTAAACCATGTCTTCTATATGTTCTGTGATTTTGATGTTTAGAACACTTTCCACTATTTTTCCTGGCACTGAAGTCAGGCTAACCGGTCTGTAGTTTCCCGGATCGCCCCCAGAGCCCTTTTTAAATATTGGGCTTACATTTGCTATTCTCCAGTCTTCAGGTACAATGGATGATTTTAATGATAGGTTACAAATTTTTACTAATAGATCTGAAATTTCATTTTTTAGTTCCTTCAGAACTCTGGGGTGTATACCATCCGGTCCAGGTGATTTACCACTCTTCAGTTAGTCAGTCAGGCCTACCAGTTAGTGTTTTATCACCTCTCGGGTCCAAAGAAGGCTCTATGAGAATTCCCTTCTACTCCCTACCTGATCTGCAGAGAGCAGTCCATGCCCAGAAGATCTTTTGTATTTCAAAAGTTTTGTAAAAATTCAGGAAAGTGTTAGGATACCGGATCTTAAATATAGAGTTCTGCAAATCCCAGGGTTTGGGGTAGTCTAACTGCAGTCGGTGGTGGTGGAATTGGCGCTAAAATGGGCCAAGAAGATGATTTTCTCCAATATCCCATGGGCAAGAACCTTAGACTATTCGACAGCTTTGGGGGAAAAAGTTTTTCAGAGCTTAATGCTTAGTGCCCACATCGTGGGCATACTATATGATGCAATTCTCCTTCCTTCCTTCCTCCCTCCCTGTCAGCCACTTAGCACAGTTCATCTGCTATAGATGGTTTACAAGAAACTGTAAATAAAAATACACAATTACATTGAGAAGCTGAAAACCTCATTAGCCATTGGATGGAGAACAGATGGATAATCAATAGGCCTTTTGGAAAGCAAAGAAGTGTATGTCATCTTATCTGCTCCGTATATGAAGCATTTGGTACTTTGGCCAGATTCTTGGCAATGGCCATTGGACCATGCCTAGTGGCTTGGTTGAGAGCCATGCATGACAAATTGGCTGACATGCTCTGTTCTAGCGAGAACCTTTTTAGAGACAAGCTTAGAGAAACAGTTGCCAAAATTAAGGAATGCCATGTTGCCATCTAGTCATTATCGACAGGTCCTGAATAATAGTCTTCTTTGAGGTGTCCTTACTTCACTTTTAAGTGCTTCTGCTTCCAGAAATGCGTCTTCCACCAATTCAGCGGTATTGTGCACCACATGCGCTTCCACAACAGCAGTTTCCAGCTTGCAGACATCAGTGTGAGAGACATTAGCAGAAGATGGAACATGCAACTCAGCCCAAGCCTGGGCTTAGTTTTTTTTTTTTTTTTTTTTTTAACCAAACTCTACCCTCAAGCTTTGACCTCTCGGGTGGGGGAGGGATTCACCTTTACCTGGAGGAGTGGCAGAAGATTACCATGGACCATTGGGTCCTTAAAATTGTGGAGTCTCATTATTTTATCTGTTTCTTCCACCCTCTAGTTCTGTACCATTGTTTGACCTTCAATCTGGATCCATATCATTTGACCCAGCTTCATCTTAAGGTGGAATCACTTCTTAGCCAGCAGGATGATAGAATTTGTCCTTCCCAATCACCATGGCAAAGGGGGTCTACTTCCGTTATTTCCTTATCTTCAAGAAATCGGGGTGGGGGGTGTTTGAGACCCATCCTGGATTTACGAACAAGAACCTGTTATTGGAGAAGTTCAAAACAAACTCTCTTCACACCATCTTTCCCTTCATTCAAGAGGGAAACTGGATGCACGCCTTGGACCTAAAATATGTGTATGCTCACATACCCATACATCACTCCTACTGGCAATACCTTTGTTTTGTAATGTATTCCTCTCACAACCAATATAAGTTTCTTCCTTTCAGAGTCTTGATGGCCCAAAGAATCTTCATCAAATGTCTAGTGGTAGTAGCAGCACACCTTCATCATCGGGGAATTTGTGTCTTCCTCTACCTGGATGACTGACTAGTGACAGGGCTTTCCCAAGCAATATATGATCAAGCTTCTTCAATCTCTGGGGTTTGTCAACTTCATCAAATTGAACCTTGCTCATACTCAAAGAATCAAGTTCATAGGAGCATGGATAGACTCTCTGGAAGAGTGTGTTCCTTCATCTGGAGCGAGTGTGCCATTACCGAACCTTGATCCAGAGCTTTCTACAGAAGGATCACATCCCAGCCAGGGATATATTGGTTGTTCTTAGTCACATGGTGGTAGTGGTACATATGGTCTCCATGATCCCTTTAACAGGGAAGTCGGTTGCTTCAGGCCTTGTCTTCCCTGGTGAGGGTCACAGTAGAAATGAATGGATTCTTTCTGAACTCAGGGAACCTGAATGTCAACAGAACATCTGTTTCAAATCAATCTTCTGAAGCTATAAGCAATCAAGCATGCATTGAGAGCTTTTTCACATCTCCATCAGGGAAAGAAAATTTTAATCCAAACTGACAATCAAGTATCAGTGTTCTAAGTCAATAAACAAGGGGGGGGGGGGGGGGGGGGGCAGGGTCAGGGATCCTCTGCCAGTAATCTCTGAGAATTTGGAAATGAGCTTGCAGCCACAAAGTCGCCTTACAAGCAACCTACCCAGGTGTGGATAGTCTTAGCAGAGAATTTCATCCCCATGAGCAATTTCTAGATCAGACAGTGGCTGGCAGGTTGTTCAAGCACAGGGCCCACCTGTCGATCAAATTGTTCGTATCGGAGACAACAGGAAAGAAAGATTCAACTCCATTATTCGAAGCAAGCTCAGGTCTTCTTAGAATGCTTTTCTGCTCAAATGGGATTCAGATCTACTGTATGTTTTTCTACCACTTCTGTTGCCAGAACAGAGCAAAAAGTACTCAAGGATTGGGCACACTTGATTCCCATTGCTCCAGCATGGCCCACATAAATGTGATTCTTGTTCCTAGTCTGGTTGTCAGTCAGTCCCCACCCCGATCCCTCTGGGATCTGATTAGACTTTAACTCTTTCAGCTTGTTGGCATGGGTATTGAGGTCTCACTAATTTCATCGCTCTTATTATTTAAGGAAGTGGAAAATATTCTAATCTCCATCAGGAAGTCTTCAACAAGAAGAACTTACAGTTTTAAATGGAAAAGATTTTCATCTTGGTGTCAGGCAAGTTCCGTGGACTCATTTGCTTGCGAGTCGAAGGAGTTGCTTCAGTACTTATTTTTCCTCTACTAGGGTCTCAGTAGGTCATCAGTCAAAGTGCATCTCAGTCTTCTGATGAGATCTTGGGTACTATAACTGGGGGGTTTCTTCTGGTTGAATTTTCCATGTGAATGTATAATTAAATTTGCTAGCGTCAAGTATGTGTTCTGTGATCTTGTCCAACTGGTCCAGTTCATCAGTGAAAGACAAGCTATGACAACTTGTTTTTTCACCTTTATCGGATGTGGCGGTTTCTCCTGTATATCCATTCTCATACTTCACACATTTAGTAGTGTGTGTCTCCAGGTGTGCTTATTGCTAATTTCTTTTAGTTTGGTTTGCTTTATTCCTTGGCAAAAGGATGGCTTTTTCCCATTGGATGTTAGTTTTTTCTTCTATTAGAAATAATTTTCTTTTTGATATTGCTATCTATTCATTCTTTTCTATAAGTATTATCTTGCATGTATAGTTGAAATTCTTAAAAAAAAAAAAAAAAAAAAAAAAGTAAAGTGCATTTCTGTGCCATTGGGGCATTCCATTTTCAAGTGGATGGCAAACCATATCCATACATCTGAAGTTCTTGAAAAGCTTTTGCATACAAGACTGCCAGTTGCCAAACTACCAGTGCCATGTGGTAGTGGCAATAATTATAGTAGGCTTCCTTGAAGTTCCTCATCTGGAAGGCGGTGTTCTTAGTCGCCATCAGGTTGGCTTGAAGAGTCAGTGAGCTTCAAGCATTTGTTCATTACTCACTGTACATGTAGCTTTTCCACAACAGCGTGGTGCTCTGAACCATCCCAGGTTTCTACCAAAAATAGTTTTCAGTTTGCATCTGAATGGAGCCATGGTATTGCCCACGTTTGTTGAAAGACCTCGTGCACATGAAGGAGGGAAGGCTCTCCATTCGTTGGACTGCAAAAGGGCCTTAGGCTGTTATCCAAAGAGACCTCAGCCACATCATCAGGCTTCTCAACTCTTTGCCTCTTACAATCCTAACAAACTAGAAATAACGGTTGCCAAGGCACATTGTCTAATTGGCTAGTGTTATGTATCACACATTGTTCTGCTCTAGCTCGCCTCCAGATCTTAGATTCTGTCACAGATTGTCAAGGCTCATTAAATAAGAGCCATGGCTACCTCATTGACTCATCTGCGAATTGTGCATATTGAAGATATTTGCAAAGCTGCAACTTGGTCGTCAGTTTACACCTTCACGTTCCATTACTGTTTGGACAATCCATCAAGAAGTGACAGTAACTTTGAACAAGCAGTTTTGCATAATGTTCACTCAGTAGTTCACTCTTCATATGGGGGTCTGGGTTGCTTTTCAGTAAGTGCTCCACTACAGCCCTCAGTTTGGGACTCCCCATGTGTCATGAATAATTCAGCCCGGATGTCAACAGAGAAAGCAAGTTTACTTCCCATAAATGGGAATCTTCATAGAGAGCAGGATGAATTAGTCATACTTAATACACGCCTGCCTCCTTGGAGAGTATACCATCAAACTAAGCTCTACAGTCAGCTTAGGGGCTGATGAAGGAATGCTCACAAGGGAACTCCCTGTGCATGCTCAGTGAGGCAAAAAGCTGTGTGAGCTAGGAGAGAAGGGTCCACTTGTCACTGTTGGATAATGTTACTCATATGTCATGGCTAATTCATCCTGTTTTTGGAGAATCCTGTATATGGTAAGCTAACTATCTTTCATGACTTGCTTTTTTGTTGACCTTTATTTCCATCCTTTTGAGGACTCATATGCCACCCACATTACTATGCTCTCAGTATTTAGAAAGACATGGGTCTGTAAACTGTAACAGGGGTTTGGTCTTTTCACTGACATGTAATTGGCAGACAGTGAATACATTAATATTAAGTGTTGGGGGACTTGAAAGGACCAGTCTCCTTTCAGAAGTCTGTCCTGACAGAATTCTGAAAGGGATTGGTCCTTTCATGGACACATGTCCGAGAGAGGACCAATCGGATGTCAGTGAGAGAACAGCCCTGCTAGAGGAGGTAAGGTCTTCTCCAGCAGGGGGTCCTGGGTGGGGAAGGGGGATTTAAAGGGGTGAGGAGTTGCTAGTCCAATTTAATTTTCTAACTGGAGCTGGAAAGGGCTAGGAGGAGGACCAACTTCAGACCTGGTAGCAGAAAACTTTGTTCTAAAAGGTGCGCCAAACCAGAGGAAGGGAGGAGGGCTAGGAAGATCACTGGGACTGCTTGGTCCTCTGGGCTAGACAGAAGGTGTGGTAGAGATCAAGGAACTATAGGCTATTTTTTTTTCTAAAGCATAGGTTGGCATGCAAATAGACAAGTCAAAAAGTGTGCATTTTTAGTTTAGCACACTTTTATTTTTTTTACTCTTTGTCTATTTGCATATCATTAGCTTACTGCATCTCATGGAGGACTTGTTTTATAATGCCCACATTAAGTAAAGCCTGTACTAAAATCTAACTCCAGTTTTAGCGTGGTTTTTATTGAATTGGTCCCATTGTTCCTAGGTGCATAGATAATATTGTAATAGATGAGTGAGGAATAGCAATAGATTTTGCTTGCTGGCCCCTAATCCTCTGGGACCCTCAGGATTTGGATAGACAGGCACTTCTGGCTGGCAGGATTCTCACACATTGCTTTTGTGTCCAACACAAGACTGTATTGCTGCACTTGGCTGTGAATTTACCACATGTGAAAAGCCTTCACTGATACTCCCTTGTTCCATGCCTGCTTGGTGATTACCTTCCCACTTGTTAGGCAGTTCTTCAGTATTTTTTTTTCCTTGTTTATGTGAAGTGAAACCATATAAGAACGGCATCATGTGGCATCCACTCTGTTGCAATAAATTGCAGTTTGATTAGGTGGAAAGGCAGGACCAGATGTGCTTGGGCCTCTAGAACTTCTCTCTCTCTCTTTTTTTTTTTCTTTTATAAAAAAAAAAAAAAGGGTGTCTTGGCAGATGCCTCCTGTGTTTTAAACAATAGATTCCTGTACCACTGACTTGTGTTTTCATAATTCTGCTTTTTCTTTGGCGCATATCCTCTTAGTTCGGGCCAGTACTTTGAAAAGTGAGAAGAAATGTGAAAAATGAGGAAAAGACGCTTCAAGCTGTGCATTTAAATATTTTTTAATCAAGAAACTATTATGATAAAACATACGTTTTTTTTTTTTTCATTTAAATCTGTAATTTTTCATGGAAGGCTAAAAGGAGGGAAAAACTTGTGGAATATTTTATAGTAAACATTTTGTCCAGCAGTCAAAGCTACATAAGTATTTTGTGTAGCAAAGAGTCAAAATTGGGGGTAGCATATTTTGAATGCAAGAGAATAAATAAATGAATATTTTTACCCTTCCTGTATCTGGCATTTTTTTCCTCAAATTAAAAAAAGATTGCTATTCATACCTATAATTAGGGTGGCTGCAAAAAGATGGTCTAGTTTTAAGTGATATTTATTGAAGTTTACTGTACAGTATTGTTTCTGGTGTCACTGAATACATGAGGCATGGACATTTTAATCTGTATAGTGCTTCTCCCAAGCAATAGCTTCATTAAGCCATAAAGCAATAGGGAACAAAATGGCATGCATAACAGAGCAGTGTGCGTTCTTGTCAAAAGGTTTTCTCAGATTGGTAGCATTCATACAGCATGATTTTAATCAAAATTTTAGTACAGGAATCATCAAACCGTTCAGCAATAAACAATTAATGAAAGTATTTGAAGACACTCCTGCTGTTACCAAGCAGAAACAGGTTATGAAAATTCAATGAGAGAGCATTCCACCTATACAGGAAGTATTCATTCTTAGTCATGGCAAATCTGTAAGAAAATTGCCTTAACTTGGTGTAAAACAAACATCACTAAACAATTTTGTGTCATTCTGAATCTTTTTGTTTTCTTAAAATTCAAATAAAATGATCGCTTAGTGACTGACAAAAAGTGACTCAACTTTATGGTCCTTTCTGTCAATATCTGACATAATTCTAGTTATTTAATGCATTTGCTGTACTGACAAAGCATGTTTCTACCTCAACAGATAGGTGAATAAATAGAACATGTCTTCTGTTCTAGTTGTTTCAGCTCTGGCATTTACCACCTTTTCCCCTCTTCTGCTGGAGGGTGTTCCTGTTCCTATTTCAGCTGTTGCAGCCCTGCACTTGGCCTACTGATAATGTCAGGGGATGACATTAAGTAGAAGCTCACAGATAGCAGAGTTCCATTGAAGAAGTGTACCAAAGGAGTTGTTTTTTTGGGAGCTACTTCAGGAGCGATTAGAAATGTAATGTTTATTATTTTGTTTGGATTGGGAATTGATAGTGGGTGCTTATCTCTGCCGTTAGTGAGAGAGGGAATTGGGATTGGAGGACATGTCAAGGATTTTTTATATATGTTGATATTTTGTAATATTTTTATTGTTTTTTGATTATTATGTTGAACCACTATGAGATCTCTTTTGAAGGAGGATGTTATACAAATGTTATTGTATATTAATCTCAGAAATCACACCACAAATTTGTAGACACCTTTTGCATCCACAGGGATACATGGAATGGTTCACTATTTTAATAGCAGAAATTATGGTACTAATCTTTCTTGATGATATGAAAGGCCTTCATGACTAATTTATTTCATTTCTTCAAGGCATGATAATTGATTTTGAGAGAATTTTACAGCAAGATGGTGCTAGACAGCATATGACCAATATAGTTTTAAATTTCTTCATGATAGGGTCATTGCAAATTGATATCCTGGTCGTTTTAGAACTGGGTGGTCTTAGCTACTGGATTCTCCTGATCTGAATCCTTATGACTGCTTAATATGGGGATTTCTTAAAGATAACATATACAGAGTTAACCCACATACAGTTCAAAACTGAAGAAAGAAATTGCAGCAGCTGTGAATAGCAGTGGTGAAAAAACCCATCATTTATTGGCAAACTTTGGTCGACATCTACAAATCATTTTGAAAATGTTTACAGATGAGTTAAATCACCCATTCTTTGTGTTTTATGGCACAAGAAATGCTTATATTTATTGAAGTATGTTATATCAATTAAAACTAGAACATCTTATAGAGAATATATTGCTGTATTTATTTATTACAAATATGAATACATTTTCAAATGTTTAGTCAGGTCTTAAATGCATAAAGATAAGGAATTACATATATAGGATGACTAAATGTGCTTATATATTTTCAGCTACCTAAAATTATTTAATAAATGTATGTACCTCATAAAAATAACATAAATTGAAATAAACATAAAAATAAAACTAAAATCTAAAATAGCTACATAACTCCCAAACAAAGCAGTCTTCACTTGCTCATACTATTCCTAGGGATAAATCACCTTACCTTTGGAAACAAGTGTCTTAATTTCCAAAATTTTAGAATGTGTAAGATCATAGTGGGGCAGACTTTAAAAAAGTACGCGAGTGCGTACTTTTGTTCGCGCACCCGGTGCAAACAAGAGTACGCCGGATTTTAATAGATACGCGTGTATCTTTTAAATTCCGGGGTCGGCGCGCGCAAGGCTGTGCAAAATCGGCAGCCTGCACGCGCCGAGCCGTGCAACCTGCCTCCGCTCTCTCCGAGGCCGCTCCGAAATCGGAGCGGCCTCGGAGGGAACTTTCTTTACGGCGCCCCCCACCTTCCCTTTCCTTCCCCTAACTAACCCGCCCCCCCCCGGCCCTAACTAATTCCCCCCCTACCTTTATTGCAAAAGTTACGCCTGCCCGAGGCAGGCGTAACTTGCATGCACTGGGCCGGCTGCTGACGCGCCATGTTCCAACCCGTGGGCTGGTCCGGAGGACCCCGCCACCAGAACGCCCCCGATGACGCGCCGGCCGGGACACGCCCCCCCCCCCCCCCCGGAAAGCCCCGGGACTTGCGTGCGTCTCAGGGCTTTGCGCACGCCGGCAGCCTATGCAACGAATGCTCGGCGCGGGCAGGGGGAGCTTGGGGCAGGTTTTCGGGGGGTACGTGCGTATCTTAATATTCAAACATTACCAGCATAAGCCATATATAATTTATGCTGTTTTTATGCAACAGGCACATATATTTAACCATATAACCTAATATTCAAACACAATTTATTTAAAAATTTTTAAATTCTACCACTTCCAGAATATGTTCAGGATGGATTACAGAATACAAACATACACAAAAATATAACGGCAACATATTAAATAAAGAAAACACATTTATTATATACAAATACATCATCAATGACTGGCCTCAAACACTTCTTGATAAAATAATTGTTGTGAACCTGCCCGTGAGGAGCGTGGGCAGGTCCCCTACCTCCCACGGCCAGTTGGGCCGCTGACGCTACTCCTTCCAACACGGCATGGGAGCCACGTTCTCCTGCCCTGAATGGCAGGGCCGAGTCGCAGGGAGCCTCCCATGCGGCTGGGACAGCAGCTGCAGCTCCTGCTCTCTTCTCTTCGCAGCAGGGTCCGCTGCTGCTGCTCCTGCCGCTTCCGGGGTCCTTGGACGGCAGGAAGCCGTCCTCACCACTGCCTGGGTCTTCAGCCAACAGGGAAGCCGTCCTGCTGGTGCCTGCAGCCTGCTTTTCTTCATCCAGATCCATGGCAGGGTTGCTGCTCCGTTGCTGCCGTTCCTAGGGTCTTCAGCCGGCAGGGAAGCTGTCCCTGCCGGTGCCTGCTGATGTCTTCTCACTTCTACAGCCTGCTTTGCTTCCTGGGCCCTCCACGTGGCTGAGGACGCCACCAGTGGATCCTGCTCTTCTCCTGGATCTCCATAGGCGCGGGCGCGCAGCTCGCTTCTCCTCTTCAAGGACTAGCCAGGTGTGGCCCCCTGCTGGCTCCTCCCTGGGCGTTGTCCTCTTCAGCCCTACAAAAGGGCCCAGTGTTCATGCCAGCGTTGCCTTCGCAAGGAGTTAGTTGCTCCTGGATGTTCCTGTCCTTTGCTCCAGGAGTCTCGCTGTTCCAGCTCTTCTTCAAGGTCCTGTGTTCTTCGTTTCCTGTTGGAGCTCCATGTCTCGTCTTGAAATCCGTGATCCATTCCTGATGTCCGTGTTCCAGTCCAGATGTCCGTCTCCTGTTCCTGATGTCTGTGATCCAGTCCCGATGTCCTGAACCCCAGGTTCCTCATCACCACCTTTCCTGGCGTGCCATGTTGTGGTCCGCGACCAGTCCCACAGGTGGGCTGAGTAGGGCGCTTCATGGTACAATACCTTCTTCACTACCGCAGCTCAAGCCTCCGGAGGGAATCCCTTGCTTGAAGCCAAGCTGTGTCTTGGTCCTGAATCCCTTGCTTGAAGCCAAGTTGTATCTTGGTCCTGTGTCTTGAACTTTGCTCGCCCTCGTTTACCCTGTGCCTGCACCGTCCATGCCTAAGACTCTGTTTGAACTTGCTCCGTTGCAGCGTGGTCCGCGACCAGCCACTGGCGGCTGTGTGGGGCGCACCTCGGTGCAGGACTCTTCAGTATCTTGTCATGTTCCAGTATCAGCTTCCATCATTTCGGTTCTAGAGGTTCTTCGAGTCCAGCGTGGTCCGCGACCAGTCCCGCGGGTCGACTGTGTAGGGCGCGCTGCGTTGCAGTCTCAACCCAGTACTTTGCTTGAGTCTTCTGAATACCTTGTGCATCCAGGTACCTTGTTCCTGAGTCTTCATCTGAATCTCCATGTTCCGGTCTTTGCTGCCCTGGCCTCCATCCGGCCTGCTGCTTCTTGCCGTTACCCAGCGGCAGGTCCGAAAGGGCTTGGAACAGTCGGAGGACTGTTCATAAGACCACCATTGCGTTGATGGTCTTCCCGAAGCGTGCAGGTCCGGAGGAGGGTTAGTCTCTCAGTCATCTGTCTTCAGTCCAGCCTCGCTCCTGTCCAGCCCATGCTCGGACATGCCTCGCCTGCCGTGGCACCTCTTCGGAGTTCCTCTGGGCTTGAGCCATGGTCCAAGAACACACATTCCCCTGGTAAGCGGAACCGCTCTCCTAGCGCTTCCCAACAGATGCGAAGCCCTCTGAGCTTTCCCATGCTCAAGGCCTCTATCTCCATAACAATAATGCATTTAATTGCTTCCTAAAAATCTTAAGATCTCTCTCATTACACAAACCCACAGGCAGCGAGTTTCAAGGAACAGGGGTATTAAAAGAAAAGGCACATAAACACATCACTTGTAACTTACTCTCTTCCAGCCGCTACCATTAATATATTTGTTCCTGAGGAACGCAATATCTTCTGGGGATCTTATTTTAATTTCTCAACTAAGCAAAACAGATTTTTTCCATACATAGCGTATGAACTAAAACCTGTTACTATTTTGTATGTTTGTTGTAAGCCGCCCCAGAAAGGAGCGGCATACAAATAAATTTAACCATAACCATCTTAAACTGGCTCTGCTTTTGAACTGGCAACCAGTGTAGTGCTCTCATAACTGGGTTAATATGCTGTTGACATCCTGTCCCCATCCGCAGGCATGCAGCAGCATGATGAATCAACTGCAAAGCTTTAACGTATTTCTCAGGGAGACCAAGATATAATAGTCTAAATATCGTTAAATAAGGAACTGTTTTAAACAGGCTTTCAGGAAGAATTTGAAAGGCATCAACAAATTTAATTTATAAAATGAGACCTTAACCTGCTTAATTTGACTTTGCATAGTTAACTGGAAATCTAATAATACCCCCAGGGTCTAGGCCACAGAGACTGTAAATATCAGTTCCTTTATAATTTAGTTTGGGCAACAGAACAAGTATAGATCTACCAACCCACATAACAGAGGCTTTAACCATGTTTAATACTAGCCTGTTTTCTCTAAGCCAGTTTTTATCCGCTTCCATACAAGTATCCAAGGCTGTGTTGAACAAGAGTATTCTTATCCACAGGGATATATAACCGAATATCATTAGCATAGATTAAATAAAAAAATCTTTAGACCTTGCAGGATAGAAAAAAGAGGCAGCAAGTAGATGTTAAATAATATCTGGGATAGACAGGAGCCCTGCGGAACACCACGTTTAAGGAGGACCCAATCTGAGTAACTATCTCCATTGTACCCGTTGCTCCCTCCCCTGTGAAAATGATTCAAACTGACAGGACTAACTAATTTATACTAATAGCAGCTAAGTGTGATAATAAGATCCTAAGGTTTAAAATGCCAAAAGCTGCTGTCAAATCCAGCTGCACCAGATCCCTGAAATTCTGTTATCCAACTTACCAAAAAAAAAAAAATCTATCAAAAACATTAGTAGTCTCCATGCCATGATTAGTCCTGAAACCAAATTGTCTGATTAGCCCTAAAACTGAATTGTCTGCAGTCCAACACCTGATTAAACTGCAAATATTCCCCCTACTGCCTAAAGGCACATTTCTCTTTACATCATAAAATAGGTCCTTCATTTCTTTTAACACCACAAATGGGCAAGGATCCAAAGCTAAATATATGGATTTCAGTTCCCCTATCACTAAAGTTAATTCCATTAAGGATATATCCATAAAAGATAGCCATTTATTTTCGTCTAATCCTGAGAGGGTTAAACAATGTCTAGAGACTCTCCCAAAGACAAAAGAATATTTTCAATCTTATCCGTAAAGTAATCCACAAATGCAGAGCAGGAAGGCATTTGATGCAAGGCTGGACTAGGCTTTTTTTTTTTTTTACCAACCCTATGGAGAACTTGGGAGAACTTAGGGCAAATGTAAACTTTTTGGCAATAAAATCATGGCATGCTGCCTGGCAGCACAAACAATAATCCCACAGGCCTTTATGTATTCTTGCTTGGCAATTTCATCATGCCCTTTATGCCATTTCCTTTCCAACTGTCTTGCCACTTTATGCTGTACAACCAGCTCTTTAGCAAACCAGGTGCTAAGCTTACGCCTACAGCGGTAGGAGATCCTTCACTGGTGCCAAACTATCATATATTTTTGATAATTGGGCTTTCCTAGTATCTGTCATCCACTCAGCTGATTGATCTTCCACTTCACCACTTGAAGATAATTATAATTGCTATTTCTCTCTAAAATCTTGCATCTCAGTTGAGGGCCTCACTTTCCTTCTTCCCTTATCTAAACAACTGCACCTCCCTTGATTGTACGGGGGTTGGGGTAGGGTGGGGGGTGGTATTTAATTTAAGCAGTAACAAAGAATGAACTGTCCATAGTAGATCTAATGTCTGAAGATCTTTTACCAACGAAAGATATCAGGATAGAAAACTAAATCCTCTGTGAGTGGGAGTGTTAATTAATTTTGAATAGCTTACAACTGACGTATACATTAATAGTTCCGTAGTATATACTGAATGCTCATCTATATGAATATTAAAATCCCCTATAATGATGAGATTCTTATTCTAATGAAGAGTGATTAATTCCTCTTCCAACAATATATTTTCCAGGGTAATTCTTGGTGGACGATAAACTAAATATACCATCCAAAAAGCCAATTTTACCACTGTTTCCACATTAAAAAAAAAAAAAAAAGAAGAGTACCTCCAATTGGCTTAATCTCAAACAATCATTAAAGGTCAGTAGAACTCTTCCACCCTGCTTATCCTTGTGTGCACGAATACCCTGAGGGTCAGAATTGATTTAGTAAAAATAAATCTGCATCAGTCAAACAAGACTCAGCAATTAATAAATCTAATTTATACTATATAATCAAATCCTGTATGTAATCTTCATTTCTTATTGATTGTACATTCACATACCCTACTTGTAAACAGGGACCCACTGGTCTATTAAGATCTGTTTTTAAAAATCCAAGTTGAATGGGAACAGAAACAAATTCCCTAGTACAAAGCTGATTGGGTTTACCAACTCCCAGTACCCCATGCCTTTCATTGCCAGTAATCACTGGAAAATTTAATAACATATTAACAACTAATAGGACTTCCGGTTATGGTGCTGGGCTGAACTGAGGTCGAATGAAAGAGCTCTGGGACATCTCCTCCATTTAAGTTTTACTATTTGGCTCTTTTTGGCCCCGCAACTACCTTACGGGTTGCAGAATAAACCTTCAGGATAGTGGCTTTACAGTTTTCTGCCTGAGCCTGTTGTGATGAGATTATGAGCAGCAGAATGGTGCAAGATGGGAGAGACAAGAAGACCAGTGATCCTAAAATGACAGTGATGACTGAGGGCAAAAGATCTCTGGCGGTGATATTGGAGGAGGTACTTCTCCAATATCCCTGGACACACACTAGATGACCTAACTCCTTCTTGATCGATGGAACCTCGTACCTCAAAGTTCATCAAGCGCAAGCCCACTCTCCGTACTATATTATATTTCTATTTTTTCTGCCACCCTAGGCCTCTCTTTCTAGCTGATTAAGCTCCCAAGTTCTCCATCCTTGTTGAATGTAACTTTGCTACCTCCGTTCATATGTTTAATTTTTGTGTTCAGTTTTTTTTCCACCCTGTTCGATGTAAACCGATCTGATATGGTCATTACCATGAAGGTCGGTATAGAAAAGTGTTAAATAAATAAATATCGAACAGCATTTCAGCAACGTTAGATGATCGCTTAATTAATTAAAGGACAGTTGAAGTGTATAGATGCTGCAGAACAAAGAATTATCTACACAGGAGGACTGGCTGACTGAGGTGGATCGCCGAATTGTCTGGCAAAAATGTAACACTCCTTGAGCGCCTCGAGGATCAGGAAAATCACAATCGACGCAATAATTTAAAAATTATTGGTCTACCTGAATCGCTGCGCAAGGAGGAATTATGAGTTCCTGGAAAAATGACTTCCAGAACATCTTAGGCCTGGAAATCCCCAATGACCATCTTTGGTGTGAGCGTGTTCACCAGGTTGGGCCACAACGTGCAAGGGACAGTAAACCCAGGCCATTAAGGCACGCATATTGAACTGGTCTCATAAAACCAAGCTATTGCATGCCTTCCGACAACATTCAATTGTGGAGTTCCAGATGAATAAAATCTTGCTTTTCAATGATTTCTCAGCCCAAGTGACTATGCAACGGAGGGAAATGTTGGTGATCTGCTCAGAATTACATCGCGAGGGTATCCAGTTCATGTTGTTGTTCCCGGCTAAGCTTTGAGTGCACTACGACAACAAAACATGTGTGTTTGGTTTTTTTTTTTGCTAATAAGGCAGGAGCTGCCACATTTCTGTCCACCCTGGAAAAAAGCACAGGATGGATGATAGTTTCTGGAAAATAACTTGGCATGGTGTTTGCTTTAAAATCCCGGGCAAAATTAAAATGGGGCCTATAATGACAGTTAGCTGTTACAATCATAATGATGCCTAACAGGAACGATCACTGTTTACACAAGGGTTGGCCTAGTCTAACTCCGCTTATGGGTTTGTTTTTTCTTTTGCACTTTTTCAGTACCTTTACTCTTTTAAAGGCATGATGCCTACCATGACTTACTTGGTCCAGAGACTATAGTTTGCCCGAGTATTTACAGGTCTCCCTTAGGTCTCCTGCATGTCACCAATATGCTGTATTTGAAGCAGTTTTATTTTCTCACTCATGCTGTGTTTTGTATGTTCAGTAGGGTGTTACTTGTCTCCGTTGTTTTGTTCCTAGTAAGGCTTCACTTTATCAATGGTGCCTTCATTATAAAGATGGGGGAGGTGTTTATGGGTCACCCTTCCCAGAGGAAGACATAGATAAAAGGAAATTAGGAAGGGAGTTTTTGATCCTTGGGAGCATGAGGAGATCATTGGTTCTGAGTTTAGGGGAGATGGGGTTGTGGGACCTTGGGTATAGAACCAGGTGCTTTGTTATTCTGGGGATTAGATCTTAGTGTCGTGGAGTGATTGGGGAGCTATGGGGGCTTAGACTGGGGGGGTCCCTGGAGGATGGATTTTCTTTTGCCATGCCCTGAAATGGGCAGTGTGTTTTTCATTTTGTTTCTGTCCAATTATGGCAAGGATTAAAATAATCTCATTGAATGTTAACGGGATCCACCCTCCGGTAAAATGGAAAAAAATTGCTGAATATGTTTAAGGGCTTACACCCCCAGATTGTATTTTTGCAGGAGACACACCTGTCTGATGAAGAGCATAAGAAATTAAAATGTGAATGGGTGGATCATTGCATTTATTCCTCTTTTTCTAACTGGAAACGTGGTGTTGCAATCCTTATACATAAACTACAGTTTCAGATTGGATGCCTACTTCATGACAAGGAAGGTAGATATGTCATTGTAGTGAGTATCCTGCACCAACATAAATGTGTTCTGTAATATTTAGCATCCAACGTGTACTCACACGATTTTTTCACAAATCTGGTGAGCATTTTATTTTCCTTCCCAGAGCATAAAATAAAGGTTGGAGGGGATTTTAACATTGTTGCTGATAGCAGATTTGCAATCAGTTCTCCTAAGGACCCTGAACCTAGGAATGAGAGGCTGGGTGTTAATTACCTGTGGAGGAAGCTAGGCCTGCTAGATATCTGGGGGATTCTCCATCCTGGGGAGCAAGATTACACTTTTTATTCAAACCCTCACAAATCATATTCCAGGCTAGATTACCTCTTGCTGTCTAAGGGTTTGTTCTTTGAGGTAAGGGAGGTTACCATTGGCTCTATATCCGTATCTGACCATGTGTCCATCATTGTGGGAATGGAGTTGGGGGGGGGGGGGCACTCTTCTTTCTCATGGCGGATGAGCCCTGAACTTTCTTTAGATGACTCGTTCCATAAGTATTTAAAAGAAAGATGGGAAGAGTATGTGCAGACCAATGCATCTCCAGAAACTTCCTCGTCTCTGCTCTGGGAAACTGGCAAGGCAGTGCTCCGTGTTCATATAAATGCCTTTGTAGCTAAAATTAATAGAATTCGAAATGCTGATATTTTGAAATTGGCAAAAGTTCTGAAAGCAGCTCAATCTCAGCATATGTTTGATTTGTCAGATCTATCAGATCTATCCAAGCTAAAAGTGGACCAAGCGCGTGCTCCTCGAACTACCTTTTACATCAGAGAGCAGTGAAGTCTTTGAGATTTTTTCAATACTAACTATATCGCTTTGGTAATAAGCCTAGCAAGCTCTTAGCCAATTTAGTGCGTATTCGTGGTCTGAGATCTAATTTGGTAGGTAATAGAGACCGTATGGGAAATCATAAACATCAGCTCTCTGATATTATGGAGTGATTCTTGGTGTATAACTGGGGGGAGGGGGCTATACCAACATAAAAGAATGATTATGGATGCCCATGAGTCCTTTTTCTTAGATTTTCCTTGGCCTAAAATTTCATGGGAGATGGAGAGCAAGCTTAATTCCCCTATTGTGATGGGGAGATATTTTCAGTCATTCAAGGGTTGAAGTTATAGAAGGCTGTAGGAGTAGATGGCCTGGGCTTCAAATTCTATAAAATTTTAAGGTTTCCAGTGCTTCCTGTGCTGACTAAATTTTATAAGTAACTTACACTCTCTGGCGCCTTATCACCCTCCATTAATTAATCTGCCATTGCTGTCTTACCTAAAAAGGATCAGGATGCCTTAGAGGTGGGGGCCGCATCGTCCTATTTCCCTTATTAACATGGATATGAAAATATTAACTGCAGTATTAGTGGCCAGAACAAACACACTTCTTTCCCAATGCGATCCAAACGGGTTTTGTGAAAGGCCGTCATAGTGTTAAAAATGTTCGCAGATTAAATGCTGCGCTTTCTCACGCACCTAAAGCGGAAGCAATTATTCTCCCAGGACAAGCAGGATGGTAGGGTGACATCATCAGATGGAGCCCTGTCACTGAACACTTTTGTCAGTGTTTCTAGAACTTTGGACCACTGAGCATGTCCAGCATGGCACTAACACTGTAGCCACCAGAGGTCCCCCTCTCCCCCAGTCTCTCTTTTTCCGCGCAGCAGTTGCCTTGCGTGATGAAGTATTTGGGGTTTTTTTTTACTTGGTAAGCATCTGATGAAAATTGCTATGTTCGCTGCTGCTGATCTTTTATTTGTAGATCATTTGCGTCATAGTATACCAAAACTGATTAGCCAATTTTCGTAATTTCATCTCATAGCAGGTCTGAAAATCAATTTTACCAAGTCTGAGGCTTTAGCATTAGATCCCAAACTGGCTGAGTCGTGGGTGGGTCCCTTTCCTCTCACTTGGGCAAAAGACAAAATCAAATATTTGGGGGTGTGGATCCCTAGGGATTTAAATTCCTTATATGAGCTGAACATATGGGGCACAATCTTGACTGTTCAGGAAAAGTAAGTCTGGCAGTGTCTCCCACTATTGCTCTTCGGTAGGTGTGCACTCCTGAAGATGGTATTAATTCCTAAAATTCTATATAAATTACAGATGCTTCTCTGCTGGCTTATGGCACAAGATATGATCTTGCTGCACTCTTCTTTCCTAACTTTTATTTGGAATGGTAAGGGGGCAAGAATAAGTTTGGCCAAACTTATGGGTGCCAGGGAGGCAGGGGGAATTGACTTTCCTAACTTAAGGTTTTAAATATAGCTTGTCAATTGCATTTCATAGGAGAGTGGATTTCTGGTAAATCTGTTTTTTGTGAGCCTGGATTAATTGACAACTTCCTGTCTCCTTGGTCTCCACTGTATTTAATCCACTCTACGGATCAAGAAATCCACAGTGGTAACCTCCTCTAGTCCCCTTCTACTACAATCCTGTGTGCAGGCATGGCATTGGTTGAGGAAACAGGGTTTTTTTGTGGTTTTTTTTTTTTTGGCTGGTAAAAGACCCTTATTGTTGCCACTTTTAGGCAGCAGTGATTTTTCTCCAGGTATAGATCATGCCATTACTTTTCAACAATGGGTGAAGTTGGGAGTTACTCATATCTTGCATTTATATGAAGAAGATCAGCTGATAGATATTTTACTATGCTTAGTCAATTTCCTATCTCTCCCAGGCAGCTCTTTGTATACCTTCAAGCACAACACTATTTGGGTACTTTTAAATGGGAAGATACTGCCTTTAAGAAAACAGGTCTCTCTTTTTCATAAGTTCCAGGAAATATCTACCAAGCAGAATACTATCTCCAAGTGGTTTAAGTTATGTAAACACCACTCACAAGATCAATACCTTACATCTCTTGCCACTTACTGGAGTGCGGCCCTGGAGATAGCTATTTCTAAAGAATCTGTCTAAATACTAAAAAAATAAAAAAATGCTATATTCCATTGTTGTTGACACTAGTCTGTGGGAAATTAAATATAAGTTGCCTCACCATGCCTTTGTAGATGGTCAAGAGATATCGAATGAAGTTGACGCCAACACCTATGTGCATAAAATGTAATGATACTGGATCTTTAATTCATTGGTTTTTGCACTGTGAAAGACTTGATATTTTTTGTAATGCAGTGCTTGTGTTCATTCAACAATGTACTGGCTTGACATTCCTAAATCGGATAAAGTCCTTTTACTTGGTGATGATGGCCTGGTTTTCAGTTGTGGTAAGGCGGGAGGGGAGCAATTTGTGCATCTGACCTTTCAGTTGGCGTGTAAATATATCCTAACGAATTGGGCTGGGGATGCAGTGTCTACTTTTGATTCTTGGCTCCTTAGAATGGTTCTGGTGATGCAGATGGAGTGGCTCAACTCTAAAACGGGCACAGGCAGGTTTGGGGATGCATACTGTACCTGCAAGAAATTCTTTTTTGCACTCTTGTCTCAGGATCTTAGAGATGGTCTGTTAACTATGGTTATTCTAATAACTGGTGTGGATCCTTATATGGTAAATTGTAAAGGGGGGGGGAGGAGATAAAATAGGCTCATTATGCAGAGTTCTGTGATATTGCCTATTTTTGCAAGTTTATGTACTCCTCATGCGTATACAGGGGGGTTGAACCCTCTAGCAGATGGTCAGGGCTAGAACCAGAGGGCTGGGGAGGGAAGAGGACGGAGTACGAATGGATGGAGAGATGTGTGTGTGTTGTGTGCCTGGGATGAAATGAGGGAGTGAGGGTGGTATTTAAAGTGAAGAGAATGGAAAGAAAGTGTGACCGCCTACTACTTGTTGAAGGTTTGGTGTTTCTTCCTCTGTATTTGTGTTGTTATGGTTTGTCTTGTATATGCAGAATGTACTACTTCCTTTTTTCCAATAAAAATTATTTTGGAAAAAAACCCCAAACTAATAAAACATGATATCCTAAATGCTCTTAAAAAAACATCATCCTATCTATTAACTAGGAATAGGTTATAACTAAAAATCTCAAATTAAACTTGAAATATCAACAATCTGAGTTACCACACTCTTAATCCCCACCATGTCCTATGAAGGGGGCTCATAAATGGGCAGGCCCCTTGATGATGGCCTGCCAGGTTGGCTGGCTCCTTTTGAGGGCTCCCAGGTCACCACCAAATTGTCATGTGATCCAAGAGGGAAATGGGCCCGGCAGGAATTGGTGACGGATCAAAGTTTTAGCCAGTAAGTAAAATTAAATGTGCATTCCTTTAGTAGCAATACGAGACCAGCTCTTGGAGGGGCTACTAAGCGCTGTCTTAGGTAGCCTTGATGGCCAGCTCCTTTTGAGGGCTTCCAAGTCGCAGCCAAATGATGTCACGTGACCCAAGAGCAAAACTGGCCCAGCAGGAATCAGTGACAGATCAAAGTTTTAGCTTTGATATAGAAACCTTGTTTTTAAAAATCAGGCTGTTTTGTATGTGCTTAAAATTATGCTGTAACTTTGCAGTTAGGAATATTACTGAAAATTTACTCCATAGTGGACCCTTGTTTTACACAAATTCTTAATCAGTTACTATACATGTAAGCATATGACACAACTTTAATATAAAGCATAGTTTTACACAGAAAAAGAAACGGTATAAACAGAAGAATTTATAAAAGTATACATCAAGCAAAAAAGCAGTCTTGCTAAGAATATGCTAGAAGTAGAGATATAGGATGGAAGAAAAATACAATTTTGGGAGGAAATTAGGGAAAAATGAGAATTTAAATGCGTGTATTTTTAAAACTTTCTTAAATATTAAAATGCTTGGTGTATATTTCTCTACTTTCTTAAAATCCAGTATAGCATTAGAAGAATACAGCAGTAGTTTTAAATATTCTTAAGATATTTTATTTTATTTATTTAAATTTCTATACCGATATTAGTGGGGACATCATGTCGGTTTACATCAAAAACAAAAAGGTTGGAAATTACATAAAACAGGGTGGTGGGGAGGGAGAAATAGGAACTATAGAACGCAGAATAGGAAGTACATAGGAACAGGCTACTCGGAGAGTGCCACAACAGTTCAAACTGAGCACAAAAACGTAAAAATTTGTGGAAAACAAGGGGAACTTTATACAATATTCATGTAGGGATGTAGGGGGATAAGTTTCTTTCAAGGGTGAGTGGGGGATGATGTTCTTGATGGGCATGTTGAGTGGCCGGAGGAAGAATTAATCTTGATAGGCGTGTGCGAATAGCCATGTTTTTAGATTGGCTCTGAATTTGGAGCTGCAGGTCTCGAGCCTAAGGTTGGGAGGTAAAGAGTTCCAGAGGGTAGGTCCAGCGATAGATAGGGCTCGTTCCCTTGTAGAGGTGAGGTGTGCTATTTTAAGTGAAGGTACATGGAGGGTTCCATTGTTGGAGGCTCTGGTGGATTTGTTAGGTCGTAAGGGGCAGAAAGAATCGACAAGCCAATTTGAGTTGTGTGTATATATAGCTTTGTGGGTCAGGGTTAGGGTTTTGGATAGGAAGCCAGTGCAGACTCTTGAGGAGGGGTGTAATGTGGTCATATTTGCGGGCATTTGAGATGGTTCTCGCTACTGCATTCTGCAGCATTTGGAGAGGTTTTATTGTGGAGTAGGGAAGGCCAAGGAAGAGGGAGTTGCAATAGTCCAATTTTGCTGTGAGGGTGGCCTGGATGACGGTGCGAAAATCACTGGCATGGAGTAAGGGTTTGAGTTTCTTCATTACATTGAGTTTGAAGAAGCCTTCCTTGAGAATCAGGTTGATATGCTTTTTTAGATTCAGTTGTTGGTCTATGTGGACACCAAGGTTTCGTGCGACATTCTGCCTTTTGAAAGTATTGTATGCGGGGTCGTTTGTGATGACCGGTTTAGGGGTATGTATGTTTCATCATGGATAGTGGAATTATGGTCAGTTTGTTCCCTTATATCTAGTACTGGTACCACCTGGGACTGGAACTCTATCTTTCTTCTTTTTCCCTCATTCTTTCTTTCAGGTTTGTCTCCTCCCTTCATTGGCTTCTCTTCTTTCCTCTGTAGCTTTTTCTCACATCTTTTAGCTCTTACCACATCCATTCTATTTTCCTCTTACATCTTAATTCCTATTTTTTATATCTCCCATGCCCTTTGCTGCTGCTTCCTATTCCTCCATCTCCAAATCATTCATCATCCGTAGGCCTTTCCTATTCTTATCCCTTGCCTCCATCAACTTTCCATTTCTCTCTTCCCCAGCATCTATCCCCACATTCTTCCTCCCGTCCACATCCCCTTCCTTGCATGGCATATGCTTCCTGCCTCTTTCTCCTCCCTTCCCTAGCATCCATTTCCCTTCTGGCCCCCCTCCCCATTTCCCTGTGTAACTTCCCCATCGGGAGGTAGGGCACACTTCCCAGTCTTGCCGAGACTAGACCACTCGATTCAGGATAAGGAACACAGGTTCTGTAAATTGGTGGCAGGAATGCTACTAAGAGGTCCACACAGTCCACAAAAATACAACTGTCCACTTCACAGGATGTCAATGCATAGAGACCTTTGTGAGCTGTTTTTCAAGGACAGGGAGGATGGCACACAAATGATTAGATGGAGTCTGGCATGGAACCTTTCAGTTTCTAGAACTTTGAGCATGCCCTTCTTCATCCACATGGAGGCCCTGTCAGCCTCATCTTTTCTATGGAACCCACTGGTCATGGATCTTCTCTCCTGCTGTTCCTAGATCTGGTACATTCTATGGTAGGAATCATTTGTTGCGGGACCTCATGGTCTTGTTTTTCTCCCCTTTAGTCTCATGTCTGTTCTTAAGTTTCCTTTCTCTTTTTGGTATCCACAGTGAGCCAAGACGATATTGACAGATTCATTGCATTGTTTGATTCACTGCACTGGTTTTTATTAGGTTCCCTGAATGGATAAGTCTACCTGTGGCTTTCATAGGTGCCCCTAGTACTTATGAAAGCCTGGAAGCCAATCATGACATGTTAGAGTGTCACTTATGTGCAACTATGACACTTAGGCCTCAGTCCCCGTTTGACTTTCTGAAAAAGCTGTTTGGGAATCATAAGTCCAGCCTATCGTTAACTACATTGGAGGCATCAATATTGATGGACCTAGGAGCTGCATAGCCTACTGGTGGTGTATTGGCATTGAGAGATCATTGAGACCCCTCAGCATCGAACACTGGGGAAGGACCAGTGGAGATAGGCCATTGTTGTCTGCCATCTTTGAGTGGGAGGAGACAGAGTTCAGCCTCTTTAGTTCCAGCATCAAAGAGAACCGATGCTGAGGATTGGGTGAAGGTTGAGAAGCATCATTATTGGTTTCCATCGATGTACAATGCTTGGTGTAGGGACATTCTGGTGGCACCCCTGAAGTGTTTCTGTGGCGAGGAGAGCTCCTCCTTGATTCAGTCTTGGGAATCACAACAGTTTTCACAGGTCCATGTGTTCACTGGTAGGCGAAGAAGACATGGCCTCCCTTTCTGGCCCCCAATGTATACTGACATTGACAAATCTTTAAAAAGGAGCTGTTCAGAGAAATGAAGAGCATCAGTGTTAATGCAGATGATGTCCAGCTGATATAGGAGTCTTTGCAGCTGTCTGGTGGCTTGTACCAATGTAGGTTCCTGGAGGCGAATCACTACTGAATTCTGCCACACTGATGGTGATCTCCAGCCTATTGGGGTAGGTGAGGGGAAGCTTCTCTGAGAAACAGGAATTTGTTGATCTGGGGCCCAACAGACAAGTCCTCTCCTCTGAGGCCTTGCCTGCTACCCAGGAAAGATGCAGGCCCTTGCCTGTGGTCTACTAATCGGGCTCAGACTTTGCGTATTCCTGTGGATATAGATATAGATCTGAAGGAAGAATTGACAGGAGAAGATCTCTGCCTGAGGACCTCTCCTTCACCAGTTTTGTTCAGAGAATGGCAGAGTCCATCCCCTTTGCAGAAGGAGGATGAGTCCAGAAACAAGATGCTAGACATCCTTCAATTCATTGAGCTTTCTAAGGAAATTGTGGCAGTCTCAGAAGATGTGGGAGAACTCCCCTCTCTGTGGCTCTTGTCAACAAGAAGGCACATATGCAGTATATTGGGTCCTGGCTCAAGTGTACCATATACACAAATGTCCAAGTCCTGCTAGCTTTGTCAGACTCTAGCTTGAATTTTTGCACTGTGGCCTATGCCATAGAGCTAGCCTGACCAATTATTTTAAATTGTCTTATATCCAAATGTTCAGGTATCCTATCTGGCCACCAAGTAAGCATTTAAAAAGAACAGCTGTATGACTGAAGTTCATCTTGTCCCTTTCAGTAGCTACCAAAATAAACAAGTAGTAATACCACACGCATTTTGTCTCATTTTACTCCAAAGGCAGCGGGCAAAGGAAGCCTGAATTACAATGGAGTGTTTTCTAGGAGCCAGTCTTTGTACAGATTCCTCCTTTTGCTTTTGCTGTGATTGACAGGGACATGTGGCTGAAGTGCAGCTGGAACTATATTATCTGCAGATTTGGTTTGACAAATATAGCAGGGGTGGGATGTCAGAGAGAGAGAGAGAGAGATAAATTGTTCTGGGAAAGGAAGTGTTGTCTTTCGTCTGAAAAATAATTTCCTGCACTTCTGAGATTATATCCTTCACCCTCTTGCCTTCTATCAGAGACCAAGATGGAGTAACACTTGGCAGTGAGTATAATCTCTATACAGTATGTCATTGTTTTATTGGGAAAGAAAAATACATGCATGAATATTGGGCATGTGGTAAAAATATAAAGGAAGGTTGAATTAGCACAAAGTTGAAATTTACAATCATTACTGGGCTTCAACAATTGTTACTGAACATACAGCTTTTATAAATATTTGTAATTCATTTGCCATTTTAAAAATACAGTATTTGCTGCATGCTTACAATAGAGGGTTTAGGTTTGTAAAAGGTATTAGTGGTTTTAAAGATTACGCTAGGGAATTCTAATATCAGTAAGGGAGGGGGAATTTGAAGGGGACAGTTATAGACTAGGAAGGAGGTTTGATGGATTGAGTTAAAAACACGTCTCCCCCCCCCCCCCCCCCCCCCCCCCCAAACTCTGCAAACTCTCTCTCGCTCTCTCTGGATTTTAACTCATACGTGAAAACTCCCTTTCCTGTCAATATTTTTAATTCTCTGATCTCTTGCATAAAGCCCAAGCACATGTTATGAGCAAGAGATAAGTGCATACAGCTTTTTTATTTTTTATATGATTGAATTATGAATCTTTATTAAAGTAGATAAGGTTGGCGCTTGGACAAAAGGCACTACTGCTCAGAAACTTCATACTTGTGCTGATTCAGTTACTTTGTGTGTATGTAGGGGAAAGAAGGAAACTATATGTTGGGACACAAAGGTGAAAACACAAGAATTGTTAGGGACTATGGCTGTGAAGAGCATAATCCATATCCATAGGCCTCCCAAGGTCAAGATCCATTCTTGCGATTATTTATAAAATTCTGTATGTCACAACTTGTTTCAAAGTGAAAGGTGGTCATAAAACGAAGTGTGTGCCATAAATTGGAACAAAAAAATGGTCAATTAACCATTGGGGTAGATTAAAAAAAAAAAAAAAGCGGGCATCCATGTATGTGTGGTTCAAAGTGCGTGCACATGGACACGCCAATTTTATAACGAGTGTACCGATGCGCACATTTTATAAAATACAATGCCGGGGGGGGGGATTTTTATTTAAATACGCGTGGCAACACGATCTGATTTTTCCCAGCTCCCTCCCAGTCCGCTCCAATTAAGGAGCGGTCTGGGAGGGAACTTTCCTATCCCCTTAACTACCCTTCCTACCTTTTCCCTCTCTCCTTTTCTCTCTTCCCTGACCCCAACCCCTATCTACCTACCCTAAATCTTTTTTTGTTTTATAACTTACCTGCTGGCCCCCACCCCTTTGAGGCAGGCCGGCACTTATGCGCATACCGGGGGATACTCATGTGGCCGGGCTGTTTTAAAAATGTGCTTGGCGTGCGCATGGCCCACGTGTATCCTCCAGTTTTAGCGCATGCAGCACTTTGAAAATTTGAGCGATAATGTCTTAAGTTTGTCCATGAGGGAAGTCAGACTAGCATGGTCTAAATCTTTGGCATACCAGAGATGAGGTAAAGAGCATGGAGAAAGTTCTTTCTGCTGTTTCTATCATGATCCATGTTAATACCTTAAGATTCTCTTTGCAGAGCATATGGTTTTGGGACATCTGATTTCAGGCAGTTTAGTAGGTGCTCATGCATGCCATTCTTTATTTCCTCATGCGAAGATCAGTTCACTAGTTTGATGATGCATGCTGCATATGTTTTTACTGGAGTCCTATGTTTGGCAAGAATCTACTGTCTGTTAATGCTTGAATCCCTTTGAGAGCATTGGGATGTGATACTTTTACTACGTTTTGCAGCAAATCCTAGCCTTCAGGTTAGAAAGGCATTTTAATCTCGAAGGAGGTTGCTTTCCTTCCGAGCAACTGATTATGCAATGAGGTTTACTGTTACAGAAGAGGGAAGTATAATTGGGAATAAGTAGGAATTTTATTAAACTCTGTAATTTTTAGCAAAATTAATTTCCCAACCTCATGCAACCCTCACTTTCTTGACTATATCACTGTCTCTGTTAAAGATGTTTAAGTCATTCTTAGATGGAATTCCATTTGAATGTAATCTTGGCAGTGCTTATTTTTTCCTAATCCCAGAGTACAGCTTTAGAGCAATATGAGTTGAGATGATCAGAAGACATTCATAATCTGTGATGAAAAATTCTTAGAAATACTTCCTTGGTGTCCATTGCTGAATCATGTAAAGTAGCCACAAAGAAAAATATACAGATGTTGCTTCTTGTAAATGTAATTTTTCATCAATATCATAGCTTTTTAGAATCAGTATTACAAGTAACCTCCACTTGTAGAAGAATTCAGGTACTTCTGTCCTGGGTGTAATACCCATCACAACTTTATTAATGAAATCATTCCTGTTAGTGCAATTTAAAGGAAAATTTTAATCCGTTTAAGGCCATTGGATTTTTGCAGTTTGCAAGATGATTGATGCAGAATTTATCTTCTGTTGTAGAATTGTGATAAACCAGCTGTTAACTTCTGCCACCACCTTCTCCTCCCACTTGGAGCTAGTGCTGCTGCATCCTGCAAACACTTGACAACCTGTACCTCTTCGTGCTGGTACTACCATTCCATCCCGTACCACTGCCTCCTCCTAAGCCAAGTTCCTGCAGCTTATGTCATCTCATCTGCATAGCTATTTATTGTGGGTTGTATGGCAACAGTGGTAACTTGGTTCTTCTTGAGAACACATGACTACATTCAGGTCATGGATGAGTTGCAGGTCATCTAGTCTGACCAAGGGCCTTCCCTTCCAAATCCCAGGTATCTGTTAGCAATAAGAAGATTAGACTCAATTGATCTCTTATCTTCTTTCAATCTAACCTAACTGTGCAGCTATCACATTTATTTATTTACTTTATTTAAGCATTCCTATATACCGAGTTTCGTTGGGAACATCACCTCGGTTTACAGGTAACTTAATGCAGCAAGAGGCTTTACATTGAACAGGTAACAAAATGTAGTAACTTGATAAGAAATAAAATGGAACAGAAAATTAACTATGTAGAGGAAGTATATATTACAGACAAGGGGGAAGGCCCAAATATACTGGGCATACATGAAAGAGTGGCAAACACCTGGAAGAGGGTAAATACAGGGGGAAAAACATGCTCAGAAAATTCACAGAGACCGGGGGGGGGGGGGAGTACAGGCAGAGAGGAAGGACATTAAGGGGGGTTGGGGGAAACATTACGGGGGGGGTATTTACAGGGGTAATTGTACTTTAAATAAATTGTACTAATTACCCCTGTAAATAAATTGTACTAATCATGGCTATGCCCTGCTCGGAAAAGAGATTTTACATCAACTTCCTGTATATGAGGGCTGTTATGAATGCTCTTCAGGCCTTAAGAAACACCAGTTATATCACTAGGCTGAGTCTGTATATGGTTTGTCTGCTGTTTGTTTTGTTTTTTTGAGTATTTGTTTTAATCTTATATTTTATTTGATCTATTTTACTTTTACTGCTTTTAATAACTAACTTATTTCATACTTTTAACAGAGTTAGTTATCACTATTTTATAAATGTATTGTATTTATTATATGTTTTATATTTTGTAAACCGTTGTGAAGGTACGTCTGATGCGACGGTATAGAAATACAATAAACTAAACTAAACTAGGTGATCAACAAAGTCATGTTGTTCTAGTCAGACCATCAGGTAGTCAATTCTCTGAACAAGAGATGAGCTCCAGGTTCCTGTGCTGCAGAACTGATAAATTTGGAATCGAGAACTCTTTGGAAGACAACAGTAGGCTTGATGTGTCTTTGAAATCTTTTACATTTTGAGCAGACTATAAATGATATGCAGCGAAATGCTGATTACATCAGATGTTTTTATGATGAATGAAATATAAATATATTTATATTTTCTGAACAATTTTCACTTGAGAGTTGAATATAGAGATTTAGAAGCTAGTTTTACACAAAAAAGATATTTTTTAGTAAAAGAAACATTGAAACAGAGTGGTATTAGCTGTTTGAAGTATTTTTCTTCCATGTAATAATTATACACTGTTATTCTTAAGTATTGCAAATAGATAATAGGGCTATCACATTAACTTTGTGGCTTTTGAAAGTGAGAGCTTGTAGCTTTTTTATTTTTAATTGAACATAGGATCTTTGCCAAGCGTGATCACTCAAAATTAAGACACTATTTTCCATCCCAACATACAATTTTTAGCCTTCATAGTTTAGATGCTGAGAGGGTAGTAATACATTGACCTAGTGTGTCTGAAGAAGTACTTGCCAGGTTCTTATGGCATGGATTGGTCACTGTTGGAAACAGGATGCTGGGCTTGATGGACCCTTGGTCTGACCCAGTATGGCATGCTCTTATGCTCTTATCATGAGTTCCACTGGTTTCTAGAAAAGTCTCAAAAACAATTGACACAAAAAAACCAGAGCTTATCTTAATTTCCACTTACGAAAACTATCATCCAAAAAGGAAATACCAACTCGACTATTTTTAAACTTAAAGTGCCACTCACCAGGAGTATATCTGCAAGCTTTATTAAATATTTATATTAAATTTTTTTGTTAGATTTTTATTTTATTTATTTTTATTTATTTAACATTTTTCTATACCGACATTCGCACGAGACATCACATCGGTTTCCAGACAACAGCAAATTCAGCCAACAGGGCTTTACATTGTAACTGATATTTAACTGGGGGGGAGGAGGGGGAAGGGGCAGGGCAGTAACTTGGAGCTAATGAGTATGCTGGGAACAGGGGAGGGGAGTACGGGGGTTTAATTTACAAAAAGCAGGAGTAATGTACATGCTATATACAATCTATTATGTACGTTCTATATACAAGACGAGGGAGTGGGGGGAGGGTAGGTTAAGGAGGGAAGAGGAAGGATGGGGGTGGGGGGGAGGAAAGAGTCTGGGTGTAAGGTAGAGTGGATTAGAAGGGGGGTGTGGGGGGGGGAAAGGAACTGGGATGGCAGATTAAGAGTAGGCGTGCGTGAAAAGCCATGTTTTAAGTTTCTGTCTAAATTTCTTTGGACAGATTTCAAGGCGTAGACTGGTGGGCATAGAGTTCCATAGCTTGGGACCAGCTAAGGAGATGGAGCGTTGTTTGGTGGAAGCGAGGTGGGATAGTTTGGGTGTAGGGGTAGGTATTGTTGCAAGGTATGGTGATCTGGTTGGCCTTGATGTCGTACGAAGGTGTAGGGTGTCAGAGAACCACTGCATGTTTGGGTTGTGGATGGCTTTGTGTATGAGAGTTAGGGTCTTGAAGATGATTCTTGAAGATATGGGGAGCCAATGTAGTTGTTTCAGAATGGGCGTGATGTGATCGTTTCTGCGTGTGCCTGTTAGTATGCGCGCGGCTGCGTTTAGAAGAAGTTGTAAGGGGGTTGTGGTATTTTTGGGAAGGCCTAGTAGTATGGTGTTTGCGTAATCTATTTTGGATAGGATGAGAGCCTGAAGCACAGTTCTGAAGTCGCTAGGATGCAGGAGTGGTTTTAGTTTTTTGAGTGTGTGTAGTTTGAAGTAGCATTCTTTAAGGGTGGTGTTGATGAATTTTTGCAGGTTGAATTGGGAGTCAAGAATTACACCAAGGTCTCTTACGTGTTGAACGAAGTCTGGGAGGAGGTGCAGAGAGCTGATATTGGTGGGTGAGGGTTTGAGTTGTTGGGGGGCGATGATCATTAGTTCAGTTTTATTAGTGTTTAGTGCTAGGTTGAGTTGAGTGAGAAGGCTGTTGATGATGGAGAGGGCACTTCCCCATTTTAGGAGGGCATTGGGTAGAGAGTCTGTGATGGGAATGAGGACTTGTACATCGTCGGCGTAAACAAAATGTGGGAGACCAAGTTTCAGAAGGAGGTGGCAGAGGGGTAGGAGGTATATGTTAAATAGGGTTGAAGATAGGGAGGAGCCTTGGGGAACTCCGCACGTGATATTGATGGGTTTGGATTCATGCTTTCCGATTTTGATTTTTGATTTTTTGATTTTTTGATTTGATTTGATTTTGATTTTGATTTTTGCTGGATCATCAAGCTTGACAGCTTGCCCACCGGACATTCAAAAGGAAGCTGCCCGGTCTTCTAATCATCTGCGGTCACAGTCTTTTTTTATAAAAAAAAACTACTGTTCTTTCTTTAGATATGTGGTCACGGTAATAAATGTATGTTTCTATTTCTTCAAAACTCTCAGTGATCAAACTTAGCTCACTGTCAGCTCGCTTCATACACAAACGTTTTAAATCAAATATTTCTTCAGCTCAGCTCTACAACCGGCCGATGTTTCGCAGAAAACTGCTTCATCAGGAGCTGTAGGTACTAAAGGTCCATTTTTCAATAATATAAATATATTGCACTGCTCCATTCATATTCATTCAAGTTCCTGTATAACAAATTTTTTTTTATCAAAACATATCTTCTACTACTAATAAATTACTTATCTGGTATTGGCATAAAAAAACAGACCTTCCGGCCGCTTGTCTTTCTTTACCTGGGTGCCAAGCAGCGAGGGCTCTTTGAATTTCCCGCGGATTTCCGGGCAGGACAGAGGACTCCAACGCGAGGAGGAGGAGCCGGATTGGTGAATAAAATCTAGCCTACACCGGCGCGACACCCCCGGCGAGACGGTTAAGCCGCGCGCGGTCAAGGAGCGCGCGGCTTTGCCCGGCTTAGCCCGGTCTGGAGCGGATCCTTTTCTTTCAAGTGGTCAGATAGAGATTCTGGGACAACAACTGTGAGTAACTTGCAGCTTAATACTGAAAGCAATCATAGTTGAGACTTTAAGACTTTACTATCTTTTTCTTGATCTCTCATCGTATTGCTATGCCTCATACAAAGAGGAAAGCAAAAATGAGAGAAATGTCGTCCACCAATTTGCTGCAGCCTCCTATTACAGATTGCTTTCAGATAAATCCCATGTATACACCCGGAAGAGCCGCTAGTAGTCCAACTCAGGAGCAGGAGTTGGTCAACTTGGCACTTGAAACATTGTTGTCCCCGGGTGCCCCAGAAAGACCAGCCCCCCCCCCCCCCCCCCGGTCTGCTAAAACTGAAGCGGATTTAAATACTTCTTTGCAAAATTCTTTGGTTTCCCAGAGAGAAGTCATGAAGTCGACTAAGACCTCGGAGGACTTAAAAGATCTTAGTCCCAGGGAACCCAAAGACACTTTGAGGAATGCAGATACAAATGAAGGGGTATTGCAGCAGCTTAGAGAAAGTGATGTACAAGTTTGTTTAAATGGCGGTGAAAATGTCTCTGTTATTTCTAAGAAATTTTCTATGGAAGAATTAGGCTGTATGATGATTACCATGCAAAAATAAATAAATAAGCTAGTCAATAATGTTCAGGAAGTTTTAAAAAAGAATACTCAAATGCAGGAGAAAGTAGATTCTTTGGAAAAGAATTTTAATACAATGGAGGTACAATTGGGGGAAGTTCAAAAAATTCAGTCAAACTTAATTAAAACAGAAGAAGAACATAAGGTTAAGATTGAAATGATAGAAAATCAGATGAGGAAATTAAATCTTAGACTATTGAACTTTCCAAAAATTCATCTTGTAACATCTTTAGATCTGTTTATTAAACAGATCTAAAGAATATTCTGAAATATACAGAGTCTAATTTGCCTAAATTAAATAGAATTTATTATTTACAACAAACAGAGGAGGGAAAAAATGATAAAGATGGGGAGATGTTACAAGATCTGAATTTGACGGATTTTTTAGAAAAATCTTTTGAATCTAAGATTAGCACTACAGCAACGTTAGTTGTACAGTTCATATCCCAATTAGAGATACAGTACTGAGGTTGTACTTTAAATATCAGAAGAGTAATTTTTATGGTCAGTCTATAAGGATTTTCCCGGATATAGTTCGTTCTACTCAGCTAAGACGTAAGAACTGCGACCGGAAGTGTTATCACAAGGAGCACAATTCTATTTAAGATATCCCTGTAGATGTTTAGTAAAACATGGTGATAATAGATATGTTTTCACACAGCCTGAACAATTACGAACATATTTAGACACACTCTTAATATGCTGTGCAATATGGGAAAAGTTTTTGTTTTGTTTGACATGGGATGGATTAAGTAACAAGTGTAGTTAATTTAGTAAATTTTCTTCATGGGTAATGCTCCTATTCTGTGGTTGAAACCCAGGCAGACTCTCAGTCTTTTCTTAATTTGATTTCTTGAAGTGAGGGATAATAAGTTAATATGTTGACATAAGTTTCTGTGATATAATCTTATGTATATGATTGATGTAACTTACTTATCCAATTTTTGTATAATTTGAATAATGCAATAAAAATAAAATTTAAAAAAACCCAAAAAACCAGACCTTCCAACAGGACGACCATCGTCTCGAAGTATTCAGACAGAAGGAACAGAAACCATCTTTACGTCAAGCGTCAGCTTATAACCAGATACCGTCCAATCAAAGTCTGCGCATGCAGGGCAACGTCATTTCTCACTGTGACGTGAACACCATTATTTCTTCAAATGAATACATTTAATTCAAGCTCCTCATTTTTCCATTGGAACTGGTATTTATTTTCTGGTTCAGAAATTTATTAATTGTGTTTATTAAGTATTTATCAAGTTCAGATTAAGTATTTATTAACTATTTATTGAGTAATGTTATGTTTCTCAACGGTCAAGTTCGAAGTCCCCTTATCCCAGTTATTTACTTGCCTCTCCCTTTTGTTCCATGTAACGCTCACATGCGATGTTATGTTTCATTGTAAACCGGTGTGATTTGTATTCTATACAGGAATGTCGGTATATAAAAGTTAAAAAATAAATAAATAAATTTAAGCCTTTGGGATGTAATGTATCCAAGACATGTATCCACTTTTGTTCTGCCTGTATTAATTTCTTGTTTATATCTCCTCCCCGCCAATGTGGTAAGATTTGTTCCAAAACACATACTTTCAATTCATTAAAAACATGTCCCTTCTCGAGACAATGCATTACTATAGATGCATTCAGACGTTTTGTAGACAGACTAGAGCGATGCTCAATTGCTCTGGTTCGTAACTGTCGTGTAGTTTTTCCCACATGTCATTTCACACGGGCATATGATGATATACACTACTCCCATTGACTTGCATGTAGTGTGTTGTCTCAACTTGATAGACAGTGGAGGGTTGTAAGCTGAATCTGGGTGGTGGTTAAGAAAATAAGAACATAAGAAAATGCCATACTGGGTCAGACCAAGGGTCCATCAAGCCCAGCATCCTGTTTCCAGCAGTGGCCAATCCAGGCCATAAGAACCTGGCAAGTACCCAAAAACTAAGTCTATCATATTTAAACATACTGAGCATGACCCACAAGCTTGAAGTGAGCCATCTCTCTGTTTCAATGGGTGAACTGTCAAGTCTGAATGTACCAGCTGGTCTTTAAGACTCGAACCCTTAGTGTATGTAAATCTAGGTCTCGGCTCAAATTCTGCATAAGTTTGCAAAATGTGCCAGTTTTGAAAAATCACATCTTTAAACACCGATGTCATTGGGGAGAAAGGTACTATGCATGTCAGCATTTCTTCTTCAGTTTTTTTCTGTGGTAGAAACAGCCAGTCCCGGTTGGTAAACTTGGCTCTAAGGTATGCACGTCTAACACAGCGTTTAGGATATCCTCTGTTCAAAAAACGATCACTCAAAATCGCTGCTTGATGTCGGTAATCTTCTCTGGAAAAGCAAAGACGCCGAACCCTAAAAAATTGACTAGTCGGCAAGTTTTCTTTGAGACTCTGCGGATGTGCACTAGTAAAATGTAACCGTGTTACTGCTCACAGGTTTTCGGTACAAAGAGGTTTTAAAACCATTTGGTAATTTATCAATTGTGATATCTAAAAATGTGATCCTTTGTGTTTGAAAAACTGCTGTGAACCATAAACAAGGGTTACGGGTGTTTAACCAGACCAAAAAAATCATTGAATCTATCTTGGGTTCCTTGCCATAGGATCAGGATGTCATCTATATAGCATTTCCATGCAAAGATATGTTTTGATAAACATTTTTTTGTTGTACAGGAACTTGAATGAATATGAATGGAGCAGTGTGATATATTTATATTACTGAAAAACAGACCTTTAATACCTACAGCTCCTGATAAAGCAGTTTTCTGCGAACATCGGCCGGTTGTCGAGCTGAGCTGAAGAAATAATATTTGATTTAAAACGTTTGTGTATGAAGCGAGCTGATAGTGAGCTAAATTTGATCACTGATAGTGTTGAAGAAATAGAAACATACATTTCTTACCGTGACCACATATCTAAAGAAACAGTATAAAAAAAGACTGTGACTGCAGATGATTAGAACACCGGGCAGCCTCCTTTTGAATGTCAGGTGGGCACGCTGTCAGGCTTGATAATGCGGCAAAAATCTAACAAAAAGATTTAATATAAATATTTAATAAAGCTTGCAGATATACTCCTGGTGAGTGGCACTTTAAGTTTAAAAATAGTCGAGTTGGTATTTCCTTTTAGGATGATAGTTCTAGAAAAGTCTTCCATGCAGACTTAATAGTTTTAAAAAATTTGACTATTGTTAAGAGGTCAAGACACTAGATCCCTTACCTTGTACCACATAAAAACTATTTTTATACCCTTTATATCCTACTAAGTCAGGCTTATAAACCAACTTGATTAGAGTCCATTTGGCTTCAGCTGATGCCTACTACTAGTTTTTAGAAAGAAATCCATTTTCAGCCTAGTTTTTAGCTGTCACACTTAAATGGGGTCTTGTTCATTTGACACTTTCTATGAAATATCTGTTTAGCTGTAATAGATGATGAAAAGTCTCTTGGCTCTTGTGAACTCATATACATGACTTGGAAAATCTTATTTTTGGTAGTGATCAATTCAATCCTCAGAATCAGGGAACTCTGAGTGTTCAGTGAGTTATCCAACTTACAATAAATTTCGTCCTGCCCAAAATTCCTGAGCATAGCTCTGGAGGCCAAACCACAGTTTGGCTGCCAACAGTGCTTCCAAAATTCCTGGTCAGTGTCAGGAAATGCTGTGGTAAGTGTCATGCTACCCACTCATAAATGGGATGACTCTCTGCAAGTCCTTACTGGGCACAATTGAAGATAATCCCCTCTTGTTTCTCCACCTCCTGTGTCAGTGAGAGGGAAAGACCCTTTCCTGAGCTATACCACTGTGCCTCTTGCCTTGCTTCCTGTGCTCACAGCTGCGGGGCAATACAGCCCCACTTAAATCTTCCTTGGATGTTTCTTCCCCCACCTGCATATTCCCCATCAAGTGTTGCTCCTATTGTGCCACATAGAATGTATCTTATTGCATTGCAACACTCTCCCCGGAGGGCAGCTATTCCATCCCTTTTATCATTTTGTTCACCCTTCTTTGCACCTTTTCCAGTGGTTTCCTTTTCTATATCCATCTTTATTTTTATTTATTTAAGGTTTTTATATACTGGCATTCATGCTGGTTTACAAATAAACAGGGGTGCAATAAATACATCAAAAACAGAAATAACGTGTCGAAGAAAGCAGTTACAATTAACAAGGACTATTGAACTGGGATCAGAGGAAATAAAGATAGTTTAGCAGAGCCTAAATTATATACAAGGAGAAGAGGTACAGCTGCTGTGTTGGATATGTTGATGGCGAGGTGCATTAATTTAAGTCCGGGAAAGCTTGCATAAACAGCCAAGTCTTGAGTCTTTTTCTAAAGGTTAGGAGGCAAGGCTCCTGTCTGAGATCGGGAGGGATGGAGTTCCATAACAGTGGGCCAGCTGTGGAGAGGGCTCGATCTCTTAAGGTAATGTGACTAGTGGTTTTAGTAGGGGGTACATGGAGGGATCCTCTGTATGCGTCTCTGATAGGTCTTGTGGAGTTGTGTAAGCGGAGAGGAAATTGGAGGTCAATTGTGGTGTGTTGATGGATGATTTTGTATATCAAGGATATGGATTTGTAGATGATTCTGAAGTGAATTGGTAACCAATGAAGGTCTTTTAGAATTGGGGAAATATGGTCTCTTTTCCTGGTGTTTGTTAGTAAACGGGCTGCTGTGTTTTGTACCATTTGGAGCGGTTTGGTGTAGGGGGAAGGGAGACCAAGTAGGATAGCGTTACAGTAATCTAACTTTGAGAAAATAATTGCTTGGAGAATCGTTCTGAAATCTTGGGCGTGGAAGAGAGGTCTTATCCTTTTTAAAACTTGGAGTTTGTGGAAGCAGTCTTTGGTCGTTCTGTTGATGGAGGCTTTGAAGTTCAGCCTGTTGTCAATTATTACTCCTAAATCTCTCACTTGTGTGGTTGGAGGGTTGGTTGGATGAGAAGCGGTGAGATTGCTGTTCTCTGGAGATATGAGTAGTATTTCGGTCTTGGAAGAGTTTAGTACTAGATTTAGGCTATTGAGGAGACGTTTGATTTCTTGGTGGCAGGATTCCCAGTAGTCGAGGGTTTTCGAGTATGAGCCTTTGATGGGGATCAGGATCTGGATATCGTCTGCGTAGAGAAATCTTGTGGGTTTTTTTTAGTTTTTAATTTATGGTCTTTTATTCTGTAATAGGTAAAGGTCAGGTGAGGGATTCTGCTTACTAGCATGCAGGTTCTGTGTAGACATCTTTAGCAGTCTGGTTTGTTTTATTTTTCCAACAGGAAGTGTATTGTGTATTTATGTTTTCATAAGTAGGTTGTTGCTGTGTTAGTGCTCTAATGGTATGACAGGTTTGCTCTATAGCTTTTCAGTGTTCCTTTTTTTGCAGCTTTTCATGTTATTTAAAAAAGTGGCAGGGAAGGGATTTTGAAGTGTTGAAGAAACCAGAATTGAAATATATATTTTGCTGCATGTGAGTTGAAAGGGGAAAGGTCGTAGCTCTTCTCTGTATAAACGCCATAAAAGGCCAAAACTTTGCGAGATTGACAGTGAGATGCACGTGAGTTTGTTGTTCAACCCTGAATCGAAAAACTGTGTGCAGCATGAGTCCCAAATTTCTCATGTATGAAATAAGACAAGATTAAAACTTTCATGAAAAGAAAACAATTTAATAACTTTTTTTTTTTTTACGAACTGTTATTGAAATTTAAAAAAAAAATTTTTCTTGCATCATTTTTAACAAAATATGCAGGGTGCAGTGTGACACGTACGTGAACATCAACTGCCAGGTGTGTCACAACAGCAAAAAGGTTGGGAATGACTGGGCTAGAGGGTTAATCTAGGATAGTTGTATGAGTTCATAAAGGGCTAAGAGTGGAAGAAAGAAGAAAAGCAGTGCTTTACCACGTTAAACCTGTTTGTTTGGTACGTCCGTAGAAGAAAATTCTCTTGCACAATATTGGGTTGATATGGTCCTGATTTTGGTCAATATACTGTAACAGATGAGATCAGCGACAGCATTCAAAAACTTTGCAGTTTTGTCATACCAGGTTAGACACAAGTGGTATTGCTTGGCAGCATAACATGTGAACAGTTAGAGGAAACATGCTTTTGAGCCCATTGGGATGCTACTGTGCAATTTGAAACTGTGGGGTGATTGCCTCTTTTTATGAAAACAAGGGAAGAGGGAAGCCTTCTGGGAAGATGGGCGACTCTCAGAGAGGTTGCAGCTGCTGTTTTCAGAGGCAGCCACAATGTGGAAACTTTCCATTCATATCCTTTTAATTTTGCCAATGGTAGAAAGCCCTTCTACTATCCTAAACAGTAAAATGCAATCCAAATGTTTATTAGTGGTCATGCTGGTGCGTCCCGTACGCTTTTGTACATATGTACGCACATTTGTGAAACCATTGATTGCATAATGAAATGTGCATCAGCTGTAAATACACTGTTATGTTACAGATTTCCTTTCTTGGTGCAAACAAGCTGTCTCCCATGCTTTGCAGCTTTTCTGTAAGGTAGATTCTCTGACAACCTGTGGCTTGATTTATATAAGGAGAATTGGTATCAAATTCATGCCTGGGCTTGATGGAAGGAAAGAGGCAGATACTTCCAGATTTTAACTGAGAGATTTGTTTTCTTTGCCTCTTTAATACTTGTGTAGCTGTTATTAGGCTGAGTTGTAACATTCATGAAACCATCTCTTGAATGCCATTGTTCATTTATTTTTTTTAAAGCTTATCTGGTTTTCTGTGATTTAGTTATCTGAAACAAAAAAAAGACAATTTGAGGAGCTTGGTCTGGAGCTGGAGAGTAATCTGTCTCGGATCACATGCAGGTCTCGGATGTATTATTCTGAGGGATTTATTTGTCTGTGTACACATAGGAGCCGAGTGGTATGTGTGGTAGGCTTGCTGGAATGCAAATTGGACACATTTGGTTGGGACCTGCAGGGGATTTTCACAGCGCCATAATTTTTTTGAAGGTTTGTTATACACTCTGCAGTTGCTGCCTCCTCTTTAAATCATCTTTTGATTTTTTTTTTTCATGTTGTAAAGGTCAGACATTTTGACAACTATGTGCAGAAACAAGATTTGCTAAATCCCTTTATTTTTATTCATCAGAATACAGGTGTTTAGTGAGTGTTTGCAGCACCCACAGGATTCAGAGGCAGAGGGAGATTGGAGAGGGAGTATAAACAGTCTTTTGAACCTAAAAGGCAAATCATGTGAATGTTTTCTTTGCTATCTGAATCTTAACCCTTGCTTTACAAGAATAGTATCATAGCCTTGAATTTTACTAAATGAGCTTTGAGAGTGAAGGGTAAAGTGTCTATAACCCATCACTATCAGGCATTACTTTATCTAGTTGAATGCATCTATTAAAATTACATTTATTTCAAGATAAACTGTTGAACTTGCATGCAGTTCATAGGATATTCTTAAAACCAAAATGTGACCAGAATGTACAGAAATAACTTTTTGTGTAAAAAACAAACAAACAAAAAAACCCCCCAAACCCAAAAAAGCAAAAACCTATGACTTGGTCAAGGACATCAACCCAAACCAAACATAAATGACAAAGTCCCACATGAGAAACTTCTAAGAAAACTAAAAAGTCATGGGATAGGAGGCGATGTCCTATTGTGGATTGCAAGCTGGTTAAAAGACAGGAAACAGAAAGTAGGATTAAATGGTCAATTTTCTCAGTGGAAAAGGGTAAACAGTAGAGTGCCTCAGGGATCTGTACTTGGACCGGTGCTTTTTAATATATTTATAAATGATCTGGAAAGGGGAACAATGACTGAGGTGATCAAATTTGCAGATGATACAAAATTGTGCAGAGTAGTTAAATCTCAAGCGGATTGTGTTGAATTGCAGGAGGATCTTGCGAGACTGGAAGATTGGGCTTCCAAAAGGCAGATGAAATTTAATGTGGACAAGTGCAAAGTGATGCATATAGGGAGAAATAACCCCTGCTGTAGTTACACAATGTTAGGTTCTATCTTAGGAGTTACCACGCATGAAAGAGATCTAGGTATCATAGTGGATAATATATTGAAATCGTTGGCCCAGTGTGCTGTGGCGATCAAAAAAGCAAACAATGTTAGGAATTATTAGGAAGGGAATGGAAAATAAAACAGAGGATGTTTTAATGCCTCTGTATCGCTCCATGGTGAGAGCGCACCTTGAATACTGTGTGCAGTTCTGGTCACCGCATCTCAAAAAGGATATAGCTGCACTGGAGAAAGTGCAGAGAAGGGCGACCAAAATAAGGGGCATGGAACGGCTGCCCTATGAGGAAAGGCTAAAGAAGTTAGAGCTGCTCAGTTTGGAGAAGAGAAGACTGAGGGGGGATATGATAGAAGTCTACAAAATCATGAAAGGACTTGAACAAGTTAATGTAAATCGGTTATTTACTCTGTCAGATAATAGAAGGACCAGGGGGGGCACTCCATGAAGTTAGCAAGTAGCTCATTTAAAACAAATCGAAGAAAATTCTTGTTCACTCAGTTCATAGTTAAGCTCTGGAATTCGTTGCCAGAGGTTGTGGTTACAGCATTTAGTATAACTGGGTTTAAAAAAGGTTTGGATAAGTTCTTAGAGGATAAATCCATAAACTGCTATGATGGAAATTAATAAGCAGTAGTAGCTTGTGATTTATCTAAAGTTTGGATATTTGCCAGGTACTTGTGACTTGGATTGGCCACTGTTGGAAACAGGAAACTGGGCTTAATTGACCCTTTGTCTGACCCAGTATGGCATATTTTATGACTACTGAGAGAGTTTTGTTAGGGACAATATTATGGCTCTGCTTTGCCATTTTGCTCTTTTCTCCACTGGGACTTAGGCTCCTTATATTGGTCAGGGTTCAGACTTTTGTTAATTAGTATGTCGTGTTGTCTGTGACCAAAAACCAGCATTGAAAGTAGTTCTTTTGGGAGCCACATCCTCTTCTAGGTCTGTTTATGTTGTAGGAGAAGATGTAAGCGAAAACATGGAAAATACATTTGATTGTGGAGTATGACTCTCAAGGAAGAGCAAACGGGAAAGAAGAAGGTGAAAAACTTTGCAAAGAAACATCAGAAAGCAAAATAATTGAGATTGAGAAACTAATTTTGAGTGAGGAACCTGTCACTGCTTGGGCATTAAGTTGGAAATTTCTGGAGGAGCATTAGCCAAGTGTAGTACTCATGTTCATTTTTCTCTGGTTTACCAATAGACTTTAAAAGTCGTCTCACTTCCTAAAAGTGAGGTACCTTAAAATTTACAGGTAATGCTTGCACCCCTCATGATGAACTATTATTTGACTTTGAGGTCAGATTTTCACAGTTTTCTAATTAGTCCCCTTTGTTAGCTTTTTAGTCACTATTAAATGAAACTAATTTTAAAGTGAGATGCTGTACACCTTGATCAGACACCGGGGATGGTAATGGTCAAATGATGTCATGAAAGATGAGAGGAAAATCTAAGATAAATGATATACTTTCACTTAGTTGTAGGGGTAGAGAAGTGAGCAAATATTACTGGATGTCAGAGAGAGTAATGTGACAAATCACAGTGTAGAGACTTTTTTTTAACATTCTACAAGGGGTGGCAGTGGGATTTAATAGATGGCCTGTATTGTCCTGCTTTAGTTTTACTTTTCTTTCAGTGTATAAATTGCAGGGCAGGTAAATTATCATTTGGCTCTAATTTGGCATAGACATAGATACCTTTATTTCCAAATATTTATATGCCACATATACACAGCTCTAGGTGGCTTACAATAAAAACGCTCATAAAAGCAATCCATGTAAAGCAATAAATGACAAAGTAAAAACAAGAAATAACTTTTCTTGTTTTATGTTTTTTTATCAGACAGTGCATGTTGCCATTTTTTTCCTCCTAGGACAAGCAGGATGTTAGTCCTCACACATGGGTGACATCATTGAATGGAGCCTGGCATGGAACTTTGATCTCAAAGATTCTAGAGCTTTCAGCATGCCCTACTGAGCACATGCAGCTGTAGTCATCACCCTGCTCTCTAGGCAGAGCCCCTTAGTCTCTTCGTTTCCTCGGAGCTGTTGTCTCGTGGCTGTGGAGCTTGTGTTCTTTTTTTTAATTAGAAAATGTTTTTCACAGTATTCAGCTTTGCTCTCTTCTTACAATTTAGTGAGTTTTTTTTTCTAGAGCTGCAGCTTTTCTTTCTCTCCCTCCCTCTCTTCCCCCGCCCCCCCCCTCTCGCTCTCTCAGCTGTCTGCCGGCCACATCGTGGATTCTCCCGTGGGCAGCCTAACAGTCTGTACTTGTGTCCTCTTTCTGCTTTGTCTGTTTTCTTCCTCTTCCCCCCCCCCCCACCCCCCCCCCCCCCAATGCTGACAGGACTGGAGTATGCAGTCCGTTGGGGATTCGCCTAAGTTGTACCTGGGCTGGAGTTTCACGGCGGTTCACCCATCGCTTGGCATCGGTGGATTCAGACGGTGGAAGGATCAAGGACTATGTCTTTGCTTTGGGGAGGCGAGCTCATCCTCCCCATGTCTCGAACTAGTCTCCATGGGTGGGAGCTCTGGATGACGTTGCCTCCGCTCCTGCTTGCCGGCCTTGATAATGCAATCTCCCTGGGAGAGTGGTTGAGCGGAACCTGGGCCTAGCAGTTTACTGCCACGCTTCAGTGTCATGCCTATGAACGGTTGCCTGTGCACAGCTGTGACCAGTGTTCGTCTGACACATCAATGTCGGGACTGCGTCAGAGACAGGGCCCAACTTCGGGAACCATGGTTCCCTTGATGCCGTAGAGATCCAGGATCACCCTCGTTGCTTTGAGATGCGTGACCACTGATGATGCCACGGTGGCATTCAGTGCCATTTGCATCGGTGGAACTGGACTCTTGCTGCACCGGTTTGCACATGAAGCCCTCGATGCTGCAGTGCCCGAGGTGCTGTGATGCGGTACACTCGATGCCATGGTGCCTTTTGATGCACTCAATGGCACGATACCTTCGGTGCCCTTGATACTTTGGTACTGTGCCCTTGGTGCACTTGCCTCGGTGCCCTCGATGCCATGGTGCCTTTGATGCACTTGATGGCATGGTGTCTTTGGTGCACTCAGTCCCTTAGCATGGTGCCCTCGGTGCGTTCGATGCCACAGGTCCCTCTGTGTCCTCGATGTCATGGTGCCTTCGAGGCCCTTGACCCTTCGGCATGGTTCCCTTGGGCACTTACCACGGTCAGTGCTCTTGATGCGATGCCTCGGTGCCCTTGATGCACTCGATGCCTTGGCGCCTTTGAGGCACTCAACCTCTCGGCACGGTGCACTTGGGCACTTGCCACGGTTGGTGTACTTGATGCCTCGGTGCCCTCGCAGCTCTCATTGATTCGGTACCCTTGCTGTACTCAATGCTGTGGTAACCATGGTACCATTGATGCCGCTGTGCTCTCGATGCCCGTGGTGCTCTTGATGCCCCTGGGGCCTTCGATGCCATAGACGCCCTTGATCCATCAAGGTGTATGCATGGCCACCCTAGGGGCTGGCGAGGTTGAAGTGGTGGAAGCCCTTGATGCTGTTGACACCACTAGGTCATCAAGATACATGACCTTGGTGCCAGCATGACCTCAGTGTCATTGCATTGCGGTGCTGCCCCAATTCCATTGACGCCATTAAGGTGTGGGGCCACCAGAGAAGCCTTCAGACTGCCGATGCCTCTCATTACCACCTCGACTACATCAAGCCCCACCAACCAGTTACTGGATTCGCCATTGAATGCCCTTGTCACCACTGTGGCCTTCGAACACCGGGACTCTCTGAAGCCGCCAAATGGCCCTGCAGCCTTCAGGGGCAGGGGTTCTTGGCCTCTTATGGATTGCCCTCAGGGCTCTGGGGTGGTGTCCATTACAGAGCACTGGGAAGCGCAGAACTGCCCCTTTCAGCCAACAATCCCGTGTTGGGGGCCTGTCAAGATGCGCACTCCATCAATATTAATGTCTGCTAATGAGGCTCTCAGCCATAATGCTTGCAAGGCCATCTTGCTCGCAGCATTGACACCACCAGATGAATCAGTGAGCCAAGGGAAATTGCTGTCAGCACTAGTGATCATCTGTTCCTTTTGATATTGATGACCTCTTGGGAGGCTGCAAGACCTCTCCCTGCAGACACCCATGGCTTCGATGGTCCATACCTTTGGGCATCAGGGCCCATGAGCGATCAAAGTCTGTGGGCATCTGTGGCACCAGGACTGGTGGTGTTTACGAGCAAACTGCTTATAGATCACAGGACATGTCTGTAATCCTCCATAAGCACCTGCGTTCGCCAGAGACATTGCTGCAATCCTTCCCTGTAGATCTCACATGTGAGCTGGTTCTGCTGCAGTTTCAATGGCCCACCTCCCGGAGCGTTCTATGGAACTGAAGGGAGCAATGCCATAGACCGCCACCCTCAGGCATGCCTTACCCAGAGTGCAAGTGGTGTGGGGACATCATCGTCACACTATACTCTCCACGCTGCTAGAGATATGGAGGCATTGATGCGCATCTTGCGCGGTTGGGATAGATTAGGCATCTGTTCCAAGGGTCTCGATCGCTGTCAGGTGGCATGGTCTCAGCCTCCGCGTCAGTCCTTACCGCTTAGTGCTGAGGGGTACTGGTGGGGGAGGTGTCATTATACACACTGTGCTTGGTCGTGGGGCGGCGTGTAGCCACCGAAGCAGGCTCATGGTTCTCTGTCCTCAATGGGGCGAGGGATTTCTCCCACAAGCTCAGCGCTCAGGATCATGGGTGTGCCATCATCCATGGATGGGTTACCATGGCATGAGTCCGCCCAGTGCGCTTTTGCAGCAGAGGACTTCCAGTTGCCCTCTCTTACCTGGGCATTGGTGTGTGTGTGTGTGGATTGTTCTCTCCGGGCGGTTGCTACAGGTTGTGTTCTGCAGCTGCAGGGCTGGCCTAGGACTGCACTCCTGGTTAGATTCTGAGGTGAGTGGACAGCGCGGGTGTGGCTCCAGTGTCCTCTCCTTTCTCAGCAGAGGCAAATGTCTTCGCCCTCTACTATGTTCTTGTGGAACAGTCCCTGGGGCTTTGTCCTTGATAAATGTTTTTTCTCTTATCTGGAGCCTCAAGCATCTGAATTAGCATGCTCCTTGAAGGACAGGGCCGGGGAGCGGTATTGGCGGTCATTGAACCATCTTCAGCTGGGGCCCCTCTGGGGATTGCGTTGGCAACCTCTCCTATCCGAGGCTGTCTGTCCCTTGTTTTCCATTCCCGGACAAGGAATGGCACTGCTCTGACTGGCATCAGCCCCAAGAATAGTTGAGAATAGCACTCTTCCTTGGGTGCTCTGAGGCGCAGCAGGTCTGTCCATGAGGGAGCCTGTCCAGTGTTGCTCCCCAGTGACACTCCAAGTTTCCCCTGTTTGGGAATCACTTTGGAATCTGCTGGACTCTGTGAGCGTCCTCCTTAAGGATCGCTATCATAGTCATTCTTGCCTGTGGAACCCTCCTCTGTGAGGAGAGTTTCAGTCCATCAGCTGGGCAGTTGTGCCTTTTACCCTATTGCCATGTCCATGGCTGAGGGAGTTGAGTGCCGAGTACCCCACAACAGAAGCATTGCCCTTTGCTCGCAGTAGCTTGCAAGCTGTTTTTCCTTTTTATGAGGATCACTCCATCTGTGGACAGAGGATCCTGGTTCATGCAACGTTGTCCATTGCTGGGCCATGTGCTCCCTTAGAAGGGGAAGCTTCTCCCCTGGGGTAATCGCTGTCAGTTTCCTCTGTCTCATGAAGACTGAGTACTCATTCTCAGTGGGTTACTCCCTGCTAGTTTCAGCAGTGAGTTGTTTGCTTGGGATTGATAGACAACCTGGCAACTTGTGCTTGCCCTGGCAGTCCTCTGGTCTGTCTCCTTGTGTTTATCACTCCTTCCGATTGGATTGTTGAGAGGAGGGGAGGTAAAGCTAAGGCACCTATAGTATATCTCTGTATACCTGCAGGGAAGGATACACCATGTTTTTCCACTTATTTTCACTATTCTCTGGCCAATACTGCCTTACTTTTTTCTCATTCTCTAGGTTGCCCAAAGGGCCTTCCTGCTCCCCTCGTGATCCTGTGACAGGATAGGTGAACCTGTTCTGATAGGTCTGAAGCTCACTCAAGAGCACCTATCTCATCTCCCCGCTCAGGAGTTTTTGGGCTGCAAGTTGGTTTCAGGGATTCTCTCTCATCCCCTGAAACCCTTGGTGCTGTCCTATGCATTCAGCTATGTCTGATGCTTCGGCACGCAGTCTCTGTCCCAGGCCCTGCTGTGGTTTGTTGCTTGTTTCAAGCGTGCCGTGGGTTTCTTCTGCCCATTCGGCCTACCAGCCATACTTGGGCATTCTTCTCCAGACATTTGGCTATCAGTGGTCGACAATCTCTGCTGGAGGGCTTTCGGACACCAGTTTGTTTTTCGTTTGTTTTTTTCACATCGAAGGAAACTGTGCGGTTTTCGTCCTAGAGTCTCTCTTGTTTACATCTCTGGGTCCTCCTGTATGCAGGAGGGAGGATCTAGATCTGTTTTTGTCAGAAACCCTGCTTGTACTGTCTTCCATGATGTGCAGTTGCTTCTGTTTGCACTCGCATCACTCCCCTGCTACGCATGGGGACTTATCTCAGTCTTTTTCTTGGCTTTCTTTGTAAAATCCAACTCTTCTCCAGCGTGGTGGATCAGCTGCCTTGCAGGCAAAGGATGGAGATAGTGCTCCAGCTCTGTGCAGTTTACAGCTTTGTCCTGCTTGGCAGCCTTTAGCTTGGTATTCACCCATGTGTGAGGACTATCATCCTGCTTGTCCAAGGAGAAAGCAGAGTTGCTTACTTGTAACAGGTGTTCTCCTAGGACAGCAGGTTGTTAGTCCTCCCAAAACCCTCCTGCGTCCCATGGGAGTTGGTTTTGTATTAGCTATATCATGGTCTGAGGGGGCTCTGCCTAGAGGGCAGGGTGATGACTACAGCTGCACATGCTCAGTAGGTCATGCTGAATGCTCTAGAATCTTTGAGATCAAAATTCCATGCCAGGCTCCATCCAATGTCACCCATGTATGAGGACTAACATCCTGCTTTCCTAGGAGAACACCTGTTACTGGTAAGCAACTCTGCTAAATGTCATAGTGCAGTCAGGCAATCAAAGATCTCTTGATAAAGAGTTACACAAAATTGGATAGTCAACTGAGAAGATCCTTTCTCTAGACTCAGCTAATCTCACCACATGGACTGATGGAACATCCAGAAAATCCTTTTGAGATGATCTGAGTGTTATTGTTGGGTTGTAAATATGCAGCATTTGGTTAGTCAATGGAAGGGAGTCAATTTTTATTAACTTATGATTAAGCAAGGCCAACTTATACTTAATCTTCTATTCAGTTGGCAACCAGTGCAAATCTTTTAAAACTGGTGAAATGTTTTCTTCTGCCAATGCCTGATATTAGCCGTGCCTTTTGAGTTTTGTAGGATTTGGTGCGCACGTAGCAAAGTCTTGGAAAACCCAATCAATGATATCTTGCAATAATCCAATGTGGGTAGCAGCAGTGCTTGAACATTGGGTTCCAGTAAAGACTTCAAGGGTTTAATGAGAAGAACTTTAAAATACTCAGATTTAACAGGTTTATTCAGAATCCAACCCCCCCCCCCCAGCTTTAACCTGGCTAATGACAGGTATCGCTAAGCCTTCAAAAGTAAAGGAATCAGGTACAGAGAATTTTGCAAATCTCTAAACAGCCACCAGTTTTCTTTGTTCCATACTACTTTATGCTTTGAATGCTGAGATCTCAGTTTAATAATTAGTCAGTGCTCTGTTTGACACATTGTCAATTCCAGTTTAGCATTGACTTCACATCACTGTTGAAACAGTTGACTTTTTATAAAGCTGAAGCAATTAAGGACATCCAGACAGCACTAGTATACAGTGCTATCCTGGATTTCTCTGAGGCTCATCTGTTGTACCTTCTCTAATACATGGATTGTGGATGTAATATACTTGGCAAGTACCCATAGTTTTTGGGTACTTGCCAGGTTCTTATGGCCTGGATTGGCCACTGTTGGAAACAGGATGCTGGGCTTGATGGACCCTTGGTCTGACCCAGTATGGCATTGTCTTATGTTCTTATGTTCTTATAGTCTAACAAAAAAATTGTATTGTCAAGGAAAGGGAATAATGCCATTTGCAGCCTGTAATTCAAAGGCATGTACATACTTACCTGTTATAAGAGAGAGAGGAGAAAGTCAATCCAATAATTGGATTGTTTTTATAATTTATGTAGAACTTTGTAGCATATTTCTTTTAAGTAGGTCCTATTCAGCTTTTCATGTGTGTGTGTTTATATTTGTTAATATATCAGCCACAAAGGAGTGCAAAGAACAAATGAAGGTCCAATTTCAATCTTCATCAAAGGAATTTATTTAAATGTTCAAAATCGCCACTCCAACTTTCAAAAACATGCACAATGTTACTCGTTCAGGGCCCTCCTCGCTGTTTGAGCTGTTTGAATTCCACAGCCGTATTGAAGCTTTCATTGCAATCCCAGATTGTCCCTCCCGACGCAGCCTACGGGCGAAACACGGGGTCCGTGTCGGGGGACCCTGAACGAGTAACATTGTGCATGTTTTTGAAAGTTGGAGTGGCGATTTTGAACATTTAAATAAATTCCTTTGATGAAGATTGAAATTGGACCTTCATTTGTTCTTTGCACTCCTTTGTGGCTGATATATTGATTGTGGAGTGCAACCAGCTCCTTCTCCTATATTTGTTTATATTTGTTAAACATTTGTTATTCGCCAGTACCGAAGTCCAAGGCATCATACAGCAAAACACTCAAAAAAAATATCCATATAATAAAAACAAATGCTTATTCTCTTATTTACATAATACAGGCTGACACAGCTTATTTATCTGACCATCTTTCAAGTGGAAAACTTGGCATTGGCTAGCTAGGAAATTGCATATTACTTTGTGCATCTTTCCATTGCTATCTGTACAGGGTAATCAACATTTTGAGTCAGGTGTACACTCTCCAGTATTTAATGAATGGGGCAAAGGGAATTGGATTTATTATTTTTTGGATGGTAATGGTTAGATTAAATCTTTTATAGCACTTCAAACATATGATATCCCACAGATGATTTTTTTTTTGGTACCTATGGGTAAAGCATTATATGAGATCCTTGCCTTTGGAACCTTTCAGGCTACCATTTGGCAAATATTGAAAACATGGTTTAATGTAGACGACTCCTTTCAAAAAAACAAGACTTTTGGCTTGGTGTGTAAAACTGAGTTTATTTCATGTTCCCTGGAATATTAATGGCAAAGCCGCAAACAGTACCTAACAATCAAAAGTTTGCTGAAAGGAAAATACCTTCAATAGGGCTTTTAAAGCAGTGGTTCCCAACCCTGTCCTGGGGACCCCAGGGCCAGTCGGGTTTTCAGGATATCCACAATGAATATGTATGAGAGAAAATTTGCATGTTATGGAGGCAGTGCATACAAACTATCTTTTATTGCATTTTCATTTGGATATCCTGAAAACCTGACTGGCTGGGGGAGTCCCCAGGACAGGGTTGGGAACCACTGTTTTAAAGTCTTAGTGCAAGTAATAAGAAGAATATCAAAAGGCAGGAGTTCTAAATTACTGGTGCTGCTATTGAGAAGGTACGCTCTCTAGTTTCTACAAGACGAGCTTGTTGAGTCGAAGGAATATCCAGCAGGCCGCACTGAGATGATCTAAGTGAATGTGATGGATTATTTATCTGCAGCATCACATTGGCCCATGGAAGAGAGTCACAATTGTAGAAGCTTATGAGGTAATAAAGCGGCCTTAAATTTCACATGCCAAAACATGGGTAACCAATGAAGTTGATATAAAACAGGCTTAATGTGCTGACTCATTTTATGTATGTGTATGCCATCATAGTTTATCTCCTCTGTGGTGGATGACCTGGAATTTATCTTATTACTTAAATAAATAAATAAATAAATAAATAAATTTGACTTTTGACAATTGATGCTAGATGTCAGAAAAATGATTTAAAATCCCTCACATATTTGTGTTCTCTCTCTGTCATAGGTGGCCATATTCCGTTTTATTAGCATTTCAATACAATATTTCAGGACCATTTCTAATAAACAATGTATCAAATTCATTTTGAATAAAGTAATGCTGTTGCTATGTTTATTTGTAATTTATGAATTAACCTTTCCAGATGTTTCTGAGTGATTTACAGAAATAACATATAATACAATAAACATGTAACACTAAAATAGAAAAATAGAACAGTACATAAAAAAAAATGTGATCCTCTTGCATTTTATACTTATAAACCAGTTATTTACACCTCAGTTCAGCCCTGTAATCGAGATTTTAATATCCTCTGTTCATTAATGTTTTTTATTACCTTTCAGAATGTCATCAAATCATTTTCTTCCCTTAACACCACCAGTAATTCATTCCAGAGTTTCGGGACTACAGAGGAAAATGCTCGATTTTTATAGGCATAGGTGTTTAAATGCCTTCACAGATGGTAAACATAATTTTGCTTGAAGATGCGCACTGGGCTCATGTCTACTATGGTGCCATTGAATACATCCCGTTACGTCTCTCAATACCTTAAAGGCTAGTACTAAACATTTAAATTTACACCATTGAGATATTGACAGCCAATGTAATCTTAAAAGTAATGGGTGAGCCTGCATGCGATGGCCACTTCCCGTTAATAACCATGCTATCGCATTCTGAACCACCTGCAGTTTTCTGAGCATTTTCAGGGAACCTTAGATAGAGAGCATTGGAATAATAAAATTGTAATAAAACCAGGGCATAAGCCACCTTTCTTGATGCTTCTATTTCTAGAAAAGGTCTCAGTTGTCTCACCCACTTCAGTCTGTAGAATGTTAACTTAGCCACTGAAATAATGTTTCTCTCTTGTTAATAAGGAGTCCAGGTTAACCCCAAAGATTTATTCACTTCTGCCACCATCAATTTGGTATCTTCAACTAGAGGGGTAGATATTACATCCCTTTCACTCTGCCTTAGCAGTTCAGACTTGCTAGGATTTAGAACTAAGCCATTCTTTTTTAGCCACTCCAATATTGCACATGAGCAATTATTTAGTCGTTCTACAGCTTCATTTTTCTTATCTCCTAAAAGAGCATTAAACTGAATATCATCAAGATAGATGGATCTGATAAAACTTGAAATAAATAAGATGTGCATGTATCTAATAAATAATGTGATCTAATCTGTCCCAGATACTGTTCAGTTTCCAGCAATGAAAGTTCTTTAGTATCTCCCATGATTACCCCCTCTGTCTGCAAATTATTCTTTCTCACTATTTCTTTTACAGGTTCTACCTCTTTTATCCCCATATTGTTCTCCATATATCTCTTTCCTCCCTATGTTCATCCTGTAATTCCATAACATTCCCCTTTTCACATAATCACACTGTGAAGATGACTGAGCAAATCTTCTGGGCTGGAGCAGGAGTCATGCTGACTCTAGCCATTTTCTCATTCAATTTCAAATTTAATTAACATAAACAGCAATTCAACAAAACAGACTGCCTATCTTTGCAGTTTACTCACAATACAACTTCAACTTAGGTCAGGATATGTTACAGGAGCTGCCTTCTACTGGAGATGCTGGAGCCTCCTGATCCCAGCTGCACTCACAATCTTATTCCCCCTTCCAACAGGGTTCCACCCACAGAGCTCTCTCTCCTTAGGATTTAAGGTGCACCAGGCTAAATGCCTGATCCTGGTTAAAGAGGAGAAATAGGTTCACTTCATCACACCCCCATCTTTCAACTTCCTTACCTTTTCCACAAAAAATTGGTATCATACCTCATTGACCTATCTGTTTCAATACCCAGAATTGATTTTACCCCATTAAAAACAACTTCTGGATTATCTGGTCTCTCAATAACACCCGAATAATACTTTTTATTTTTTTTAAACCTCAATGATCAATTTAAAGTATACTGTTGACTTTTTTTCTCCAGGCACCCTTATCCTCCACACTTCCAGATACTCTACAACGCCTTTCTAAACTGCATAACTCTTGTTTCTGTTCATTTAATTCTGGGGAATACCAAAGAGATTTCACATAATTTTTCCATGTTTTCCCTTCCTGAACTCATATTTGTTTAACACCTTCCCTAATAGTCATACCATCCTAAAACCAAGTCCTCCACCCTTTAGTTTTTATTTCTTCTTTTTCAAATATCAGTGAGGTCATCACCTCCCCAAACCACTCTTGATCAAAATGGAACTAAATAATTTGTTCCCTACCAAGTAGTCTCCCTTCTTTTTAGTCTCCAAATACAATATAATTGTACTTCAAAATGGTCTGACCAAATAACCTTTTGGGTTCTCTGAAATGCAGTCTCTCCTCCTGAAGGGCCACTTGCGAACCAAACAGTAAATCCAAAGTGTGCCCCTTTTCTTGTGTAGCTCCCTGTATCAACTGTGTCAAATTATATATTCCCAATGAGGTACAAAACATATTTTGAAGCCTGTAACAAAATGAAGCGGCCATGCATGAAAGTGCAAAAAACATTGTACCACACAGTACGAACGCAAACTTTTCAGGTGGGCGGGATTGGGGAAGAGTAATGGGGTGCGAATTAGTAAAATTAGGGGCCATATTACACCATGCAATAGCATAACGCATGCTATGGAACAGTTTCAACGCTGGAAATAATTACACCTTTTTCCATAGCATTAAGCTGTGCGATATGTGCGAAATGCCCTTAATGCAATTTGCGATACATTTTTGGAATTGCATTTTGGCCATTTCTGGGATTCAGGAAGGAGTGCAGATGAGTGGAATGAGAGAGAGAGCCTCTGGGGAGGGCCTCACTGTGTGCACCTATTTATATCTCTATAGGAGGGCCATCTAATAGGTCGAGGTGCGGTGTTAGTGGTGGGTGGTGTAGGGTTTAAGGGCCAGTTTCGATGTAGAGTGAGACGTACGAACAGCGATAATACCTATGCAAAACGGTAATGTACTGCATGGTGCGATAACGTTCCAATTTCCATAAACACATAAGAAATTGCCATGCTGGGTCAGACCAAGGGTCCATCAAGCCCAGCATCCTTTTTCCAACAGAGGCCAAACCAGGCCACAAGAACTTGGCAATTACCCAAACACCAAGAAGATCCCATGCTACTGATGCAATTAATAGCAGTGACTATTTCCTAAATAAACTTGATTAATAGCAGTTAATGAACTTCTCCTCCAAGAACTTATCCAAATCTTTTTTGAAACCAGCTACACTAATTGCACTAACCACATCCTCTGGCAACAAATTCCAGAGCTTAATTGTGTGTTGAGTGAAAAAGAATTTTCTCTGATTAGTCTTAAATGTGCTACGTGCTAACTTCATGGAATGCCCTCTAGTCCTTCCATTATCCGTCCCTTTTTGGATAACGCATGTGTTATCCATGCATTATTGATGAATCTAGGCCTTAGGTCCTAAAATCTGATCCATTACTTCTGTTAAAACACCTGGAGAACAATTTCATAGTGAGCATACAGTTAGTACAGAATGATACTATATCCTGTAGGGCAAATTAAAGAAACAGCAGATGCCTTCAAGTTACTAATCCACATCTCTGCAATAAATAAATAATAAATCCACATTGTCCTCCAATAATAAATCATGCTTCTCCAAGGACAAGCAGTATGGTAGTCCTCACCATGGGTGACCTCATCAGATAGAGCCCGATACAGAAAATTTGTCACGGTTTCTAGACTAGGCACACTGAGCATGCCCTATACCCTGTGTCCACACGGGATCCCTCTTCAGTATTTTTTTTTTTCCTGCAGAGCTGTGAGCCTCACGGTTTGATTGAGCTCCAAAAACTACTTTTGCCTTGTGTAAAATTTTGTTTTCATGTTTTTTTGCGATCTTTTTTTATCTCAGTCCGTTGCTGGGTCCCTCTCAGTACCTCCCTGTAGTGTCCCCGGTCAGGGTTTTTGGCGTTTTGGGTAAGTTTCTTTTCATGGTTGGTTCCCCCCTCCCCCCCCCCCAGTGGCGATGCCTCGGTACCTGCCGGCCATCAATCCCTGCCACCATGGTTCTACTCTTCTACCCTTTTGTTTTGCCCCGTCATGGCCATGTCTGGTTTTCACCGATGCCCCTGGTGCTAATATTGATCACTGATCCTTATGAAGTTTGCATCCTCTGCATGGGGGCATCGCATGATGTCCAGGGTTGCCGCTTGTGCGCCCAGATGACTCCGAAGGGATGTTGGTTTCAAGTCGACAAGATGGACAGCTCTTCAGGTCAAGGAAGTCCGAGGTATCGGTGGTGTAGTCTTCGAAGGACCTTGGAGCTGCATCAATTGACATCTCTTCTTTGACATTGGCAGGGTCCCCGGTGGATAGGAACGCCGGAGACCTACCATTGTCTATCTCCTCTGGGCCAAGGACACCGGGTATGTTATCTTCGACCTCAGCACTGGCTAAGAACCAGGCCAAGCATCGAGGAAAGCCTAAAAAGCATCAGCACCGGTCCCCATCATTGCACAGTGCCAGGCATGGGGCACCGGCTTTTGCTGCGATGCCCCCAAAGCAACCCCGAGGTGAGGAGTGCTCATCCTCCATTGATGATCTCCACCAGTCCTGGTGCCAGTCACCAGATGCCAATCCCCTTCACGGGTCTGAGGAAAATCTGGCCACCACATCTTCTTCCCGATTGGTGTTGGCATTGGCAACATTTGAGGAGGAGCTGGAGAGTACAGCTGGTGGTGGAGCGGGTGCTGTGGTGCTTAGGTCCTGTAGCACTGATAGCACCAGAGCCCATGCTGCCTGTCCTCGTGCCTCTTCTGGAGAAGCTCAATGTACTTATTTGTGCATTACTGATCCAGCTGGCGTCTTGCCTGGGACGTCACCAGTGCCCAGCGGGGCACCGAGGCCTCCCCCTACCGATATGGTGGTTTATTTTATTTATTTATTTATTTGAGTTTTTTTCTATACCGGCATTCACGGAGTTCGTATCATGTCGGTTTACATAAAACAAGGGGTGATCAATAAATTATAAACGTACATAACTATAACATGAGAGTATACATTTGCAAAATATAACAAATTATAACAAGTGCGCAGAAAAAAGCAGTTACAGTAAAACAAGGATGGTTCTAACTGGGAGTTGAAGAAGAGGATGATAGAAGTTTAACAAGAAGTTTAACAAGAAGTAGAACGTGCAGTGGTTGGTAAGTCTGTGGTGCTTAGGTTATCACCTGTTAGGTTATCACCTGTTCCTCCTCTGAAGAAGCTCTGCCGAGGCCAGTAGAGATACCAAGGCCTATAGGGCTCCGTCCAGTTCCATCGGTGCCTGAAACTGTGGATGTAGGCCCAGCATCTAGGGCCCCATCCCCTGTAACATACAGTGAGGATGAGGGTCCGTATGAACCCTAGTGGAGGATGAACAGACTGAATCCTCCTCTGAGGATTTGGATGTCCTCCAGATGAGCGAAGGAAATCTCAGCCTAAGGACTTAACCTTCATAGGTTTTGTGCGGGTGATGGCTGAGGAAATCCATTCCAGCCTTTGGAGAAGGATGCTGGAGATCCTTCAGTTTGTGGAGCCTTCTAAGGAGATTGTGGTGGTCCTTGTGAACGAGATCCCTAAGGAGTTGCTGCTGAGAACTTGGGACCACCCTTTCACAGTGCCTTCTGTTAATAAGACGGATGGGATTTACCTCATACAGAAGGCTGCTATATTTGGGGGGACAAGATGGCGTCCTGAACAGAGGCATGTAAGGAGCTGTGCTGACCATCTACAAGGATTTCCCCATTATGCCACCGAAACGCAAGGGAAAAGTGAGGGTTTTTCCCTCAATCTCGACCTAACTTACAGAACAGGCCTTGATTACCAGCTTCATGTCGGCTGGAGGTGCAAAGTTCGGGAGGGAGCCTCCCACTGCGGCAGCATCTGGAGGAGAGACATCTGCGCTTGGGGCAGAGGTTTCACTCAGCCCTCCCGACACGAGACCGCCGTCGGAGAGAGTTGAGCTGCTCTTAAACACACTGCAGCTGTCGTGGACCGATGAGGTCATTGGGCAGACGCTGCAGGAGGATGAGTCATTGGAGTCAGAGCAGTGTGGAGCGCGGTCAGGAGCAACAGGGGAGAACGCTGAACCCCAAAGGATACAACCAGCTACAAGCTCGCTGGAAGCAGAAAATGCGACTCAAGGTGAGCAGCCCTTACCTCCGATTAAACCGGCGGTAGTGACATTGGAGAGTTTATGGGAGCTAACAGCTGGTCTCTCAATAGCGGTAAAAGCTTGCAATACAAAAATTGATAATTTAACTGTCTCTGTAAATAATAAACTTCAAGACCAAGAAAGAGCTCTTCAGATGGTGAAAGTGTCTATAACCAAGGATGAGTCGGATATACAGCAGATTAAAAATTTTAATATTGCCATGGTTAAAGATAGAACGGCTTTATCACGACGACTAGAATTATTAGAAAATTGGAACAGACAGTTAAACTTGAGACTGATCAACTTTCCAAGGAATAAGGGAGAATTACCTGAAATAACCTTCAAAAGATATTTGAAGGAAATTCTTCAAATTCCGGACACTGAATTACCTAATATAAATAAAGTTTACTTTATTCTTAGGTCCACAGAGGAAGGGCGCAATATAATGGAACCACAGGCTTACCTGACATGCAGAATTTAACTTTATTCCTCAAATCTTCGGGTATTGAAATTATAGACCATCCTACTCTGTTGGTTTCTTTAATAGCTGAGCAGGACATCAGCAGTCTCGTAATTCTGTGTTACGAGACTGAAGAGGGACCCCATGTAGATGCATGATTTATGACATGCTGGGCATGCTTAGTTTCTAGAATCTAATCAATTAATAATTTAGTTCTCCCCCTCCCACTACCTCGTTTCTCACCAATACCCCTCCTCTCCAGTATTCTCAACCATTGTCTCCCACTTCATCTATTTTTGTTACTTTTTAAATTACAATTCCCAGCACCCTTTCCCCTACCCTGAATTATCAAGTGATTTAACCCATCTTATCTGACATCCTAACTAATTTTCCCCAATAGGCTCGCCTATTGCCATTGAAGGTCCTGAAAGATGTGTTTAGGCAGGCAGAGTCTCTCTTCTGTGCGTCACCACTATGGTGTCGAGCTAACAGTATGAAGCTTAGATGGTAAGTCCAACTGCCATGTTCAGATGATTCTTTTTTGTTTGGATTTACTAAATCACTTGTGATTGGCTTTCAGGAGTTATGAATAAGGGAGCATAGCTCTCAAGAGCTAGACACAAATGTATTATTAACCAAACAAGGTATCACCTGCAGGCTGTTTGATGTTTTTTTCTACATCTCAAATTCATTTGAAATGGTCAAGTATCTCAGTCATAACAGTGGAGCTACAGAAATCAAAGTATATAGAAAAACCTGAATTATGTATGTAATAAACAGAATATATAATAGTTGTTCACTGTGTACTTTTATATATAATTTGGTTCTTCACCAGATCTGAATTAAGAAAGCCCTCTCCTTAATACTTATCTTAGTGGGCCATAAAACTTTTATCGCATGGCAGCTACTATGTATTCTCTCTGTTATTTAGCGGGTGTGTGTATGTTTGTCTCTGTATTGCTCTCTAGAGGTCTATATCTGTCCATCCAGAGTTTGAAAAATTTAGTTTCAACTTCCCAGGGATGAAATGCACCTGCCTTGAACTCCCGTGCCCCTCAACTCCACCTAAGAATTTTATTTTTGTGGGGTAGGAGTATATGATTAATGCCTTTCTTGGGGGAATATGCTAGAGGTCTTTAAAATCATCAGAGGTCTTGAACGAGTAGATGTGAATCTGTTATTTAGTCTTTTAGATAATAGGATTAGGGGGCACTCCATAAAGTTAGCAAGTAGCAAATTTAAGACTAATCGGAGAAAATTCTTTTTCACTCGACGTACAATTAAGCTCTGGAATTTGTTGTCAGAAGATGTGGTTAGTGCAATTAGTGAGCTGGGTTCAAAAAAGGTTTGGATAAGTTCTTGGAGGAGAAGTCCATTAACTGCTATTAATTAAGTTGACTTAGGGACTGGCCCCTGCTATTACTGGCATCAGTAGCATGGGATCTTCTTGGTGTTTGGGTAATTGCCAGGATCTTGTGACCTGGTTTGGCCTCTGTTGGAAACAGGATACTGGGCTTGATGGACCCTTGGTCTGACCCAGCATGGCAAGTTCTTATGTTCTTATACCCAACCTCCATGCAGCCCTCTCTTTCTCTCTCTTTCTCCTTCACATTCCTTTTTCCCCCTTAGGTGCAGTTCTTTCGCTCTTCCAGCTTCCATGTGCCCTCTTCCTCATGCTCATCTCTTCTTCCCTCTTTCTCTCTGTATTTCCCAAGCCCAAAGCCACTTCCTGTTCTCCTAATGTTGGAGAGAGATGGGCTGTTCCCCATGTCCCTGCTCTGCTGCTTCCAAATTATCTAAATTGTATTTTGTTACCAAAACAAGCCCCATGTCCCTGCTCTGCTGCTTCCAAATTATCTAAATTGTATTTTGTTACCAAAACAAAATGTATATTCAGTTGACCAAGTGAGTTGAAGTTTTGATGATGGCATTTTTACTCATAAGTTTCAAGTATATGCTGATTTTATAATGCAGTTTTGGTCGGTAACATTTTTTTTTAAAACATTTCAGATATTTATAGATTTTATGTCGTATATAGTGGCAATATGGAGAATATCAAACCTTCAAAGCAAGTAAGCCATGCATTCATAGAAATATCTTAGTATAGTTTTTAGAAAGTGGGCTGCTAACTTATAGTGAACTTGTTTGTCTTTTGCTTAGTTATTACAAAGTTCAAAACTTTTGTTGAGTTAACTCTACACATCAGACTACTCAAATTGTAGCAAATTGGCATGAGCATTTTGCACCCCACAGCAGATTAGTACTGCTGCCTTCTCTTTAACAAGATGTAAATAGCCTTCCCACGTATATTGTCATCCTGAAATGGTCATTTTTATATTAGTCTGCATAAATTTTAACAGTAGAAAAGCAGCTTTAATGATCAAATTCAGTTTTTTTTGTTTCAACAGTTTCCTTATGCTCCTTTGGGCTACCAGCTCATTTGGGTTCGGCCTCTACTGGGCTACAGTGCCATGAGCCATTATTCACATCTACCTGGGGATTCCCACTCCAATTTATTACTTCCCTCACTAGCTCAACCGTTGCAGTGATAATTCTTGGCCAGGGACCATGGCACCCTGAATCTTACCAGTAGGTATCAATTGCTGAGTGATGACTGAGACTTCCTCTCTTCAGGGGCTGTGAGTGCTGCCTCCGCAGTATCTCCAGCCCTGGCCAGTCCCAGGGAGCAGAAACCTAGCCTGGGAATCTAATCTGGGTCTTCCATATGGCATTGCACATCATTGCCACTGGACCAGCCCCAGATGCAGTTTCATTGTGTGACCTTACTGCTGTGCCTTCCTGTTGACGCTATCCCAGACCTAGGTTTTCATTAACAATCTGAGAAGAACAATGCTAAGCTTGGCTTGGGTTGATAAAGGTTCTTTTTTTCCCTGATGCCATGTACCCTGTACATTAATGGGCAAAATTAATTTGTCTTTCACTGATATTTTTGTGCACGAATGGGGTAGGCGAGGGCAATGGAGATTAACATGAGAACCTCTTTCTTGTCAATAGTTGGGATCGAGCTCACATTTGAGTTTAGCTGTTGGATTGTGCCTAGAAGGTTTGTAAAGTGATTTTATTGCTTATCTTACCAGTTGTCCACATTTATATGTATAGTTCAGTAATGCTTTAATGGTAGTGGATAGCAAAGAGAAAGCTTGAAATTGAAAATGAACTGACGACACAAGGGAAAACTGCATAGAGAGAGGCCTTGTGAGCATATGGTACAAGTGATATGACCAGAAAAGAAGGCTGGTATATGGAAACAGGAAGAAGCATGCAGGGCCCTTGAAAGAGTGAGAGAAGATTGATTTTAATGAGAAGCAGTTGTGGAACTGATGAAGGGACTTGACAAGACAGTCAAATGATGATTCTTCATACATTCTGATTGGACTGAAAAGGGGTAGTACAAAAAATGGGGAGGCCTTAGAGATAACCAGGGTATGGAATAGGGATTTCACTGTGGTGATAGAGAGGAAGGAACAGATTTTTGTAGAAATATGGAGGAAATAGCTGCAAGATTTGCTAAAGGAGGAAAGGGGTGAAAGAAAGAGAAGACAAATGTGACTTCAAGATAACAAACATGGGAGACTGGGGGATGGTAGTGTTATAGACTGAGAGGATTGGTGACTGACCTCCCAACTATTTGTCAGTTCTGTCTCTAGTAAGCATTCTGCTACAGCTTCTTCAGAATGGATTGGAGCTATATTCTTCTAGCTTGAACAGTTGTTTAGAAAGAACTCTTTCATGAAATTTTGAAGTCAAACCTTATTCTGCTTTGCTTGTATATTTTTTAGTTTTGGTAGACAACATTTGAAAAGCTGAAATTGTAAATGAATGCTGAATGATTGTCTTTAGTAAATAGCTGAATTATAGTAGCATGAAAACACTGTGCTGACATTTTTATTATAGAAGACAATGATGCAGTGCCGGGTTGGTGCATGGATGCTGCTAGCAACCTGGTGCTGTGCCAGGAGCAGTGGGAGGAATGCGGGTACTGTCTCTGCTCCCTGGCCTCCGTGCATAGCCAGCATGGTGTGTCACTGCCCGGCGGTGGTGTTAGAGCTGGGAGCATGCATGGAAGCGCAGAAAAGAACAGGCAGGTGGGGGGCCAGACAGGAAAGAGGGGGGCCGGGCAAAAGGGGGGGCCGTGTCTTCTGAAGGGGGGAGGGAACAGTCCCAGGTGGGCCGGCGGGCTCCCAGTGAGCCCATTGGGTTATTTAAAGCTTGGGGGTTGGAGCCAGCAGTGTAGGGAAGCTTACCTCCAGAGCATGGCTCACTGCCACCCCTTTTACTTCAGCGCCCCACGCTGCTGCCTTCTCTGCGTCTGCTAGGTGAGTCCACCCCTCCCCCACCAGCTGCATATTTGGCCAGAATATTGACCAATCTGTAAAAAAAAAAAAAAAAAAAAAAAAAAAAATCTATATATATATCTATATCTATACATCTATATCTCTCTCTCTCTCTCTCTCTCTCTCTCTCTCTCTGTGTATATATATATATATATATATATATATATATATATATATATATATATATATATATATATATACACATCAGAAAGGGAAGCAGCACGTCTTCCAGAAAAAAAAAAAAAGGAAGAGAAGAAAGGAGATTGTTTACACTTGCAAGCAATACAACAGACAGCCTGCTACAAGTAGCTGTACCCATTAGCTGCAAGTCTGTGGCTCCGGCATGTCGCCCGACCTCAAGGGAGTGGACCGAATATGCAGCTCCACCTGCTGAGGAGTTGGGGAGTGTGCTGCCTTCCCAAGATGGAGCAGGGCGGAGAGGGCGCAGGTGCTGCCATGGGAGAGTTGCTAAGTCCTCAGCTACCTGCTGAGGACTTAGCAGCAGACGGGACAAGCCCAGATGCCAGCAGCACAGCAGGAGGAATGGGCCCAGGGCTCAGTGGGGCTTGTAACCCTGTGGGTGGTGGTTGTGACCTCTGGCCTCAGCGACTAGCCTTCCAGCCGGCTGAGTGGGTGCCTCCACCCAGGGAATATGTGTGTGCTCAACCTGGCGATTTCACCCCTTTGGGGAACGGATGGTTCCTGGTTGGGTGCAGCTTCCTATACTTACATTGTGCCATCCAGCCAGCACCAGTTTGGAGGCCCTCTGAGGCTATATTGCCAGCTTGGGCTTGTTCTGGGTCCCCTTGCTTTTACCCGGGACCCCGTCTCAAGGATGGCAACTTAGAACCAGCTTGGCTTTGGGCCATCGTTCAGACCCCATGGCTGCAGGCACAGTGGTGGGCCCCACGTTGTGTGTGACATAGTTCCCTCGGTGCCCCACTACTCCTGTCTCACTATATAATGGGGAACCATCGTACCTGCTTCTCAGTTCCTGCCAGTCCTCGCTGCTCCTATGCCAAAGTGGGACATCCATCATCAGTCCTGATTGACCCTGGGACTTCATCATCTACTGATTCGGCGTTTGGCCCTTCGGTCACTCCGTCATCACCACTGCAATCCTAAGAGGATGAGTCTCATGTTAATGACTGTGGTTGAAGATGTGGAGCCTCAGGTTTCTCCTGCTGTGGTCGAGGGTGTTAAAGGCACTGGTTGTAAGCATAAGTGAAAGGCAGGAGGCACTTCCGCTGCTTGAATTAATCTAGTAGTCTGAATTCCTTCTCTGCATCTTTGGGTTCCCAGGGCACCTCAGTGGTGGGGGGCACGAGGGGCACTGCTGCTGCAAGCATAGGGTTGCCAGCCTTGAACACCACCAAGCAGCTGTAGCAGGATGTCCCTCGTTCCCTTCAGCACTGCATCAGATATCGCCAGTATGTTGACACATTCAGTTTGTCAGAGGAGTGCAGAAAAGGGGAGAATTCCCGAAAGGGGGGCGGATGGCATGAGTCTCCAGCTGCCAACAATTGAATAGTGAGAAAAATTAACACTTGGCTACATTATTTTGTTTGCCTTGCATAGATAGTGAGCAGGGCCGATTCCCCTCAGCATTTGGCTATGTGGCCCTATTTGGACACAATTGTTAGCGCCCATTCTACGTATGATGGATTTGCCTGGCTCACCTATGATCGGTTTAGGAAAGAAATGGCCGACACTCTGAGCATGTCCTTGGGCACCCATGACATTGAGTTGTGGCTCACCCACATGACAGCCAGGAGCTTGGACGCAGTCGTGATTTGTCTTGAGTTATATAGTGAGCTACTGTTTCTTATATAATGGGTTTTTTTTTTTTTTTCATTTTAAGATCTTATTTCACTTAACTTCTACTTTGAATTGTTCATATTGCATTTTACCAATGGACCTGGCTTGTATTTGATCTGTCCTATAAACCGACATGAAGTTAACACGAATGTCGGTATATATAAAAAAAGTGAATGAATAAATAAATAAATAAATGCAGAGGAGTTGGGCCTATCCTGCCAGGATCAGACTAACAGCAAAGTCCCTTACCAGTTGGGGCCATCTTTGAGCTTTTGCAAATAAAGTATAGCCAAACAAATTGGCCTGCACTGTGCCCCGGGATACCCCAAGCTGCCGTGCTCGCACTATGTACTGCACTGTTCTATGAGAAAGGTCAAGACTGTGGCTGATCCATAGCGTCCAAGAATTCCATGACCTAATTGAAACCCTTCAGGTAGGGCCACCAGGTGGATGGTGAGATCTCTTGGCACAGCAGGTCAAGTGCATCCTCACTCCAATGGTCTAGAGGTGTGCTGGCATTGGCATCCCTGACTCCTGAACTCACGGCTGTGGGGATGTTGGATGCAGAAGCTGCTTAAGCAGATTGGTAACCTTATAGAGCAGCACAGTGGTTACCATAATAGGCATGACTGGCTTTGCATTGAATGCTAGGACTTGTTCTGAAGTGACGGGGTGTACCTCTTGGACATGGCGCAGGACCTTTTCTTGAACTCCTTTAAAAGGTCCATTCACTGGGTGGTATATGGAGGGTAGTCCAGTACATGGCAACAGCATTTGTATGGGGAAGGGTTTGGGGTAAGCCTGGCAGCTACCTGGGTCCTATGGCAGGGGTTCCCGAACCAGGTGGGGTGTGTGAGTGTTTGTTCCGAAGGGAGGCAATGTGTGGCATTTTCGTTCACTATCAAAATGTCTGCTGACAGGGCTGGTCAGTCCTAGTGCGATAGCAGACCGGATGTCCCTGTCAATTGGGCAGTCACCTTTCTTGTGTGAGGCGGGAGACTGGAAATGCCCACGAATGCCTCTCGGAAGGACAGTGCCTTGCTTGTCTGCAGTGGGCCCGGGTCCTGAAATGATGTACTGCCTTCCTGCCACAAAGGCACTTGGTAGTATAACCTCTTATGGCTCGGGTATTTAGATCTTTTTGTTCATCTGTTTCTTGTAACAAAGCTGTGGCAAATGTTCACCATTTTGGAGTCTGTTTCTATTTACTGTGCAGTGTCAGTGGGTGTGTTCTGCAGTCAGGCCCCTTCCCTTTGTGACAAACTGGTCTCAGCTACCCGGGTTATGTTCTTACAGTACCTCAAGTAAACAGTCCTTGCCTCTCCTTATTGTTAGATAGATGCCAGCAACTGTTTGAATTATTGACCATTGACCAGTCTGCCTCATGCTTTGATAAGAAACCTGCTGCAAACATACTGGGATTATTTTGACTGAGAGATACTTTTTAATGTAATTACATTTAATTAAATATCAGAAACAGTTTTAACTGATGTAACATTTATGCTCTTAAAAAAGAATTGCAGTTTGAAATTGCAAATTGATGGTCCCAAGCAGATCAGTTTGAAGTCTATTTTGGTGAGCTTTGAAGTGGTATAGCAAGATTTCATTTCTAAAACTTGTGTGATGAAACACTTTCCTGACAAACACTTGGAGTAATGCGTTACTCATCGCCTCTCCCACAGAAGCAGGTTTAGAGTAACAAGTCAAGGACAGACTATGCATAAAGCAGTTTAAAGAAACCAACCCTGTTGATGGCAGTTTACATAACTTTGTGTTAATGCTTCTAATTCCTAGTGTGAGGAGAGTTTGTCTTGGGCTCCAAATTATTCTGCAAGATGAGGAACAAGGGACCTAGGGAGCACAAAGTGAAAAGTATGCACCATGTGCTCAAAATTACAAGATAGCAAATATTTCGTAGAATGCAAAATTAATCTGTGAAGGAACCTTGGATGACATAGTTATAACAGCTGAATGGACTCTAATGAAATCCATTACATGCTAACCTCAAAGCTTTTCGAATAGTTGTTGCTTAAGAATATGACCCAAATTGCATGTTTAAATTAAGGTTGTGACTCTTCTGATATGAGAAGAGCAGGTGGAGTAAGGAAGAGGAATAAATATGTGGTATATTTGCACGCCCTTTCTGGTGGCATTAAGAGTTTGCTATTTTCTGTCATTGATTAGATCATAGTAACACGGTAATATGGCAGTTGTCAGCAGATGAAGGCATCTTAGTCTACCCAGTCTATCCAGTTGCCTGCTTCTACTGTGTTACTAGAAACTTAGTTTAATCTTAAGTCATCACGCTCCTTGCCCTTACCAGTGCCTTTGTGTCCGTCCTGAGTATGTCTAAATTATCCATACCCAATACAGAGAATATCACATACTATTCAAGGCGATATACAAACTTTATTGATTCACATAGCATACCTCACTCTATCTAGACAATAAAAACTCACTGTACCACATACATACTCATTCATACCAAACTAAAAACATGTTAAAATATATCTCCAAACATTGTGACCTAAAGATATTTTAACAACAGATTATATCATAAGTGCAAAACTTTTTATAAGGCTTTAATCACTTCATCTTCATTACGATGTATTCATCAATGTCACTGTTCCGTTGTTCCTTTATTCAGTCACTGTAACATTGTCAGACAAAAGATCTTTGTTTCTCCCCTCATGGGGCTTCCTCAGGGACTTATTCCATAAAGTGACTCCATAATATACTGAATACCAATATCTAAAACACCAACAAAAAAAAGCCTTAGTGTTCCTAACATTATATTCACTTATACCAACTTCCAAAACTATCACTAGATAGATACCAACCAGTATTCTCAGACTTCAATAATGCATTTACATCAACATTATCTCGCATATCACGATCAATATCCCAATTGCTGAAGCATCATTCCAAAACTTTTCTTCATGGACGTGCCAGAAAGCACAATACCCTACAAGACAGCAAGCACAAAAGCAGACAAATAAACAGATACCCACAACGAGGAGTGGAAAAACATACTCACCACATAATCTCACTACTGGTCCCGCCACCATATCCTCTACTCACGTTTAACGGAACTGACGTCCACACCAACGTAGATCACATGTTACAATGTCATAACGTAACTCCCGAGACGTAGCTAGCTTATAAAGGTCCATCAATCAACTTACTCAACTCCAAAAGACCCTTTAAACATTAAATCAAGCTACTTAAAAAAGGCGTTCCATGAAGAAAAGTGATAGTTTTGTAAGTTGGTATAAGTGAATATAATGTTAGGAACACTAAGGCTTTTTTTTGTTGGTGTTTTAGATATTGGTATTCAGTATATTATGGAGTCACTTTATGGAATAAGTCCCTGAGGAAGCCCCATGAGGGGAGAAACAAAGATCTTTTGTCTGACAATGTTACAGTGACTGAATAAAGGAACAACGGAACAGTGACATTGATGAATACATCGTAATGAAGATGAAGTGATTAAAGCCTTATAAAAAGTTTTGCACTTATGATATAATCTGTTGTTAAAATATCTTTAGGTCACAATGTTTGGAGATATATTTTGTATTAATAAAATAACCCAGTGCTCTTCACCTTAAACTGGATATTGTTGACGCTGCACAGCTAACAATGTTCAGAAATGACCATCATACTAGGCTTCCTCGTAAGGACTTTCGCCTATTCAACTCGGCCTTATAAATAATCATAGGTCATATTAATGAAGCTATTTTTTAAGTATTTTTTCTTATGCAATTAAAACTCGCAAAATCATGGGCTACTTTAGCCAAAATTAATATTATGCCTTGTGCAAATCCATCGTTTGAAATTTCAACTTATCTTAAGCGCTTCGATATGTGAATAATAAATGTCAGTCTTGAACCATGACGATGATGTCAGTGTTGATGACCCGACACGGAGCCGTGTTTCGGACTGCTCTCACCATCTGCCAGTCCTTCTTCAAGGGTGATATTTACGGTTGTCGAACCTTTTCAAAAATGGCGCTTCAGCGTTTTTTTAGTCATTGACTAAAAAAACGCTGAAGCGCCATTTTTGAAAAGGTTCGACAACCGTAAATATCACCCTTGAAGAAGGACTGGCAGATGGTGAGAGCAGTCCGAAACACGGCTCCGTGTCGGGTCATCAGCACTGAGATCATTGTCATGGTTCAAGACTGACATTTATTATTCAGTCATATCGTAGCGCTTAAGTTGAAATTTCAAACGATGGATTTACACAAGGCATAATATTAATTTTGGCTAAAGTAGCCCATGATTTTGCGAGTTTTAATTGCATAAGAAAAAATACTTAAAAAATAGCTTCATTAATATGACCTATGATTATTTATAAGGCCGAGTTGGATAGGCGAAAGCCCTTACGAGGAAGCCTAGTATGATGGTCATTTCTGAACATTGTTAGCTGTGCAGCGTCAACAATATCCAGTTTAAGGTGAAGAGCACTGGGTTATTTTATTAATACTGGTTCATTCCCAATACTTTTTGACTATAATATCACGTCCTACTCTATTGAATTTGTGGAGATATATTTTAACATGTTTTTAGTTTGGTATGAATGAGTATGTATGTGGTACAGTGAGTTTTTATTGTCTAGATAGAGAGAGGTATTCTTTGTGAATCAATAAAGTTTGTATATCGCCTTGAATAGTATGTGAAATTTCACAGTCCCAAACTTTCCCCCAGCCCCCGCTCACCTGCCCTGGCCGCGGCCACGCAAGCCCCCAGCAGCAGCAGTAGAAGGGCGTCGAGAGAGAGCGGCTTCAGCAGCCCCGCTGGCTAAAGTGAATACGTGCATGCCTGTACGTCCAATATGGATGCTCAAGGCAGCGAAGGCGCATGCGCACACGCCGTGACTGGCTGGACGTCAGAGGTCACGGCGTTTGCGCATGCGCCTTTGCTGCCTTGAGTGCCCATATTGGACCTACAGGGGTGCACGTATTCATCTTCGCCGGCGGGGCTGCTGAAGCCGCTCTCTCTTACCGCCCTTCTACTTCTACTGCTGCTGCTGGGGGCTTGCGTGGCCGCAGCCAGGGCAGGTGAGCGGGGGCTGGGGGAAAGTTTGGGACTGTGAAATTTTGTCTCTCTCTGCTTGGGATTGGGTTGGTTTGGTTTGGGACTGGGCGGCTAAGTGCGAGAAGCATTTTTTTTTTCTGTGGATTGGGTTGGTTTGGGACTGGGCGGCTTTTGGTGGTAGAATCAGATAATTACATTCTTGTGAATACAGACAGTGCAATGGAATGTATGGGATCATGCTGAGCCTTAAATACCAAGGTTAAAGGTTTAAATTGAATATGCTGAGCAACCAGTGAACCACACTAATGCAAGGGTCAGGGTAGGCGGTAAATTCATAGGTTAAAGACGCGGCAAGATAGGCTAAAAAGGCGATAGTCGGGGCGCACTTTACTGTATGGGAGGGAGTAGCTAATCGGATCGTTTACATACATATACATGCCGCAGGCGGAAAGGGATACGCGTCGAGTTAAATAAGCGGTAAGGATTGGAAAAAACAGATAGTGAATCGCGGGTTAGACTTGCGCGGCGAAATTGTGAATACACAGCGGGTTAGAAACGGGGTAACTGCGGCCGCGCTATCGGCCTGTCAGTTAGTTGGGTGCTGCCTATAACTGCCAGAGTTTCCTCCATTGCTGCTGCTCACAACTCTCAGGTGAGTTGCATCTAGTGCTCAGTGAACACTCTCCCTGTCTCGCTTAACCTGGGGATAAGACAGAAACTAGAAGAACTCAAAGGAGGAGGCGTTGGAGGGGGAAGAGGAGGAGATACTGTGTGCAGTGTGTGTGTGCTGCTGAAAGCTGGGCCCAGCTATCCTTGACCTGCATGCTTCCTATGTAATTCCCACACTCCAGGGCTCACCATGCTGTTACTAGGAAAGAAGCATGTGTGAGTAAACATGTTCTCAGAAAGGGGCTCCTGCATGTTTAAGAGCCATTACTGCTGATTTGTTGTTATGAGATGCTAAGAGCAATGGCTCTGAGTATCAGGCAGTGGTGATTTTTCTGTGGCACACTGTTGGGAAACACTGACCTAACAGAGAAAGGAAAGATACAATGGGGTAGATTTTAAAAAAGTACACCCGCGCGTATTTTTGTTCGCGCGACCGGCGCAAACAAGAGTACGCCAGATTTTAATAGACACGTGCATAGCCGCGCGTATCTTTTAAAATACGGGGTCGGCGTGTGCAAGGCTGCACAAAATCGGCAGCCTGTGTGCGCTGAGCCACGCAGCCTGCCTCCGTTCCCTCCGAGGCCGCTCCGAAATCGGAGCGGCCTCGGAGGGAACTTTTCTTTCACCCCCCAGCCCTATCTAAACCCCCACTACCTTTGTTTGAAAAGTTACGCCTGCCAGCCGGCTGCCAGCACATGATTCCCCAGCCCGGGAGCAGTTTTGGAGACCTCAGCCACGCCCCTGAAACTCCCCCGGGCCGAACCACGCCGCGGCCCTGCCCCCGGATGACGCGCCACCGCGACATGCCCCCGACACTCCCCCCCCAGGAAATCCCCAGGACTTACGCGCGTTCCTGGGCTTGCTCGAGCCGCCGAGCCTATTCAACATAGGCTCGGCACGCGCAGGGGGAGCTTGGGGCAGGTTTTCTTACGCGCGTACCCCTTTGAAAATCTGCCCCAATATGTGGATCTCACTTATATACGGTACGTTAGGTACGGGCCTTGGTTTTCATTAATTTTTTTTTTTATTTTTCATGCGAATTTTGATATGGTGATATAAAAAAAAATCAGTGGAAAAATGATTTTTTTACACTGATTTTTCTCCTGTCTTATGTCATTTTTCCACTGATTTTTTTTAAAAATCACATTGAAATTGCCAAGCACAGTAAAATAAAAATTAAACATGAAGGTCCCTAGAGAGATAGGTTAACATGATCAGTTAGAAAAAATTTCCTTCTCATGCTGGCCTACGTCCCATATTTCTGCTTGAAGGATAGATGACAGAATTTTCTAAGAGACTGGGGACAAACTGGAATGGATGAGGCATCAACATTAAAACTATTAAAAAAGCATTTGAACCTACCTTACCAGAGCCTTGGAAAACTTTTTAAGCACCTATTTTAAGGGGGAGCATGACTAATGTAAAAAGTGTGAATAATATTAAACGGTGTAAATTCTTAGAAAGTAATTGATCGAATGAATAATGTTCTCTAAATAGCCCTGTTTGACTGATAATTCAGGCCAGATGTTGGCCTCTGTAGGCCATGAGAAACTGAAGAGTAGCACATGGTTGTGGTGGAAGGATACAACTGTGGGGAGGTTTAGCAAGCTATTTTAGAATTTGGAAGCAGAGCATATGAGTTTGTTATATACTAGACAATCAAATAACTAGTTCAGATGATAATTTCTATTTGTATGTAACTTGTAAGCCCAATTTATGCTTTTCACATCTTGGCATGTGAAAAGATGGCATTGCTGTTCTCCATGTTGTGATATCGATCACTGTCTAGGCGTAACTAAACCTGTTTGCTTTGCTTATTTTGTTTTCCCTCTAAACTTCTACTGACAAAGGTGGTTTAGAGATTTTCATAAGTAATAGCTTTTAGCATATGATAGATGGTCAGTAGCATGTTGTAAATTGCTCTGCAAGTGCATATACTGGAGATAAAGCATGGATCAGGAGTATCAAAAAGAGAAATTAATTTTGCCTTTTCACCTTTATTGTTATCTTAACATTTTTTAAATTGTTTCCCATTATTTAAACAAGAGAATTTTCTCTAGTGAAGTCAGTGCTCAGGAATGGTGCTGAATTAACAGCATTGGAAACTGAAGTCCAACCCTTGAGTTCCCATGATAATATCTTTAGAGATCAACTGATCTGATTGAAGAAAATTAATAGAAATGCTGCCTCCTATCTCGTTGACATGGGAATGACTAGAATTTTGGAAGCTGTATTTTTATAGAATTTATTTTTTAAATATTCCGCTTGTCGCACTTCAAAGCGGATTACATTCAGGTACCTGAGGCAATGAAGGGTAAAGTGACTTGCTGCTCTAAACACTAGGCGGCTACTCCTCTCATTAGCAGGGCTGAAGCTCTTAGCAGTTGCTTTTGGTTAAATTTCTTTCCAGTAATGGTTAGATCAGTGTTTCCTCAGTTATTGTTCCCTCTTTGAGCTTCTTACAAGAAGAGGTATTGATGAGTTTCTTATGGCAAATATTGATAAGGACATATTTGGGGATGAGACAATACCTTTTGGATTAATGAATTGTTATTTTGGTCTTAAATGCATCATCTCTTAAGGCCCTAGGAAGGAGAAGGAATGTAAGTCTGCTGTCTGGCCCTTTTTCTGATTGAGAATTAAGCACAGTGCTGCCAGTTCAGTGATTGATAGAAGCGATTGCATTTTGCTGCCACTGAGCCTCTGGTTGGGGTTATAAATCTGGTCAGTAAGTGGCACTTTAAAGAGAGAATGACAGGTTTGGTTCAGGCCTGGTGTGAAGAGGAGACTATCACAACTGTTGTCTCACTTCAGCAGCTTTCAACAATATGCTGAATGCCTGGAGGGTCCCAGACAAGTGTAATTAATCAGCTCTGGGTCTCTGTAGTGCTGAGAGAAACACTCTTAGACATGCACAAAATGAACTTCTGTATCAAAGACTCTGTATCACCACAGTAATAGGTACTGGGCTTATTGGGCTAGTAGGGGGTGCAAGCCAATGACTGCTAGTTACTCTGCTGGGTTGTTTTGAACAGTGGTAGTAAAATGAATTGACGTAATATCAGTGAAAAGAGTTGTAGGCATTACATCCTGCACAATCACTACCAGTTGAAATGAAATAATTTCTGTTTAAAGGGGACAGGGAGTAACTGAAGAGAATTTTGGTAATACATGGGAGTCCTTATAGAATGCTGGCTATTTGTCAATGAACTTTATTTCCCCTGGCTTTACTAAGAATTTGGTGGCGCTAGGCCAGTGGGCCACTGCTGAATTCAATTCCTGTCAATATATAATCTGGAATCCAGTTAAAGTGGGTATGTAAATTGGCACTTGTTTTTCCAGAAATGTGCAGTGAAATAGATATGATTCAGTTTTGTGTTTTAGAAAGGACAGATTTTAATGGTCTCAAATTCCTCAGTGTGAGGGAGACAAGGGGCAGGATATCCTGAATGTCCCCTGGGTATACATAGAAATGTATTATTTCTAGCTAATTAATCTCACTAGCAGAGAAGTGTCCTTGGGCATGCTGCATTTTTAAGATCATTTTGGTGTCCTCTAAAGCTGGTATTGTATAGATGTAATTAGAGTTCAGAACTAAAAACTTGGTTAAATATTTCTCATAGGACAAGCAGGATGGTAGTCCTCACACATGGGTGACATCATCAAAAGGAGCCCCGATACTGAAAACTTATGTCAGAGTTTCTAGAATTTTGACTTGGCACACTGAGCATGTCCTATACCGCTCGCCCATGCAGGGGACCCTCTCCAATCTCTCTCTCTCTGTGGAGCTGTAAGCATTGTGGTGTGAGTGCGCTCACTTTGGCTTTTTGGAAAACTTCTTTTTTTTTTTTTCCTCATTTTCTTCAGGTTTTTTGTTTGCAGTGTTCGACACCAGGTTCCTCTTGGTGCTTCCCAGTAGTGTTCCTAGTCAGGGTTTTTGACGCTTCTGATAAGTTTCCTTTTGCAGTCAATTCCCCATGGGTCGGTGTCCACCAACCATAGCCGCCTGCTGCCATCAATTTTGATTTTGTGGCCCTTTTATTTCATCTCGTCATGGCCACGTCTGGGTTTTGGCGATGTTCCTAGTGCCCAAGGACCATATCCATTATGGAACCACATGAGATGTGTTCTCTTCCTGGGGGCATTGCATGACGTCTGGGGTTGTCGCTTATACGCACAAATGACCTAGAAGGGACGTAGTCTTTGGCTCGACAAGATGGAAGAGCTCTTTGGTTCGAAGAAGATAGAGCTGTTGGCATCGATGGACCTTGGAGCCGCACCGATGGACGCCGCACCATAGACATCGACGGGACTGTCTGTTCCGTTGGTGCTGTCGGCGGATAGGGGCACCAGAGATCGACCATTGTCTATCTCCTTCAGGCTGAGGATGTCTGGTTCCTTATTGGCCTCTGCACCAGGGAAGAACTGGGACAAGCATCAAGGGAACCGAAGAAGCATTGGCACCGGTCCCCGCTGATGCACTGGCTCATGCCATGATGCCCTTGAAGCAACCCCACAGCGGGAGCACCAGTCCTCCATCGGTGCTGGGAGTCTGTGACACTCTGCGACAGTCTCCACCAGTCCTGATGCCAGTCACCGATCTGTTTCATAGGCCTGAAGAGGATCTGGCTACCCCACCTTCCAGTTGGTGTTGGCATTGGCAATGTTTGAGGAGGAACTGGAGTGGCGAATCCAGCTGGCGGTCCTGTGGCACCGACAGCACCAGAGCTGGTACTGTCCATCCTGGAACCGCTGTTGGAGAAGTTCAGTGTGCTTATTGGTTTGTATCCGACCCAGCTGGTGTCTGTTCCTGGGATAGCATCAGTGCCCGACGGGTACCGATGCTTCTTCCTGCTGATACAGTGGTCATTGTTGGTTCCTCCAAGGGGAAAGCTCTAACCAGTTTGGCAGAGATGCTGAGGCATGTGGCCCCCTGTCCAACTTTGCCAGTGCCTGTACCTCTGGACGAAGGCTGAGTGCCTAGGGCCCCATCCCCTGTGGCTTACATGGAAGATGAGGGTCCCTGTGATCCTTGGGGCAATGATATCTTAGAGCCCTCCTCCAAGAGCTCTGAGGGTTTCCC